>NC_083337.1:141368762-142568762 GCF_019175385.1 Lycium barbarum
CTGTATTAATTTTACAGAAATCTAACATGAACTTTATACACGAAAATGTGAGCGAAATTTTAAGACTTGAGCGAGATACAAATTTCATATTGTTTTCATACACACAATTTTGAGCGGATTTTTTAAGCCTTGAACGAGATATACACATTTCATACATTTTTCATACCGTTTTCATACACTAAATTTTGAGCGAACTTTTTAAGCCTTGAGCGAGATATACACATTTCATACAACTTTCATACATAAATTTTTTAGCGATTATTTTTTTTTAAAAAAATAAAAAAATATTTAAAAAAAAAACAAAATATTTTTTTAAAAAAAGCATGTTTTGTATAGGGTTTGTAATGTTATATTTTGTAAATATAAAACTATCGTCAAGTTTCGTAAATATTTTCCTTAAGATATATATATATATATATATATATATATACACACGTAGTTGTCCCATAATTTTATCTATTATCTGTCATTTGCCATCTTTTTTTTGTAAGTCATAAGTCTATATCACCAAGGGTGGTGGTGTGATACATAGAATCCCTCCATCTTTAATCGCAAGTTTCAAGCTAAGTTCGAAACTTAAATATAGAAAAAAATTCAGGTAGGAAACACTTCTTCCTTAATGGGCCTAATGTGATACAAATTTGCAATTAATCAAGACTATGAAGCGAATACTGAACATCGATCAGAGAACACAAAAAAATTATCTCAGTCTAGCCACATGCTACCAAAAGTTGCATGTAACTAGTTTTTAAGCAACACACACGATGTGAAAGCTCTTTTATAGAAAAGCAAAGTTTTCTGTCATTTTGCAGCTTCCAAAACTCGTGTGAAAGGAGACCAAAATGTCAAACAGTGAGGATGTAAATGTCACGACTCAAACTTATCCAGATTTCTGTTGAAGAAAAAAAAAAGTATTTCTTTACCTTGAATTTAATTTTTCAAGAAAATAATTTACTCCACATTTTGTCCCTGAAATAATTCAAGGAGAGTAAATTAATGCAAGTATAATTAATGAATGAATCTACAGAATGAAAGGTTATATCCATGAGTGGATAAGAGTAGAAAAGGTCGCTAGCGCAACTCACGAGCCCACTATGACTGACACCTCTGTCGAGAATTTTTTTTTGGCCAATATGTATAGTTTGGTCAAAACTTATAATATTGGCCGAAACATATAAAATTTATACATTGATTATATATTTTTTTTCATTTTTACTTATCACGTTTCGCTTCTCGAGAGTCAAACTATATGAACTTTGACCAATATTGTAAGATGTTTTTTTGTCATCATATTAATATGGGAAGAATTGCAACATATAATATTTTTTGTATAGTTTTTTAAAAATATTTGAATTTTAGAATATCTAACCAAATTTAAATTAGCTTCGAAGATTAGTCACATGGACTCTCGAGGAGGAAAAGTGACAAGTTAAAGCGAATGGAGGGAGTATATTATATCTATATCCATGTATATATGTATATTGAATGTATATTATATATACTATGCAGGGGCGGAGCCACATTGGCTCAAGGGGGATCCGAACCCCCTCGGCGAAAAATTACAGTGTATTTTCAAAGTTAAAATTATTTTGTTATGTATATATAGTAGATGTTGAACCCCCTGACTTCTTCGTGTATTTACCTTTTAGAATTTTTGAACCCCTGAATGAAAATCCTGGCTCCGCCACTGATACTATGTACAAATATACAAAACCTATACATTTAATCATATTTTGTCAAATTAGATCACCCCAAAGGCATTGGGTGTAGTTTTCCCAAGTTTTTCTTTACCTTCTGAATGGTCTCTCTTTCTTCAAACCCTAGAGAGAGGGAGAGAGAGTATGAAGGTTGATGCTCTTCTCATGAATGAAAACCTATGGTTTAATTAGTAGCCGCCTTATTTGCATAGTGATTCACTTGATTTATGGGAATGACATTAACCCAAATATTATATTACCCTTGTTGGCAAATTAACAAGGGATGAGTATAACTTCAAAAATTAACACATTAAATAAAAATTATCCAAGACCATATAAATAGATCATTTTTTCATGTCACAACAGATGTGGGACTTCAACACAAATAACTTCCATGCATGTTATTGGGAGGAAATGATTCAAGCTTGTCGCGACATAAAGTATGATATGGCTGAATATTCGTTAAAGAGTTTATGAACATTGTAACTAATATTTACATAATGAGATTACTTAAAAAATAATTGAATATTGATTGGTAACCTACAATAAGTAATAAGTAGTAATTCACTTGTTATGATAACTAAATTACATGATGGTAGGAAAAAAGTTAAATAACATATTTTTTTCTTCTCATAGTTGTAGGCTATATTATAGCGCATGAGTTACATCTGGTTGTCAATAGCATTCGCAAATCCCAATTCATATCATATACACTTTTACGAGTTCGAAATCAGTAAATTTTTACTCAGTCTCACAGATACCCAATTGGGTTTCCTCTTCCTTTGAAATTGTATTAAAATATTAATATAAAAAAGCAAAACTAAAGAGAAAAAAAGTGACATTAGCAGAAGGCCATCAGGTCGTATGTTCCCGTGAACAAAATTTTCACTATTTTTCGTGATAAATGTCAACATTAGTAGGTGAGAAAAATTAATATAGGTGGACCATACATAATACTTACACCAAGATATAAAATTATTATCTACATGCTATAATCAGGTTACTCTATTTAAGCCTATCTGTATCTTTGATTTTTGAACTGTTACATCAATCTCAACTTAGAAGTTAGAACTGGTCTTGCTAATTCTAAAGAAATTTTCAAATAAAAGGAAGGAAAACAACCCAATTTAGTAGAGACAAATTCAGAATTTAAGGTTTATGAGTTCCCAGCTATCTCAAATTATTACTTTCGAAAGCTTTCCAAACGCCCTACGTTTTATCTCACATACGACACCATTTTTCCAATATACTTATATGATATAAAATGGAAGGCTTCAATAGTAACTTTTTTTTTTTTGTTAAATACAGTCCCAAGACATTTTTAGAAAAAACTTTTTGAGAACATAATAAAGTTTTTTTTTTTTTTGAAAAAGCAACTATTCAAACCCGTTTATTTGTTAGATTTTTAAAACTTCTCTGAAAAACCTTTTTTACAAAATCTGTCCCATCACGAACTGCTTATATTATTCCCAAAGGATAATGAAGTTTCAGGATTGAAACAAAATCGGCCTAATTGAGGGTCTCCATTGTTCCCTCCTTGTCTTCTAGCGGCTATCTCAAAGTGTCAGCTAATGCCACAAAATATATATACGCATACGTGCCACGTTATTCATCACAAGTTTTGAATAACTTTGACAAAATGTCTTGTTCCCAAAATCCTACAAGAACTTTGCATGTTTTGAGAATGCAACTGACATGTGTTTGAGATGTACTTCAAACAGATTCTGAGAAAAAATCTGTGTCTATATCTTTTTGATTTATCACCCGATAATTGATGCCCGGTTTTCAAAATGACCCAAGTTTTTCAAACTTTCGGAAATCATTTCCGTGTTGTTGAATTTTTATAAATTGGAGACATTTGGAGTCAGTGCCTTTGATTTTTGATCTGTGATATATAAAATTGCCAAACTTGAGAGTGATTGTTGAGTAGTACTTATTATATATATTTCACTTAATTCTTTAATAATTTATGTTTGTAAACGAAGACTAAAATAGTTGGTTAAGCTAAAATAAGTTAGAATTATTCTTTTGAGAGAGAAATCATGAGTGAAAAGTAACATTAATTATAACAGAACATTAGAATAAGGAAATCAAATTTAAATTCGCACAACATTATTTCCTTTTTTACAAGCTAAATTGTCCTCGCACCATCTATTTTAAATGCAATTTCATACGATTTTTATACCCAAAGTCAACATCTTCCATTATATAAAACAAATATTGAAAAAGTGTGACATTGATTAGTCTTTTTCTCCTCTGGAATTAATCATTTTTTGGAGAGTCGAGGACAAGATTTGTCCTAATTGATAATTGATTAAAGCTTATCAGTACCTTTTAATCTCGTCTTTATGAATAATTAGTGGAAGCCCCACTCTTCAATCCTTAAGATCTTAGTCCTCTCATTTCTAACCATATTTCTCAAAACATTCATTCATTTTCAAGGATATCTTGCAATTATTCAACATATAGAATTCTTTTGTCAGATTTGGCCTAACATGGAGTATGCTATTATTCACGAATGAGAATACATGTAGTAGTTTCTTTTAGTTAATACCGTTTTAGAGTTAATCGATCATGCATATTACCAGATAATCTGTGTTATCTTCAAGATTACAAGTCCATAATCTAAGAGTATCCGTAAATATTCTTTGATTTGACTTGATGATGTTAAAAAAATTATACTAAAAGTTTATCACTTCATATAACTTGAATTACATTAAATTAAAATTGTCGATAATAATGATAACTTAATTCTATATATAATGTAAAGAATACCATTTTTTTTTAGCATCGAATACCATTATGTCATTTAAAGGTCACTCAAAAAAAAAACATTATGTCATTTAAAATGTAATCACAAGTGGTTCCATAGTAAGAGGGATTTGTGATCTGAAAAATAAGAATTGTTATAAGTATTATTGTACAATATGTTAAATACAACGCCAGTGTAAAAAAAAAAAAATATCAGCAGGGGCGGAGCCAGGAAGGGCCAGGGGGTTCATTCGAACCCTTCGACAAAAATTACATTGTATCTACAAGGTTAAAATAATTTTTTATGTATATTTAGTAAATGTTGAACCCCCTTGGCGCTTAGCTTCTTCGCATGTCTACTTCTTTGCATTTTTTAACCCCTTTCAGAAATCCTGACTCCGCCACTGATTATCAGTATACAAAAGTTAAATCCAAAATTAAACCAGGGTTAAAGGCAAACCTCTTCTCAATTATGATTGGATGATTATCCCTTTTTTTTTTTTTTTTTTTTTTTTTTTCTGGGACTCAAATTCTAGTGAGTAACAACCGCTGTTATAAGGAAACTATTTTTTTTTTTTTAAATAAAACATAGAAAGTAAACAATCCATTAACAATTAAATTATAATATTCGATATCGATACTTTTAATTTTCTGGAAAATCTAAACTCATGCAAAGCAAATGATGCCCTGTTATATCTTTTTTTTTTAATGAAAAAGGAACTTTTTCTTGCAACAAATTTATGTAGACACCAATTACCCCTACTAGGAATTGTTTTTATTTATTTTTACTCTTTCACCGCCTACATCAAACCCTAGGAGTGTGAGAAACAGTCTGAAGTGTCAATTTTGTTATTATATTGGAGTAGTAATTTCATTTATATGAAACTCTTTTTTTTTTCTTTTTTTTTTTCTATTAAAAAACTAACTTTTTTTTTAATATTGTTTTTGTAAAAATAAAAATAAGAATAATTTGATGAATCTGTTCTCATTAAGCATAAATCATTAACCACTTCATGAGGCAAACCAAACAAAAAAATGATCTTGTGTTTGAGTAGTAGCGCAACAATTTGTTCTCCGCCCCTCAAATATCTTTCTTTTTTGGATAACGGAAATATATTATTAATACTAGAGCATTACAGTAGTTGGACGTACTAGAGCTCCATCAGTATATAAGGGTGAACTAACTTGTTCCTAACTCAAAAAAAAATTAGTCGATCTATCTCAAGAGTAATTCTGTTTATCAGTGATCTCGTAAATTTTGACGTGTTAGGCTAAAAGTTAGTGATATACAAGCTAATATATAATTGAAACACATATTGTTTTCAGAAAATTGACTTTAAATATTTTTAAAATTAACTAAAACCAACCACCTGACTAATTTTCATTAAATAATTTATATATAGTCCCAAAGTTCCCTTACATTGGAAGATCAGTGCTGTATCTGAGGATATATCGGCTTCAAAAAAAGCTCCTTAAAGTGATATCTTCAATAAGTAGACAATGGACTATGTAGCGATAATTTGGCTCATCTAGTAATGGTTTAACTTATTGAAAGTAATTGATAAAGATTGAAGTGTTAAATTTGATATTATAAAAAAGCAGTTACGTGTTTTGATAATCGGTACTTTAATATGCAGTTATGTAATGATAAAGTAAACTAACATAACTAAGATGTCTTTATGAATTTTTATCAGCTTATAAGGTTTTGCGGGAGACGACTTTTCTGTATTGTATAATGGGACCCGTCTCATACTCTCATTTTACTGCCAAATTAGTTAAAATAGTTCTTCTCTTTTGTGGGAAAAAAAGAAAAGCAAGAAAGGTTTTGGATTCAAATCTCTGAAACCCATGTGCCATGTTTTGAAGTCAAGATTCTAATGTCCTAATCAAAACACAGGTTGGGGGAATTGTCTGATATATTTTCTACCACTTTACGGGTAGAAATGATGGCCCATTTAGGGTGGGTGTGCACTAATCCCATATAGATAGGATTGGGTAGGATTAGATGGGATAACTAATCCCACCTTCTATAAGGGATTACTAATCTCACCTTTTATCTCATATAGATGAGATTGGGTGAGATAACAAAGGAGTTATCCCACCAACCAAACATGAGATAATTTCAATCCCATAAGACTAATAATCCAATCCATCCTATCAAACTACCCCTAAAACCATAACCTAAGGCTGAGGGTCAATAAAAGTTAGTGACGGCCCCTTTTATGGGTAGTTTTTTTTTTTTTTTTTTTGGGTCATCAGCTTTTTTGGGTACGTTGGTACACAATCGAGGGGCTGCACATAGTTTTTGGATTTTAGTTTATGGTTGCTTGCCCTAGCTGAATTTAATTCAAAATTTGTACCATTCTATATTAGAAACCACCAACTCTAATGGAATATCCATAAATTATTATAAGTCTAGAGCTTCTACCACTAGAATTTTATTATTATTCTTTTACTTAATTGCTTGAGCATTATTCTATATGTCCAATTTCGTGTAATTTCATAGCTTATTGAATGATTAATTTTACCACGTTTCACCATTTAGATCGGAATATATTTATTCCTTTTGTTAATTGAAAATACTTGGTTTATAATTGGGACAATATATACTCAATATACTTATTAATTGTTGGATGTGCTTTGGTCTTCGCCAGCAACCCAGTATCGTTTGATGCAAAGAGAATTTTCTGGGGCACCAAGGTCTGAGGTAAATTAAATATACAAACACTGATTTATGTTACGAATACTGAATTCCAAATTACAACTTAAAATGGAACTAATACGTATACTAACAGACCACAACTAATGAGAGAATCTGGAAATAACAGGGATAGAAAAGTAACCAAAAAGGGATGACGTACGAAAGGGAGATAGGAGGGGGATAACAGACAAATGTAATAGCTGCAACATAATTGGCATGCCCTTCCCCTTACAGATTCTAGAGAAGATTTAATTGAAGGGACCTAAATTGAAGGGACCTCTTAAGTCTTGATCCAAAAAAAAAAAGGGGATTTTCACCAAGTTAAATATAATTAAGTGAATTTAGGTATGATTTAAAAATTTGAGGTTGAAAATTAAAGATTCCATTTTTTTTTAAAAGAACCCATTACCCATTTTTTTTAGTTTTTCAAATCTTAAATTTGATTTTTTCTACTCTCTCTCTCTCTTCATCTTCTTCTTTCTTCTTTCTATTATTGTTGTTGTGGATTTGAAAGAGGAGGTTCTGTAGTTGAGGAAGATATGGCAGCAGAAACGGAGGAGGAGGAGGAGAGGCGCAGATAGGGCTTTATCTAAATAAGAAAAATTGTGGCACTTTTAAAATTAGTGTCATTAAAACTAATCTCAAAAGAGTCACTTATCCAATAAAAAAAGAACTTGAGTCACCTTTCATCAAATAAAAAACTCAAAGATCACCCTTAACTCTTCTGCTTCAATTTACTTACATGACTTTTTAGTGATGTATGTAGATGTATAGCATCATGTATACATGTGAGTATATCACATTGTACATCGTGAATCCATCCAAGACAGTCGCTCTTTTTCTCTTCTCAAGGGGCAGATTTCATGTGATATATTATGTATACATTATATACAACGTGATACACATTGTCAGAAAATGTACAAAAAATGATTTTTCAGCCGACCTAGCACTTTTTTTCGACAAAGGGCTAGCTATAAATTTTAATGAGAATTTTACGATTGTTGGAGAAAAGATATGGCACGGAGTTGAGAAGGAGTTATATGAGAAAAGATATGGCACAGACTTGAGAAGGAGTTATATGAGTTATTTGGTGCCAATTTTTTTGGGCTATAGGAGTCATTCAATTGTTGGCTAAATGGATAGCAAGTGCTATTTTGAATTGTATATAGTTGTCAATGTTTCTTGGCTAAGTGGATGGCAGGTGCTACATTTAAAGTTGTATATAGTTGTCGATGTTTCTTGGATTTTCCTATCATTTTTTTGTGCGGATTGGCCTTCAAAGGCACTGGTCTTTAATTTTTGTCTCTCAAATTGGTGGTCTCTCAGTAAAAATAAAAAATAAAAAAAAATTGCAAGGTAGAGGTTTGGATTCAAAACTCTGGCTGAGACCTAACTTTGGCTCGAATAGGCCTAACTTTGCTACGAAACTCTGTCTTACGATTTTTTTTTTGACTGAGCCGGGGTTCGAACCCCAAACCTCATGATATTAGGTAAAAGACAAAAATTAAAGACCACCAATTTGAGGGGCAAAAATTAAAGACCAGTGCCTTTGATGGATAATCGTGCAAATGACCCGTTTCCTATCTATAACTCGAGGCCCAAGTTCTTCGAATCAGTTTCTAGCCCAACAACGGAATCATAAATGGGCCTCTTCACAAAGGATCCATCTTCATGAGAGTCCAGAACCAAAATGCCCCCAAAAAAAATCATTTTGAACCAAAATACTCCAACAAAAAAAAATGTTACAAAAATACCTTTAGCGCAGTACTGCGCTATAACACTTCACGGAGACGGAGACGGAGCCGTTAAGTGCTATAGCGCAGTATTTTACTGCGCTATACAAATGTTTCTCTCACCTATAACGCAGTAAAATACTGCGCTATAGGACTCCGCCATTTTCCAAAACATTACATTTTCACTCCTTTTTACGTAGTTTATCTTTTTTACGTAGTTTAGCCGTATATTAATCATGCTTTGAGATTCCAGAACTTCAATATTTTATATAGAACTCTAGTTATATTTGTACAATTAATAAAATAGGCTCAACACATCAAGAATACGCAATACTTTGGATTGTCGTTTTAGTGGTTGAAAAGTGCTCGAAGTCCTTTTTTGTTTGAAGACTTATAGTCATTAGCTTTAAGTTATTTATCTTTTAGGGTTTCGTCTTATTTTTAAATTAATGCTTAACTTTATTTCGAATGTGTCACTTTTTTTTTTATTATCAATTTAGGATGTAAAACTATAAACAATAATAAAGACTAAGATAATATTTATAAATATGCAAAAAATAGATAATATTTACGATAAATTGTACAACACTAATGTATATACACTATCGAGGATGGGTCCCACATGTAGTATGCCGGAGACTATCCCTAGGCCTAAGGCTCATACCATCCTCACCGCCCTCACCATCGTCTACATCGCCCTTTTCCTCTTAATAACCGGGCGCTCCTAGTCATAATCATCTCTTCTTCCCCTAGCCCTTGCGCCCTTAACTAGAAGGTGTTTCTTCTTAGGATCTAGTCCCGCTGGCACGCTCAGAACCTCAGGCTGAGCTAGGTCTGGAAACTCGACCTCTTCCTCGTCAGGAGTTGTCACCGCGGGCGCCGAAGGATGAACCTAAAAAATATATAATAATTAATACCATTTCTTATTTATATTGAATACATTAACGTTATTTATTTAATCAAACCTGTGTGTCAACGGGCGCCTGAGTAGGCTCCTGAGATGGGTGTGGTGGTGAATATGAGATAGTCTCCTAGACGAGATGCTGTTTGAAGTCCAAGTAAAGGTTATAAAAATTAAATAAATATTTACCTTATATTGAATAAAATTAGTTTTAAATAAAAAACTTACATGCGCCTCGGTAGTCTCATGAGAAGACACCTTTGCCTCAGCAGGCTGATGAGAATGCTCCTGAATAGGTAGCTCATGTGGACCCACTGGCGCCGAATCCTAAAATATGAAAAAAAATGAAATAATAAGTAACATACATATTTAAAATAAGTACTTTAAATAATCAAATATGTATATTAAATATTGACCTTATATTGAATAAAATAAATTTTAATAAAAAGCTTACCTGTGACTCGGTAGTCATATGGGAAGACACTGCTGGCTCGGCAGACCCATGAGAAAACGCCTGAGTGGGTGGCTCTGATGGACCCGCTGGCGCCGAATCCTAAAATATAAAATATTACTAAATAATAAGTAACATATATATATTTAAAATAAATAATTTTAAAGGAACAAATAAGTATTTTAAATACTAACCGGGATCAAAAACTCATCGAAGTCAAGAATCCTGGCTCCCTCTAAATTCCTCACAAGCCGCTCATCAGCTAATGAAGTGCGTAACGCCGCCCAATCAATGTTATCACGCTCCTCTATGTATGCATTTTGGCTCGGCTGTGATGAAGACCCGGGTATCTCAGCAAGTAAGAGCGCCGGCATAAACGTAGGTGAGTCCCCAGGTGAGCTGCCACTGGCCTGGAACGGCTGCGGATGGACTAGACCGTGAACACCCTCTGGAATGGGATCGGCCTCATCCGCCTCATCTACCAGATGGTGTCCTCCACCACCAGGTCCTCTAGTAGCAGCGTCGCGTCCTCTGCCAGCACGGTCTCCTCCTCTGGGAGCACCCGGTCCTCCTGGCACTGCCTGATACTCAGCCTCCGGAACAGGCTCCTCCCTGCGCCTAATCTCGCCTGTCTGCCGGATACTATCCTCGGATATCCGTACCATCTCCGCGGCAAGCCCCGCAAGCCAAGGGTAAGGCATATGCTCTAACCCCAAGATGCGTAAACGTTGTACGGCCACTAGCTGCATTTGTGTTTAACAGGAAAAAAAAACTTTATTTTTAAAACGTAACAATTAATACAATTAAATAAATCTAAATACGATAAACTTACCAATGCCTCGTACTGCCCCGCGAGTGCTGAGTATCCTACATCCTTAGGGGGACGCAAAGCTGGGTTGCCGATCAATCGGCGTGTGATCTGATGATTCCAGCGCATGTAATGCTCAATAGGAGTCAAATGGCCGACCACCGCTAAAGTGCCCAACCTGTTCTCCCAACGGTGGAGCTGGACATGCATGAAAGCCAGAAAATCAGCATCAACGGCAGCCCCATCGTCTCGCTGGTAGTATCGGAGCTCATGACAGACATCAGGGGGTATACTCTGTGTATGCCCAAACTGTCGTAAGACACGCTCGGGCATGTGGTCCTCTACGATGTCCAGGTGTATCAATGGACACCGCGACCTCCAAACCCCCTGACCTGCCCTACAGAAGGGCTGCAAACCATCTAATATAGCAGCGTACGACGTCCATATAAATAGCTGCATAACATATAAATACAAATCAGTGATCACCAAGTAGAAACGATGTTTAATTAAATTATTAATGTAAATTTAAATAGTTTTACCACATCGTCCGTCATGTGATCAAGCTGGTCCCGGAATGGAAGAATACTGTGGTGCGTATCCACATCCCGGTCAAAACCTGTTGTCCACCTCCTCGCATAAGGCATGTCAATATCGAGGTGATGCCTAGGTATGGGCTTAAAAGGCAGCATCATCTCTCACTGTTATACCCCATTTTAACCGGAGTCAAAATAGTTTACAACATCCCGGTAATTCCGGGGTTAATTAAAGTTGAGGAGTCGCCACCTAATTATTTATGGTGAATTAGGACACCTAAAGTTCATTAAAGTAATTATCTAAAGTTAACTCCGTTTTAAGGTCTACGAAACTTAAGATTCTAGGTAAGAGTTCAATTAGTCTAAAGGGAAGGTATTAGGCATCCTTTAAGACCCATTTACAATGGTTAACCGACCGACTTATGTTAATTAATTAAGGCTAAAAAAATGTAGATGTAACATCTTACAACATTTAAGAAAACATCTTGTAAGTATTGCTAAAGTTATAGATAGACATATAAGACTGCTATTTGAAATAGGACTTATAGAAAATAATAATTTGCATAAAAGAGTTTAGTTATAAATAAAACTGAAAAAGCGCGGGATGTGTAACGTTCTATAAATATTTGGAGAAAATAAGTTATACCAACTAACAAATTAAAAGAATCATTGTAAGATTAATATTAATAAAATTTTAAGGTTTTATAGAAAGACTATCAGTTCAATATAAACTGTGCAAAGGTTGTTTTAACAAATACATGTTTCAAATGTTAGAAAGGAGCTAAAGTGGAACAGTTATCCATGAAAGCTAGTTCGTTTTTCGTATTTCTCAAAATAAGCTAACGCTAGTGTGTAAAATTTATGATATTTTGAAAACATATCTTTTCTTTCTAACTAGAAAAAGTACTAAACTCACAAGAGGAACAATTGAACTCTATTTGATTTAAGACCTAAATTTGCTAATTAAGACATCCTAATATAAAGTAGGCTTGGTTAAACATAAGCAGCTAAGTATTTATCATAATCACACAGCTAGGTAAATGTTAGTCACACCAACGTATAAACAAGTATCGGAGAATGAAAATAAGATGACTAAAGCCATATTTGGCGTCCGTAGAAGAGTAAAGTTTTCAGTGGTTCGCCGTTTGGCTAGCCACTCTTTTTGTTTTCTGTTCGGATGAATGTCGAGAATGAGAGCTGAATAGGAAGGCGCATTGAAGGTCCAAATGTCGCATAGTCTCAAAATGATACTGTTCGGATAATGAGTCTTTATGAAGACTCCATTTCGCTCCCTAAGTGTACATGCGAGAGAAAGAAAAATGAAGATTAGTAACAAGGGAATCGAAATCGTAAACACATACTTAAGATGAATTTAATATAACTATATAAACATTGATTTCATACAATGCAGTCCAATCCGGGCCAGGCATGTATTCCATTCAGCGGCCCAATTGCTAAAGAAATATAAAAATCGAGCCCAAAATTCCCAAGGCTTAATCGGCCATTTACTAACAGGGTGGTATACCCCTCATATACTAAATATACCGACTGATATACATCCAAATGGGTATGAAACTGAATGTCTCGAGCCTACCCACCTTTAACACTCCACAAAAGCCAATCATACCAAATAGAAACAAACAAAAGGGAAATCATGCTAAGGTATTGAAACTAAAGAAAATAATGTATTCGGTTGTATACAGAACCAAAACAGAATCAGTCCACACCATAATGGATCCGAAAGGTTCTGCTAAACAAGAAATAAAGCACTTAGTCATTTAACTATCTATTTCCAACTTTTTAATCAAACTTAAATAGAAATAAAATACCTTAAAAGAGAAACTCATGTTTTAAGATAGGAATTGACAAAGAAATACACTCAGTACCCTATGGAAATCACTTTTTAAAACTATAATATAAGCAGCCAGCATTTGGAACAGGTTTTAATATTTAGAAACATATCAAATCACGCTCTTCAAACACCAACTAAGATTAAGTGAAACCAATTGCAGCCCGTGGCTTAAAAAAAACAGAGCATGTTTACTGAAAATATGGAACTTGAACAGATAATGACACTTTGTGTTTGACATACAAATGATTTAACACTTTGCGACAGAAAAAACACCTTCAATTAGTAATCTATTCGAAGCTGAGATTCTCCATTTCCATTCGAACAAACCAGAAATCAGGTTTCGACAAATTGCAAGGAGAGATTAATCTTAAAGTACTACCAAGCATCATCTTCCGAATAGAAAACTAGTAAGGAATCAATAACTTCAATTGTTCTAGGCCAAAATATCTACAAATTTCTTCTAGCTAAGCAAAAAGGATCTGCCAAAGACTTCATCCTCAAGTAGCTAATAAAATTTCTGATCCAGATTCTTTCTAAGACTGCAAACACTAGAACTAATGTCTTCAAAACCTTAGCCCTTAGCTAGCCATCCAGATTAAGTAAACTAAGAACACAACCCATTTTTTAGGAATCATTTTGAACAGATAAAGAGCACTAAAATCGTAAGCGATTTCATACTTCACAAATCACAGACCAAAATAAAGTAAAGATATGACGCTTACAAAATCAACTAAGCCATGTTGAACTCTAAATAAAACAGAAACGTAGAGTTAAGAAATTAATTGAAGATATTAAGCAGCAACAGAACTGAAAACAAGATCAAATGTTAAGTACTAGATTGAAACAGAACTAAATGGAATGAGGGAATAAGGAAAATTGCTTTGGTTCAAATAACACATTGTTCATCAGAATTTTGTGAGCATATCATATACAGTTTCAAGCCTAAATATGATTTCAACATAACATTGTCGGGCAAAAGAAACCAAACAGGAGATGATATTACCTTTTTGTGGTACAGTGAACGGGGTGTCGAGGCCTCGAATCTACTCAGTCGTATTGACAGATCCGAACTTTGAGCCAAATAAATGCGACTGAAAGTGTTGAGGATTTTGACGAACTAAAGTTTTCGTATCTCTTTTTTGGACGAATCGAATGAAACACTAGTAAGGATTGTTATCACCAGTCCTCCTTTTTTTTTCGACTGAGAACTTAGAGATCTCCCTTCTCGGAAAAGGGTAGGGTTTCCCCCTTTTAGAGCGGAAATTTTCAACTTTGAAATATAGTCGTTGTGAGAGGTCAAAATCATGACGGAAGAGAGAAGAGAAGGGGACTGATCCGAATAAATATATACAAGAAACCCGTGACCTAAAACGAATCTCTTGTCATGAATTTTGACTTGGAACCAAAAGATCCGTGGAAGAAAACAAAATAGCTTTGGGTAGCATATGAAACTTTCACCAAAATGGTGGGGCAAAGTCTTGTAATGGTGAAAGGAAGCACAAAACTCGTTCGCAAATGGAAGGGAAAGAGGAGAGGCGTGGGATGCCATTGCTATGGTCAAGGGGACGTCTGTTTAAAGTGAAAGATTTCGCCAAAATGGCGAGGCAAATCGGGTAGGCAGAGAAAGGAACTTGAGCTTCATCACAAAAATGGAAGATGGAAGAGAGGAAAGGGAAAGGAGGCGTCTGATCCTATTTTAGGTTTTAGAAAAAATGAAATAAACGAAGATGGGTGGGGTCGTTGGCTTTTGGGGAATTAATTGGGCTGGACTGCCGAATTTAAACATATGGGTTGGGTTGAATATTTCGGATAGTGGGCTGGTTATAGGGGCTGGTCACGAATTGGGCTAGCTGAATTTGTTGGGTATTTCTTCTTCTAATTAATTCTTTTTGGGATTCTAACTTAATAACTAGTACAATGTATACTATGTGAAGACAATTAGTAATTAATATGTAGGAAGTAAGGATTTAATAAACTGTTGACTTGTAATTAATTTAACGAGTCCAAATCCGAAAATGAAATGATGACGAACTATAAAAATTTGTGATAACGTAATGCTAGTAATGTTGATAGTAAGATAGTGAAAATGAAAGTAACGATATTAATAGTAGTAGAAATAGAAAATAGTAGCGAAAACAAAGTATTTAGCTCGTTAATAAATTTAGATGCCCAAGGAAATAAATTGGAATAAAGGAGGGACAAAATTGGGTGTCAACACTCACGCCCAAAACTGTAAGCGATATTAGAAAATACAATTTTTAAGTCGTCATTTCAAGAGGTTTGTCTACATTAAAGGAAGGCACACTTAAAATATTACCTGGAGAAGAGCAAAAAATCCACACACATCTTTGACAACACCAACAGACGCTCGACACAGGCATCTGTAAAGATACCCCAAAACAGCACCACCCCAGCTGTAGTCTCCCAAGAGGTCCAGATGCTCCAAGAAAACCAAATAACGTAAGCTGACAAAAGCACCCGATGTGTTCGGGAACAAGATGCCCCCGAATATAATAAGCAGGTACAAACGGGCATGACGATCAACATCGTCTTGCGGGGTGCCGTCGTCAACCGGATCCAGACCCTCCAAATAAGTGCAGAGTGCACTAATCTTAACCCGACTTTGTCCCGAAATCTGGCCCTCGGCATCAGGCACAAAGTGGGTGAGCCTAGTCAATTCTGTCGCCCACGTCTGACCGGGAGGAGGCTCGTACCGAGTGTGTAGTGGCTCTCCATCTACCCGCAATCCAAAGAGGACCTCCACATCCTGAAGTGTAATCGTGGCCTCACCAGTGCGAAGATGGAAGGTATGTGTCTCTGGCCTCCACCGCTCAACCATGGCCGTGATGAGCGCCTAATCATGCTGTACCCGACCAACGGACACGCAACAGTAGATGCCGCCCCGAAACAATATCTCCAACACGCGAGGGTGTGGGGGGTGCTCGCGTAAAAGAGCCCACGCTCTCTGCAGCCTACGGGGACGGAGCCTAGTAGATATCCCTATAGTTCCGGCCCATAATAACTCTGACTTATGATTGTCTTGCAAAGATAATACTGATCTATCAGCGGGCCCCGGGTGAGCATCGGGCGCCTGGGGAACATCGGACTCAGGGGGAACATTCGGATCCATGAAAGAGTCCGGTCTGTACAAACTAAATTAGTCATTATTCTTGAAATGAAAGATAAATTATATTAACTAATTAATAATTTGTAGGGAATATGTGAATTATGTAGTATTATATCTTGTGAATAATTAACATGAGATATGCAGTAAATTTAATATGTGATAGTAAGGACACATATGTGATGGCAAAATTTTTTAAGTTAATTACTTTTGAATTATGTGATGGCAAAGACTTGTTAAGTTAATTAGTTTGAGAATCGAAATTCAGCAGTAATATTTGTTTGGAACTCTATTTTGAATATGTGATATATTTTTAGTTGACCAAATAGCCAACACAACTACAATAAAATTAAAGTAAAAGAGTATATTCATCGACCACATATTTTCCTACAAACTTTACATTTTTTTCGTTAGCTTATGTATTTATGAAAAGAAGAACTTTAACTATTCTTTTTAAGATGATTTTTTTTTATTTAATATATATACTCACGCTTTTAAAATTATATAGGTTGACAATTCATAATCATTTACAACTTGTTTGGATGGTTGTTACCTATTGTATTATATTATGTTGTTAGTTTAAATAAAATGTTTGCTTTGATTGTTACTTTAATTTTATTGTTATGTAACGACGAAGGTCCTATTTTATGTAACCACTGATTTGGTCCTATACAATACAACACAATACGATAAATGTCAAAACAATACATAACAATCATCCAAACAAAGTGTTAACAACATAATAATTCATTACCAATCAACTTCTTTCAATTCATAAACAATATTTAACAACTAATAAATTCATAATCAATATTTAACAAATAATCAATTAACAAAATAATAATTCATTAACAATTCATAAATAATTAACAAATTAACAACTCATAAACATATAACAAATTAACAATTGATAAACATTTAACAAATTAACAATTCATAAACATTTAACAAATAATTAATTAAACAAAAAAAAAATCGGAACAGTGGCAAAGGCCACTGCCCAGTCCGAACAAGAACAAAAAAAAAATGATTTTTTTTTTGGAAAATAGCGAGGATTAAATGTTAAGCATGCATAGAATATAATGTATATAACAAAATAATAACAAAAGTTCATAGTAGAAAACCTTAATCGAAGATTTTTTGTAGAGTTATTTTAATCGAGTTGTACGCCGCTTTTTCCCAAAATTCGAACTTAGAATCTTGCTCCTTGACTTGAATATACTGAGAATCTAAATTTTCCGGACGAAATTTAATAGAAAATGACGTTTTTGGATGTGGGGACCACCTCGGTTTCCCCTCCAATGGCGTTTCAACTTTTTTTTTTTAACCACTGGAGGGACCAGTGGTGGAACCCGATGGGTTTTAAGGCGGAGTCCTATAGCGTAGTATTTTACTGCGTTATAGGTGAGAGAAACATTTATATAGCGCAGTAAAATACTGCGCTATAGCACTTAACGGCTCTGTCTCCGTGAAGTGCTATAGCGCAGTATTTCACTGCGCTAAAGGTACTTTTGTAATATTTTTTTTTGTTGGGATATTTTGGTTCAAAATAATTTTTTTGGAGGCATTTTGATTCCGGACCCTCTTCGTGACCTACCAACTTTGTTTTCCATCTCACGCCACATTGATTGTAGAAATTGCACGGTTTATTCTTCAAATGGATTGGTGCTTAATTTTTTGTTATTAAAAATCGAACTTATGCTTAGCGGGCATAAATTCTTTAGGAATTATTACGGCCCAATATCCATAAGTGTTCTAGTTTATCAAAATTAGCCCAGCAATTCACTTCTTACTCTAAATATTCCTTCGCCTATCTAGTTTGCAGCCTAAGACCACACTTCACCCTTCAAACACTCCATCTTCTTCAGCCTTAAGTCACTTGATCCATTTCTTTTCCTGTCTTTTCTACTCCACCAACGGTCTTTTGCCTCAATATCTTCGAGTAACTTTCATGTGTTTCCATCCTATCACTCCGTCTCATTCAATTCACTCCTCTCCTTTATCCCCTCTTCTATACCCACTACTCTTTTTAAAAATAAAATAAATTAATCCTTCTTTTCAGATTAGCTACAGTATCTATGTAAAATATTAAAGGCTTATTCTCTTCTTTCATCATTTTCTTGCTCAAAGTTCAACAGATAAACATAGTATACTCAGCAGTTTTCTGTCATTTTGCAGCTTCCAAAACTCGTGCGAAAAGAGACCAAAATGTCAAACAGTGAGGATGTAAATGTCACGACTCAAAACTTATCCAGATTTCTGTTGAAGAAAAAAAAGTATTTCTTTACCTTGAATTTAAGTTTTCAAGAAAATAATTTACTCCACATTTTGTCCCTGAAATAATTCAAGGAGAACAAATTAATGCAAGTATAATTAAGGCTTAATACCTAGATGGACTCTTAAACTTGGCATGTTTTGTAAAATAGGCATATAAACTTACAAGGTGACCAGATAGACACTTAAACTTACTCAAAGTGTATTTTTCAAGTTTTCCAGTTATTTTGAAAACAAAAACTATATTTTTCAAGCACTCACAATTTTCATGGCCAAACAAGCCCTAAATATATCACAAAATATATATATTTTAAAATGCAAAAATAAGGCAATCGCATATACATGAGACTATAAATGTGCACTTAAACCAATAAATACTCGCTAATCGCAATTTTGCAGCTTTCAATTAACTCGGTTTTTTTTTTACACTTGAATAATTAAAAAACAATAACTTTAACCAATAAAAATCCTTAAAAAAAGAAATTTCAAATTAAGAAATTTCTTTTTTTTAAGGATTTTCTTCTCGACTTTACAGTTTTCTTAATTTGAAATTTCTTTTACACTTGAAATACTGAACTTAGAAATTTCTTAATTTGAAATTTCTTTTTTTAAGGATTTTTATTGGTTAAAGTTATTGTTTTTTAATTATTCAAGTGTAAAAAAAAAAAAAACCCGAGTTAATTGAAAGCTGCAAAATTGCGATTAGCGAGTATTTATTGGTTTAAGTGCACATTTATAGTCTCATGTATATGCGTTTGCCTTATTTTTGCATTTTAAAAAAAATATTTTGTGATATATTTAGGGCTTGTTTGGCCATGAAAATTGTGAGTGTTTGAAAAATATAGTTTTTGTTTTCAAAATAACTGGAAAACTTGAAAAATACACTTTGAGTAAGTTTAAGTGTCTATCTGGTCACCTTGTAAATTTATATGCCTATTTTACAAAACATGTCAAGTTTAAGGGTCCATCTGGGTATTAAGCCTATAATTAATGAATGAATCTACAGAATGAAAGGTCATATCCATGAGTGGATAAGAGTAGAAAAGGGAGCTAGCGTAACTCACGAGCCCACTATGACTGACACCTCTCACGAGATTTTTTTTGGCCAATATATATAGTTTGGTCAAACTTATAATATTGGCCGAAACATATAAAATCTATACATTGATTATATACTTTCGTTCATTTTTATTTATCATGTTTCATTTTTTGAGAGTCAAATTATATAGATTTTGACCAACATTGTAAGATGTTTTTTTGTCATCATATTAATATGAGAAGAATTACAACATATAATATTTTATGTATAGTTTTTGAAAAATATTTGAATTTTAGAATATCTAACCAAATTTAATTGAGCTTCGAAGATTAGTTACATTAACTCTCGAGGAGTGAAAAGTGTCAAGAAAAAGCGAATGGAGGGAGTATATTATATCTATATCCATGTATATATGTATATTGAATGTATATTATATATGCTATGTACAAATATACAAAACTTATACATTTAATCATATTTTGTCAATTAGATCACCCCAAAGGCATTGGCTGTAGTTTTCCCAAGTTTTTCTTTACCTTCTGAGTGGTCTCTTTTTCTTCAAACCATAGAGAGAGGGAAAGAGAGTATGAAGGTTGATGGCTCTTCTCATGAATGAAAACCTATGGTTTAATTAGTGGCCGCCTTATTTGCATAGTGATTCACTTGATTTAGGGGAATGACATTAACCCACATATTATACTACCCTTGTTGGCAAATTAACAAGCAATAGCTATAACTTCAAAAATTAACACATTAAATAAAATTATCCTACACCATATAAATAGATCATTTTTTCATGTCACAACAGATGTGGGACTTCAACACAAATAACTTCCATGCATGTTATTGGGAGGAAATGATTCAAGCTTGTCGCGACATAAAGTATGATATGGCTGAATATTCGTTAAAGAGTTTATGAACATTGTAACTAATATTTATATAATGAGATTACTTTAAAAAAATTGAATATTGATTGGTAACCTACAATAAGTAATAAGTAGTAATTCACTTGTTATGATAACTAAATTACATGATGGTAGGAAAAAAGTTAAATAACATTTTTTTTTTCTTCTTATAGCTATAGCCTATATTATAGCGCATGCGTTACATCTGGTTGTCAGTAGCATTCGCAAATCGCTATTCATATCATATACACTCTTACGAGCTCAATTTTCAGTCAGTCTCACAATACCTAATTGGGTTTCCTATTCCCTTGAAATTATATTAAAATATTAATATAAAAAAGCAAAACTAAAGGAGAAATAAATAAAAGTGACATTAGCAGAAGTCCATCTGGTCTTATGTTCCCATGAACACCATTTTTCGTGATAAATGTCAACATTAGTAGGTTAGAAAAATTAATATAGGTGGACCTTACATAATAATTACACCAATATATAAGATGATATGATTTTCATTGGCTCGAGTGCATTTATAGAGCCTATGATTCGTGGTGGAGCTCAACTTAGAGTCTATGATCATTATTGGAGCTTATTCACCACATTTGGAGCGTTTCAAAGGGCCTCAAGTGTGTATTTCCGCACTACACACTTGATGATGATCATTGATGAGAGCCAAGTCTCTACGAGCTTCATAGAGGTGGAATCCTACAAGGTTTGGGAGATTGCTTGGTTGGGAGATTTAGAGCTCGAGGTGGCTATTTGGGCAAAAGGCTATTTGTGCAAGTGGCTACTTGGCGCAAGGAAGGTTATGCTTGCAAGAAGGCCATGCATGCAAGGTTGATTAGAGGGTCATTTATGCAAGGAGGGACGTGTTTGGTCATTGAAGGTCAATCCTTGAATTGAAGACTACACTAAGAAGACTAGCCAAACAAGGCCCTTACTTCATTAAGGGTAGCATTGTAATTGCCTATTAGTCTTCTTTGCTTAGCTTGTATAAATAGCTTGTCTTTCATTTGATTAGATTAGATTATGTTGAATTGAGATGAATACTCTAAATTGAGTGATAGTTTGTTTGGTAGTTTAGTGTAGTGCTAATCTAGTGATTAGTGATAGTTAATCATGGTGGATTCCATTGTTATCTATGAAACCCTTTTCCATTGATTTTCAATAGAGTTGTTCATTTGTGGATTCATTTGGATTACTCTTGGTTGATTATCAAATAGTATAGGTTCATTAGTAGGAATCAATTAGGTGGGTTTAGGTTTCATATACCTAAGTTTGCCTATAATTCCTTTACTAATTGGGTCTTGCTCCTATCCTTTCTCTTCTCATCTAAAATTCTTCACTTCTCATCCCTTAATATCCTTATTATCTTTGTTTCCGCGTTTTTTTTGTTCGAATCCGTGTCTTCCACAAGCCGGATCTTTATCATAAGATTATTATCTACATGCTATAATCAGGTTACTCTGTTTAAGTCTATCTGTATCTTTGATTTTTGAACTGTTACATCAATCTCAACTTAAAAGTTAGAACTGGTCTTGCTAATTCTAAATAAATTTTCAAATAAAAGGAAGGAAAGCAACCCAATTTAGTAGAGACAAATTCAGAATTTGAGGTTTATGAGTTCCCAGCTACCTCAAATTATTACTTCCGAAAGCTTTCCAAACGCCCTACGTTTTATCTTACATACGACACTATTTTTTCAATATACTTATATGATATAAAATGGAAGGCTTGAATAGTATCTTTTTTTTGTTAAATACAGTCCCAAAACATTTTTAGAAAAAAACTTTTTGAGAACATAATATTTTTTTTTTTTTTTTTGAAAATGCAACTATTCAAACCCGTTTATTTGTTAGATTTTTAAAACTTCTCTGAAAAACCTTTTTACAAAATCTGTCCCATCACGAACTGCTTATATTATTCCCAAAGGATAATGAAGTTTCAGGATTGAAACAAAATTGGCCTAATTGAGGGTCTCCATTGTTCCCTCCTTGTTTTCTAGCAGCTATCACAAAGTGTCAGCCAATGCCACAAAATATATATACGCATACGTGCCACGTTATTCATCACAAGTTTTGAATAACTTTGACAAAATGTCTTGTTCCCAAAATCCTACAAGAACTTTGCATGTTTTGAGAATGCAACTGACATGTGTTTGAGAAGTACTTCAAACAGATTCTGAGAAAAAATCTGTATCTATATCTTTTTGATTTATCACCCGATAATTGATGCCCGTTTTTTCAAAATGACCCAAGTTTTTCAAACTTTGGGAAATCATTTCCGTGTTGTTGAATTTTTATAAATTGGAGACATTTGGAGTCAGTGCTTTTGATTTTTGATCTGTGATATATAAAATTGCTAAACTTGAGAGTGATTGTTAAGTAGTACTTATTATATATTATAGTCATATATGCCCGTGCGATGCACGGGCCGAACATGTTTATTCACTTTAATTAACCAGTCTTTAAGGTTTGTATTTTGTAAATAATTTTTAAAAATTTCTCATTGTCATGACAATGAACGTTGTTCGTCGATGTGAAAAATAAAATTAGTATGAAGGTGAGGGAAAATTAATATTTTGATTCTAGATTTTTTCTTTTAATTTGTTTAATATGTTATATGTATACCGACAAGTTAATATCTATCTCAATTAATTAATTGTTCAGATCCAAACATAAGAACCATTGTGCTGTATATATTGAATTTTTTAAAAGCAAAACTAATAAAATATTTTTATTAAATTAATCAAAAAAATTAGTTACATTATAATTTTTTATATTAACAATTATAGATAAAATGAATTGTTACAGAGAAATCAAAATTAGAAAGATATATATCGTATATCACCAAATTTTAATTCCGAAATGAAAATATGAAATAATACATTTTTATAAATGTAAAGAAACAATAATCAGAGAATACAAAGAAGAGTAAGATAAGTAAAGTATTGACAAAGAAGGAAAATGGGGATAAAAGTAATTGTCCATTTTAACATATCAAGACAGAGAAATTTTTCTTCTTATTGTTTTACCCTTCACATTAATTACTGATTTTACTTGATTTATTAATTCTTAAAGAACGTAATAAGAGGGAAAAGAGAGGTAGTACATTGATTTAGTTTAAACACTCAGCGTGTGATATGTGTTTACCTATTGCTCTTATCATCCTAACTAATCCTAATTAGGGGACGCTCGTATTTTCTGGAAAAGTACATCCTCTAAGGGGTCACATGAGTAAATATTTATCTGCATATTTACACTAAATTAACTCAATATATTAATTAAATAATTTAATACGCTGAAAATATGTACTATATTAATTAATACTTTCTTTATTCGATTTATGTGATACAGTTTGAATTTTGAGAGTCAAGAAAGAATTTTTTTGACCGCTATCTTTTTTTTTTTATTTTTATAAATTCTCAATTATTATAATTTATATTATATTATTTTTTATGTTTTTATATATATATATATAATTTAATTTTCATAAAATTTAGAAATTGCGTATCCGAATTCATAGTCCATTCAAGAATTATGCGTATTTGTTTAATTGATGTTAAGTGTAAAATTTATTGTCCACATGGAATTAAAAGTAGTTGATTGAAGTGTACAATTTATATAGCTCTTGATACAAGCAATCATTGCGTGTATAATTTGTAAAGCTTGTGGTACAAGCATTTTCTGCTATTTTCGTCCACTCACAACACTTATATATAATAGATAGAAAAAAAGAAAAATATAGAATAGAAAAATAGACATATATTTTTATTAATATAGCCAAGTAATATGGGACGAAGGGAATACTTCATTTACTAATTCTTAAAGAATCTGAAAAGTCGAGTATAGTAATGTGACCAAGTAATATGGGACGAAGGGAGTACTTCATTTACTAATTCTTAAAGAATGTGAAAAGTCGAGTATAGTAATGTGACCAAGTAATATGGGACGAAGGGAGTACTTCATTTATTAATTCTTAAAGAACGTGAAAAGTCAAGTAAATTGGCCAAGTAATATGGGACGGAGGGAGTAATTCATTTATTAATTCTTAAAGACCGTGAAAAGTCTAAATTAAACAAGTAAAAGTGCATGGAGAAAATAAATATGTGTCGGAAAAGTAAAATTGAAGTGCATACATGTATATATGAGGAATAATAAAATATTCAGCAAGAATGTGAAAAGTTAAAAGTGAACAAGTAAAAGTGCACGGAGGAAATAAATGTGTGTCGAAGAATTAAAATTGAAGTGCATACGTCTATACATGAGAAAAGAATAACTATTCAGTACTATAACATATGTCTACATGGAATTTATTAATTCCTAAAGAACGTGAAAAGTCAAAAGTGAACAAGTAAATGTGCACGAGGAAATAAATAAGTGCATATGTGTATACATAAAAAGAAAATAAATATTAAGTATTATGACATATGTCTATGTGAGATGAAAAAGTAGTTGGTTAAAGAGTACAAGTTATATAGCTTTTAGTATAAGAATTCATTAAGTGTACAATTTTTGAAGCGGTTGACTGTGAAAAGTCAAAAGTGAATAAGTAAATGTGCACGAGGAAATAAATAAGTGCATAAGTGTATACATAAAAAGAAAATAACTATTAAGTATTATGACATATGTCTATGTGGGATAAAAAAAAGTAGCTGATTAAAGAGTACAAGTTATATAGCTTTATAAGAATTCATTAAGTGTACAATTTTTGAAGCGGTTGGCCGTGAAAAGTCAAAAGTGAACAAGTAAATGTGCAAGAGGAAATAAATAAGTGCATACGTGTATACATAAAAAGAAAATAAATATTAAGTATTATGACATATGTCTATGTGGGATAAAAAAGTAGCTGGTTAAAGAGTACAAGTTATATAGCTTTTAGTATAAGAATTCATTACGTGTACAATTTTTGAAGCGGTTGGCCGTGAAAAGTCAAAAGTGAATAAGTAAATGTACACGAGGAAATAAATAAGTGCATACGTGTATACATAAAAAGAAAATAAATATTAAGTACTATGACATATGTCTATGTGGATAAAAACGTAGTTGGTTAAAGAGTACAAGTTATATAGCTTTTAGTATAAGAATTCATTAAGTGTACAATTTTTGAAGCGGTTGGTACAAGGAGAGACAGCCGTGTTCGTCCCTCCACCGCTCTTATATATAATAGAAATATTTCACTTAATTCTTTAATTATTGACGTTTGTAAACGAAGACTAAAATAGTTGGTTAATCTAAAATAAGTTAGAATTATTCTTTTGAGAGAGCAATCATGAGTAAAAAGTAACATTAATTATAACAGAACATTAGAATAAGGAAATCAAATTTAAATTCGCACAACATTATTTCCTTTTTTACAAGCTAAATTGTCCTCGCACCATCTATTTTAAATGCAATTTCATACGATTTATATACCCTAAGTCAACATCATTCATCTTCCATGATATAAAACAAATATTGAAATGTTGTTATAAAATAATTCAAGGAGAGTAAATTAATGCAAGTATAATTAATGAATGAATCTACAGAATGAAAGGTTATATCCATGAGTGGATAAGAGTAGAAAAGGTAGCTAGCGCAACTCACGAGCCCACTATGACTGACACCTCTGTCGAGAATTTTTTTTTGGCCAATATGTATAGTTTGGTCAAACTTATAATATTGGCCGAAACATATAAAATTTATACACAGATTATATATTTTTTTACAATTTTACTTATCACGTTTCGCTTCTCGAGAGTCAAACTATATGGACTTTGACCAACATTTTAAGATATTTTTTTGTCATCATATTAATATGAAAAGAATTGTAACATATAATATTTTTTGTATAATTTTTTAAAAATATTTGAATTTTAGAATATCTAACCAAATTTAAATTAGCTTCGAAGATTAGTCACATTGACTCTCGAGGAGGAAAAGTGACGTGACAAGTTAAAGCGAATGGAGGGAGTATATTATATCTATATCCATGTATATATGTATATTGAATGTATATTATATATACTATGTACAAATATACAAAACCTATACATTTAATCATATTTTGTCAATTAGATCACCCCAAAGGCATTGGGTGTAGTTTTCCCAAGTTTTTCTTTACCTTCTGAATGGTCTCTCTTTCTTCAAACCCTAGAGAGAGGGAGAGAGAGTATGAAGGTTGATGCTCTTCTCATGAATGAAAACCTATGGTTTAATTAGTAGCCGCCTTATTTGCATAGTGATTCACTTGATTTATGGGAATGACATTAACCCAAATATTATATTACCCTTGTTGGCAAATTAACAAGGGATGAGTATAACTTCAAAAATTAACACATTAAATAAAAATTATCCAAGATCATATAAATAGATCATTTTTTCATGTCACAACAGATGTGAGACTTCAACACAAATAACTTCCATGCATGTTATTGGGAGGAAATGATTCAAGCTTGTCGCGACATAAAGTATGATATGGCTGAATATTCGTTAAAGAGTTTATGAACATTGTAACTAATATTTATATAATGAGATTACTTAAAAAATAATTGAATATTGATTGGTAACCTACAATAAATAATAAGTAGTAATTCACTTGTTATGATAACTAAATTACATGATGGTAGGAAAAAAGTTAAATAACATATTTTTTTCTTCTCATAGTTGTAGGCTATATTATAGCGCATGAGTTACATCTGGTTGTCAATAGCATTCGCAAATCCCAATTCATATCATATACACTTTTACGAGTTCGAAATCAGTAAATTTTTACTCAGTCTCACAGATACCCAATTGGGTTTCCTCTTCCTTTGAAATTGTATTAAAATATTAATATAAAAAAGCAAAACTAAAGAGAAAAAAAGTGACATTAGCAGAAGGCCATCAGGTCGTATGTTCCCGTGAACAAAATTTTCACTATTTTTCGTGATAAATGTCAACATTAGTAGGTGAGAAAAATTAATATAGGTGGACCATACATAATACTTACACCAAGATATAAAATTATTATCTACCTGCTATAATCAGGTTACTCTGTTTAAGCCTATCTGTATCTTTGATTTTTGAACTGTTACATCAATCTCAACTTAGAAGTTAGAACTGGTCTTGCTAATTCTAAAGAAATTTTCAAATAAAAGGAAGGAAAGCAACCCAATTTAGTAGAGACAAATTCAGAATTTAAGGTTTATGAGTTCCCAGCTATCTCAAATTATTACTTTCGAAAGCTTTCCAAACGCCCTACGTTTTATCTCACATACGACACCATTTTTCCAATATACTTATATGATATAAAATGGAAGGCTTCAATAGTAACTTTTTTTTTTTTTTGTTAAATACAGTCCCAAGACATTTTTAGAAAAAACTTTTTGAGAACATAATAAAGTTTTTTTTTTTTTTGAAAAAGCAACTATTCAAACCCGTTTATTTGTTAGATTTTTAAAACTTCTCTGAAAAACCTTTTTTACAAAATCTGTCCCATCACGAACTGCTTATATTATTCCCAAAGGATAATGAAGTTTCAGGATTGAAACAAAATCGGCCTAATTGAGGGTCTCCATTGTTCCCTCCTTGTCTTCTAGCGGCTATCTCAAAGTGTCAGCCAATGCCACAAAATATATATACGCATACGTGCCACGTTATTCATCACAAGTTTTGAATAACTTTGACAAAATGTCTTGTTCCCAAAATCCTACAAGAACTTTGCATGTTTTGAGAATGCAACTGACATGTGTTTGAGATGTACTTCAAACAGATTCTGAGAAAAAATCTGTGTCTATATCTTTTTGATTTATCACCCGATAATTGATGCCCGGTTTTCAAAATGACCCAAGTTTTTCAAACTTTCGGAAATCATTTCCGTGTTGTTGAATTTTTATAAATTGGAGACATTTGGAGTCAGTGCCTTTGATTTTTGATCTGTGATATATAAAATTGCCAAACTTGAGAGTGATTGTTGAGTAGTACTTATTATATATATTTCACTTAATTCTTTAATAATTTATGTTTGTAAACGAAGACTAAAATAGTTGGTTAAGCTAAAATAAGTTAGAATTATTCTTTTGAGAGAGAAATCATGAGTGAAAAGTAACATTAATTATAACAGAACATTAGAATAAGGAAATCAAATTTAAATTCGCACAACATTATTTCCTTTTTTACAAGCTAAATTGTCCTCGCACCATCTATTTTAAATGCAATTTCATACGATTTTTATACCCTAAGTCAACATCTTCCATTATATAAAACAAATATTGAAATGTTGTTATAAAATAATAAAGCAAGCAAGAAGAATATTGTGGAGAAAGAGAGAAGATGGGAGAGTTCTTATTTTTCTTAATGGAATTCTATACAATGAAGAAAACATCTCTATTTATAGGAGAAAGTTAACTTGGTGCCAAAGTCACAAACCCTAAAGTTTCTCCTAAAGATAGACATCCATAATAATAAATAATATTTATAACACTCCCCCTTGGATGTCTATTTGATAGATAATGTGCCTCGTTAAAACCTTACTAGAAAAAATCCAATGGGAAAAAATCTAGTGAAGGAAAAAGAGTACACATTTCTAATAATATGCCATTAGGTTGCCTCATTAAAAACCTTACAAGGAAAAACCCAGTGGGACAAAAACCTTGAAAGGGAAAAATAGTACAACGCGTATTGACTCCCCCTGATGAGAACTTCAATCAAAAACTTGAATCTTCACATCTCAATCTTGTGCACATTCTTCTCGAAAATTGCAGTTGGTAGAGACTTGGTGAATAAATCAGTCATATTATCGCTCGAACAAATCTCTTGCACGTTGATATCACCATTCTTCTAGAGCTTGTGTGTCAAGAACAACTTTGGCGAAACATGCCTTGTGCTTTTATGAATCCTCTCTTTAGTTGGGCTATGTATGCTGCTGCATCTTCAGTCTTTGGATAGAGTTATATTGTTGAAATCACTCCAAGTGCATTGCTGACTTGCTTTATAAACAGATGTTATCTTTATATGATTTGACTGTCATGTAGAATAACATCGCATGATTATAATCCCCCATAGTCATAGCAAAATATATAAATGCATCAATTGCATAAAGATATGGCACTTCAGGACCAAAAAATTCTGCAAGTTTCTCATTTCAACTTCTTTCAGCAGATAATCTATTTCTTTCGAAAACTCTTCAAGAGTTTCAATAATTCTCGAGTTATCAACTTGCACTAACAATATGAAAGATTTTGATTCACAAAGACTTACGGATAAATAGAGTCATTTGTACCCTTAGCCAGTAAATATTCATTAAGGTGATAAAATCATGTTCACCTTGCTTAGCTTAATTCATATAAGAATTGTGAACAAATTTCTACAACTTGTATATGCTTCAAGCATTTAAAATTCTTCAGGAATTTTCACATAATTTTGTCAAGTAATTCATATAGGCTGTGACAACATCTATTTTTATTTAAATGATGTGACATCTTGTGGTGTCTGGACAGCAAGTCCTATAAGTTTTACGCTTACCAAGATGTGTCATTTCACTTGATAATAATTTCTGCATTAGCATGCTTTAATAGACGTAGAATTTAGATCCTCACAATCTTTTACAGTATTGCGCTATATTGTACCAAAGATATCGTCGACGATATATCATTTGTATCGGTTCGCAATGTGACATAACTTATTGAGATCTCATCACTTCCTTTATTTTTAGGTACCTAAACCTCTCATGAGGTTTCATGAAGTATTATGTCGTAGGCTCTTCAAGAGCACATTGCCTCTTTATAATGATCATTGACCATTTGCTCCTCTTTCTTTTCAATGATTATTGCATTTGGAACCGATTAGTCGACCACGCTTCATGCATGCTGTAGACTATGTCCTTCAGGGACATGAATTTAATAGGAGCATTTTGCAGCTGAAATTAGAAATTAATTTTGGGTCAGCAAATGCTTCTAGCATTTGAGTTGAATTATCCTTTTAATGAGGATCACACTAATGATAATTCATAACATATTCCTCAGCTGCTTATTCTCTCCCCCTTATGTTAGAAAAACTAACATATATCCCATCTTCTTTGGGGGAATCCATCTTTGTGCATCATGGTAGATTCATTAATCATATACCACACATAAAAAACTGTTAGATGGAAGCATTTGGTTCCTAACCCTGAACCAATTGTGAGGAGAAAATTTATCATAATTTATTGGTCTGAAGCATACAAGTGATGTTGTATACAATATATCATATTTATACAACGAAGAGAACATCTCTATTTATAGGAGAAAATTAACTTGGTGCCAAAGTGACAAACCTTAAAATTTCTCCTACGGATAATCATTCATAATAATAAATAATATTTATAATAAATGTGACATTGATTAGTCTTTTTCTCCTCTGGAGTTTCTCAGCTTTTAAAGAGTCAAGAACAAGATTTGTCCTGATTGATAATTGATTAAAGCTTGTATTTACCTTTTAATCTTTTCTTTATGAATTAGTGGAAGCCCCACTCTTCAATCATTAGGATCTTTGTCCTCTCATTTCTAACCATCTCAAAACATTCACTCGTTTTCAAGGATATCTTGCAATTATTCAACATATAGATTTTTTTTGTCAGATTTGGCCTAACACAGAGTATGTTATTATTCACGAATAAGAATACATGTAATAGTTTCTTTTATTTAATACCGTTTTAGAGTTAATCGATCGTGCATATATGCATGAAGATTTGCGTTATCTTCAAGATTACAAGTCCATACTCTACGAAAGCTTATCTGTAAATATTCTTTTATTTGACCTCATGATTAAAAAAAAAAAAGATTATACTAAAAGTGTGTATATATATATTACATTAAATTAAACTTGCTGATAATAAATGATCAATGTTATAAATATGAGTTTAACTTAATTCTCTATATAATGTAAAGTAGAAAATTTCGGGTCGGATTGAGTTATTTTAGTGAGTAAAAAATTATTTGAGGGTAAAATAATTTTGAAGGGCTGGGATGATGCCACGTGGCAACAGTTAGACAGAAGGGTATAATTGACCCCATAGTATAACTGTAAGGGTATAATTGACCCTAAAGTATAACGAAGGGTATGGATGAACTATTTTTTAAAATTCAGGGGTAATTTTGGCCCTTTTCCGTTTAAAATGTAATCACAAGCAGTTACTATAGGGATTAGTGGTCTGAAAATTAAGAACCGTGTATCGTACGTACAATACGTTAAAATACAATGTCAGTGTAAAAAATTAATCTATATCAATATGTATAAGTTAAATCCAAAATTAAACCAGGGTTAAAGCCAAATCTCTTCTAAATTATGATTGGATGATTATCCTTTTTTTATTCCTGGGACTGAAATTCGAGTAAGAACCTGTTATTAGGAAACTATTCTTTCAAACAAATAATAGAAACTAAACGATCCATTAACAATTAAATGATAATATTCGATATCGATACATTTTATTTTTCTGGAAAATCTACACTCATGTCAAGCAAATGATGCATATTATTATTATTATTATTTTAATGAAAAAGGCTAACCTTTTCTTGCAAAGTTGCAATAAATTTATGCAGACACCAATGACTCCTACTAGGAATTGTTTTTATGTTTATATTTATTTTTACTCTTTCACTGCCGACATCAAACCCTAGGGGTGTGAGAAACAGTCTGAAGTGTCAATTTTGTTGTATTACTAAAGGCAATTGGCGAGATTGTCCTTAGCTGGGGTGGTCTTTAATTTTTGCCCCTCAAATTGGTGATATTTAATTTTTGCTTTCGTTAATTTTTTTTTGATTTTGGGTTTAAACCTCTGCTCAGTCAAAAATTTTAAAAAATTCGCAAGATAAAATTTTGCCTGAGCAGAGTTTTGAGGCAAAACCTCTCTAGAAGTCCTCGTCTCCTCCACAACTATGGAAAGCTAAACAAAACTCTTGAAAACCAAGTGGCAAACTGATATCTCATTCTTCCTGCAACACACGGAACAGGATGATTCTTGCTGCATTCATGGGTTAAAATCGGCTTCTGTAGTGGAGAAAGAATCATCCTCAGCGATGCAATATATCCTTTTCTTCTCTTCCTCCCACATTAGAACTTCCCGTACTTCTATCTTATAAAACTAATTTAAGTCCTTAACATAGACGAAGCAAAATTCTGCCTTGCGAATCCAAACATCTGTCTTGCGATAATTTTTTTTTTTTTTACTGAGCTAGAATTCGAACCCAGAACCTCCATGTATTAGGCGAAGCGTAAAAATTAAAGACCACCCCGAATGCGCGCAAAAAAAATAAAATTACTAGATATGAAAGGGCCCGTTTACGGGCCCAACATTGTAATCTTAAGTAGTATTTGACTATTTGTAGGCGTTCAATTATTTTTTCAAAAAATAAATTGAGCATCAAAATTTTCAGCTAAGAATGGTAGAGAATTATAATGGAGACCACTCTTTAGAACAATTGTCTCTTCTATTTCTATGAAATCAAACAATATCTTATAATTTATCTAAGTTACCACAATTAACATCAAAAGACTATGTGCTTTAATACTCATTTGAATATTATATAAAAAATATACATCAAATTAAATAATTAATCTCAACAATATCCTTTCTCAAATAAAGAGAACTAAAGGCATTAACAAAGATTAACGTGATATAAATTATAGTAACTTAATGAGGTAGTAAAATTATACTTTATATAACTTGTTCAAAAATGACATTAACTGGTGATAAAATAATAAACATTTGGATGTATTCCATATGTATTATACATATTCTAAATTCTTTTTCAATAAAAAAAAGTATAGTCTTCTTTACCTAATACTATAGTATATGAGTAAAAGTATGTATTTTTTTAAGGAGATAAGATAGTCACTTTTATTTATATAGATATATCATATGTTAATTTCATAATGAAACAATCTAATAATTAATATAAAAATAATTCTAAGACAATTTATTAATAGCTAAAAATTACTCATTAAAATATTAAAATCAAGTACATACAATACATATTAAATAAGTTTATGTCATATATACCGTTAATGTAAAGAAATTTTACACTATCAAAATTCATTTATCTATTGTAACATGTAATCTGCCATATTTTAGGATTGCAACTTTCACTTTTTATGAAGACTTACTTACATATATTTTATGTGACATGATAGTAAAAGTTCTTTATTTATATTGTATATTACTTAAATTATATTCTCACGTTAATTAAGCATAGAAATCATACCCTTCGTCCTATTTTATATGAGGGTGATTGATTGGGAATGAAAATTAAGAAATAAAGGAAGATTTTTAAAAAACATTTGTGGTCTAAAATAATCATAGAAATTTGTGTGGCTATAAATTATTTTATTTATAGTAAAAAAAATAAATTTAAAGTTGAATTGTTATTAAATACAGAAAAAGTGTATTTCTTTTTTAGACTGACTAAAAAGGAAAAAGTGTTACATAAATTGAAACAGTGAGAGTAGTATAAACAAAACTCATCACCTATTAATTTTTGAGGTTTGACAAATTTTAATTTTAAAATTACCTCTAAACATATGAAAGTTTTCAATTAGAAATTGCTTTAAGATAATGTGGATAGATGAATACCTTTTACATATTTATAGTACTTTTTATTATTCTATTACAATAATAATCAAATGTGCAAATAACAATTAATTCCTGCTTTCGTATGGACATTCGAATAAAATAAAACCGAACATTTCACCTCATAAAAAGGGAACAGAAAAGTGCAATTCTCTAAAAAATAAAAAAATAAAAATAGACTAATCATTAATGAATTTAGACACAAAACATTTAAGGGAACTTGTAGCGGGGACATGTGGGGTCCATGTAAGGTGCGGACATTGCTTGGGACAACAATTGTCATTCAGAAAAAAGGGCTTGGGTTTTTTGTCATTGGGTGTTTATGATCAAGCTTTAAAGCTTGAGGCACAAGCAAACAATGCAGGAATCTTGAAATGACTATGATGTCCTTGGTCGCCCCACTTGTTCATCCTTCTATATAGTAGAAAAATATTGGAGTAGGTATTTCATTTATATGAAACTCTTTTGTTGTCTATTAAAAAAAACTAACTTTTTTAATATTGTTTTTGTAAAAATAAAAATTAGAATAATATGATGAATCTCTTCTCAGTTCTCATTAAGCATAAATCATTAACAACTTCATGAGGCAACCAAACAAATATTGGACCTTGTGGAGTATACATAGTTTGATTTAAAGCGTAATAATTTGTTTTCCGCCCCTCAAAGATCTCTCTTTATTGTCTTGTCAAACTTCTACCCCCACAGTCTCAGTTCCTTTTTAATTCTCCATCATTTTTTAAGGGTGAACTAACTTGTTCCTACCTCGAAAAAAATTAGTCAACCTATTTCAGGAGTAATTCTTTTTATCAATGATCTCCAGTTGGTAAATTTTGATGTGTTAGGCAAAAAGATATTTGTCAAATAATTTTATATATAGTCCTAAGTTTCCCTTGTATTGGAAGATCAGTGCTGTATGTGAAGATATATCGGCTTCAAGAAAAGCTCCTTTAAATGATATCTTCAATAAGTGGACAATGGACTATGTAGCGATAATTTGGCTCATCTAGTATTGGTTTAACTGATTGAAAGCAATTGATATAAATATTTAATGTTAAAGTGTTAAACTTGACCTTACAAATAAGCAGTTATACGCGCACTGATACTTTATAAACAATTATGTTATGATAAACTAACATAACTAAAGATGTTTTATGAATTTTTATCAGCTTATGAGCATTTTTGTACTTACTGACCACGGTACGTAAGAACCAACTTTAGAAACTTACCCAAACACCCTCAGAGAGGTCTTGTGGTTAAGACGACTTTTCTGTATTGTGTAATGGGACCTGTCTCATACTCTCATTTAACCGCCAAACTACTTAACATAGTTCTTCTCTTTTGTGTTAAAAAAGGAAAAGCAAGAAAGGTCTTGGATTCAAATCTCTCAAACCCATGTGCCATGTTATGAAGTCAAGATTCTAATGTCCTAATCAAAACATAGGTTGGGGGAATTGTCTGATATATTTCTACCACTTAACGTGTAGAAATGATGACCCATTTAGGCAGGGTGTGCACTATAACCATAACCTACAGGCTTAGGGTCAATAAAAGTTAGGGACGGGTGATCCTTTTAATTGATGATGACCCCTTTTTTTTGGTACTTTGGTACACAATCGAGGGGCTGCACATAGATTTTACTGCACATAGTTTTTGGATTTTAGTTTCTGGTTTGCTTGCCGTAGCTGAATTTACTTCAAAATTGTACCATTAGAAACCACCAACTCTACTTTCAATGGAATAGCAGTACACTATTATTAAGGTTTCGTCTTGTACCACTAGAATTTATTGGAGCTCGGAGCCAAAATGGTTTTTTTTTTGCATACATTGAACAAAAATGGTATGCTTTTTTTTTATAGACCCAAATGGGCAGTTCGTGATACAATCCACGAAATAGGTGATTTTTTTTTTATTTCGTGAATTAAATGAAGAAATTGATTTATTATTTTTTTCTTTGCATTTCGTGTATCAATTCACGAAATGCCTTCTTTTTTATTTTTGTTTTATTTCCTGAATAAAAAATAAAGTAATTTGTATTTTTTTTTTTTTGCATTTCGTGACACAAATCACGAAATAGGTTTTTTTGCAATTCATGAAATAAATGAAAGAAACAATTTTTTTTTTTTGGCATTTCGTTGCATGATTCACGAAATGACCCTTTTTTTTTTTTTTTTGCATTTCGTGACACAATTCACGAAATAGCCTCTTTTTTTTTAATTTCGTGAATATTAATTAACTTAATTTTTTTTTTTTTAGCATTTCGTGAAATAGTCAACGAAATGGGTGTTTTTTTTTTTTTTTTTTGTATTTCTTGAATAAAAAAAAATAGGAAATTATAATTTTTTTTTTGCATTTCGTGTATTAAAAAACGAAATAGGATAATTTTTTTTATTGAAATTGGAAAATATATATATATAGATATATTTTTTGCATTTCGTGTATTAATGAACGAAATAGGTTTATTTTTTTTGTATTTCGTGTATTAATGAAGGAAACTTGTTTTTTTTTTTTTTTTTTTGCATTTCGTAATCTAATGAACGAAATAGTTTTTTTTTTTTTTTTTGTATTTTGTGATAAAAAAACGAAATAGGAAGAAATAGGAATGCATATATATATATATATATATATATATATATATATATATATATATATATATATATATATATATATATATATATATATATATATATATATATATATATATATATATTTCATTCATATAACAATGAAATATGATGAATATATATATATTTTTTCGTATTTCATTTGTATAAAAACGAAATAGGAAAATAATTTTTTTTCTTTTATATACCAACGAAATGTTTTGTTACATTTTGCAGGTATATAACGACCCCCCCCCCCCCCCCCCACCCTTAGAATCTTGGCAGAAGCATTGTACACTTATTTAATTTTGTCCAACCATTATTGCATACGTTAATAGGAAGCTAGTTAGTAGCTTTCAATTCATTTAGAATCTTGGCAGAAGCATTGTACACTTATTTAATTTTGTCCAAGCATTATTGCATACGTTAAGAGGAAGCTAAAAAGGAAGCTAGTTAGTAGCTTTCAATTCATTTAGAATCTTGGCAGAAGCATTGTACACTTATTTAATTTTCTCAGCATTATTGCATACGTTAAGAGGAAGCTAAAAAGGAAGCTAGTTAGTAGCTTTCAATTCATTTAGAATCTTGGCAGAAGCATTGTACACTTATTTAATTTTCTCAGCATTATTGCATACGTTAAGAGAAAGCTAAAAAGGAAGCTAGTTAGTAGCTTTCAATTCATTTAGAATCTTGGCAGAAGCTACACTTATCTTTTCCATTGTTGCATACTTTAAGAATCATTGTTGTTATATATCTTTTATATTTCGTTGCATACTTTGCGAAATGCAGGGACAATTTTTTTAGCATGGAGAAGTCAAATCCCAATTTTTTTTACACGGATTCCTTGGTCTTGGCTGTTGAAAGAGCTAACATTTTCTTACAATTGCATTCATCCAATTTATAAATAATCGGACTATTTCAACCAAAACAATATAAACTTTCAACCAATATTCATCGTATTCGATTATCTATATCTCAATCGAACTAACTTCATTAATGTCTAAAAAACCTTTTTTCAGCGGATGGTTTAAAAAAAAAAACATAAAGGAGAGGAAATCGCTCACTCGATAATGAAGATGGATGAGATGGAGAGGAAGATGAAGATGAATACGATAACATTTCGCATAAAATACAAATTGAAATAACATTGAAAACTGAAAAGGTACAAATACAATACTTAACTAGCCAACATAACAATAGAAAATGCTTATGGAAAATCATCTTCATCAGACATTTCGCAGTCTGAGTTCCAATCAGGGGTAACTATTAGCCCCAATCTGTGTCCCTCCAAACGCAACCATCGCAAACGCATCCTATTATTTTCTTCGCGAATGCGGTTCAATGTAACATTCAGTTCTTGGGGTGATGTGAGCGGCATGCCTACTGCACGGCGTTTTGGACGGTGCAGGCCACGACTTCTTAAATCGGTCTCAATATTATGAGCTTCATCCAGGCGATAGTTCCATTCTCTCCTCATTTTGCTAATGTATTGTCTATTGTAGCGCTCGCTCGGATTAAGCGAGTACTCAAATTCACGTTCCAAAACCCATTTCCTACCCATTGACTCAAAAATGTCACCTGGGTGATATGTCATTGGGCCGCGTTGCCAGAAGAATGGATTCCACGATGACATTTTGAAAGAGTTTGTTTTAGCGTGGTGAGATGAATAAGGTACTATGGAAGACTATTTATACAAAAATACATGTTGCAGAAAGGTCTAAACCCCACATGAAATTTTTGTATTTATTAAAAAAACAATTCATATAGAAGTCTAATTAGTCAGAAATACACCATAATTCATATTGACGGAATATATGTCGCTATAATAAGTCATATATAGTCATAGATACACAATAAATTTTCAAAATAAGTTGTTAAAGCTCCTCATGCATCCCTACGTGTGCATCTTTTCCTCCCACCAGTGCCACACTGTGTTGGCCGGCGATCCCTACGAGATCTGCGCGGAGGAACCCCCTCATGCATCCCTTCCGCACCCTATAAATATCATACAAAAATAAAAGTTACTTTTTAATGCGACACTTAAATTATATATATAAAAATTTAAATTCAAAACGAACCTGTGCCTCTAAGTCCTGAACATCTGGCGTAGGTGCATATGCATCATTAAAACTGAGCCTCCTTCCATCACAGGGAAAATTAGCTGGAGGTCGAGATGAGGTACTAGTCTGAGGAACTTGGAAAAAGAGGTTGTCCAAATCCTGTTGGCTCCAAGGTTGTGAGGAAGGTCTAAATGGGGTGAAACCTTGTGGAGTGACCATATTAGATGGGTCGGAAAATTCCATCGACGGATAATATGGGCTAGATAAATTCGTATGTGGGTCATGTGGACTGGATGGGTGATGTGGGGTGGGTAAATGCGTAGGTGGATGAGAGGAAGCAGTCATAGATGGGCCGACATTACAACAGAATGCATGAGCCGGGTCTGGGTGTGGCTCTAGATCGTCAACTTGATCGTCATCAATAAGCTGGTGCGCCACCTGACCTCGACCCCGTGGGTTACCAGCACGACGTACATTTGCACGATCCCGACGACCAGTTGGAAACTTAGGCGGTGCCTCATAAACTGCTGGTGGTACATAATCGGGATCACATGTCAACCTCGTCCCCATTGCAGCAGCATTCAGAGACTCAGTTGACATGTTAATAAACCTTTGCATCAATGCATTCATACCCTGAGAATCTGAAGGCCACTCTAACAGACTTTCCTGAACACTGTAAGCCAAATGTCTAACTCCATGAATTCCACGAGCCTACAAAAAAATATATAACAAACAGTGACGTAAGAAAGCCACTGATTGACAAAAAGAAATTAATGTGTATCTTATACGATATAGTTATTACTATTACTATAATATTTAATACATATGATACACATGTATTTGCATGTAAATCGGTTCCAAATCCTTTATATGATGATTTAGTTAGAAAATATAATTAAATTACTTTCATAATCATGGTCAATTTATTGTTATACAGTCTTTTTGCTAAATAACAAAAGAGATAAAGTATAAAAATCGAAGCACCTAGGTTAAGATTTTCATGGTAAATTTGCCCGAATACTGACATTGGATGAGTGTAGTAAGTCAAATTCTTAGACTATTTTTCAAGATATATAAATTAGTACTACCAGTAATTTTGTTTCTACTCAAATGTTAGAAAACTATATAGTACATCATTAACTGTCTATTTAACTTGACATGCACCAAAAGTTACGTACCAGTGCTTCATGCCTCCCTGCGAGGTGTTGGTATCCCCTATCCACGGTACGTTCTGGATTTCCTATCAAGGTGCGGGAGTACCTCCGGTACCATTTAAAATATTCAGAATCCGGTCCGGGAGCTACAGTAGTATATGGAGCTTCAACTATTAGTTCCCGACGGCGTTCCCACAAATATTCAGCTTCCTCAAATTTTTGCCACATCTCCTGACTTATCTTAAATCGCTTGTCCAGTGAAAAATGAAATGGTATATGTGGGGAGGTTGGTCCCGGAACAAACAGCTCCTTACCAAATTGTCTGTTGACCCGACCCGCCATGTGCCACTCTCGGTAGATCCCACAAATGAGTGGCAACTGCACCATCCAAATGACTTGACCACGTCGGCACCACTCCGGAAGTCCTTCATTGATGGCCTGTGTATAAGGCTCCCACACAAACTACGATAGCAAAAATATTATACAGTCATTTATAATTTATACTACAAATTATAAATTTTGTCATTACAACAAACATCCATTATGCATTTTCAGTTAAGTAAAGATTAGAACATTCAAGCAATTTCCTTCCTTCTAAATACACAAAATTTCATCATTTCCAAACCATGCAAATGAAGAATAAAAAATACTCAATAGTAGAAAGCGTATCATGACCAAATCCTTGCTAGGAGTATTTTTTTTTATTCAGTTCCAAAGCATAACAAGAACAGGCTAACTTGAAAATTCCATAATGAATTTTGATGGAAATAAAAACAAAATAAAATACTTTAGTAACCTTCTAGCCATTAAAACAAACCTAGACAAAATACTAATTATGCTAAAAGAATAAATGGGATCTAAAAAATATCACAACAAGTAGCAAGTTGTAGCAAATTAGCTATAACAAATTAAAATAAAATCAACCCATTATCATAGTACGATTAAGCAAAAAATGAACAAATCTATAAAAACTCTGTTGTTGTTGTTGTTGTTATATTTTTCACATTTCTTATCAAAAAAATTTAAAAGGAAAAATACCTGATCATCAGTTAGGTTGTCTAAAACATCCCTACAAACTACTAGCACAGCTCGTGCCTCGCTTTCACGAACTCCACGACGAGTCCACTTCTGCGCAAATACAATATCTCGTTCGTTTACTCTTGGGGGACGAAGTAATGGCTGCATCGGGATTATTCGCTCCCAAGCCCAAACCTGTATAAGTAAATTTAACTATATAAATATTTTTTGAATTAAATAAAATAACCCGAAAATACACATGAAAATTGTGTTGTTATGGTTGGGTTCCGATAATGCGCTAATATTGTTGTGCAAGCTATTTGACAATATTATAATCTTTAATGATTTATTATACAAATTATAACACTAGGAAATCTAAAGTATTATTTAAAAGATAGCAGAGAAGTTGACTATTTAAACGTGTATCAAGCAATACTTTAAAATTGTTAGCGTGACAACTCAAGGAAATATGGTTAGCTGACATTTAGAATTATACACAAATATTAATAATCCAGATTGCATTATATATAGTGGTACATTTAGTGTTTATAATAAAGCTCGACTTTCGATTCCTAATTTCATTTTTCAAAATTTGGGTAATGGTGGTTATAAGAATGTTGCTTCATCTCTTATTTCTACTGAAGTAGAGCAATATATTATTGAAATTCACGTACCTGTAACAAAGCAATAAATCCACAAACATCACGGCTATTGGCCATCGAAGCACGGCATAAACAACTGTACAAGTATGATAATGTTGCTGCTCCCCAAGCTTTCCCGCCTATTGCATCAAGGTCTACTATGTCAAGCAAAAAGTGTAAACTAAGCTTTGAACCACTATTATCAGGGAATATATTGCCACCAATCAACCAAAGCAGGTACAACCTGACCCTCTTTTGTACCTCAGCCTCATCAGTGTGTTCATCAATAATATCATTATTGGCAATCAAGGTTTCCAAATGATTAGATAATTGTGTTATTACCAACATGCTATTACCTATAATTGCTTCTTCTCCGGGCAAACCAGTAAGGTCGTACATCAATTCCCGCCACCTTGATTTAGTTATATCTTTAACATTTCTCTGCACCAACGGGTGGCCATCCACGGGAATGCCATATAACACCTCGACATCCTGCAGTGTGATAGTACATTCGCCAGTCCGCATATGAAATGTATGCGTCTCTGGACGCTATCTCCCAATAAGTGCAGTGATGATTCCTTCATCATACTGCACATTACCTACTGCTAAAACTCCCTCAAATCCACACCTCTCAAAGTAATTAAGGATGCGATTATGTAAAGGGTATTGCCTCACGTGATTCCAGAATTCATGATCCGCACGACGTATAGTTAAACACGCGTTCTTTCCAGTCAATGTTCCATTCCACACAGCCTGGGATCGATGCTCATGCTGGAGTATTAATAAATCATAGTTTTCTGGACCTGGATGTACAATGACTTTGGGGCGATCCATATCTATAACATTGCAACACCAAGCCACTGTTATTAGAATAATGGACAACACATTACAGAATTGTTTACTATATATTCAATAGGAAAGTCAATAGAGGTCAATCTATAAGATATATTATCACGTGAGAAAAGAATTTTTTTTTTAATAAGAGTACAACTGTCAAAAAATAATTGCAGTTCCCTATGTGGTGAACGAAATGTAATTAAACTTTTGGTTAAGCTCATAATTAATTGCCATAACAGTATTCATCTTACATATAACTACTTCTTTTCTATTTAAAACAAAGCATATGACTGGAGAGGGGATGCAAGGATTTTTTTTTTTTAACGGATCGGAATAGTATTTCGTCAGTTATCCAACGAAATACCCATTTTGGCATTAAAAAAAAAGGACATGCTATTTTTGTCTATTAGCTTCAAAAACAACTCCAACTTCCTCACAGTTTCTTGATCTTCTACTTTTAATTTGAAAATTAAAAATTCTTCATGCTTATTAACAGAAAATAATCTCCAACGACTATTCACAATTTGAACATAGAAAATGACCCAACAAATGATACAAATATCTTTATGTTATATTTAACAATCTTACTTTCCTCACAATTTTTTCATCTTTTTTTTAACTGTTGTTCTATGAAAATGACTAACTAAAAGAACATTTTATAATATAAATTTATACATTTTTAATCAGTAGCTTCAACGATTTTTTAAGTATTTTAATTGTAGTTCGTTAACCAATAAACTCTTCTAACATTTTTTAAAAGCTTTTTTTAATTGAAGCAACGACTGAAATTACCAACTATTGATTAATTAAACTTGTAACTTTTGTTTTCTTTATTACAGTCTACTACACTAAGTATAACATATAAATAAATCAAAAAAATAAATGTGAACTAATTTATAATGACTAAATCAAAAAATATATGTAAAAACTTATAAAATTAATAAATTTCCTCAATTTGAAGAAGATTATGGAGCAAAAGTTGAGAAATCCTTGTGATAGGATTAGTAGAAGAAGAAGAAAAGAATCAAGAACGGAAGAAGAGAAAGAATGGAGGTAGAGGAAGAACGGAAAATGGAGAAGGGAGAATGGAGAATGGAGAAGGGAGAATGGAGAATGGAGGTAGTCCGATTATTTATAAATTGGATGAATGCAATTGTAAGAAAATGTTATCTCTTTCAACTGTCAAGACCAAGGAATCTGTGTAAAGAAAATTGGGATTTGACTTGCCCATGCTAAAAAAATTGTCCCTGCATTTCGCAAAGTATGCAACGAAATATAAAAGATATATAACAACAATAATTCTTAAAGTGTACAATAAACCTACTAAATAGCTTCCTTTTTAGCTTCTTCTGAAGGATGCAATAATGCTTGGACATAATTCTTAAAGTGTACAATAAACCTACTAAATAGCTTCCTTTTTAGCTTCTTCTGAAGGATGCAATAATTCTTGGAGATAATTCTTAAAGTGTACAATAAACCTACTAAATAGCTTCGTTTTTAGCTTCTTCTGAAGGATGCAATAATGCTTGGAGAAAATTGTTAAAGTGTACAATGCTTCTGCCAAGATTCTTAAAATGAATTGAAACCTACTAAATAGCTTCCTTTTTAGCTTCTTCTGAACGGATGCAATAATGCTTGGAGAAAATTAAATATAACAACAATGCTTCTGCCAAGATTCTTAAAATGAATTGAAAGCTACTAACTAGCTTCCTTTTTAGCTTCTTCTGAACGGATGCAATAATGCTTGGAGAAAATTAAATATAACAACAATGCTTCTGCCAAGATTCTTAAAATGAATTGAAAGCTACTAACTAGCTTCCTTTTTAGCTTCTGACTTGTCTAATTATTTAGATTTGCATTTCGCAAAGTATGTAACGAAATATAAAAGCTTGGAAAAAGATAACTGCAACAATGCTTCTGACAAGATTCTTAAAAAAATGGATTTGACTTGTCCATGTAAAAAGAAAAGAACTAATTTCAAAGTAAAAAAAAAAAATTGAAAGCTATTGACAAGCTTCTGACAATTTTTTATCCTTGCATTTCGCAAGGTCAGCATCATCATATAAAAAAATTAAATTTGACAAGTCTATGACGAAAAGTTATTTATAAACTTGGATTACTCCAATTTTTTATTTTACATTTTCGGTGCATATGCAACGAAATGCAACAAAATTTACATTATAAATAACTCTAACCGGTCATTGTTATCTTCAGGTGAACGTTTACAAGCAAGAGCCATTTTTTTTATTTATTTTGCATTTCGCAAATTATCCAAAATCTTCGACTGAGACTTAAAAATCCATTTACTATCCAAAAAATGTCGAACAAAAAAAAGAACACTCCTGGAAGCTCTTCCTCACCTTTTGCTTGGGCATTCCCGGAAAACAGAAATGATAGCTCCAGTTCAGAGTCACCCAACAGCGACTGGGGAACATGGGATCCATATGATTTTGAGATGGACAAGTACAACCCGCACATGCTTGGCGAACGAGAGGATGATTTTTGGATGCTGAAAAAATCAGATCCATGTGAGTACTACTGCGGATTACGCCGTGAATGGGAGCATAGGTACCATGAGTCAAATATGCTCATGAATGAGCTTGAGCAACTGGGGGCACCCAAGCCACGTCGATTCTCTGTGTGGATGGAACGCAGGGATATGGTAGAATATGAGATAACTGTGAAACAAATTCGAAAGGAGAATAATAGGATGTTGGTGAGACGTTGTAGGTACTATATCCTTAAGCTCTCTGAAGAACAAGCTGCAGCAACAAATCGAACGCTAACAGAACATGAAAGAGCAAGTGTTTTAGCACACGAACTTTACAAATCGGATGATGACATGCCTAACGAACTCCCTTAGACCAACTATGTGTTATGTTTTTTAATTTTCAATTATAATGTAATTTTATGTTCATTCAATAAAGTGTTGTGTAAGTTCTATCCAACAATAACTGTTAAATTAAAAACAAAATTAAACTCTACAATACGAACCGTTTATATTTTAAAGTAAGGACGACAACATATTATTGAAGGACGACAACATATTATTGAAGATTACATAAGATAACAAAGATTACATAAAATAACAATAACATAGAACTCATGAAAAAACTTAACAGTAAACAAGCAACAACAACTACTGAGTACGATTGGGGCAACGATTTTTGTTATGACCAGTTTGCCTGCAAGTTCCACACCTCCTAGCCATGCGAGCAGGAGCAATATCCATTTCATTCCTCCTTCTAGTTGTTCTCTGGGCTCCAGAAGTTCGCTCGTATGCAGTGTTTGCAATTAAACAGAAGGGACTTGCAAGCCAATATGCCTCATCACCCAAGGGAGAAAACTTTCCACTGTATGTTTGCTTGTAATACCTACAACTGTAGTACTTGCTAACATAGTCCTTAGGCTGAATTTTACGGATCCGACAAAATTTAATTGCATGGGAACATGACATGTGGTAGTTTTTCCATTTCCCACACGAACATTTTTTTCCATTGTCAGAGACTTTATGGACATTTCCACCCTTACCTTCGTGTGCAAATGTCAGAATCTCGAAGACCCCAGTCACAATGTTATAGTTCATCATATCAGTGTGCATAGCGGCCCTATCCCAATATTCATGAAACTTTTTATCAACACTGGGCGGCCAAGTCTTCTTATTTACCATTAGCAGAGCAGCAAGGGCGCTTCTTTTAACAAAATGATCAACAAGATTTTTAAAGGTCAAGCGAACCATGGCAGTAATAGGCAATCCACGGGCTTTCTTCAATAAACCGTTGTAAGACTCAGAGACATTTGTCGTCATATCCCCCACCTATAACCACCGTCCTTATACAATGTACATTTTTCCTTCGGAAGCTCGCTTAACCACATATGCGCTGCAGGTGACAAAGTTTTGATTTGTTGCATCCTCATTTGGTATTTCTTCTTTTGGTGCTCTGTAGCAGCCAACCACATTAGCTTCTCAAGATTAGAGTTAAGAAACTTTTTGTTAAAGTTGCTTTTTAAATGTCGAACACAAAATCTATGATGTGTGGTGGGTGGCTGTAACCATTCATGTGTCATTACACATTGCAAGATCCCTTGGTGACGGTCAGAAATTAGTCCAATGCCTTTTCTATGACAAACAACATGTCTCCATAATAAACTGAGAAACCAAGTCCATGACTCATAGCTCTCACGTGCTACTATAGCATATGCAAGTGGAAAAATATTTCTGTTTGCATCAATGCCAACAGCAATCAACAATTTGATCTCATACTTACCATAGACATAGGTGCCATCTATTGAGATGACCGGCCTGCAACTTTTGAATCCATCGATACTTGGTTTAAAGGCCCAGAAAAGATACTTGAAGATGTGTTCGCCTTGCATTGTAGTTGACTCGTGTGTCCACTCAACAATAGTTCCTGGATTGAAATGTTCTAGGGCAGCCATGTATCGAGGCAATGCCCTAAAAGAACCTTCGAAATCACCATATACCATCTCAAAAGCTTTCTTACGCCCTTTTTGCGCTTTTCTATAACTAGGAGTATAGTGATGGATGCCTTTTATAGTTTCGTGAACAAACTTAATACTGATTTGTGCATTGATCATAACATATGGTATCAACGAAGTAGCAATCATGTTGCTATTCAAATTGAAATGATCCTCTGTATAATCATCCGTATCACAATTATGTGGCTCAATCATTTTTCCTGCTTTCCACATACCACTTCCGATCAACGAAAAACGGATCATCCAACTACAACCTTCCTCATGCCGCTTGCAAATAACCTTCCAAAATGTACCTTTGGTTTGATCTGTTTTATATTCTTTTTTGTGAGCTATATTATAGAGCCTCATTGCACCTTTCATTTGCTTCTTGTTGTGAAATAACATACCTATTTGCATGTCCAAGAAAAAATATCAACTCCTAATTACACCAATTAAAATCATAAAATTCAAAAATAATATATTATTACAAAAATTAGTCGCACGAAACTAACCTGATTTGATAACTTTAGGATTACTAGAATTCCAAAGTGCAGCCCGAACAGACCCGTTATCTCTCATGTATGCAAAATCTTCCGGTTCTACTTCTTCTGTATTATCCAAATATGGGATCACATTTGAATGATAATTATCACTAACATTACTGGGGGCCGCAACATCTTCATCAGAATCGTCACCGTCAGCAGACGATTGATCATCGTCCGTCCCGTCATGATCTAATGGACTATCGCTATCCGACTCATTTATTATATCATTAGCTAAATCGTTATTGCTTACAATTTGTGTGAGTTGAGTCAACGTGGGGTTATCTTCAAAATCGTTATGCCTATAAATAAGAAAAATTCATAGCATTTACGAGTCAAATACAATTATACAATCCATGAATAAAGTGAATAAAATATGATTATATTTACCTATCACTGTCCAATTCACTTGGACCAGGATGTGAAGGGTGTCGTACATTACAATTCAAATTATGCAACTGCGTAGTAGCATTATTTGGTCCTCCCGTCTCACGATTCTGTCCACTCCAATCAAAGTTATGATCATGCGTTGAAGCCATACCATCATACTGTGTGCCATAATTAGTTGTATCATTTGACTGACTATCAAATCCTACAATTGTTTGTTGTTGAACTACACCCCTTGAAAAACCAATATTCAAACTTGGGAGATAGGTAGTACCTCCAAAATCGAACTCATTGTCGGTCGGTACTTCGACCTGGGTAGAGCGTTGAACTGTAGCATACATGTCAAGCGCCGCTATGCATATGTGATTTTTAAAAATCTCAGGACAACGAAGAAATAACGATAAAGATTCATCGTCCGTAATTGGCATCTCACCATAAATTGGTGAACCATCGGCTGTAAATGAACTTGGACATCGTCCGGTTATAACCACCAATAGTTCAGGATCATTTACGAACATTTTACTCCTTAAGACGCGTTGCAGACGATCATATTTTAGGAAAATTGGAAACCTTTGCCCTATTTCAGGACCACAGTTGTATCTAACCGAACCAGCTTCATACACAACTTCACCATCCCAAAATAAATACACTTTAACATGAGTTTCCGTCATCTTTTATGAAATATATGAGAGAAAAAATAAAAGTTGAAGGATATGAAACAGATAAGAGAAAACAATAGATGAAAGATATGAGATGGATAAAAGAAAATTGAAAGACTAAGGATATACCATAAGTAAAGATAGGACAATATTTATAAATGAAGAAAAGTAAAAAATTTCGCAAATTAAGTCACGAAATGTAAAAGATATTATTTTGACAAGTATTCAATGCTCGTCTGAAACTGATTGAACCAACAGAAATGAAACAAAAAAATAAAATTAAAACCATAGCGATATGGAGAGCAGAAAAACGGTAAAAAAGGGGGGGGGGGGTGGAGGTTTCGTTATATACCTGCGAAATGGAACAAAACATTTCGTTGGTATATAAACGAAAAAAAAAATTATTTTCCTATTTCGTTTTTATATAAATGAAATACAAAAAAAAAAATATATATTCATCCTATTTCATTGGTATATGAATGAAATAAAATATATATATATATGTATGTATGTATGTATGTATTCCTATTTTAAAATTATTTTCCTATTTCGTTTTTTAATACACGAAATGCAATATATATATATATATATATATATATATATATATATATATATATATATATATATATATATATATAATCTCCTATTTCTTTTTTTATTCAAGAAATACAAAAAAATAAAAAATCACCCATTTCGTTGACTATTTCACGAAATGCTAAAAAATAAAAAAATAATAAAAAAAAACAGGTAAGTTAATTAATATTCACGAAATTAAAAAAAAAAGGCTATTTCGTGAATTGTGTCACGAAATGCAAAAAAAAAAAACAAACAAAAAAGGATATTTCGTGAATTGGGCAACGAAATGAAAAAAAAAACAGTTTCTTTCTTTAATTTCAAGAATTGCAAAAAAAAAAAAAAAAAAAAAAAAAAGCCATTTCGTGAATCATGCAACGAAATGCCAAAAAAAAAAAATGTTTCTTTCATTTATTTCATGAATTGCAAAAAAAAAAACAAAAAAACCTATTTCGTGATTTGTGTCACGAAATGCAAAAAACATAATATATAAATCACTTTCTTTTTTATTCAGGAAATAAATAATAATAAAAAAAGAAGGTATTTCGTGAATTTATTCACGAAATACAAAAAAAAAAAACCAATTTCTTTCATTAGATTACGAAATGCAAAAAAAAAAAAAAAACAAATCAGTTTCCTTAAAAAAATAAACCTATTTCGTTCATTAATACACGAAATACAAATATATATATATATATATATATATTTTCTAATTTCCTTTTTATACGAACGAAATAAAAAAAAGTTTATCCTATTTCATTTTTTAATACACGAAATGCAAAAAAAAATATTATAATTTCCTTTTTTTTTATATTCAAGAAATACAAAAAAAAAAAAAAAAACCCATTTCGTTGACTATTTCACGAAATGCTAAAAAAAAAAAAAGTTAAGTTAATTAATATTCACGAAATAAAAAAAAAAAAAAGGCTATTTCGTGAATTGTGTCACGAAATGTAAAAAAAAAAATAAAAAAATTTCTTTCTTTAATTTCAAGAATTGCAAAAAAAAAAAAAAAAAACGGCTATTTCGTGAATCATGCAACGAAATGCCAAAAAAAAAAAAAAAAAAACCTATTTCGCACCATAGTTTATGGTGGGGAACTTGCAAATATTGGGACATAGCTAGTGACAAAAAATATTATAGTTCTACAACATATAATTGAACCATGAATACATATACATCATTTACCAAAATTTATTAGAAAACTGTTTCTTTGTTTAATTTCAAGAATTGCAAAAAACAAAAAAAAAAAAAAAAAAAGCCATTTCGTGAATCATGCAACGAAATGCCAAAAAAAAAAATTGTTTCTTTCATTTATTTCATGAATTGCAAAAAAAAACAAAAAAATCTATTTCGTGATTTGTGTCACGAAATGCAAAAATAAAAATAAAAATACAAATTACTTTCTTTTTTATTCAGGAAATAAAATAAAAAAAAGGCATTTCGTGAATTGATACACGAAATGCAAAGAACAAAAAATAACAAATCAATTTCTTCATTTAATTCACGAAATAAAAAAAAAAAAAAACCACCTATTTCGTGGATTGTATCACGAACTGCCCATTTGGGTCTATAAAAAAAAAAAGCATACCATTTTTGTTCAATGTATGCAAAAAAAACCCATTTTGGCTCCGAGCTCGAATTTATTCTTTGCCTATGAAGTCATTATTCTTTTACTTTCTTGAGTATTATTCTGTCTGTCCAATTTCGTGTAATACTTTCATAGCTTATTGAACGGAAAAGGGCCTAAAATACCCTCGAACTATTGAAAATGGAGCAAAAATACCCTTCATCCACCTTTCAGCCCCTAAATACCCTTATCATCCACCTATTGGGTCTAAAATACCCTTATCACCACCTATTGGGTCTAAAATACCCTTATCACTAACAGAATCTTTTCATTAAACACGTGTCATTTTTCTATTGGTTGGATTATAAAATTAATTAAACTAATTAACTTTTGCAATATTGACCAGATAGCCCCCCCCCCCGACCCGACCCCCCCCACCCCCCCCCCTCGTGAATTTTTTTTTTTTTTGAAAAAAAAGTTGACATTTTTTTTTGCACCCCACCCCGCACCCTACCCCCCCCCCCCCCGACGCAAAAAAAATTAATATTTTTGAAAAAAAAAGTTTTGACGTTTTTTTTTGGGTTTTTTTAGCTGGGAGGGGAGGGGGGCGTAGGGTGCGGAGTTTGGGGGTGGGGGGAGGGGGAGGGTGCGGGGTGGAAAAAAAAGTCAACTTTTTTTTTTCAACTGGGAGGGGGGGGGGAGGTGTAGGGTGCGGGGTGGGGTGCAAAAAAAATATTGTTACGCTTCTCAACTTCCTAGTAAAAAGCACAAGTACTTTGAAATGTCTTGATAAATTAAAATGTCTGATGTAATTGAGTTACCAAAAAAAAAAAATATGTCACCCTAAAAAACATGGTATGTTTTCAACCAAAAATCTAAAAGGCACAAGTGTAGACTACAATATTTTTTTTTGCACCCCACTCCGCACCCTACACCTCCCCCGCACCCCCCCACCCCCAAAAAATCTAAAAGGCACAAGTTGACTTTTTTTCCACCCCGCACCCTCCCCCTACGCCCCCCTCCCCTCCGAGCTAAAAAAACCCAAAAAAAACGTCAAAACTTTTTTTTTCAAAAATATTTTTTTTTTGCGTCGGGGGGGGGGGGGGGGTAGGGGTGCAAAAAAAAATGTCAACTTTTTTTTCAAAAAAAAAAAAAAAATTCACCGGGGGGGGGGGTGGGGTGGGGGTAGGGGGGTGGGGGCACTTGGGTTATCTGGTCAATTAGTTTAATTAATTTTATAAGCCAACCAATAAAAAAATGCCACGTGTTTGACCAGAATATTCTGTTAGCAATAGGGGTATTTTAGACCCAATAGGTGGATGGTAAGGGTATTTGGGGGCTGAAAGGTGGATGGAGGGTATTTTTGCTCCATTTTCAATAGTTCGAGGGTATTTTAGGCCCTTTTCCGCTTATTGAATGATCAATTTTACCAAGTTTCATGATTTAAATCGGAATACATTTATTCCTTTTGTTGATTCAAAATACTTGGTTTATAGTTGGGACTATATATGTTAGGTTTTTGAAGAGGTATGAATGAGAAATGGAAGAGGCACCTTTTGAATTGCATCTCTTCATCTCACCTTTCACTTCTTATAATTTCAGAGATCTTGCCTCAGATTTAAAAAAAAAAAAAAATGAAATTTCCCCTCTTTTTTGCATTGTTTTTCCAAAACAAAACATAAGTGTCGTGTGATTTGCTGCCACCATTTGAGTTCGCTAAAGTTCTGCAATTTGCATTGCCGCTATTGCATAATAGTTTTTCGGTTTATCCTGAGAGGAATTAATCCATTAACCTTGGCAACTGTGAGGGATTATATTTCTTAAGGGCACACAAAAAACTTGTGGGCTCGGAAATATTCTAATTCTTCTACATTTCTGTCCTTAACGTTTTTCCTATTTTTTGGATTCTTAAAACAAAAACTGTTTTTGTTAAATTACTGCTTTGAACATAGATAGATAACAAGCTTAAGAAATCTAACTCTATTTTATGTGTTCTTCTTCACAACTGTTTGGTAGAGACCAAACGAGAAACAGAAACTGAGAAGCGAACATTGTCGGTTGATTCTCGTCTGAATCTGCTTATTGGTTATTTTTTGTTGGAAAATATGGTCCATAATCTAAGAGAAATTTGCGGCACTTCAAGACAACAATACAAATGGTGTATGCGTCTTTGCTGTTGTGTGCATTATACTTTTGCAATGAAAAGAAAAAGAAAAAGAAAAAGGAAAGGAACCAGAGGATGGCTTATGTGTCAAAGGAGAAGTAATGCTTAATGACTTGATCTTAGTTGTTGTGGCTGTTGAAACAAACACCGTCTGTTACGTTGGTTCAAAGTTGGGGCATATTGACGCGACCAATAAGAGATAAAAAAGTACTTTTTTAAGAAATAAAATACTCTTTTCAGACTAAAATTATATTTTCTTGAGATAAAAAAAAAGTACTCCTTTCAAAAATAAAAAAGTTTTTTTTTTTAGACTAAAACCTTTATGATTTTCTACTCCGCTGTTTGGAGATTAAAATCTGCGTAATTTTCTACTCCAAGTTACTACTCGGTTTAAAGAACATAAAAACTTTACCGATTTAGTAACGTTCGTTGGTTTGAAGATATAAAATCTTCGCTGGTTATTTATTCGGTTTGAAGGGATAAAAACTTCACCGATTTATTAAATCTATTTGTATCAGAAATTATTCAGTTTGAAGATATAAAAACTTTACCGTTTTATTCTCTAGTTAACAGAAGAGAAAGATTATGACCGTAAGGATGTTCATTGCATTCTGTGGTATGAATGACCGATAGAGATGAAAATTAAAGGAAAATATCATTTGGAGTTTTTAAACTTCAACGAACACGTCCTTTTTTCAACTCCGGAAAGAAAAGAAACCCATTGATACGTTCTCTGGACAATGAAATAAGGGTGTTTCTGTTATTTGTTTTGGAAACTAAGGATGAGACGTTCTAGCAGATAATAGAAAATGCAATATACTACAAAAACAACTTCTTGAAGTACGGTACTATTCGTGTTGGCATATCCGTGCCATTTTGGATCGTAATTACTGCCAAAAAAAAAAAAGGATGTGCCTCATCAAGAAATTAGACAGTGTTTTTCCTTCGAGCACCACCTTGATTTCGATTTGAAAAAAACATGGTGAATTCAAAGCAACTCACGGGGAGAAAGTGCCAAAAATCGGTTTCTATTTTCTTTACTCTGCTCATGTTTTAACTTTCTACCCTTTATGATTTATGAAATTTAGTTTTATAAATGTTAGGGTAGACAATTATTATTTGATGATCTCAAAACATATTTTATTTGTCTACCGTAAAATTAAATATAATTGACATATGATTTGGTAGCATGCATAAAATATGTGGAAGATTATTTTCAAGGTTGTAAGGCATGAATTAGACTTATATTATTACTTGAAAATTATTCTTGGGATCATGCTTAATAATATGTATATATCATTTTTGGATCAAGAATATGCTAAATTTTGGTCATGTTGGATCTCTACATATGGTGGTCTGTGTAAGTGATCTTATTTTATTCCTAGTAAAATGACACGTAAAGGATTTAGGAGGATGCATGTTTGACATCTTCGTGAGAATGCTTCCACTAATATTAAAATTTATATTCCTGTATTATAGTGTTGCCTTTTGAAATCCTATAATTTGCAAATGGGATATATAATTGTGGAGGAATAGGTTGAATATTATTGGCGAAGAGAAGGAAGTCGTATGTTTGACCTCTTCAATTTCATCAACGGAAATTGATAGCAACATTGAATTTGATATGGCGAAAGTCATCGCATCAAAGCAATGGAATACAAAGCAGAAAGTAATAAATTCGGGTTATACTTTCTCTACTCCTTTTAATTCTAGCCGTTGTGATTTGTTGAAATTTTGGTAAAATATGAGGGTGTAGGTAGAAAGTTAAAGGAGATGTTGAATGCTTTTTTGATAAGTTCCGGTTTATCCCAGAAATGTTTGGGGACGTTATTCTTACGGCTTGCCGAATACTCAATTGAGTGCCCCATAGAAAAAACACAATCAATTTCATATGAAATATGGAAAGAAAGAAAGTCCAACTTGAATTAGTTCAAAGTGTGTGGGTGTTTGGCGAAAGTGCAAGTTCCTAGACCCAAAAGGGTTAAAATAGGACCGAATAACGTTGACTCTGTTTTTATACAATATGCCACCAATAGCAAAGGATATCAGTTTCTCGTAGAATCAGAAAATGCTGATTTATTGACATTATTCTATTATGTCAACCCCACAATGTATGTCCTTGGTGGATATTGGTATGATAGTGAAATTTATCACATAACTTATTCCGTCTTGGTGAGGACTAGTTGATAGAACTACTCATTTGATGGTTAATCAGCTGACTTTTTTTATTACGGTCGTATTCTTTAATTTCTTGAAGGGATGTCACTTGAAAGTTAATGTTATGTTCTTTTATGAGCGGATGTCACTTGAAAGGTTGTGACTTTTCATGAGAAAATATGTTTGTTGAAAGACAACTTTATAAAGACAAGACAGTTCATTGGTCTATAAATCGAAGAACCAATTGACGATAATGATAAACGTTGACAATAGCTTGGATTTTCACATCAGTGAATGTGTTATGAGTTGGATATTTGAAGAATTAATTTGAAGAATTAGACTTACAAAAAGTGGAATGGTTGAAATATATATATATATATATATATATATATATTGTTGAAAGGTTGTGGCCACAACTGATGCCAACCATCCACAGGTATTATGATCTACGATATATCCTATTTTCTAAGTTGTGCTTTGCTTTATAATAAATATCCCACGATTCGAGGGGTATATTGATGCAAATTGAGTCACCGGATCAAATGAAATTAAATCCACAAAAGGATACGTTTTTACCATTGGTGGAGGAGCACTGTCTTGAAAATCTTCCAAATAGACATGTATCGTCTGCTCCACAATGGAGTTTAAGTCCATATCTTTAAACAAGATCGGTGAAGAAGTTGAATGACTCCGAAATTTCTTGGAAGACGTTCCATTATGGCTCAAACCATTGGAAGGGCTGGGAGCATATTATGTATAACGGAGAATATCGTCACATACGACGAAGACATAATACTGTTAGACAACTACTCTCTAGTGGGAATATCATAATTGACTATGTAAGGTCAAAGGATAATTTGTCGGATGCACTTGCAAAAAGCCTAACTATAGAGGCGGTTGAGAAATCATCTCAACATGGCAGTAACTCTACCTACAAGGTTGGAGATCCCAAGATCTAGGTTCAAAGAGATCAAACAAAGTTATGATAGACGGTTCAATATATAGTCAAACAATTTTTTTTGTCCATTCTCATGATAAAGACAATGTTCAGTAACAAGGATAAAGCATTAAGACTTTTCTAATGGTTTCTAAGTTTGATACGAGGTATGTCAAATAGTGTATATCTACATGATAACACGTTTAGGAATCACCTATGTAAGTGTGAAGTGTAAGCCGCTTCAAGGAGAATTATGAAAGGCCAATTCTCTACGCACTTATGAGATCAGGCAGTGTTCATGACTGGAACGAACCAAACAATGAGAATCAAAGACGGTTAAAGGGTTAATTGTGTGACATGTGGTTGTCTAGGTATACACCAAAGCTCGACGATTCAAAGATAACAATTCTATCGATTGACCGAATATATCCGACATATGTTCACTACGGAAAGTTCAAAGGGAAACCTACTTATCCAGATCCGATTAATCCTTGCTTGCAAATCACACAGTTTTTCATGCATGTTTCTAAACATATGGTCATTCCCCATTCATGTGGGGAATTTTTGTTTTTTTTTAAAGGTGTGAATGAGAAATGAAAGAGACACCTTTTGGATTGCACCTCTTCATCTCACCCTTTCACTTATAAATTCAGAGGCCTTGCCTAAGATTTTAAGAAAACTGAAAAATGCTGAAATTTCCCCTCTTTTCTGCATTGTTTTTCCAAAACAAAATGTAAGTGTCTTATGATTTGCTGTCGCCATTTGAGTTCGCTGAAGTTCTACAATATGCATTGCCGCTATTGAAGAATAGTTTTCCGTTCTATCTTGGGAGGAATTAATCCATTACCTTTGACAACTATGAGGGGATTAGATTTCTTGAGGATACACAAAAAACTTGTGAGCTTGGAAATATTATGATTCTTCTACATCTATGTCCTTAACATTTTCTCTTATTTTTTGAATTCTTAAAACAAAAACTGTTTTTGTTAAATTACTTGCTTTGAACACAGAAAGATAACAATATATTCAAACACTATTAGAAATAGGGATCCAATATACTTAATCATTGTTGGATGTTCCAGCAACCTAGTATTGTTTGACTGTAAACAGAATTTTCTCAGGCACCAAGGTCTGAGGTGAATTAAATCCAATACAAACATTGATTTATGTTACGAATACTAGATTTCAAATTACAACTGAAAATGGAAGTAATACGAATACTAACAGACCACAACTAATGAGAAAATCTGAAACTGATTTCATGTGAATTCTATGTAAACAAAATATACAACGTGATAACATTATCGGAAAGTGTACAGAAAATGAAAATTTCAGCCGACCTGGCACTTTTTCCGACAGAAGGCTACCTAGAACATTTTATGAGAATTGTGTGAGGTGTTGGAGAAAAGATATGGGGGCGGAGTTGAGAAGGAGTTATATGTGTTATTTGGTGCCAATTTTCTTGGGCCATAGGAATCATTCAATTGTTGGCTAAATGGCTGACAATTGCTCTTTAGAATTGTATATAGTTTTCAATATTTTTTGGATTTTCCTCTCTATAACTTTAAGCCCAAGTATCTTTTCGAATCAGTTTCTAGCCCAATAACGTAAATAAAAATGGGCCTCTTCACAACAGGATCCATCTTCATGACCTACCAACTTTGTTTTCCATCTCGTACGGTTTATCCTTCAAATGTGTTAGGTCTTTAATTTTTGTCCTTGAAACTCAAACTTATGCCTAGTGCGACATATATTCTTTAAGTGTCCCGGCATAACTTTTGGGATATTATGGTGCGAAAAGTATAAACTTATGTCCTGCGAAAACATTATTTGTCTTGAGGAACAAAAATTAAAGACCCACACAAAATAGGGATAAAAGTGCAAATGACCCCCTGTTATTTGCCTGAACTTGTTCAAGACTTCAAAATCCACCTCGAAGGTTGGCCTGATCAGGTAGAAGAGTACGGTTCATTTCTAGGAGGATGTCCTCAAATTCACAACTGTTTACGGTGCACAATAGTTTTAAGGATCAAGTAATATTGGCCTCATATCTTTATTGTTTGTAGGGAATTTTACTAGTAATATGTCGCACTAGACACTAGTGGCTGAAGCATTGATTTATGGGAAATTTCATAAATATACAATTGGATCATTTACATTGCAAAAATAAAAAAGTCCAAAACTTACATTGCGAAGCTCTAACTCAAAACTCCCCTCTTCTCCCCTCTCTCTCCACTGCCTCCTTCTTTTTCGATTTTTTTTTTTAATTTTTTTTTTTTTTTTTTGTTGGAGTTCGCCACTGCCTACCTTTTTATTTATTTTTTAATTTTTTTTAATAGAGTATTATAATTCATATACCCATATACACTCATACACAGTATTATACAACATTATAATCCATATACTCATATACAATATTATGCACTCATATACAATATTATACAAAAGTTATAATTCATATACTCATATACATTCATAGACACCTATATACAAATATTATACACCCATATACAATATTATAACCCATATCCATATACACCCATATACATTCATATACAATATTATACACCCATATACAATATTATAACTCATATATCCATATACATCCATATACACTCATATACAATATTATTCAATATAATACACTCATATACAATATTATAACCCATATATCCATATACACCCATATACACTCATATACACCCATATATAGTCATCGCCGGAGTTTCGTTCTCCAGTGATACACCTATATACACCAACATACAATATTATACACTCATATACAGTCATCGCCGGAGTTCCGTTCTCCGGCGAACTCCAACACCACCACCAGAACCAACTGTTCAAACATCAAAGATCCGGTGTGACAGAGGGAGAGGGGAAATTAAAAAATAAAATAAAGATCCGGCATGACAGAGGGAGATGGGAAATTAAAAAAAAAAACTAAAAAATAATACTAAAAAAATTAAAATTAAAATTAAAAAAGAAAAGAAAAGGAGGCAGTGGAATTCTCTTTTTTTTTTTTAAAAAAAGGAGGCAATGGCGAACTCCAATTTTTTTTTTAAAGAAAATTAAAAAAAAAACGAAAAAGAAGGAGGCAATGGAAAGAGAGGGGGAGGAAGAGGGGAATAGGTCATTTTTTGAAAAGTAATTTTTGTTTAAACTGAAGATGGGCTACTGTGAGCAAGAAACTCAAATATGAGCTAAATTTGGTAGCATTGGTACCCCGGTGGCGAACTCCAACAAAAAAAAAAACAAATTAAATTAAAAAAAAAAAAAAAAAACGAAAAAGAAGGAGGCGGTGGAGAGAGAGAGGAGAAGAGGAAAGTTTTAGGTTAGAACTTTGTAATATAAGTTTTGGACTTTTTTTTTACAATGTAAGTGACCCAATTGTATATTTATGAAATTTCCTCATTAAATATCTCTAAGTTAACTTTTCAGCTAAGATGCCATCTTTGCTATTATATATATATCGCAATTGAAAGCTAATGGGCATCTCGTCCAAAGTCTTCTACTATTCACACTAATAATGTAATGCCGCTTATTTGATAATCAAGAAAATAACTTCATATATGAGTTGAGGCAGCTCAAACTTTCATGAATTCGAATTCTTAAAGTTTGAACTTTGGTATGAGGTTCTTCGTACAAAACTAAACTTTCAAATCACAGATTTAATAATTTTTTACTTTCAAAATATTAGTTTTAAATCAAATTAACACATAAAATTTTATTTTTAGTCAAATGCAAGCTTACAACTATAAAAATAAAACAACGAGAATACTATGATTACTAGCCTGTTTGGCCAAGCTTTTGGTAAGCCAAAAATGCTCATTTTTTCGAAGTGTGTATTTTAAAAAGTAAAGTGTTTGGCCAAATTTTTGAGAGAAAAAAAGTACTTCGGGGGAGTAGCAGATGTTGTTTTTCAAAAGCTAAAAAAATAGTTTTTCCCCAAAAGCACTATTTGAAAAACACTTTTGGAAAAATACACTTAGAAATACTTTTTAAAAGCTTGGCCAAACACTAATTGTTGCTCAAAAGTGCCCTTTGAATTGACTAAATACAAACTGCTTCTCACCAAAAGTATTTTCTTGAAAAGTGCTTTTTAAAATAAGCTAATTTTAGAATCTTGATCAAACACTAGTTGCTGCTCAAAAATGACTTTTGAATTAGTTGACTAAACACAAACTGCTTTTCACCAAAAATATTTTTCTTGGGCAATTTGCACGATTGCCCTTCATTGGGGGAGGTCTTTAATTTTTGCCCCTCAAATTCTTTGGTCTTTAATTTTTGCCCTTCGCCTAAAATAACTAGTGGTTCTGAGTTCGAACCTCAGCTTAGTCATAAAAATAAAATAAAAATCGCATGGCAAGACTTTGCAGACTTTGGTTAATCCGCGCAAAAAAAGTGATTTTTCTTAGCTCGTTTGAATGGCCTTATGGCTTTTGACTTATAAGCCGAAAGCCATAAGTTAGAAATTCTAGCTTGTGGCTTATTTTTGTCATTTTGACTTAAAAATAAGTGCTTAAAATCACTTTCTTATTTTACAAAAACATTACAAAAGTGTTTAAAAACTATTTTGGCTTAAAAACACCTAAAACAAGCCAATCCAAACAGGCTAAAAAACACTTTTCAAAGTAAGTTAATTTTAGATCTTGACCAACCAGGCTATACAACACTAGCAAAACAAGATCCACAAGTTGAGGCAAGGGAGTCGGCGATGTCCAACAATTAAAATTTCCAATTGATCGAGTGATTAGTCATTAGATTAATTAGTTTTGGCTATCTGATTCCTCAAAAAAAAAAAAAAGGTACAAGGGTTGCTTATGTATTGAGTACATTAATTAGTTGCAACTTGCCAGAGAATCTCTTAGCTGGAGTTGAATCCGCGACTTTTGTAGCACAAAAAAAATAAAGTTGAATCAAATTAGCACAAAAAAAAACATTAGTAGGTTTCACGCACTAAATTAGTGCGTGAAAAGACCAAACTGCAAAAATGCAACTTAGGCCTTTCACGCACGAATTTCGTGCGTGAAGGAGCTCTTCTGTTTTTTTTTTTTTTTTTTTTTTTGGCGTTACCTTTCAAATCACGTTTTTTTTCATACTTAGGGCAAAGATTAGTCATGTTTCAAAACCCCAAAATATCAATATTTTATATAAAACTCAATATCTTTTTTTTGCGTACAATAATGTCGGCTCATTACATCAAGTCCACCTAAACGTTTGGATCGTCGTTTTAGGGATTCTAAAGTGCCCCGAAGTAAGTTTTGAAACTTGTCATATTTATAGGGTTTTGATTTAAGTGTTTTATTATATTTGAATGTACAAATATAAATATTTGATTTAATAATAATTCATCCAATACGAGAGGTTTATACTAATTAAAAAATAATTCATTCCATTTAATTGCACTACTAATTCAAAGCAATACAATAATAAATTACAATAATAATACAATCTTCAAGTTCTAGAGGCTCTATTACTTCGAGACGTGCTTGTACTACCACGGCCTTGTTGCCCACACGAACGCTTGTCATGGCCATATTGCTTACATGTAGAGCACTTGCGAGAGTAAGTTCTTTCACTAACATCAATTTGATTGGGTCTACGACTCCGTGAGTTAATGCCCAATTTCCTGATGTAATCCTTGTTAGTAACCATCGAAAACGGCTCGTTTGGCCAGTAAGCTTCATTACCAAGTGGGTGGAATTGGCCGGAATATGCTCTAAGGTAACTCTGGACCTTGTATTCCCCCGCCACATAACTTGTTACCGTTTTTCTCATTCTCTCGAAGCAGTTGACAGCATGAGAACATGACATGTGGTACATTTGCCACTTACCACAAGTGCATGTTCTTGTTGCCTCATAAACGGTATGCACGTTTCCATCATTACCGTTGTAATAAACCGTCCTAACTTCATACACATGTTGAATTGGGTCATACTCGGTCATTTGGTGATGCTCACATTTTTTTCTATAATGCTCCATATTTTTGAAGGGCTTTGGCATCCATATCCCGCCGTCGGCTAATATCGCTCTGGCCTGCCTTGTCCTAACAACAAATCACTCCACAACCTGCTTGAAAGTCATTCTCACCATTGCGGTGACAGGTAGTCCTCGAGCAGATTTCAGCAAGCCATTGAAAGACTCTTAGCTGTTTGTTGTGAGCATGCCCCATTTTTTGCCTCCATTAGCATGAAGCATCCATTTTTCAACTTCGAGCTTCATCAACCAAACGTATGCGGGTTCACTCACTGCCCTGATCAGATCTATTTTTGCAACCCATTTTCGTTGTTGATGCTCCATCGCAGCCCCCCACATCAATTTATTTAGAGTGCCATTGTGAAACTTTGATTGCAAATTTGCCTTCAAGTGCCTTAAACAATAGCGATGGTAAACAAAGGGAGGCTGCCACTCCGATAAATTATCCATATTGTGCAATATGTCTTTATGACGATCAGACAGCACGCATATGCCGGTACGATCCTTAATAACATGAGTTTTCAAATGGGTCAAAAAGATCCCCCATGTGTCGTTGCTCTCGTTAGCGGCAATTGCGAAAGCAAGAGGAAATATTGACCCATTGGCATCCATTCCTATTGCAATTAGGAGCTTGATGTCGTAGGCACCATATACATGCGTACCATTTATGGATATCACTGGTCGGCAGTGAGCAAAACCATCAATGCATGGTTTGAATGTCCAAAATACGAAGTTGAAGATTTTACCCTCTATAAGCCGCCACTCTACAACAGTACCATTATTAAAATGTTGTAGAGCTGCCATATACCTTGGCATCGATTGAAAAGAAGTATGCTAATTTCCAAAGACCATCTCAAAAGCACGTCTACGCTCAAGAAATCCCTTTCTGTTGCTTATAGTTTTATTATATACGGTTTGAACATTTCGAATACAATCTTTGATGGGGAACCTGCACAAGTTTAAACAAACAACATTTAGTAATAATCTTTCAATTGATATAAGACATAAAATGTACTAGGTAGGATAAGTTACCTTGGCGTTTTGGCAATGTCTTTAAGTAACACTTGAGCAATCATGTTTGTATCTAAATTATAATGATCTGCTCGATTTTCTTCCATATCACAAGTATGTCTTTCGCGGAATTTTGTGATAGCCCACATACCATCAGGCTTAACAATTCCCCGAAGCAACCACTCACAGAAATAAACAAATAATTAATAAATTATTTTACTTTTTTGTAAAAGTCAAACCTGTGTGTCGACGGCCTCCTAAGATGCCTGGTGAGAGGGCTCCTGAGCGCCCCCCGGAGCAGGAGATGCAGATGGTGCCGTATCAAACACGAAGTCCTTAAACATGGAGTCGTCGAAGTGCAGATGTAGGCCACCTTGTAGATCACGAACCGGCCGCTCACCCTGTGGATCACGAACTGGTGGATGTGGAAATCCGTACCTGTATATGTTTGCAAATATTAACAATTGAATAAATTTGTAAAGTAGTACATAAGACGATGGTTTAAGTTTAAGACTAATAAAACTTACCATCGCCTCATACGCTCCTGCGAGAGCTACATATCCCAGGCCATCTGGACGACGCCTAGAGGGGTTGCCAATAATGATGCGAGTGATCCGCAAGTACCACTCCATGTACACATGGATCGGAGTGTCATGTCCGACCACCGCTAGGCTCGTCATCCTCACATCCCAACTCTGGACCTGCTGCTGCATATGGAGTCGCCATGCATCATCGACGCCCGCACGCTCGTCCCTCGCATAGTGGTCATGCTCCTAAACCGTAGCCGCGGGTATATTCTGTACATACCCAAACTGCCGTAACACGCGGTCGGGCGCGTGATACTCAACGATATCCATATGTATCAATGGACACCGCGACATCCACATGTGCTGACCAGCCCTACAAAACGCCGGCAGCTCATCCAAAATATGATCATACGGCGTCCATATAAAAGCCTGTAAAAAGAATTGAACTAGTTAACAACAAAAGATTAAAATAGTAGCTATGTGGTGTAGCGTGTGGATCCAACATATGAATATACCGTCTGCGCCGTCATGCGGTCTAGCTGATCCCTAAACGGGAGAAGGCTGTGATGCGTCTCTGCACGTCGGCGTACGCCTCGCGACCATCTCCGCGCGTATGGCATCGGCACAGTAAGATAGTTAGTGGGAGGGTGAGCTGGTATGGGCTGAAAAGGTCTCAACCTAGTCCACACCCATATCTGATATAGTCATTTAAAAAACATTTTATTAGTCGTCGTTTTAAAAAAATATATTTTGTGTTTAATTACACACACTTAAATATATTACCTGAAGGAGCGAGCAAAATGCAGGGACCTCTACCCTCGTGCCCATAGAACATCGGCATAATCCTCGATACATGTAGCCCAGCACAGCAGCGCCCCAACTATAACATCCTATCTCGGCGAGATCGTCGATATACCGAAGATACCTCAAGCTCAAATACGAACCCGAAGTGTTCGGGAATAGGATGACCCCGAATATGATGAGTAGGTATAGACGCGCGCGTCGATCAACATCAGCCTGAGGCGTGTCCTCTCCAATCGGATGCTGCATGTTTGTGAGGCGCAAGTGAGCGTAAAGGGCTGACAACAAAAGCCGACTCTGGCCTGAAATATGACCATCCAGAGCCGCGAAACCGGTGAGCCTAGTCAACTCATCCCGGTAAGGTGGCAGCACAGGAGGCTCCTCAATATACAATGGGCGTTCATCAACCTGTAGCCCATAAATGACCTCCACATCCTGAAGGGTAATGGTAGCCTCACCGGTGCGGAGATGAAATGTGTGCGTCTCCGGTCACCACCTCTCAATCAATGTCGTCACTAGCGACCTATCGTGCTGTACCCGACTAACTTCGACGCACCGGTAGATACCGCCCCGACGTAGTATATCCAGGACACGAGGATGTGGGGGGGGCGAGCAGCTAAGATCTCCCATGCTGAGTCCCCTAACCGTGTACGGACCTGAGACTCAGGCTGCAGGTTGGATGTCCATATATGTTGCAACCTATGCCCGGGCTGAAGATACAGTAACTCTCGGTCGAAGGGTCCCGGATCAAGAGGGTGGTGATCCATCTGTTTTACGCATTTTAAATCAATCATTAACAAGTAGCATTAGTTATGTAATCTTTTATCAATTTTTTTATTAAGGATTGCGGTGACCCATCTATTTTACGTATTTTTAAATCAATCATTAACAAGTAATATTAGTTATGTAATCTTTTATCGAAAATTTTATTAAGGATTGTGGTGACCCATCTGTTTTACGTATTTTAAATAAATCATTAACAAGTAATATTAGTTATGTATTCTTTTATCGAAAATTATATTAAGGGTTTTCAATCCTAAGCTACGGGTTATGAATCCTAAACTAAGGATTTTTCAATCCTAAAATATAAAGATTAAAAATTAATAAGTCAAATAATTAACAATTAGTTAGCATACAATTAGTATAAATAATTAATAAATAAACAATTAACTAAATAATCAAATAATTAACAAGTTATTATCATATATTTAATAAATAAACAATTAAGTAACTAATCAAAAAATTAATAAATTATTATCGTATATTTAAAAAATAAACAATTAATTAACTAATGAAACAATTAAGAAATTATTAACAAATAAACAATTGGCTTAACAAAAACTAAATAAATAATTAGCCAGTCTAACAATTGAAATAGCTAGTCTAACAATTAATAAATACTTAAGTCGCTAATCGAACAATTAACAAATACTAAATAAACAAGCAATAAATAATTAACTAATTAACAATAGATAAACAAATTAAAAAAAAAATTAAAGGGGGCAGTCACCACTGCGGACTGCCCAAAAACACACCATGCGGACTGCCCAAAAACGCACCAAATAAATGCGCAATCCACCACAGATCCCTCCCACCACACCTAAGGTAATAATATATTTAGCAATGTAATAAAAAATTCGTAGTAAAATACCTAGAATGAAGGTGTTTTTGAGTTTTCAAAATGAGCTCCGCGCCGCTCTATTCCACAATCTAACCTTAGAAACTTGTTCCTACACTTCAATATACCAAGAATATTGAGTTTTGGATTGAAAAACAACACGAAAATAGCATTTTGGGGGATTGGGGACCGCGTCAATGGCGGGGCTGTGGCGGGGTGAACTGGTCGGGATCTGTGGTGGGGAAGGAGGGGGCGACTTTTTGTTGCCTCCTTCACGCACGAAATTCGTGCGTGACAGGCCCAAGTTGCATTTTTGCGGTTTGGTCCTTTCACGCACTAATTTAGTGCGTGAAACCTACTAATGTTTTTTTTTTTTGTGCTAGTTTGGTTCAACTTTATTTTTTTTGTGCTACAAAAGTCGCGGATTCAGCTGGAGTAGCACGTTTAAGTTTAGGGAAAATTTCAGAAATTTTTCTCCTCGTTGTTTCATAACGCTAACATGTTTTGTGGTTTTCTAATTATAAGATTACCCTTATATACCTTCATTAATTTAGTTTCTTGTAATAATTCTTTTACCTATTTATATTAATGTAAGAAAAAATTATTGTTTAACTAGTATTATAAATCACCGGTGAAGTTAATGTTACGAAGCAAAACCTAGAGGGAGGTATCTGAAATTATCCCTTAATTAAATTTATTAATACAATATATATAAAATGATTGTTAACCCTCCATTTAATATTCCAAATTGCATAACTATTCAGACACTAGCTTTAATTTTTTAAGCTCCACTTACCAGACTAAGATGAAATTCTTCTGCCTATATAAACCTCTGCATGAAATCCATAGGTCAGATCACCTCATAAAACTCTATAAGAACAATAGTGCTAAATATTTGCTACTATATCAATGGCCATTATGAAACAAATTAAACACCAGTCCATTTGATTGCTGTGGTCCTAATTCTCGTGCTTTATTGCTGCTTTGCCAATGCTGAATCTGTCACAATATCGAAGGATAAAAAGTCTGGAGAAGCAAAACTTGAGAGCACAAATTTTAAATCTGCAGAGATAATATGGAGGCCAAAGTTGAGAAAACTTCAAGGGGAATGTCCCTGTGTTCATTGCATCAACCCTTGTTGTGATCATTGCGAAACTTGCTGCGGATTGAAAAATTAGTTCATGCAAGAAATCGATTCGCTCTTTTTAATGATACAGCTTGGCTACTTCTTTGAAGTACGTTGTTGTATGCATCGTCGCATCCTAGTAAATCTTTTACTATGATGTTGTGGTAGTTATTATGCTCATTAAAGAGTTTAAAAAATAAAGTTTAAAAAATAAAACTTGCGTTGTATCTTGTCAGTTTTGTATACGGTAAAAACCGGATATGAGTCAAACCGGAGGAACGAGGAACCAAAGAGAGAAGAGGACGAGAGCATACACGGGGATTTTAGTTCTGAACCGGAGGAACGTTTGGACCAGAGCTAAGCAGAGGCGTTGCTTTGTCCGGTCTCTTCGCCACCGGACCGGTCGAGGCCGTTAGTCCGATTATTCGTGGTCATTGGTCCGGTAAAGCCGTTGTGCGTGAGCCATGCTTCGGTAGCGTCCTGCCATGGTCAACCACCAACCATGCGTATGTCAGACCGTACGGCCAACCTAATCCCACCAAATCCGTTCAGAGTTGTCCTTGTTATTATTTTTTAAATGACTTATGTTGTACAAGGCCCATGGAGGCAGCACTATAAATAGAGCTCATTTCCCTCCTTTGTGGGGGTTGGCTCATTCATTTTCCAAGAACACTTGTAATAACAAATATATACAATCTCTTTCAAATAACTGATTCGGTCGAGATCTATTGTTTCTACCTCTATTGCATTTCTTTCATCAAGTATTTCATATTGCTATAAACGTTCATATCCACATCGACTATTATTGGCCTCTTTATTACGAAACATTCACATACTCATTTTCTCTATCGAATATGCATCGGGGTCCAAACACATATCCTATACCCATTTACAAATTCAATTGATTATTCAAATTCGGGGTAAACAGTTTGGCGCCCACCGTGGGGCTAGGATAATAGTGGTCTTTGGTCTTGATTTCTGTCATATTCATCAAAATCAAAAGCACCTTTTGTCCGTCCCTGCGAAAACAGACTAAATGGCTGGCATCGAACAATCCGGTCATGTCAACAACACCGAGATTGTAGCGGAAAATGAAGGCAGTGAACTACGGGGATTGCCGAATCCCGCTGATTCGAACCCCGTTGATTCGAGGGAGGGCATCAATCGGCAAAACACCGTGGATCAGGAGAATGCCGCCTTACCGGCCACCGATCCTCTAAATACTCATAATTCTGTTACTTTGTCCCGGACGCAGAGCTGGAAAGAACCGGATGCACCAAATGACAATGTTAACTTACGTTTAATTTTTGAAATGCTGCAGGAATAAAGAGCGGCAATAGCCGAGCAAGGACTCGCGATTTCCCGGTTGCAAAGCGGGAAAGATGGAACAGAGCCGGAGAGGACAAAGGGTGCTGCCGAAACCAGAAGGGATGAGGCACAAGTGGTTGAGAGCAACGGCTCCGGAGCTGGTTCTTCCACCGAGGTTCTGAAGATGCCTGAAACTTTGGAAAAACGGGTAGACTCAACTGAAAAAAGGGTTGAAACATACAATTCTCGAGTAGACCAAATCCCGGTGGCTCCGCCTTTGCTGAAGGGGCCGAACTCAAAAAGATACATCCAAAGGCCTTTTCCTCCGAGTGCGGCTCCGAAACTGATCCCAAAGAGGTTCAAAATGCCGAATATACAGAAATATGACGGCACAACGGACCCGCACGAGCACGTGACCTCATACACTTGTGCCATAAAAGGCAATGATATGGAGGAAGATGAAATTGAGTCAGCGTTGTTGAAAAAATTTAGGGAGACCCTATCAAAGGGAGCATTGACATGGTACGATCATCTGCCCGAGCATTCGATCACTTCTTTCAAAATGCTCGTCGATGCCTTCGTAAAAGCTCATGCCGGTGCCAAAAAGGTGTAGGCCCGAAAAGCGGACATCTTCCGTATAGCCCAAAGGGACGACGAGTTGCTCCGAGAATTTGTCAACCGGTTCCAAAGAGAACGAATGGAGCTCCCTCCGGTCCCCGAAGAGTGGGCCGCACAGGCTTTCACAAAGGGGCTCAATGTTCGGAGCTCGACGGCTTCGTTCAAATTAAAAGAGAGCCTGCTGGAGTACGAGGCTGTTACATGGGCTGATGTCCACAACAGATACGAGTCGAAGATTCGGGTGGAAGATGATCAATTCGAGCTTCCCCCGGGGTCAGTTAATACGAGCAGAAATTTTGAGAAACCAAAGAAAGGCTACGAAATGAATACTGAATCGTCGAAGGAATGATATCGGCCATATTCCCATTCTGAGAAGCCAAGTTTTAGAACGGAGAAATCGAGGGATAGCCCGAGCCATTTCTCCAGTCGGGGAAACAAACGGGTCGAACGCCCATCGAACAGTCGGGGTCTCTCATTCAGGAGCGATGCCGGAGGCTCTGCCGGCACCAAGGACTTACCAAAGATATCGGAATACAACTTCAACGTCAGTACGTCAGGCCTAGTCTCGGCCATTGGTCGTGTTCCGGATGTGAGATGGCCGAGACCTCTAAGGTCAGACCCGGGACAACGGGACTCGAGCATGGTGTGTGAATACCACGGAACCCATGGTCATAGAACCGAGGACTGTCGCCAGTTGAGAGAAGAGGTAGCCCGATTACTAAAGAACGGTCATCTCCGAGATCTGCTGAGTGAACGAGCCAAAAGTCATTACAAGGAAAGGGAAGCGCATCGAGGGGCCGAGCCGGTGGAACCCCAGCATACAATCAACATGATAGTTGGGGGTGTCGATGCCCCTCGGGGGCCGGTAATGAAACAGACTAAGATTTCTATTGTTCGTGAAAAGCGCACCCGAGACCACTTATCCGGGGGCTCTATCTCCTTCAATGACGAGGATGCAGAAGGCATCATTCAACCGCACAATGATGCGTTGGTAATTTCTATACTTATCTTTAAAACTAAGGTCAAAAGTATTTTGATTGACCCAGGTAGCTCGGCCAATATCATCCGGTGGAGAGTGGTCGAACAGCTAGGGCTGCTTGATCAGATCGTACTGGTAACCCGCGTACTCAGCGGTTTCAATATGGCAAGCGAAACCACAAAAGGAGAGATCTCATTGCCAGTAAACGTCGAAGGCACCATTCAACAAACGGTGTTCTACGTGATCGAAGGGGACATTAAGTATAATGCGCTACTGGGCAGACCCTGGACACACAGTATGAGGGTCGTGCCCTCGACGCTGCATCAGTTGCTGAAATTCCCCACCCCGGAAGGGATAAAAACCATCCGAGGTGAACAGCCCGCTGCAAGGGAAATGTTCGCAGTAGAGGAAGTGGCACCTCGGCCCATAGAATCGGTTCAGAATGAAAAAGGGATAACCGGAGCAGAGCGCGCCCGATAGCAATCAAAGTACACCCGGTCGGATCCAGTGCATGAAGAAGATGATTTCGAGGTACCCAGATCGTTCGTCATGCCGGATGACTCGGATGCAAGCAAGTCAACTGTAGAGGAGCTGGAGCAGATCATCCTGTTCGAATACCTACCGGACAGAAAGGTATACCTGGGCACGGGGCTTACCCCGGAGCTCAGGAGCAAGTTAATTGAATTTCTTTGAGCTAACGCCGATTGCTTCGCATGGTCGCATATAGATATGACAGGTATATCACCAGAAGTGGCAACTCACAAGCTCAGCTTGGACGGGAAGTTCTCCCCGGTGAAGCAAAAAAGAAGGCCCATGGCAGAGGCAAAACACACCTTCGTAAAAGACGAGGTAACAAAGCTTTTAAAAATAGGTTCTATCCGGGAGGTGAAATACCCAGATTGGCTTGCTAATGTGGTAGTGGTGTCCAAAAAAGGTAATAAATTTCGAATGTGTGTCGATTACAAGGATTTAAACAAAGCATGCCCGAAGGACTCGTTTCCGTTGCCTCACATCGATAGAATGATCGATGCGACGGCCGGACATGAGATGTTAAGTTTTCTCGATGCTTACTCCGGGTATAACCAAATTCGGATGCACCCGGGGGATCAAGAGAAAACATCTTTCATCACTCGGTACGGGACTTACTGCTATAATGTGATGCCTTTTGGCCTAAAAAATGCCGGTGCAACTTACAAACGCCTAGTTAATCAAATGTTCGAAGAACAAATAGGAAAAACAATAGAAGTTTACATTGACGATATGGTTGTTAAGTCCCTGGAAACAGAGGATCATTTTAAGCATTTGCAGGAAACGTTCGACGTGCTCCGCAAGTATAACATGAAGCTTAACCCGGAAAAGTGTGCCTTCGGTGTCCGGTCCGGTAAATTTTTGGGTTTCATGGTGTCAAACCGGGGTATTGAAATCAACCCGGAAAAAATCAAGGACATCGAGGAAATCGAGGTAGTGAATAACGTCAAAGGAGTACAGAGGCTCACCGGAAGGATAGCTGCTGTAACACCCCGCATCTTGGAACTAAATCTAGGCTCATATCATTAAAGTTCTAGTGGGTTGATAGGCCTATTTCGGGCAGCGATCACTCCTTGATCCGTTGTGAATCGGGAAGAACTTCCTTGGTGAAAGTTGTAGCCCTATTAACTAGCTTTCCAACGGTATATTATGGGGATTAAACGGACATCTTTGCAAAGAGTTATGCCCATTTGACTGAGGCCTGTTCGCTGGAAAACTCGTCTACGTTACGGTGACGTTACGGACCGTAACTCGTGTTACGGGCCGTAACAGTGAGCCGTAACATGGACGAAATTTCCAGAACCTCACTGGAAATTCACTCCAGGATACGGTCCCATGATACGGTCCGTCCCTTCGTGTTACGGACCGTACCTTGTGTTACGGACCGTAACAGTGTACCGTAACACAGGGAGAATTTCCAGAAAGTTTCTGGAAATTTTCGACAAGGTACGACGCCACGTTACGGTCCGTCCCTTGTGTTACGGGACCGTAACATGGGTGTGTTTTGGTCCGCAGTTGAGTTTCGGGTCACCTGACTTCGGGAGGCCATAACCCCATCGTAAGTTGAGAATTTGGGAAAACTCAAAGAATGGAAGTTGTAGATAATTGAAATACCTTTCCAACCATAGGTTGTGGGTTCACAGGTGACGTCGGGATAGGGAGATATGGACGTTTTAAGACAGAACAGTCCCGACCCGTTTTCAAGTTGGGTCAACCCATTTTTCCCTTGGTATATATAGAAAATAAAACCCTAGCAGCCCACTTTTTCTCCAAAATTCAGATTTTAGAGAGAGGAAGTGAGAGAGAAGGGAATCTAGAGAGAAGAAAGAGAAAATCAACCAATTTTAAGGCCCCAAATCCCAAAGTTCGTGAAGGATAATTTGTAGTACAAGTTGTGGTCGTCATTTTAAGCTAAAGATCGGACTTGGGGGTGTTGATTTCGTGGTGACTACCCAAAAAGGTAATATTTCTACTCCCTAATCACTTATAGTTGTGAATTGATGAATTCTTGGGAGAATAATAATTGGGTTTGTTGAAGATGATTATATGAATTATGCTAGAATTGTTGGATTGTTGACTTGGGATTGTTGTATCCATATGGTTGATGAAAAATGATGTTAATTACATCTAATGGGATTGTAGAATTAGCTAGAAGTAAAAGGATGGGGATTTGGTGAAGAAAACACCATTAATGAGGGTTATAAAGCTTCAAGCCTATTAAGTGTTTGATAAAATGCTTAGATGAACAAAACATGGATATGGTTGCTATTATAGAATCCCTATGACTTATATTGCTATAGATTGAAGTTGAAGGGATTGAAATACATTGTAATACGCTCAAAAGCGGGAAGTTAAGGTATGTAGAACTTCCATCCACATGTGGGAACCTCTACGTTTTCCCCATGATCCGTTTATAAAATCTATGAAGTTCAAATCCTAGGGCATTAAATCCAACATATTGGTAGCCCGTAATTATGTATGTATGTACATGAATTCCCGTATATATGTTCGTTATTGTATTCCTAACCTTCCATTACGGACATTAGGAATCCTAGCTTAATCCATGAATCATGAATTCTTCCTCATGTGTTCTCATTATGTTCATATGAAACTGCATGAGTTATTTTGCAAGTTATAAACATGTTTTCAAGTCAACTACAAATATATGATTATGAACTATTGTATTACTCATGAATCAAGAACATGTTTACAAGATTATTTCATGAAACCATGTTTACAAGCTATTTCATGAAACCATGTTTACAAGTCATTTCATGAAATCATGATTTCAAGACAAGTATAAGTAAATTCACGAAAGTCATGGGCTTCTTAGCCAAATATATTATGTTCATGTTTTTGGGAGTTGCACAAATTACCGAGAAGGCTCAGATAGCCTGAAACTACGGAGCCACCGTAGGACAAGGATCGCTCCGCCCAGATAAGACGATACCTTAATTTTACACTGAATGGATCCATCAGGTACCTTACTACCTCAGGCAAGGTATGAGGGCTCTGCTGATCCAGCGAGGTACCAGACTCCACGTACCCACGTGGTAAATTACTACCTTATACCCTGGCAAGGTATAGGGGCTCTGCTGGTCCAGCGAGGTACCAGACTCCACGTACCCACGTGGTGATATGATATGATATGATATGTCGGTTTATGAAATGCTCTCCCTACTTATCATGTTTTACTCATGTTATGTATACGTATATGTACTCATGCTCGTGCTCATGTTCATGTCCAAGTTTCCAGTTTCAGTTCTTATCATGTTATTCCATGTCCCCTGTTGTTTCTTCCGGTTGCTTTACATACCAGTACATTCAATGTGCTGACGTCCCCTTTTTATTGCCCGGGGGCCTGTATTTCACGATGCAGGTACAGAGTTACAGGACGACGCTTCTAATCATTAGGATTTACTCGTACCAGCTTATTGGTGAGCCCCATCTCATTCGGGGTTTTAAACATTGTATTTCTCTATTTGATTTTGCATGTAAAGGTATGCTGGGGGCCTTGTCCCAGTAATTATGTTTTCCAGTCAGACTCATGATAGAGGTTTCATAGACTAGACCAGTCAGTTATGTTATGTCAGACATTTGGAGTCGTATAGCCATTTTGGCTCACTCATGTTTTAAACAAGTACTTTATTAAGTATTATGAATTATTACGTTTTACAAAGGCTCATCATGCATTCACGTTATATTCCGCTTATGTTATGCATCATGATGATTTAGCAAGTCATGTGGTTCGCTCGGTCACATGTAGTCAGGCACCGAGTGCCGTGTTACGTCCCGGCCATGGTTCGGGGCGTGACAGCTGCATTGAACCGCTTCATATCGAGATCCTCGAACAAGAGCCATCGTTTCTTCTCCTTACTAAGGAAGAAGAACGACTTCGTTTGGACACCGGAGTGCCAAGAAGCTCTGCAGGAATTGAAGAGATACTTGTCTAGCCCCCCGTTGCTGCATACACCGAAGGAGGACGAGTCGTTCTTTCTCTACCTTGCTGTCTCCGAAATAGCGGTAAGCAGCGTCTTGGTCCGAGAAGAATCAAATACGCAATTCCCCATCTATTACGTAAGTAGAACTTTGGGGGATGCGGAGACCCGTTACCCCCATTTGGAAAAATTGGCATTAGCACTGGTAAGCGCTTCCAGAAAGCTCAAGCCTTATTTCTAGTGCCACCCAATATGTGTAGTAACTACTTACCCTCTTAAAAACATCATGCATAAGCCGGAATTATCGGGCAGGCTAACGAAATGGGCCGTAGAAATTAGCGGCTATGATATCGAGTACAAACCTCGAACGGCCATCAAATCCCAGATCTTGGCCGACTTCGTGGAAGATTTTGCCCCGGCCATGGTCCCCGAGGTCGAGAAAGAGCTTCTGCTAACCTCGGGGAAGGTCCCGGGCATTTGGTCTCTACACACGGATGAAGCCTCGAACCTTAAAGGTTCCGGGCTGGGGATCGTCCTTAGAACCCCAGCCAGGGACGTCATTCGACAGTCCATTAGAACTGCTAAATTGACTAACAATGAAGCTGAGTATGAGGCTATGATTGCAGGTTTGGAGTTGGCCCAAAGTATGGGAGCCGAAATCGTCGAAACACAATGTGATTCGCTTTTGGTCGCAAACCAAGTGAACGGCGTCTTCGAGGTCAAGGACGAACGGATGCAGAGGTACCTCGAGAAAACCCAAGTGGTACTTTATCAATTTAAAGAATGGACCGTGCAGTACATACCGAGGGAGCAGAACAGCGAGGCCGATGCATTGACAAATTTGGGAACCTTGGTCGACGGGGAGGAAATCAACCTCAGGGCAACGGTGCTCCTATCAAACACGTCCATAGTAAACGGACACGCCGAGATAAACACAATGGGTTTAACTTGGGATTGGCGCAACAGGTACGTTGACTACTTGCGTGACGGTAAGCTCCCAAACGACCCAAAGGAATCACGGTCACTAAGGACAAAGGCTGCCCGTTTTTGCTTGGTAGACGGTCAATTGTACCGACGATCTTTCTTCGCCCCCCTGGCTAAATGTTTGGGCCCCGGTGAAATGGAATACGTGATGAGAGAGGTACACAAGGGAACTTGCGGCAACCACTCCGGTGCCGAGGCTCTGGTCCGAAAGATCATCAGGGCCGGTTATTACTGGAACCGCATGGACGAGGACTCGAAAAATTTCATCCGAAAATGTGACGGGTGTCAGAAACATGCCCCGATGATTCACTAGCCCGGGGAGCTGCTGCATTCGGTGGTCTCACCCTGGCCTTTCATGAAGTAGGGAATGGACATCGTGGGTCCATTACCATGGGCACCAGGTAAGGCCCATTTCATTTTGTTTATGACTGACTATTTCTCTAAGTGGGTTGAAGCGCAGGCCTTTGAAAAAATCAGGGAAAAGGAAGTCATCGACTTCATATGGGATCACATCATCTGCCATTTCGGCATTCCCGCCGAGATAACTTGTGATAATGGTCCTCAGTTCGTAGGTCGCAAGGTCAATGATTTCCTCGAGGGATTGAAGATTAAGAGAATCGTATCGACCCCGTATCACCCGTGTGCAAACAGACAGGCGGAATCTACGAACAAAACCATAATTCAAAATTTGAGGAAAAGGCTTGAAGCATCAAAGCACCATTAGAGAGAAATATTGCCAGAGGTCCTGTGGGCCTACAGAACCACGGCCAAATCAAGCACGGGGGAAACCCCTTATCCCTGTGGAAGTTGGCGAACCAACTCTCCGGTTCAAATATACCGCTGAGGAATCAAACGAGGAGGCCATGGCTATAAAACTCGACCTAACGGATGAACTACGCGAAAGAGCGTTAGTCCGTATTGCAGCCCAAAAACAAAGAATGGAAAGATACTACAACCGAAGAGCCAATTTTCGGCACTTCCAAATTGGGGACTTAGTACTCCGAAAAGTTACCCTGCACACCAAGAATCCCAACGAGGGAAAGTTGGGTCCGAATTGGGAAGGCCCGTATAAGGTAACCGGGATAACGGGCAAAGGGTCGTACCAGTTGGAGTCCATGGACGGGCAGCGGTTGCGCAATAACTGGAATGTGGCTCATCTGAAAAGATATTACAGCTAAGGTATGGACCCCCCATGTTCTCCTAATAACCTTTCTCTTTTGCAGGAAACCGAGAACGGGATAAAGTTAGAGTTTAGGCCTGAAAACACGTGTTGCACTCTTTTCCTTAGTACGGTTTTGTCCCAAAATGGGTTTTCCGACAAGGTTTTTAATGAGGCAACAAGTACAACGTGTTACTCGACAAAGATAAGGGACCAGCGCCCGGAAATTCGAGGCCACACTCTCCGATGGGGGACTTAATAACACTCACCCGACCCCGCGGCTCGGATAAGTGCTAGGGGAATACATTACCGTACCCGCAATCGGAGACCCCGGTATGGGAAAACGGAGAAACTCAAACCTTGTTGCGGAAAAACAAAGGCCTGGCCACCGGCCATAGTCTTCAATGTAAGGGCCAAACGATCATAATGAATCGTGCCCCATTTAGCATTTGCTACGGCAAAACAAAGGCCCGGCCACCGGCTATGGTCTTCAATGTAAGGGTCAAACGATCATAATGAATCGTGCCCCATTTAGCATTTGCTACGGCAAAACTAAGGCTCGACCATCGGCCATAGCCTTCGATGTAAGGACCAAACGATCATAACGAATCGTGTCCCATTTTATATTTGCTACGGCAAAGGAAGAAGGAGTTAAAATTCTCATATGTACAAACATTTTGCAAACACAAAGTTATCAAAAGTCGGGATAACGGCTTTCTGTTAAATGTACTTTGACCCGGTGATAACCACCGTATTTCGACACTGCTTCATTCACATACCCTATGCCGGGTACTGTGGTCAAAATTCGACAAAGGTAACAAGGTCGTAACGAGCCGAGCAAAAATCATCAAAAAATTCGACTAAGGCAACGAGGTCACGACGGTCCGAGCCAAAATTTGATAAGCTTCCCCGAACGGGGACTGCTACGCCAAAAATTTTAAGCCAAGGCTGAAAGAGCACCGGCCCTAAAATATCGGATAAGACCTACGGGCACGATGAATTAACGACTACGAGTCGACTTGTCCTAGAACGGACCAACGATTATAGCAAAAATAGTAACAAACATTCAAACGAAGAAGAAAGAAAGGTGCACTTTTCATTTATACAACGGTTGTTTTTTACATCAAAAGAAAAACAAAGTCCTACGAAGGCAAAAAAATAAAGAGATAAAAGCCAAATACAGGCCCTAAACTACCCGGAATGGCTGGAGCCGGAATGTTCGGACACCGTCCGCTCAGAATCATCGGAGTCGGAACCGAGGGCGTCCTTAGCCTCTCCCTCGATTCTCTTGGCCTCGGCAATAAGGGCTGGAAGATTAGAAAAGCCATGCTCGGCTTGCTGAAGAGTGATCCTCCGAGACTTCCATTTCTCGTGCTGAGCAACGATAGTAATCTGAGCCTCGGCGGCCCCCACGCTCCTCAGAGCTTCATCCAATTCGGCCTCGGCCTGGGCTAGCCTTGCCTCAAGAGCATCCCGAGCCTCTCTAAAAACATTTTGCATTTGGACGGCCGACTCCAGCTCGGTCTTGAGAGCGTCGTTGGCATCGACCGTATCCTTAAGCTCATTTTTGAGGTCTTTATACATCCGGGCCCTCATCTCCGCTTTCTCTTCAAAAACCCTCGCAAGCTCCTTGTATCGGGCACTCTCCGATTCGAGCAGCCGATTCCTCTCGGCTAAGCCCGCGGCATCGGACTTCACCAGATCCAGCTCCCCCCGGAGTTGGGAAAATGTGGTTTCAAGCTCACCAAGCCTCGAGGATATTTGAGCATTGTCCCGGGTCAGGCCGATCTTGTCAGCTTCGAGACTCCAATTATATTCGGTCATTGAGGCCAGCTCGCTTTTCAACTGGCTGTTTTCGGCCCTTGTCGCATCAAGCTCGGGCCGGAGGTTGGAAAGGGCGACCGCCCGGCTCAACTCCTCCTCCTTCTCCCGGAGAAGGTGCTGGTACTTCTCCGTTTCACGGCCTTGGGCATCCATTTGGCCCCTTAGATCATCCATCTCTTGCTGGGCACGGACGAAGGCCTCGTTTGCAAGCACCACACTCTGCAAATGAAACAAAGTTAAAAACTTGGATAAAACGAAGTGGAAACTCTCGATAAAGATATGCAAAGACGGCTAAAGATCTTACCCGGTTGCCAGCATGCATACTCTCGTTCATAAGGCACTGCCAGTAGATCCCGATAATTTTGCGCTTGTCCGAATCCGAGACAAGAGTCCTCAGATAGCTCGCCACGCCCACTGGGCGGGAAAGGAAGCTACAGTCTTCAGGAACGGTGACCGTAACCGATCTTGTTCTCTTCGGCTCCACGCTCGGTGCCGGAAAAATACGCACCAAGTCGTCCCTAGTCCCAGAGTCGGAGGTCCGGCTGACCGACCTCGTGGCCCGAGGGATCATGAGGTGCCCGAATCCTGCAGCTTCGCCGGTTGCAGGAGGAGTGCCCGCAAACATATCTTCAAACTCATCCACCATCGGAGACGGGGTAGAGGAACTTAGCGCGGCCTCAGTATCTTCGGCAGAGGCCGGGGGATCCGCAGTTGCAGCAGGCTCATGCTCGGGGGTCGGATGAACGACTACGGAGGCTTCGGTCTCCGGTTCCTTCCAAGTTATTCGTTCTCCTTCAGCAGCGGCCGTCTCCCGGGACCTCCTTGTCCTTTGCAGGGGAGTATCTTCCGAAGAAGTTTCACCTGAAATGTCGACAAAGTCAATAGACCGAAGAGGAGCCGGGGAAAAGATTTCTTCCGCACCTGTGTGAAAAGCGGGAACTAAAAGTCCTTTACCGGCAGAAGGAAGAGGGGCAACGGCGACAGACTCCTCCGGGATCGGGGCCACGGAAGGTTCGGCATCGACTCTCCGAACTATAATGTCGGGCTTTGTTTCATCCCGTAAGGTCCGGGTAACGCTTCTCGCCCTTTTCTTCTTCGACTGTTGCCCTTGATCCGAGGGCCTTTTTCTTTTGGCGGTAGTAGCAGCAGCAAGGGCACGAGATGCGCCCGTTGTATCAAACTCGGATGCCGACATTGTAGGTTCAGTGGTCGACTCCAGTCTGGGGGCTACCGAGCCCTTAGGCAAACCTGAAAAGCTAAGATGTTAGTAAAGGTCGAAGAGTGAAACGAATAGAGAAGGATGCAGTAAACACGAGTAGAAGTAAAGGGCTACCGTGGTTCTGGGCGACCCATCGACCACGTGACAGGTGAGCCCATGTCCGATTGTCATAAGGGTGCTGGCCGAGGAGTACTGCGACCCAGTCGCTCAGATTGCGAATGACCGGAGGAACGTACCCATTGGCTGATAAAAGTAAGGAAGAAACAATAAGAAAGCGGAATCAAAATTTGACGAAGCATGCTAAAGCAATTACACGAGGTTTCGGACTTACGCTTGTTATTCCACTTCTCCGGGAACGGCATGTAATCGGCTGGAATAATGTCCTCGGTCTTCACCCGGACATATCGCTCCAACCATCCCCGGTCTCTGTCTTCATCCATTTCTGAGAAAAATGGATTCCGGCTGCGCTTGGAAAGTTTCATTACGCCACCCCGGAACAACCTCGGGGAATATAGACGTATCAGGTGAGTCAGCGTGAACTCCTTCTTGGCGTTGTTTGCCAGCAACCGGAGGCACGCCACGACCCTCCAGATGATCAGACCAATTTGTGTCAATGTCACGCCGTAGGTCCGACACATGTCCAAAATAGCCGGATCTACCGGAGGATCGAGCTTGAGGGTGAAAGGGTAAGTATAGACGTACAAAAAGCCCTCCCGATGGTCGGTGACTGATTCGTCAGGACCGGGGGTGAAAACTCGGACCGGGCGATCGTCCCATCCGCAGTCAGACCGGACAAGGTCGAGCCTGTCCTCGGTAATGGAGGAGGGGTATCGCCTCACATTGAACCCCCTGTCTGACACCGAAGAGGGTTTCTCGACCTCAAGATCTTTGTTGAAATTAGGTCTGGCCGGTATAATGTCCGAGACAGCGGGTTCGAAGGTGCTCTTCGATCTAGCTGGGGATGCAGCCTCGGTTCCTGGGGATGAAACCGAGGGAATTTCATGAGAGGTGGTTTCGGACATGTCGAAAGTATAAAAGGATAAAGATTCAGAAGAGGAGTTCAAGAAGAATGAGGGAACTGATGATTCGAGGGATGACAGAGCACAAAACAAGCAGCACTCGAGCAAGAATAGTTAGTAGAAGTAGTGACAAAATTGATTCTTTTTCACGTAGTATAAGGCAAGGGATCAACAGCAGATTTGCTATGAAGGTAACTGAGAATGGTAAAGACGAAGAAATGCAGTGAAAAGTGAAAGATGAAGAGAAAATAAATCGTGAAAGTGTTGGAATGAAGAGGAAAGGAGCCTTATATAGGTAGGGGCTGTGACGGTTACAATCCCATAGCCAACCGGGGAGCGCCATGTGGCCCGTAATTAATGTGGAATGACTTGAAACGACGTGCATGCGGTGGTTGTCAGAACCGGCCATTCGGGATAGGACACGTGGCCGATAAAGGGGGAACGTGACTTAACCGTTCCCGCCAAAACGAGAAGATAACAACGAGCCAGTGGGGGTCACTGGTTTCATGATTCATCCACTTCCCGTTACTCCGATAGATCGTTGGTCCGGAAAGTGTGGGGGCTATCTGTATACGGTAAAAATCGGATATGAGTCAAACCGGAGGAACGAGGAACCAAAGAGAGAAGAGGACGAGAGCATACACGGGGATTTTAGTTCTGAACCGGAGGAACGTTTGGACCGGAGCTAAGCAGAGGCGTTGCTTTGTCCGGTCTCTTCGCCACCGGACCGGTCGAGGCCGTTAGTTCGATTATCCGTGGTCGTTGGTCCGGTAAAGCCGTTGGGCGTGAGCCATGCTTCGGTAGCGTCCTGCCATGGTCAACCACCAACCATGCGTATGTCAGACCGTACGGCCAACCTAATCCCACCAAATCCGTTCAGAGTTGTCCTTGTTATTATTTTTTAAATGACTTATGTTGTACAAGGCTCATGGAGGCAGCACTATAAATAGAGCTCATTTTCCTCCTTTGTGGGGGTTGGCTCATTCATTTTCCAAGAACACTTGTAATAGCAAATATATACAATCTCTTTCAAATAACTGATTCGGTCGAGATCTATTGTTTCTACCTCTATTGCATTTCTTTCATCAAGTATTTCATATTGCTATAAACATTCATATCCATAGCGAATCGCTATTATTGGCCTCTTTATTACGAAACATTCACATACTCATTTTCTCTATCGAATATGCATCGGGATCCGAACACATATCCTATACCCATTTACAAATTCAATTGATTATCCAAATTCGGGGTAAACAAGTTTATTATGTTAAGTATTGTAGTATTTCTTTTCCTAGTATGAAGTGGATTTATTGTGTCATTTTATTATAAGCTAAAAAATACAAGTATTTTTTCATTTTATTATAAGCTAATAAATGAAGATTTTGGTTTATTATAAGCACTTTTAGATTGACCAAATTTTGACTATTTTATCTTAAATATTTTCTTAAAATATTTTATCAAAAAAAAAAAAACTCCTAACTTCCCCTCCAATCTTCATTCATTCTTTTTCTTAGGAGAAACTAAGGTATTTAGTCATTTAGCATTTTTATCAAACACATTAACCGCTTATTATCAACTTCAACATATTTACTTAAGCACGTAAATACTTATTTACAAAATTAATTTCAACATTTAAAAATGTTTATCAGCGATATATTTACAATCAACTAACTCAAACGGGCTTTAATTATTTTCTTCATGTAAAATTCATGTCCAACCAAAACTAAATTAAATATTCTCGTTGTCCCAATTTACGTGATACACGTTCCTTTTTTAGTCTGTGCAAAGAAGAATGTCACCTTTCTATATTTAGAAACAATTTAACTTTATAAGATGATTTACAACCATACAAATATCTAAGACTTGTTTTGGACAACAAATTTTAGAAATCTTCCTTTATTTCTTAAATTTCGTGCCTAATCAAATGGTTTTACATAAATTGGGACGGATGAGTATTTGTAGGGGTGACAATATCAATCCAAACCCGCACAACCCGTTCGATGTTTATACGGGTTGGGTGAGTTGACCCAACGGGTGAAACCAAAATGACCCATCATTCAATCTGGTCAAAATAGTATAACCCCTGGGTCAAAATGTAACCCAAACGAACAAAGAATATTAGAAAAAGAAACCGTTCGTTTGAAATTCAATAGAATAGTTTTTTTTTCTGTTTTTTTTTTCCTTTTGCTGAAACCAATAGAATAGTATTGAAATTACTAAAATACTAAGTAAGTTTGTAACGATAGGATAAAGATGTTAAATTCGTTATACTATTCTGAAAATATAGTCTCTCTTCAGTTAAATCTTCTAAAAGTATTTCCTTTTCGGCTTTTTAAAATAAAATGATCCACATCATTTGATACCTACAAACTAAAAAATAAAGATAGAGACATGATAAACAACCAAAAGAATATACAGAAACCCATGCATATTGTTAAACTCATTCTAACCAATTGAATTAAATGTTCTGATAATTTCAACTTTATTTATATATATTAGCATGATAGAAAATCAGAACTACAAGAAAGATACACCTTCATAAGAAAAATCAATAATATAGTAATAACTAATAAGAATGAGTTGATTGCAATAACTGTAAAATGTTTCGAAGGAGGGGAGGGACATTTTTTTGCGCGGATTGCCCATCTTTTGGGTGGGTCTTTAAATTTTGCCCCTCATATTTGTGGTCTTTAAGTTTTGCCCTTCGCTTGGAAAGATGGACGAATACATGAGGTTCTGGGTTCGAACTTTCGCTCAGGCATAAAATAAAAAAATAATTTCGCAAGGCAGGGCTGGGGGGGGGGGGGAGTATGCCAGATCCGGCATACACGGTTTAAGGAAAAACTAAAGTTATGCCGAATCCGGCATAACTAAAAGTTTGCCCCATAAAGCAGAATTTTTCCTTAAAACATAATTTAGTTATGCCTTATGGGGCAGACTTTTAGTTAAGGTATAACCAAAAGTATGCCCCATAAGGCGGAGCTTTTCCTTAAGGCATAGACTTTGCCTTTATAAGATAAACTTTTAGTTATGCCTTAAGGAAAAATTCCGCCTTATGGGGCATACTTTTAGTTATGTCTTATGAGCACACTTTTAGTTAAGACATAACTAAAAGTATGCCCCGTAAGACGGAACTTTTCCTTAAGGCATAACTAAAAGTTTGCCTTGAAAAGTAAAAAAAATAAAATATATGCCTCAAGGCAAAGTCTGCCGGAGGGGGCAGAGCGAAATTCAAACTCTGCCTTGCTAATTTTTTTAAATTTTTTTACTGTACGGGGTTCGAACCCGGAACCCATAGGTTGTAGGCGAAGGACATAAATTAAAGACCACCAATTTGAGGGGCAAAAGTTAAAGACCACCCCAAAAGAAGGGCAATTCGCAGGGGAGAGATTGGTTATATTGGGCGGGTTGAGTTATGACCCGTTGTTTGATCCATCTTGATCCAACTCATTTTGACTCAAGCAAATTTTGAGCGGGTTAAGTCTTGGCCCAATAATAAAATTTGATACGTTTTGACCCCACCCAAATTTGACCCAACCAGCCCATTTGACACCCTAAGATATTTGTTTACTTTACTCCAATAGATCAAACAAGTGAGTGAGGAAGGGGGAGGGGACGGACGGAGAACTCTAGAAATGTAAAAAGGAGTTATGATTGTGTATTTAGGTCAAATAAAATTTTATTGGGAATATAATGGCTGAATTAGTTAGGATTAAAGAAACGTATGAAGTAAAAAATTTTGTTCTGTCTTCAAAATACCTTCTGGAAATGGTGAGCTTCCTTAGATTTCAGCTTTGTAAGTCTTAGAGAAAGATGACAAAAAATGGAAAACTTCAAGGTAGATAATAACAAGTGCACTTAAAAAGAAGCATTTAAAAACCTGACCAAACTTTATTGATTTAGTCCGCTAATAGTTCCAATGTTTCTCTGAAGCTTAGGGGGTTTGGCCATAAGAATTATTCATTTTATTTCGGAATTTGTTTTTCACTTTTTTCATTTTTTAATATTTGGCCATAAGAATTCCGAATACAATTTGAAGTTGTATTCAGGAATTCTAAAAATAAAAAAAACTTAATTTTAATTTTTTTCACTTTTTTATAACTATATTTCAACAAAAACTACAATTTTAAAAATTATGGCCAAACATAACTCCAACTCCAATTACAAAATTCCAAAAAAAGTGAATTTTTTTTCGGTATCTATGGACAAACAGGAATTTCAATCTGAGCATGAGATTTTGGTAGATGAATATGTCCCCACTTAATATATGTAAGTTTCAATAAAATTAATTGTCGTGATTTTTAAAAATAGTTATTTCAAATTATTTGTCATTTTAAAAGTTTAAGAGAATTTTTTTTATTTTTTTCAATTTTATCTTTAACAGTAATTATTTTTTATTTTTGAAGACTACAAACACATCAATAGATTAAATATTTAATAAAAAAAGATTATATCTTTAAACTTAAATGAAGGTAAACTACTAAAAAAATTTCACTTAATTAATATTTTTTTTATTTTTTTAAAAGACGTGGAAAAGAAAAAGAAGAAAATAATTTAACATGCATTATGCAGCATCTTTCAACTTTAATGTATACACTGAATTCTAGTACAGTAAGTTGTTTTTTCTTTGTCAAATGGATTCAAGTTATAATAAACACGTGTCCTCTTGTGTTCTTAAGTGACCTCCTTTTCTCTGCTTTGCTCTCAAGAGAATAGTCACAGTATTCAGTCTATAGAAAATATCAATGGCAGCTGCAACACTAATTGCTGCAACAGTTGGGATTTTGGTGGCAATATTTTGTGCAAAAGTGCTGTATACAATATGGTGGTGGCCAAAGATGATAGAAAAGAAGCTGAAGAAGGAAGGTATCCATGGCCATCCCTACAAGTTGCTGTCTGGGAACCTTAAAGAGATGATGAAAATGTCTAAAGAAGCCAAGAAAAAACCCCTGTTAAATCATGATATCATACCCTGGGTTAATCCTTTTCTTCTGCATCTTTCTAACACTTACAGTAAGTCCAAATTCTTAACTCTCCCTTACACATTTTCTTTAATAGCGTATTTTAACCTGTTGTAGCACCTTATGTGGCAGAAAGGTTACTCCATTATCTTTTAGATTACTTATAGCTTATTTGAGCAAATTTTTGGATGGACAAAAATACTTATTTTCTGGAAATATTTATTTTAAAGAATGAAGGTGCTGATTCAAACTTTTGGCCAAAAAAATTAGTATTTTTGAGTACTAACAAAAGTTCTTTTTCAGCTTTTAAGAAGAAGCTGAAAAGTAGATTTCCTCAAAAATAAGTATTTTTATATTTTTAGGACAAGATTACCAATATCAAACATTATACTTGCCGAATTAGAGTTAGTAGCAGCTTCCTTTCATGTAATGTGACAAGTAAAAGCAGTTAAAGATTTTCTGAAGTGATAAGTACTTCTCAAAATAAGTTAATTTTAGTAACTTGATTAAGCAAACAATTAGCAATGAACCAAGTTTTTATACACCGTAGTTAAACTTCTCTAACACGAGTATATACCATACTAACTAATGAGAATATATATGAAACAGAGAAAATATTTGTGCTGTGGGCTGGACCGACACCTCGGTTGACAGTTACAGATCCAAAGCTAATTAGAGAAGTGTTGAATAGATATAATGAATTCCACAAGCCTGAAGCCAATGCTTTCATCCACTTGTTTGTTACTGGACTTGCCAGTTACGACGGAGAAAAATGGGATACACACAGAAAGATACTAAACCCTGCCTTTCATGTAGAGAAGCTAAAGGTATTACTATTATTCTTAATCTCTTATCTAGATTAAAAAATTTAGATACTAACGTAGTTCATATTTGGATTTAAGTTATAAGCGGAATATATTTTTATTTGGTAGTTTAACCCGGTGATAGAGGTTAGTTACTACTTCCTCCATCCCAATTTATGGGACATTGTTTGACCGACACTAAAGTTACTACTTCCTCCGTCTCAATTTTTGTGTGATTAAAATTTTCTCATATTTTTAAATTAAATTAGTTTAAATATAAAAAGAGGACTTTTTTTTTATAGAGATTAGAAATGAAAGTGTGTCACATAAATTGAGACAAAGAAAATACTATTTTTACTGGCTTATTGGTTAATGCTTATTTTAAAGATTTAATTGTTATTAGTGACCTGAATGCATACATTTATTTTAGGGAAAAGGGCCAAAAATATCCCTCTTACTTTGGAAAAAGGGCTGAAAATATCTTTCAAACTTATTTTGGGTCAAAAATACCCTTCCCGTTCTTAAAGTTTTCAAATATACCCCTGCCTTGACGTAAGTTATCGGCCAAAATAACCCGAAATTATTTTTAAACCCTGCTCCATCATTTAAACCCGACTCAACTAAATAATAACCTATAAGATCCCCTTATTCCCCCAATACATACGTATGAAGTTTGAGGGAATTGGAGAATAAGGGGATCTTATTGGTTATTATTTATTTGGGTCGGGTTTAAATGATAGAGCGGGTTTAAAAAAATGATTTCGGGTTATTTTGACGGATAATTTCCACCAAGGCAGGGGTATATTTGAAAACTTTAAGGACGGGAGGGGTATTTTTGACCCAAAATAAGTTCGGAGGATATTTTTAGCCTTTTTTCCAAAGTAGAGGGGTATTTTTGACCCTTTTCCCTTTATTTTACACCATTAGTGCATAAACATTAAATTCTTAGTGATACTTATTTATGTTTGTGTGACAGAGGATGTTCCCAGCATTTTCTGTGTGTTGTGATGAAATGATAAATAGATGGGAGGAATTGGTTAGCAAAACAGGAAGTTGTGAGCTGGATGTAGCAGACGAGTTTCTAAACTTAGGGGGAGATGTAATATCAAGAGCTGCTTTTGGTAGCAATATTGAAGAAGGAAGGTCCATTTTCCTACTTCAGAAGGAGCAGTGCGAGCTTATATTGGCTTCTCCCTTCACCCTTTTCTTTCCATCCCTAAGGTGCATTCATGAACCCGATTTATGTGATACTTTTTACTCCATTTATTAGTTGATTCCAAAAAGAACGACATAATTTAAAAACTTTGACTTCCAATTTTGTCCTTAATGTGAAGATTCTCCACATAAATGTTGGTAACATTTAAAACCACGAGTTTCAAAAGTGTTATAGTTAGCCACACAAATATTATGACATAATTAAACCACAAATTTGAAGGTCTTACACTTTCTCTACTTAAACTTTGTGCCGAAATAAACTACATGTTACATAAATTGGAATGAAGGGATTAATCAAAACTATATTATCTATGTTGTGCGGACTCTTGAAAAATGTTGTCGGTTGTTGTCGTATCCTCCAAAAACTATACATATTTGAAGGATCTGATGCGGTGCGATAACATATTGGAGGGTTCAAGCAACATAAACTCTTGTTGTTCAACATTTGGAGACTATTCAATTATGTCATAACTTGTTTATTTTTAAGCAGATTTCTTCCAACGGCATCAAATAGAAAAGCAAGGTACATCCACAAGAAAGTTATATCTTTGATAAGAGGCATAATAGAGAAGCGAGAAGACGCCGTGCGAAGAGGAGTGTCAAACAATGATGATATTTTAGGCTTACTCCTAAAAGCAAGAAATGAAGATAAAAAATCTAAAGCAGGAAGAGGACTAACAACTGATGATGTAATTGAAGAATGTAAAGAATTCTACTTTGCAGGACAAGATACAACCACAGCTTTGCTCTCCTGGACAATGGTTGTCTTGAGCATGCACCCTGAGTGGCAAGACAGAGCCAGGAATGAAGTGTTTCAAGTCATTGGGAAAAACAAACCAAAGTTTGATGACTTGAATCAGCTAAAACTAGTAAGTAACTATTCCATCTGCACAATTTATGTGTCATTACTTTCAATGTTAGTACAACAACAACAACAACAACAACAACCCAGTGAAATCCCACATCGTGGGGTCTGGGGAGGGTAGAGTGTACGCAGACCTGACTCCTACCAAGGTAGGACGGCTGTTTCCGAAAGACCCCCGGCTCAATAAAAGCATAAAAAGAAGTCAGATAAGGTTAAGAGATTCGGATAAGAGATTTAAAGCGATATGGAAATGAAATAATGCAAGCGACACAGATAACACATGATAATCAGAGCACAGGAAATAACAGATAATAGCAGAAATCGGAGCAGATGACACAAGATAACCAAAGCACAGGAAATAACAGATAATAGCAGAAATCGGAGCACAAGAAATTATATTGCAATAATGCGACTACTAATAAGAACGGATAACGAGACTATCTACTAGCCTTCTACCCTAATTTGGGTCCTCCAAACCCTCCTATCTAAGGTCATGTCCTCGGTAAGCTGTAATTGCGCCATGTCGTGTCTAATTACCTCTCCCCAATACTTCTTCGGCCTACCCCTACCTCGTCTGAAACCATCCATGGTCAACCTCTCACACCTCCGCACTGGGGCATCTGTATCTCTCTTCTTCACATGCTCAAACCATCTCAATCTCGCTTCTCGCATCTTGTCTTCCACCGAGGCCACCCCCACCATATCCCGAATATCCTCATTCCTAATCCTGTCACTCCTGGTGTGGCCACACATCCATCTCAACATTCTCATCTCGGCAACTTTCATCTTTTGAACGTGAAAGATCTTAACTGACCAACACTCCGCCTCATACAACATAGTCGATCTAACCACCACTTTGTAGAACTTGCCCTTAAGTTTTGGTGGCACCTTCTTGTCACATAGCACTCCGGAGGCAAGCCTCCATTTCATCCACCCTGCCCCAATACGATGCGTGACATCATCGTCAATCTCCCCGCTGCCTTGCACAATAGACCCAAGGTACTTGAAACTACTTTTCTTCTGGATGGCCTGGGTACCAAGCCTTACTTCCAAGTCAGCCTCCTGAGGTGCTTCACTGAACTTACACTCCAAGTACTCTGTCTTGGTCCTACTCAACGTAAACCCTTTAGACTCCCGAGTATGTCTCCAACACTCCAGCTTAGCGTTAACTCCGCTACGAGTCTCGTCAATCAGGACTATGTCGTCCGCGAAAAGCATACACCATGGCACCTCACCTTGAAAAGCATACACCACGACTACCTGTCGAGACCCCCAACATTTCCCTTGCTACCACCCTAATGCAACTAGTTGTCTTATCCCACATACTGGTCGCATCCCCACTACTATCTCAGGCCCCCATATCCTTCAATTTCTCTCCCATCTCCAGGGCACTAATAGTGGTCAAACTCCCCCATCTGATCCTAGGTCGGTCCTCCACGACCCTCTTCTTCCTCGTTATCTTGATCGCTAAATCCATCACTAAGAGCTTATGTCGGGTTGTAAGATATTCGCTCGGAATGACCTTACAATCCTTGCACAGACCTTTATCATCCTTCCTAAGGAGTAAAAAGTCTATTTGAGTCTTAGCCACCGAACTACGGAAGGTTACCAAGTGTTCCTCCTTCTTTGGGAAACTAGAATTAGCTATCACCAACCCAAAAGCTCTTGCAAAATCCAAAAGTGAGACTCCTCCTCCATTCCTGTCCCCGAAGCCAAAGCCTCCATGCACATCATCATAACCTCCCGAAATAGGTCCGATGTGTCCATTGAAATCACCTCCCACGAATAGCTTCTCAGTAGGCGGTATGCCTCCCACTAATTCGTCCAAATCCTCCCAAAAGCGCCTCTTCTCCTCGTCGCCTAAGCCCGTTTGCGGCGCATATACACTAATAATGTTCAAAGTGAGTCCTTCAACGACCACCTTAATCGACATCATCCTATCAGTGACTCTCCTAACCTCTACCACCTGATCCCTTAATTCACTATCTACTAAAATTCCGACCCCATTTCTATACTTCGACCTACCAGAGAACAACAGCTTATACCCGTCTACCTCCTTAGCTTTAGGACCTACCCATTGGTCTCTTGGATACAAGCTATATTAATCTTCCTCTTCTGAAGAATCTTAACTAGCTCTATGGACTTCCCCGTTAACGTTCCAATGTTCCAAGATCCTACTCTCAACCTAGACGCTCCTTTAACCCACTTACCCCTCCTAACCCTCGCCCCCGTCCCTAAACGAGAACAGGACCCTAGTCTACCATCACTAAGCAAAGCCACGAAAATGAGTATGAACTAATAAACTATTCAAAAGTCTAAAGTTAGCAAAAAATGTAACTACAAGTGTATGGACAAATAATGAATATGGCAACCGGAGGTACCAACTCCAGTTGAAATGGACCTGATCGCCGCAGGAAAACACCGTTCAACGTCCGAGTACTGTTCACTGTTCACTGCCGGAGTACTGTTCACTGCCGGAGTACTGTTCACTGTTCACTGCCGGAATTATTTTCACAGAGACCTGAAACAGGAGCAGAGAAGAGGGGGAACAAGAAAAGAAAAAGCAAAAAGAAAAAAGGAGAGAAAGAGAGAAAGAGAGTGCTGGCCGGAAAATGGTGCCGGAAAAAGTCTCCGGCGATGACGCCGCTGTGTTCTGGTAGCGCCAGGAGCAGATAAAAAAGGGGAAAAGGAGAAGAGAAGGAAAAGAAGAAGAAAAGGAAAGAAAGAAAAAAATTAGATCTGGCCGGAAAAGTGGCCGGCGTTACCTGATCGCCGGAGTTACCTGGTCGCCGGACGCGGTCTGATCGCCGGATGTGGTGGCAGGTGGGGTGGGGGGGGGGGGAGATGTTACCGTTGATGGTGGAGGAGAGAGAAGAGAGAGGAGAGGAGAGTTTCAATGTTAGTATGTCCAAAAAATAAATTATCATATTTATATATTTAACTTTAAAATTTTCATTTATCCATATTAGTGAAATGATTTGTAGTCATACAAATGTTTATGACTCTTTTAGACTATAAACTCCAAAAGTCGTTCTTTTTAAGACTACATGCCCAATCAAACACAGCAACATAATTATACTCCCTCCGTTTCAATTTATGTGAACCTAGACTTGTAATCATACTTGTAATCATACAAATGTTTAAACTTGTGATCTTATACATTCCATAACATTTGTGTGGCTATAAAAGCTCGTTATTAACGGAGATAGTACTTTCTTGATGTCCCAGCATTTTTGAAGTTGCAATATTGTAATGGTAACTTCTCTGTTCTGCTAATGATGCACTAGATGAACATAATCTTCCAAGAAGTGTTGAGATTATATCCAGCAATCTTTCTTATTCGAAGCACATCAAAGAGCACAAAATTGGGAGACATGACAATTCCGCCAGGAGTACAAGTGTGCGTGCCTACGCATCTGGTACATCGTGATCCCCAAGTATGGGGAGACGACGCATTAGTGTTCAATCCCGAGAGGTTCTCAGAAGGTATATCGAAAGCAGCAAAAGAGCAGTTGTATTTTCCCTTCGGTTGGGGTCCTCGAATGTGCATTGGGATGAACTTTGGTATGTTAGAAGCAAAGCTGATTTTATCACAAATTCTGCAGCACTTTTGGTTTGAGCTCTCTCCTTCCTACACTCATGCTCCTCAGTTGACTCTGATTATGAAACCTCAGTATGGTGCTCAGATAATAGTGCACAAACATTGACTCTTCGGGCTGGGGTTGTAAGTTGTAGTAGTAGTAGTACTAGTTGATGAATAAATTATGTTGAGATGTATTCTGCTAATGCATTTCAATACCCTGTTATTTTGGATGTGACAACTTTATGCTCATCTGCACTAGGAAATAATTGATCTCATTTGTCACAAGCTATTGCTTTTCTTGGTAAACTACCTTAATTCGGTGAATGTTATTCATAAAGGAGAAGGGAAAAAAAAAAAAAACAGAATATAGGAGGGAAGTATACCAGAAATGCCACGCAAAAGTGGAGTCAGAAGTTGAACTTTATGGGTTCTAAATTCTGGGATAGCCACGTTAGGTGTTAATAATTGAATTCTAAATTTAGTTTTTGTATATAATGAATTTCTAAATACAAATACATAATCTGAACTAAAATTATTGGATTCTACTGAACACACAAATATCACATGAACTGATTGTGAACCTCTACGACTTGTGATAAGAGGCGAAGCTAGATCATTAGCTACGGATTCGGACTAACCCAATAATTTTTGCATAGACCATGTATTTGCATCAAGAAATTCATTAAATAAGTATACGTAGCTATGGGTTCAGTGACAAGTTCAGTAGCCATAAACTTCACATCTTGATTTGGCCTCTGCTTGCGCTATGCGATATTTGCGAGTGAGGAATATTTTGCATGTTATTTTCAGATGAGATGCACATCTACAAAGTTAGGTCATCGAACATACGACAGAGTTTGATTCATGGAGTCCAACATTGTGAAATCAGAAGGACAAAAAATATGTCAGCTCGTATATTTTTGATTTTTAGTACAGCTTTCAGCTAACAAAAACAACAGAAGATTCCCAGGTCGTCTAGGATGTAACGTCATAGATTAAAGCAGCTGACAGCTTAAACAGGAGTTTTGCTGATTAATTAGATTTTACTAATAATTAAATTTGCTGTTCGTTGCATCTTAAAATATTTCATTATCAAACTTCTAATATGTAAATTCTCCATTCTCCATACCATGGGCCTAATAAAAATACAACCGATTAGTCAAACAAAAATTAAAAGGATAATTTCAGTAATATACAACCCAGCACAAAATATTACATCCACGTAGCCATATTTTTAATTTTGCATCAGCATAATCAACTTTTTTTTTACAACAGTGTCTATACACACGATATACAACATTATACACTTACTGACAATGTATGAACCTTGTATAATAATGTACAAAAGGTCCATTTCGGATAAATATTTTCTCCGAATAGACATAGAGTGTTATTTTCCCAAATTAGTACAAAGTACGCTTGGGCCTGGGCTGGGGGCCTGTTAAATGAATAAACAAATGGGCCAGCTCAACAGATTGTTACCAAATTACCGAGTAAATCTGCAGGAACCAAATAGCAGAAATTTTCGTTGTTTCGCTTTGCCCTTTTAGGATAATTGTTTAGTAGATGATTTTCTTTTTATTTAGAAATTGATGGATCTTTTAGAGCACGATCTATAGATTTCTTTTGAGTAAATTGAAAATCTTATAAAAACGTTATATCAAAGTTTAAAATTTTGTAGGCGTTATACAACCATCTAAAATTTTGTCAATATCAAAGGTTATATTTACACAACTTTTAAAATAAAAATAAAATCTAAATGATAATCTAAAAATAAAACATTACGTATACCAACCACCAAATAGCTCGAGAAAATTAGATAGAGATTGTGGTTTAATGCATATAGCCACATAGAGATTCCGAGAGAGAGGGATCACAATAGATTTATATTTAAGTTGCATAATTACAATGAGAAATAAACATGTCACGTGGGTGGCACACCCAAATGGAATACCCAACCTTTATCTCTAATATTATCATAAGATGGTAAGAAGACCACAAAAGGGAAGCGTAGTGATGATTATGATGAGGAAAGACGAGAAAATCCTTTTTACCACTTTGTTGAGGTCCTAAGGAAAAGTTACAAAGTTATGATCAAGAGCAAGATTTCTTTTTCCAACATCAAGAGCAACATTGGAGAAAAGAACAAAAGAGCCATATAATATTCTAAGAGTGTACGTAACTAGCAATTATCTTGATATAGGTGATAAATGACCCCTTACCCATCATGAAAAATATGACAATACGATCGCTATCATAGTATTATTACAATGAATATAGTACTCCATCATTTATCAAAAGAAAATAAAGAAAAAAGAAAAAGAACAAACACAGATGGCTCACTAGAGAACATGGTATAAAGGAAGAGAGATGAAGAAGGAGAAAAAAGATGAGACAAATCAACTTTGAAAGAGACGAGGGCCTTCTCCTAACTAAGCTAACTTTGTTTGCATCCACGTCCAGCAAGTGCCAAATACACACATACATAATGCAACTATGCATGTATATGAATCTACCCACTGAAGTGAATACTAAGTGATACTTCCTCGGTCTCAATTTAAGTGGCGGTATTCAATTGGAATACGATATTTAAAAGAATCAAAATTTGTAGTCTAAAATATGACATAGATATCATAAATAAATAATTTCATTACAATAAAATATAAATTTTAAAATTATGTTATTTCTAAATATTAAAAGACATCGTTCAATTTTGGACGGGCCAAGAAAGTATGTACATCAAATAAAAAAGAAAGGTAGAACCATATTATTATGGTGGAATTAGCACTACTCTACTATTACAATCATTTCGTTTATTCTTTTATAACACATTGTACTCATTTTATTTATATGTACACACATAATTCACCTATATGATACGCAATCAGTGTATAGATTGAAGGTGTGAACTCAAAGCCGGCCTTCCGTTCGTCCAAAATTTGTATATACTGTATATATAGGTGGACAATTTTGTTTATGTATCTGTTAATTAGTTTGCACTTATTGCCACAAAAGAATAGTGCATATCCAGTACGTTGCACCCACCAATTATTCAAAATTTTAGATCCAAATGCATATATATTCATATACATATAAATAGCATTACATGTTTATATCATTGAAATTGGAAAGTTTATAGGGATAAGGGGTACAAATTAAGGGCGCTCAAAAGAGTAATGAGTCAGTATGTAGCTAGGGACCGATGTAGAGTTAAACTTATGGGTTCATCCGAACTTAATAGCTTTGATTTGAGTTCTTACATGTGTTAATAGTTCACTAAATAAACATGAGTAATTGAATTCGAACACAGTAAATCAAATGAGTTATAGTAGCATCTCGAATTCAAATCGTAAAATTCAAATCCTGAATCCTCATTTGATCGTGTGCCTCGTGAACTTGTCCAATTAATGGTTTGAAGTTTGAACGCAGAAAGGGTGGTTACAACCATCAACCATGAGCTCATGGTTGGTTCAGCATCATAGTCATTGCAGCTCATCTCACATGACTTTTCCTTTGTATCACTACTGCAACATATCTCTTTCTTTGAACGTGCCTCTCAAGAAGCATATTCTACAATTTTTTAAAATAGCTTTTTCTCTAATAATGCCTTAAATTGCTCAACAGAGAAGGAAAAAAAAAAAAGGAATAGTACACGTAATACTGGTAGCTAAATGCTAATTAACAAAACCGACGATCCAATAGAAATTGCTTTCGATGAACTCATCCCACTAGATGACATTATTAATCCCATCAATTTGTTTATTAAAATAGTTAATACTTTGATTAGTATTACGAGAGTTGATAAGCACAATCTTTTGCTGGCCAAAAGAGGGTAAGGGAGAAAGATATTACTCTCCGTCTTAAAAGATTGTCTTAGTTTGACTTAGCAGAGAGTTTAAGAAATAAAAGAAGACTTTTGAAATGTGTAGTCCAAAATAAGCTTTAGATATTTATGTGGCTGTAAATTATCTCTTAAAGTTAAATTATTTCTAAATATAAAAATGTGTCAATCTTTTTTGGGACAAACTAATAAGGAAAGTAAGATAATCTTTTTAGGACTGACGGAGTACTATGTAAGAATTAATAGGCTAGCAAATGCCTTGATTTGTGGGAAATTTTGATACTTTAATGCCTTAGTTTTTCCTGTCACAAGATGACAGTAGATTGGTTATAAAAATAAAATACTCATTTAATAGAGAAATTTATTAGCACTCTCAGCAAAGTTCACGGCGAGGCACTTTGTACTACACTTTCTCTCATTATGATTAGAGCAGTGGGGCAGAACTGACTTGATGCTTGCTGCTCCATCATCTGAAATTCTGAACATATGTGTGTAGAAAATTGAATAGTATAAAATAAGTAGTAGGTGTTTGGCTATAGGAGTTGGAATCTTAATTTAAGTTTTGATTTCAATCATGGTTTATTTATGAAATCTGAATAAAATTCCAACTAAAATTTAAATCATGATTTCAACTCTCAAATTTTCAGAAAAATAGAATTTCAAATACCAAATTATGTAATACTCCCCGTTTCCAAATTTACCTATATTTAATTTGTCCCCTTCTACTATTTAGGAAAAATTTCTAGAGTACAATTGCAGGTAAATAATCTAATTCAATTGGAATAGCAGCTAGTGATAAGTTGCAACTCAAAAGTCTAAAGTGAAATCCCAGTGTTTTCCTTTTTAGTCTATCATATCACCATTGTCATGAGTTTTCGTAAAATTGCTACCCCTTTACGAGTTTCACTAATGTTGATGTATTCTCTATTTGGTAGCGTATTATTTATGAATTATAGTTTGCTCGTTTGGAAAGATTGTAGGAGTATTAGATGTGGGGAAGATTTTATAGTTTTCACATATTGTAGGTGGGTTTTTATGCTTGTGAGAAAAAATACAACTTAAGAAATTCGAATTTTATGTCCAAACAAAATTTCAACTTTAACCAACCTGATTTCAAATTATGATTTGAATTTATGTCCAAACGGAGCCTAAGTACTACCTCTATTTTTTACCTGTCTTTTGTGTAGGAATTTATTGGTTTGTGTTTAATGCAAGCAATAATGATCATATCAAATATCAAGACAACTATGAGATTCAAAATGCATTTGTCACTACAGCTTGTGACTTTGTGTATGTGATTCTTACACATTTATAAAGAGATGTCGTAGTACCCACGTAAGGAAATCACTATGGAGACGTTCTCAGAGTTATGAAGGAAGTTTCGAGCTTATATTGATCATGTGTTGAAAACATGAATTGAACTCTATAAAATTGAATCTCTTGTTGTTCCTCAGTAGCTCAGCGATACAACAGTCAAAATCAATATAGGACTCTACTAATCTCGATCTTTCAGCAGGCCGTCTTAACATCTGGAGTGTAGAGACAAAATAATACGATAGTCCAATATTGGATAAACCAATTAAAGAAATGAGTCTTGTTGCGTGTAATTAAGAAAATGAACCAAATTTTATTGAATTTTAATAATTTTTCACATATATTTTTATACAACGCGTCAAAATGATCTTTCCAAGCAAGCTATCCATCCTCTGGTTTTGATTGAGATATTTCTCTTTTTGTAATGTTGGTCCAAGAATGTACCTTACTTAGCATTAGGTTTTCTGGACTTTATAATATGCTTCCAATATCAACTGCACTACAAAAGCATTACATTTGGCTTAGTGGTTACAACATGCAGGTTATGCTGATGAGATGTGTACGATAGAAAAATTTATTACTATGATACCTTCTCTATGATTTCCATTTTTATGGGACCACTGACGATTATTTGGCTTCCAAATTTGTTGTTTGTTTTCTTTTTTGGCTTTTTTTGTTTTATCGAAGTAGCCTTCATCTTCATGTGCACCATTATGTAGTCAAGAGTATGGCCTTTTGATATCCATGCGGTTAATTCCTATGTGAATGTGATGGAAATATGGTCGATATGATTAAATTCTGCTGTTCATCTGTGTGGTGGATGTAAGAGTGCTCAATATATGCATTTCCAAGTTTCTTCCGTAATGTCTAAGACGGTAAATATTTATATACATTTTGTGTTTACACTAAATCATTAACTTACTATGATTAAGTAATTAAGTGAAAAAAGAATGTATATTAATTAATCAAGCTTATGTAAAACTCACTTAATCATGGTTAGGTGATACGAGTTTGAATGGAAAAACATTGTTTGCATCTGATGCGGTAATTAAGTCTTTACCAACGCAATGATCCTGCTAAGTGTTGCTAATATCTCCTTCTTTTTTTTTTTTTAACTTTCTATTTTATTGCACTGTTAACATTAGAAAACAACAAGAAAATATAGGGTACATGACTTTTATTACACAATATTTATGAAATACTAAAAAGTATATATCAGCTTTGCATATTTCATTTTTGCTTTAAAATGTTTTATGAAAAGTATAAAAGAAGACGAGCATTATCATTAAAAGGGTTAAAGTAATACGAATTCTCTGTGTGGTTTGTTCTTTCCAAAATATTTTTGGAGGCCCTTGTTTAATATTCGTACAGAAAAGAATAAAGATTGGGAAGCACAAAAGCAAACCTGAAAATGAAGCTCAGTATGATTCAATTTTGTTCATTTTGGTTATGGGATCGTAGTGGGTGGGGTTACGTTGAGCGCTTGAGGTTCTTTATCTATAAGCATCAAAGTTTTGATTTTTTTCAGCAAAATACAAAGAAGACCGACATCACATCTGATTTTACCTAATTACCTCATTGAAAGGAGAAGGTGAAAAATGGGCCATGACTTTAATTATTTATCCTGCTAGCTCCTATCTTCTTGTATGACTTCCATTATTGTGCTTGGTCTGGCCTATGCAAAAAATTTCAAACCGGTGTCAATATTTAATCAAGAGAATAAATGAACAAATTACAGATCAGAAGCATGAATAATTTTTTTAATATTAGAGTTGTTTTAAGTTTGCTTGAATAATCGTTTGTAGGGAAGACGACCCTCACTCACAATCTCCTACTTTTTAGCAGACGGACAAAGAGACGAGACGCTTACAAAAAAATTAAATAATAGCGTAAAATCATTTAGGAGTTTGAACACTAGCTAGCTAAAGCCATGGTGCCTTCTGTGCTAACTAGTGCCATTTATTTACAATATAAATATACAAATATTAAAAAAAATTTCAAATTATACACACATATGTATTTGTTAAAGTTTTCCGATCGATTAAGTGGTGTCGGATGACATTCCATGACATAAGGTACGATAGCCCCTGTGTATTTACTAAATAATAGGAATGGAAAATTGAATTATATAATAAATTAAACAGATTGAGATAAAATTTCAAACTCAACCTGAAATCCAAATCTTAAAACCTTAAATTCGTCTATATGTGTATCACCTCAGAAAAGATGATACAAATACTTCCCATTTCATGGTTTATATGATTATTAAACACCCCCACCTAGCTTCTTCCCCCGACATTTTATTATTAAAAGATTTCCACAACTCCTCTTTCTTTTATATCCTTCATAATATACAGCCAGTTTATGTAGTTATTTTCCCTTTAATTCTTCTTATATATTGGACCCGACAACTTCATTTAACACGACGTGTGATTACGGTCATACGTTTTGTCTCGAATCCCAGTAATTTCCACATGGTTCTAATCATTTATATATCTCTTTCCTTTTCCTTCAGAAGAAATCAAATAAACTTTGTTTTGTTTGTTTTTCCTGCTCTGATTTGGATCAGAAAGAACATAATTTAAAAAAAAAAAAAAAAAACATAATTATAAAAAATAAAAGGTTTCGTATGCGTGTAATCATACCTCCTATTTATTGTCACAACGAACATTGCTTTATCATCTTAGTCAAAATAAGAAAAAGTAAAGGGGGGAAAGAAAATTAAGAGAGAGACTGAAATTAAGATGTGATCATCCACCTGCTACAACACTAGCACACCTATAAAGCAAACGCAAAGCAAGGGTTAATGGTTGTTTTTAGGTAATAATTCATTTGAGCTGTCCAATAGATGGTGCTTATCAATACTAATACTCCATTATCTAACTTGTGAAGCACCTCCATTAACAGATTAATCCTTCAAAGATTGTATAAGATTATTGATTAGTATACTATTATCTTTTTTTGGTACCATTTGACGAATTAAGATAAGCTAATATAGTAGTTGTTCCACTTCCATCCTCTCCAAATCTAGATTCATATTTTCATTTGATTGCTTCTCCTTAAGTTGATGGATTTTGTACCAAAGATTCTTTTATATATATAGTAGGTTTCTCATCTATGTCAAAGGTGTTGAAATTATTGTACCTAAAAGTCCTTTTTTCCTTTCTTTTTTACTCCTTGCTTTTATGATTGGTAGGGTTTTCCTTGAAGCAATTTCCTTTAATTTGGTGAAAAGGATTGAAAACAGAGACGATAATGAATAGGTGAATAATTAAGTGCAAAGATTAAGTTTATCCCATTTGCAAACTATGTTGGAGGATTGGTTTGAAAATTGCTTTTGGTTTGAGGAAAGGCATATATAAATAGTGGGTAGACCTATGGAGGTAGGAATATGAGGATGGTGCTACTTCAACAAGTTAGACCAAATAATGATTCAAATGAAGTCCAAAAAGGATTAAATGCAATAAGAGAGAGAAAGAGAGACTCTAGAAACTATGGCGAAATGGTTTGGATCTAGAAAAAGTGTGTATTTAGATCAAGGAAAATGGAGGAGTGGCTACATAAAGAGTTATCTCAACTAAAAATTACTTCCTCCTTAAAAAGAGTATCCACTTAACTTTTATTTTCTAATTCAAAAAGAGTTTCTACTTATCAAATAAAAAAAAAATTATTTTACTTTTCAGATTTACTCTTATTAAGTGTTAAGTGATCAAATTCTAATACCTATTTAATTAGGGAGCATTTTAGTCAAATTACCTATTTTATCTAAAAATTAATATTTTTTTAAGAAGTATGTAAATGGCTAAGTGAACACTCTTTTTAAACCGCGAGAGTAAAGTTTGTTCTGTCTTCACCGTACTGGTTGGAAATGATGATTTGCTTAACATATCAGCTTTGGGCCTTGGAGAAAGAAAATATGTATTTCCGTAGTTGCCATTTACAAGGTTTTTAGATACTCTCTCCGTCCCAAAATAAGTTCATTTTTCTTATTTCACGTCCATTAAAAAAAAAAATACAAGGTATAGTTTACTAAGTTACCCATATTTATTTAGATGTTTCTTAAGGATTAAGCATTATTAAAAAGAAATAATTACTATTTTTTGTCTTAAATTCGTAAAGCGACACTTATTTTCGGACAAATTGTTTCTAAAGTGACACTTATTTTGGGACAGAATAACTGAGCAAGTATCCTTTAAGAAAATATTAATTTAAAAAAAAAAAACTAATTTATCCTTATTAATTCCTTACTCTTTGATCACATTAATCTATTTTCACCAATTTTCAATAAATAAAGGAACTTTCTTTAATTTACTCGTCTCTTCATCTTTCCATCATAGATATATTCATAGTATTAATTCTTTTGAATCAAACTTTATACAGAGATGAAAATTAATGGTGCACAAATCATAGTTCTTGCATAGTAAATTTAAATTTGATCAATTGTTTTTTCTTGATATACTAGAATGATCAGTATTTTAAGCAAGATATTTAGTAAATATGACAATTAAATGTGAAAGAATGGGGAGCGGTGAATACTTGTAATTTTAAAAAAATAAATTCGTGCATGCATTTTTTCTGACCCTTTTAAGGGTACGTAATTCTGTCAAATTTCAAAGCCTATTTCATCAACCAAACCTTACTCTTTCAAAATCTCGAAGGACACTTATCGTATTTCACCTTTTTTCCGTTCTGCTCCAAAATAATCAACGCAAATAAGCTATTAATGTCACGTAGAATAAAAAAGTTTTCCACCACTGACTTTGTTAGTTTTGTACTTTTATTACTCAATAAAATAATAAATAATTAGTGAAATAAAAAGGATTTCATTCTCTTTTAACTGTGTCTTTTTTTTAACATAGTTAAAAGTAGGGTGTAGAAAGGACATAGAGCCTGTTTGGATGGGCTTATGCCTATAAGCAGTTTGCAGCTTATAAGCTAAAAAAATAAGTTGGGGTAGTCTAACTTTTTTTTTTGGCTTATAAGTTGTTTTCAGCTTATAAGCTGCTTTAGATAAGCTAAGTCAAATGGGCCCAATTATTTTTTTGAGCTTATTTTAAACACAAAATGACTTTAAGCTGGTCAGCCAAACACTCAAAAAAACTGAAAATAGCTCAAACTTATAAGCCAATCCAAACGGGCTAATAATTGATTGGGATACCGGCATGTGCATTGAGATTCAATTTGTAATCTTTTGACCACTTGAGCTTTTACATGATGACTTGTTTGTTTGTTTTCACCCACAAAACTATTATACGATACCATCTAAACGAGATTTCTATGAGATGCTACAAACACATATGTTTCTCATCATTCTCCACCATCGGCATATAAGGAAAAGTTCGTGTAATTGAAACGAAAATCAATCAAGAAAGAAAATTTGAAAAGGTGTAAACAAGAATAAAGTATGGAAAAAGAAAGGTTGTCTTCATAAAGCGAGGGAGTAAAAACCAAGTTTCTGAAGGAGTTGGGTGGGAGAAAAGTATATAGTTGCAATTGATTTAAACTCATCATGATCATCAAATAATATGTGTGCCTGAATCATAAAAGAATAGGGTTACCATAGATCCTAGGTGTATATATAAGTATGTATGCACGTATGAATTTGATACTGTGTTCCATTTTAGGGAAAATGGTCAAATTTATCCTCTTACTTTAAATATAATTTATATTTAATCTGCATCATACTTTTCAAACAAATTTATCTTCCATATTAGCCCTTCGTTCAATTATATTTCTTGTTCTAATGAAGACAAGGTACATGAAAAGTTTAGGGGGTAGATTTACTCCCTTTTTCTAAGTACAAAGATAAATTTTCTTTTAACTGTGATTTTTTTTTTGACATATTTCTTCACGTAAAATCCACAGCTTACTTACTTGAACTGCCTTCCAAAGTAGTTAATCTTCAAATCTAGAAAGAGTTCAAATTAAACATTGATCTAAATTTCTTAAAAATGTATATATACATAAAATAATGTAGTTTGATTGAGCATACGCAGTTTAAGAAAAAATATTTTCTTTTAAACCTTTATAGTGCTAAATATGATTTAACATTTGTGTGTCACTATAAGACATTTGAAATTTATAATTTCAAATATAAATAATATTTATGCTGCTACATAAAAATTCATTGAAAATAAAACAGTAGAAAGTTTAAGTTAAACTTTTTTCAAATTCAGAAAGATATTAATATTATTTCTTAGACTGAACTAATAATCAAAATAGCGTCATACAAAATAACAGAGCGATTATAAACTTCCACGCGTGCTTGGTATATATCAACAAAAGACAAATTTCTCGTGAACTAATTAGGATTACTAATTAGGGAGGAAGGAAATTTATAGCCGACTCTTTCTCGTGGGACCAAAAACAATGACAAATTATTTCGTGATGCTAATTCCAGAACTCTCTTTCACATTTCTATCTTGTTTTTTGGTGAATTCTCTCTTTCTTTTCGTCACCTCCATTGTCAACAATTAAAGTTAAATATCCTTCTTGGGAGGAGGATTACAACACCAACTCAACTTTCTTTCTTTTCCAATTTCTTGTCAAAGAAAATAAGATTCACTCTTTTCTTCCAACCTCATGCTTCATTTAATTACTATTAAATTGTCGTTATCTTCAACGGTTCTTGGCTTAAGTTATGGAAAGGACAATTCAGAGAGGGGTTGGGGTTGGGGTTGGCAAATGATTCATGAATGAAATCGTACAGTATGGACTAGTGTGCGTGGCATTATATTTTGTATTCTTTTTTTTTTTTTTTTTTTTGTTTTAGTAGAAAAGGAAAAACTGACTTGTCAAGATATAGGAGAGGTTTATTAGGATCGATGATAAAATTTTACTGGTACCTTATTTGAACATTGCTATTTAATATGTATCTTTTAAAAAAAATATATTGCATGTATATTCATTTTGAAACAATTTAAGATATGCGATGGCTGAATTTTAGATAAAAATATTTGAAGTTCAAGCATTTCCGTTTGAAGTTTAGGTAAAAATGACTCAACTTCAATCATATGTGCATGAACGTCAGGTAACTACATATGGTTTGAAGTTTAGGCAAAAATAATTGTTCAGCTATATAAAATGTCAGACACCTCTAAAATTGTTTTGAATAGATAAACTTATAAATCTATAGGCATGATAGAGCGTATGACTCAAATGTTGATGTCTAAATCAGGTATTTGCGATGTTATTCTTTACTTTCTTCTTATCAACCGCATAAACAAAACAATATATATGTTCCAATTGATATCAAACAATTTGCTTCAATAACAACGTAAAAGATGCGGCATGATTGGGACGTAATTATGGAGGTTGTCAACTAATTATAATGGCTGCCACACGTTTTTATGAAATAGCTAGGGAGATGACTAAAAAAGACAAAATACAAAAGGCGTTCAAATTAAACAAGCAGACAAGCTGAATTTTGTAGCCTCATCTTCCTTTATTTCTCACAGAACTCTTCTGAGACCCAATAAAATATTCTAAATGAAATAACTTAATGACCAAAATACCACAATTCAAAATAAGTATACATGAGGATCTAGGATAATAACATACACATACTCAATATTTATATCAACCCAATAAATACATGTATTCACATTTAATACCACTAACAACAAAATTTAGAAAAACCGTTCGTTTTAAGATTAGTCTTCTATGGAAAATATAACGTTTTCACTCTCTTCTCTCTCTTCAACAACGGTTAATAACGGCTCTTTTCCGCAAGTGTAATCACGCGCCACCTTCATGGAGGTGCCGGGAGGCTCCTTCTGGAGCGTCCAATGAAGGAACTCCTCCCTCCCGATGAGGCGACTCAGCCCACGGCGGGAATTCAAGGATTAAGCACTTACACAAGCAAAATAACAGATCCTTGTACATCAGTCCAAGTTCCTGTTCGTCGTGAAAGGGAACGAGTGGTTGCGAAACAAAAACGAGTGGTTGCGAAACAAACTCTACACAATGGAGTACATTATGATGACCCGCCATATCATCATGCCACCTAGGCGCCACGTGAAACTATTTTTGCTATGTAGGAAGCATATGTGGATGCTTACATGGAAAGGAGGCTAGCTTATGTGAGAAGGTTCTAGAGAAATATGGAGATTTCTCATGGAAGACCTTAGAACCTTATGGAATTGCATGGAAAGTCCTTGGAATAATCTAGTTGTGTAGAGATTTCTAGAATAGGGGCTTATTTGTAAATATGTAGGAACTTGTACAATAATTATTATTTACATACTAGTCCCTAGGTAAGTAGTATAAATAGGAGGGTCATTCATTTGTAAATCATCAAGCAAAAATCCAACAAGTCTTCTATAATAAAAAGCTTCATTCTAGTAAATTTCTCTTGTCTTTCTCAATTACTATTCCCTTAGTGATCTTGAGTGTAGTAATCTAGGCTGACTTGGCAAAGCAAGATCGTGAGCAAGTTGTGCAAGAACGTGAGCGAGTTGTCAAGTGTCGCACGTGCGCTTAGTTGAAGACTAAGGACGTGACAACGTGGTATCAGAGCGAAGGTTACGACTAACGGAGAAATCAACGCTGCTAAAACCCAAGCCAACGTCATCCAGGATGCTGCTGGCAAGAAGGGTCATAACAAAAAGAGGAATGCCGCCAAAAAGAGCCGGGAGGTGCTGCCAGAGGTTGTGCCAAATGAAGGGCTTACATCCCAAGAACCATCTATCACTGAGGTGAGCGAGGATGACGTGGAGGTCCTGTCCGAGGACGTCTCGCTCGGTAAAGAGTGGGCTATGAAGGTCAATGTGCGGATGGATGCCATCGACATATTTGGCCAACGTTTAGGCAAGGTGGAGGGCACTCTTAGCGTTCTTGAGGGGCATACTCTTGAAGAGATTGAAAGCATCTGAAATGACTTGGAGGGGCGTATGCAAGCTGAGATTGAGGTAAAGCAAAACATCACTGCCTTAGAGTGCAGACTCATGGAGGCGTTGAGTACTATCGATGCCATGAAGGCAAAAATAGTGGCACTCGAAGAGCAGGTCAACGTTGGTGTGACCGAGGCAACCAACAATGTTGTTGTGACGAGGGAGGCTAAGATCGAGTCTCCCAAGCCACCAGTGTTCAAAGGGGTTCGTGATGCACAAGATCACTTGGAGAAATATTTCAGGCATAGAAAAGTAAGGGGCGATGAGACCAAGATGAACACCGTTGTGTTGTACCTAACAGAGACTGCCATGTTATGGTGGAGAAGAAAGGTCGCCGATGCTGACAGAGGTCTATGCACAATCAACACGTGGGATAACTTCAAGAATGAGTTCAAGCGACAGTTCTTCCCAAATAATATCTTATACGAGGCAAAGCGCAAACTTAGAGAGTCAAGGAGTTCACCACCCTTATACTTTAAATTCCCAACCTCACGAGCAATGACTTATTGTTTCACTATATAGACGGGTTGCAAAATTGGGCTAAGCAGGAGTTGCACCGCCGTCAAGTCACAAACATAGACCAAGCCATAGTAGAGGCCGACTCTTTGATGGACTTCAGGCATGATAAGCATGACAAAGGCCAAGGCAATGAGTCAAAGGGTAGGGATGCCAAAGGTGGGGGAGACCGTGGCGAGAGAAGGGAGTCGCAACAACCATACTCCAAGACTCAAAATATGAACAAGTTCGACGACAAGAAGTCAAGTGGTCGTCAGGGCCATGCCGAAAAGAAGCCGCAGAACGAGAAGAAGGGATGCTACTTATGCGGAGGGTCTCACAGCTTCAAAAATTGCCCTGATCTGAAAAGCCTTAACGCTATGGTGCGTGAAAGTCACGGGCAGACGCAAGCACAGAGTACGAGAATCGCACAGTTGGGGACGATCAGACTATGTGGCGTTGTCACGAAGGAAGATAGTTAAACCAACGATAATAAAAACCAGTACGTGGTTCTCACCATCAATAACAAGCCCGCTCGTGCATTGGTGGATACTGGAGCAACTCACAATTTTGTGACCGAGGCTGTAGCGAAGAGACTAGAGTTGAAGCTCGCTCCAATTAACGCCTTCGTCAAGACCGTGAATGCTAAGCCAGAAAATGCTCGTGGTGTAGCCAATGGAGTTGGTGTCAAATTGGGCGCTTGGAAAGGTTCGACAAACTTTACCGCCACTACTATGGATATCTTTGACATTGTTTTGGGGCAAGAATTCTTTACACATTGCCACTCAAAGATCGATCCTTACCTCCAACGTCTCTTGGTCATAGAGCGAAAAGGCGCTTGCATGGTGCCTACAGTGACTATGTCGCATGGACAGGGCCATGCACAACTTTCAGTTATGCAGCTTGTCAAGGGGCTCAAGAAAGAGGAGCCAACACTTATGGCAACCATTACAAGTTTGGAGGAAGATAATGATACCTAAGAGACACCACCGTCTTGGATAGATAATTTGCTAGAGGACAACAAAAATGGTATTTCCAAAGAGCTACCTAAACACTTGCCTCTTAGGCGTGAGCTGGATCACAAGATTGAGTTGGAGCATGAACCGGGAAAGGTTCAAGTCATGCACCGATTACCGTCACCGCCTCACACGATAGGGAGATTGAAGTTATCATTGACTACCAGGCTAGGCGGAAACAAGGGCAAGAAGCCACTGCCATTTTCCTCGTGCATTGGAAAGGGCAATCACAGGAAGAGGTCACATGTGAACAATACGAAGACTTGTGGCAGTTTAAAAATAAAAGTCGAGAGTTTAAGCAGCAGCAGTGCGCCGCGGTCATAGCAACATCAGGTGGGGGAGAGTGTGATGACCCGCCACATCATCATGCCACCTAGGCGCCACGTGGAACTATTTTTGCTATGTAGGAAGCTTATGTGGATGCTTACATGGAAAGGAGGCTAGCTTATGTGAGAAAGTTCTAGAGAAATATGGAGATTTCTCATGGAAGACCTTAGAACCTTATGGAATTGCATGGAAAGTCCTTGGAATAATCTAGTTTTGTAGAGATTTCTAGAATAGGGGCTTATTTGTAAATATGTAGGGACTTGAACAATAATTATTATATACATACTAGTCCATAGGTGACTAGTATAAATAGGAAGGTCATTCATTTGTAAATCATCAAGCAAAAATCCAACAGGTCTTCTATAATAAAAAGCTTCATTCTAGTAAATTTCTCTTGTCTTTCTCAATTACTATTCCCTTAGCGATCTTGAGTGTAGTAACCTAGGCTGACTTGGCAAAGCAAGATCATGAGCAAGTTGTGCAAGAACGTGAGCGAGTTGTCAAGTGTCGCACGTGCGATTAGTTGAAGAATAAGGACGTGACAACATGCTATCATCTTCAAAGGTCTAGAATACTATGGAATCAGGGGAGTTGAATGTAGATACACTTTGGTGGGTCGATTCCTAAAAGCAAGCCCACAAATTGATAAAATTAGGTCACAATTTAAAGAATTGGTCACCACAAAGGGGATTGCTAAAATTGGAGTCTTTGACAACTTCAATGTCTTTATTGATTTTACAAATGAAGATGATTTCAAGAATATATGGTATAGAAGAGTGATTGAGATACATGGTATGCAAATGTGATTACAGAAGTGGTCACCAGAATTCAAGCCGGAGGAAGATCTTCCGTATGCTCTAGCCTGGATTCTTTCACCAGGTTTGCCTTTCTATCTTAATAAATGACATTGTTTGAAACAAATAGTGAATCCTATTGGAACTCCTCTTACATTAGATGCTGCTACAAATGGTCAAACTAGGCCTAGAATGGCCAAAATTAGAGTGGAAATGGATTTGAGAAAACCCCAAATTGATCAAATCTAGATAGGGATGGAATATGAAGATTCACCTCTAAAAGGATTTTATCAAAAAATTGAATATGAAGGGGTCTCAAAATATTGCAAACACTGCAAGAACTTGGGACACAACACGAATGATTGTAGAATTCTTGAAAGATTAAATTATAGAAAGGATCATGTAAAGCCTGGGATTATTAAGGACAAAGATGATGCTTTAAATATTGATCCTACTGGGAAAAAAAAGATAATGGTACAGAGCAAGTTTTCAATGGTAACATAGAGAAGCAAAAGGATAATAGTAACAACAAGGAGGTTAAGAAGGGACACAGTGATGTTGACAAAGAAAAGGCAACCCCCCTGAGTTGTTGAACCAGAATGAGAATCTTAGTAGCAGACTCAATTCTAAGAAGAAAAAAAAGAGTCCAAAGAAAATCCCAACAAAGAAGAATAAAGTTGTCTTCAAGACAGTGGAACCTGGAGAAATGGCAAGGAGAAGAAAAAAGAACAAAAACATTCCTTTCAATAAGCATGTGGTGGAACAAACCATTAAAGAGTAGAAGAAGGATCCTAGAAATAAATAACACCAGACAAAGGAACATATTGATGAAAAAGGGAAAGGAAAACATCAATCAAACAAGAAGCTTAACAGTGCAGAACAAGTTACTAGCAAGAAAGATGATGTGTCCAAAGATCAGCTTATTGGGAGGAACTTCAGCTTGAGAATCCCAAACTGAATAATCAGATTGAAATGACTCCTGTAAGTGATACTATTCAAAGCAATGAGATGATCATCAATAACAACTCTGATAAAGAGGATATTGAGGAAGGAGAAATACATTCACCAAGCCTTCCATCTGAGTTGAGGGATGCCAAATCCATAAAGCTATATGTGGAACTCAACTGTGAAAGAAAAGATGTGGAAAGCAATTCCATGGAATCCAAAACCAAAGACAACTCTGAGAAACAGGAGGCCTCAAAGAACAATGACTTTACCAACAGTGATGTGAGAGGGAGAAGGATGAGTAGGAAATTTGGAAGAATGCAAACTCTTTCTGAAGATTCTATTGATTGTAGATTTAAAAAAAAAAAAAAAGGGGGGACATATTACATGACACTGCACAAAGTCAAGGAAAAATCATTTCCACTGACTCTAGAGGCAGAATCAAAAACAAGAAAAGAGGAAAATCAACAAAACAAAGGTCAAAGTCCTTAAATAAGGGGACATATTACAGACAAAGTGCCCCACCCCCCATTAATCCATGATTGGTGTAATCTATTGGAACATTAGGGGGTTCGGTCCAAGAAATCTTATTACAGACTCAAAAATCTTGGACACATCAATAGAGTGGATTTTATTTCTTTATATGAACCCTTTATACATAGGAGCAAGACAAATAGTTACATGAGATATTTTGGATTCCACCATTGTATGGCCAGATATGGTGCTTCTGGAAAATGATGACTTTACAGAGATTATTACTAACATTGATCCACAAATAACTCTTAAACTCAAAGACAATGTCAATGACAATGAGATTTTTGTTACTGATGTATATGCCAAATGTACTCCGGGAGAGAGAAAAGAAATTTAGAATAACATTTTGGATACTAACAATCAGATTACTAGCCCATGGTGTATGAGAGGGTATTTTAATGTGATCATGGATTCACAAGAGAAGTAGGGTGGTCTTCCTCATAGAATGAGTAAAAGTATGGACTATTGTATGGACACTTGTGGGCTTAGTGACTTTGGTTTTACAAGATCAAGTCCACATGGTATAACTACTAGAGGCCAAGTAAAAGGGTGTGGATGAGATTGGATAGGATCTTAATAAATGATGCTTGGGCTCAAAAGTTTTAAAGTAACACCGTCAAACATATGTCAAGAACTAGTTCTGACCACAAACCCTTACTTATCAAGTTCCACGATGACCAACAGAACCATATTAAATACTTTAAGTTCCTGAACTTTTGGGTTGAGCAGCCAGATTATTTTTAGACTATTCAAGCTTCATGGATTGAGGAGGTCAGAGGCAATCCTACGTGGATTCTCCAGACTAAACTAAAAAGGCTTAGTAAGACTCTAAGTCAATTGTCTAAACAGGATATTGGAGATATCCAGATTCAAATTCAAGATTGGAAGCTAAAATGGAGATCCTAGAGGAACTAGACATCAGGAATAACACTGAGCAGGGAAGGGAGGATCTTAACAAGGGGTATGCTGATTATGATAGATGGTTGAACCTGCAGATTCCATGCTAAGACAGAAAACACAATTACAATGGTTTAAAAATGGTGATAAAAACACCAAATATTTTCACAGTATTCTGAGAATCAAAAGAAGGAGGCTGCAAATTCAAAGAATTAGAAATATCAGAGGAAGATGGGCACAATGAGATGACAACATTGCAAAAGCTACTATCAAGTTCTACAAGAAACAATTCAACCTTAATCATACTGAAACTGATAGAAAAATATTGAATTGTATCCCTCAGATCATTACAACAAAGGAGAATAATATGTTGACAAAATTCCCAGAGGAAAAAGAAATCAAGAATGTTGTCTTCGGTATGAGTTATGCCAATTCTGCAGGGCCAGATGGCTTCAATGGTAAGTTTTTTCAGTCCTGGTGGTCCATTATCAAAATTGATATTATTTCTTTTGTCCAAGCTTTCTTTAGAGGTAGCAACTTAACAAAATTTTACTCTCACACATGCCTTGCATTGATTCCTAAAGTAGGCTCTCCTTCAAACTTTGTTGATTTAAGACCTATTAGCCTAAGTAATTATTCAAATAAAATCATTTCAAAAATTATTGGCTAATAGGCTTAATCCTTTATTAAATCATATCATCACTGAGAACTTTTATCTCTGGTAGGAATATCACAGATAATGTAATGCTCACACAAGAGATAGTCCATGGTATTTCAAATGATAACACTAGTAGAAATGTTGTTCTAAAACTTGATATGGCCAAAGCCTATGATAGATTTTCTTGCTCCTTTTTTAACAAGGGGTTAAATAAATTTTATTTTAGTAAGAATGAATAGACCTCATTTGGAGAAGTATCTCTAATGTGTGGTATTCCATCATCATAAATGGGACTAGACATGGTTTTTTCACTTCATCTCAAGGACTCAAACAAGGTGATCCCTTATCCCCTTCCTTCTTTATTATAGGTGCTGAAGTTCTATCCAAGTCACTAAATAATCTGCTTAACAACCCCAATTTTATCTCTTTCTTTATGCATATAAATGGCCCTCAAATTAGACATCTTGCATATGTTGATGACATAGTAATTATTAGTAGTGGAAATTCTAATTCTATTACGCTCAAAATGAAACAAATTAGGAAATATGAAAAAGTCTCTGCTCAGATGGTTAACAAGGATAAAAGCTATTTTTTGACTGGTCCTAAGACTTGTGCATATAGAATCAATAGGCTGAGGATCTGTACTGGTTTTCTTGATAAAAGTTTCCCTTTTACTTACCTTGATTGTCCTATTTACATTGGTAAAAAAGAGGATTTCCTACTTTGATGGCATGGTCTCTAAAATTATAAAATGGTTAAATACTTGGCTAGAAAATATGTTGTCTTGTGGTGGCAGACAAGTTCTGATCAAGAGTGTGACTCAATCTCTACCTATCTACATTCTATCTGCCATAAACCCTCCTAAGGGAACTCTAGAGCTCATGGAAAAGCATGTTGCTAACTTTTCTAGGGTAATGCTGATGAAAAGAACAAATACCATTGGAGTTCTTAGGATAAACTTTGTTTCCCTAAGAATGAAGCTAGGATTAACATCAGAAGCATGGAGGACATTTCTAGTACCCTCACATTTAAAAAAATAGTGGCAGTTTAGATCAAAAGATTCAATATGGGCTAATTTTTTAAAAGCAAAGTACTGTCCAAGAATGAATGCAGTTGGTAAGAAATGGGTAGCATGCAATTCTCAGGCCTGGAAATTCTTGTTGAAGGCCAGAGACAAATGTGAACAAGACATACATTGGAAATCAATTCTGGTGGGTGCAACTTCTGGTGGGACAATTGGAATGGAAAAAGACCTCTTGCACTAACTTATTCAAGTTTCATCAATAACAACAATGCCAAATTTAAAGTGAAACATTTCATGGCTAACAAAGGTAGGATGCTCAGAAATTATACAATACTCTACCTAGTCAGATGGTTTTATATATTCTTTCTATTGAATTAGGAAAAGAAAATGTTGATGACTATGCAGTCTGGACTTTATCTGAAAATGGTCAGTATTCAAATAGCTCTGCTTGGCAACTAATCAGGAATCATAGACAAGCTAATACTGTTATTAACAAATTGTGGCACAAATCTATTCCTTTTAAACAGTCTTTCAATTGTTGGAGACTGTTTTTGGAAAATTACCATTCAAAGAAGCAATGACATGGATGGACAATCATGAAGTTGTTGATTGTGGTTGCTGCTATGTTCCAAAAAATGAAACTATTTAACATGTGTTTGTAGAAGGGAAGGCTGCTAAATACATATGGACGGCAATGGGAGCTACTGTTGGAATAATCATCAACACATACCTATAAGGGGCTTACTGAATTACTAGTGAAATAAAAAGGTTAAATATAGAGTTCACAAAATCATCTTATAAGCTACCCCTATTATGGTATACTGGAAAAATTTGGAAGGCATGTAGATATAGGGACAGTAGCTGATTCCAGCTGTACAGAATGAACACTAAATGCATTTGGAATATGAAAGCTATAATTCATGATGCTTATCCAAACATTCCAATTGACGAACGTTGGGTCAGTACTGCAGTTATGCAAAAAATCTTAGCCCAGTTTTGAGAACTCTCATAGACATATGGACCAACCCTGCTACTAATGTCTTTAAACTGAACACTGATGGTAGTTAATATAAGAACACTGGAAAAGTAGGAATAAGAGGAGTGGTAAGGAATGAGTATGGTGATCTCATTGTGGCATTCACCATCCCGATGCAGTGCAGCAGCAGTAACCAAGCAGAAGCAATGGCTGTTAGATTTGGTATAGAATGGTGCAAGCAAAATGGTTATATGAAGGCCAAAGACATAGATTGACCCCTAAACTATATCAGAAATCTCGATATCACACTCAAACTATTAAGGCGACCTATTGCCTACACATTTCAAAAGTGAATTTATTTACCCCTGATACATATATAACCAGCTGCACAAGGGGAGGTGTTACACACTCGCCCGCTACGTCAGCACCATGTCAGCGCCAAGTTAGTGTCACGTCAGGAATCTTTTAAATTTAAATTTTTATCATTTTTTCCTTATTATTCGTTTAAATTTTCTTTTAATAATTATATTTACACTAATTAATCCCTAATTAACCACTAAAATCCATCAATAGTCCACCACATCTCACCGGAAACTCCACATCCTCCATCACCACCGCCATCAATTTCACCACCACCGTTTCGGATACAGTACCATAAAAAATCACAGTATCACCAAAAATCACAGTATTAATTCCATCATCACCGTAAATTTACTAGCTACCAACAAAGCTGCCATTACTACCAATTTTACCGGCCGCCATAACAAAATAGAAAATGAGTCAATGGTGAGAGAAAAGGTGAGACAGAAAACAAAGATGTCAGAATTTGCCGGAAAATCTTTGCCATTTTCTTGGACCAATCCTCTCTCTTCTCTTTGTAAATTCCTCTCTTGATTTTGCACCACATTATTCTTTGGTGGTGGTTTTGGTGGAGGGTGATGAAATTGATCATGGTGGTTATTTTTTGTGGTGTGCTACTGTGATATATGGTGATGGGTGTTGAAATAGGTGATGGTGGAGTTGTGACTTTTGGTGGTGGAAGGTTTGGAACTAGTGAAATCTGGTATGATTTTTGGTAGGGTGGGGTTTCGAGGGGTAGTGAAATCCATGGTTGGTTTGTGAATTTGAAATGAAAAAAGAAGAAAGATTTGGGGCGTCGGGGTGGCACAAAGGTAGAGGAGAAGAGGGGGTGGGATGGCGTGGAAGTGGAGGAGAAGAGGGTGGGTGGTGGTGAAATGAAAAAGAAGAGGTTGGGGGGGGGGGGGGTTGATGAAATTAGTTTTTTATTAAAATTGAAATTTATTTTTACTTTAATGTTGACCTCACTCTCCTATTATTTAGTCATATATGTTTTTGTGCCACATCAACTCATAGGGTGTTATTAAATTCAATTTTAAGATGGTCAAGGGAGAAATAGGTCGTTAGTATAGTTTGAGTGTGAACTCGACTTTTTGGATATAGTTTAAGTGTGATTTGATGTATTTTGCCGTTATATGAACTTATATGTGGAACTGGACAGCATGATCATTGCAAATATGTTGAACAACAAGGACACTAACAATCTCAAGCTTAAACACCTTGTGAGGAGTAGCACCAAGCTGTTGAATGGCACCAATCATTGCATATCTCACTGTTAAAGAGAAGTTAACAAAGCTGCTCATTTTTTGGCTAAACTACCTGCTACAAGTAGTAACAAAACCTTCTATCACTCTCTTCAAGAGATACTAAGAGAGGTAACGGAATTGTCATAACTTAGCAAAGGGCAAGTTCCTACTTTTAGGAGGATATATGAAAAATGTAATTTTTTTGTTAGTTGATATTACTTAACATCTTGCAAAGGAACTTGTATAGGCTTCTTCCTTTCCTTAGATTTCTTGTCAATCTCTTTTTGTAGATTAGAGGCAAGGTTCCCATGTGCCCCTAATCATTGTAAGTTCTTACTTATAAATTAACATGGTAGGGGTTCAAGCCAAACCCCCCACACCTTAGGCTGAGAACCTAAAGGTGACGGCTTAAATAAAAAATAAAAAATTAAAAAATACTACTAACAACATTTGATAATCATTATACATTATGTTCTCATCTTAACCTTGATAAATTATTAAGCTTCCATAAATTAAACGTTGCATGTAACTTTTTACCGTTAATTATCGAGTGTCCTTGTGACAATTGCTGCCCATGTATTATTACTTTCTTGTTCTACTGTTAAGTATGCGGGGAAATAAAAAAGTCGAAGCTAAGAGAACGATGTCAATTTAAGATAACACTTACAGCTTACAGTACTCAATACTATTTGCACCATCACAAGGTGAGAAAGCCTATTATATACAGTGGCGGATCTAGAATTTTCACTCAGGGGTTTTGGAAAAAACAACAAAAGCTAAATATAAAAAGTAATGTTGCCCCTGGGAGTCAAACCTAGGATACTAGAGACAATTTTGAACACCATAGACCACTTGAGCTAACCTTTTGCATTTGTTCAGGGTATTCAAAAGTTAATACAGTCAGACCTCTCTATAACGGCATCGGCGTATAGCAGCACCTCTCTATAACAGCTAAGATTTTTAGAAATCGGTTTTTTATGTTATAGTTTACTTCTCTATAACAACATTTTACTTATAACAACAACAACCAACTTTATAACAGTACGCTCTTTGTAAAATCCCCCCCCCCCCCCCCCCAATATAACAGCTATCTGCTTTTTTGGTAATATAATTATTAATCATCTTTATAAAAATAGATTATCTATGATTACCAATAATAAGTAGTATAGATTTTGACCAAATATTTAATTTGATACCTTAATATACTATATTTATGAACGAATATTACATATGAATACATATGTGGAGATTATTTCTCATGTTATTGGAGCGGAAGAACAAGCTAGAGAATATGGAAGCCAAAAACGACAATGAAAGTGCTAACGAAGAACCTCAACCTATTGTTACTTGATTGGGTTAGAAGATTCAACGGTTCAACTCTTAGATTCCCTTCAAGGGAAATTGGATACCCGTTTGCTGAAAGTTTAGATGCAATTCTTTGTAAATTCAAGTGTTATATCACCACTAGATATTGGATTCCACGAAACAAACTACAATAAAATTTCTCCCATCAATCTTGAAAGAATTTAATTTTCAAGTACTGTAGATTTAAAATGTGTGCTTTAGAGCTTAAAACTTTATACATTCAATTATAAATTCATTGAAATTGTATTAACTTTTTTTAATATTTAGTTAGTGAAGCATTCATATCTTTGAGATTTAAAATTTAAACAACATTGAAAATAAAAAAATTGTTATTTTTTTACAAATTTTATGCATCTTTTTGGCCTAACAGCCAACTATTATTTAAATGACAAATGTTGTTATAGGTGTATAACAACAATTCTCTATAACAGCCGAAAAATTTCGAACCCAACAATGCTGTTATAGAGAGGTTTGACCGTATATGCGTATAAACACAAAAAATCCACCCTATATATGCACTTGTTTTCCAAGGCTATATTGGTCATTTAGCGTTGTTTTCTACTGAAACGGTTAAAAAATCTTGAAAATTTCAATTGTCCATCCTGCTTGTATGTAGCCTCATAAATAAAAGGTGAAACTGAGGGGAAAGATAGTCATTTGACAGAACATGGATGATGGGAAGATAGGTTTGACCCAACACTAACTTCGAGAGAAGGTGAAGCCAATTCAACCAACAACCACGCAATTAGGTCGGAAGTATGCCCATCTCATCTTGTGAGCCCATCTCATCTTGTGATGATGAATACTAGTAGTACTTGAATCTTGAAGACCAAAAAAATATGATCTTGAAGACCAACAAGATAGTCTTGATTTTTTATTTTTTATAGGAATTTCTTTTTTTATTGTGGAATTTGAAACTTTAAATTAAACTTGTGCACCACTTTTGTCAAAAAGAGATCGAAGAAAAATAGTAAATATTTGATGAAATGGAAAAACCTCATCAATGCAATCACAATTGTAACAAATAGCCAAACGAAATCTATAATCGGTAGTAATGGAGTTCATTAACTCAAATAGCAATATCCAAATATCCGAATCATAATATTTGGGGACCCACTTGGCAAATAACGACTAGAAACGGAAGAGAAAATGGAATAAAACTTTGTATTATGATGACATGGGCTTCACAACTAGCTAGATAGGAGGGAGGCATCTTGCTTTAGGCCATGGATCCTCCGTCACACACATCGAAACTTATTAGTCACACACATCGAAACTTATTAGTAATGGAAGTGAAACCAATCCCCTTTCTCTGTGTAAAGGGACAAGTCGTCTTTTGGTTTAAATAATGGTCCATATACCAAGATTGTAGACAATTTTTTATATTTCCTAAGATCGAAGACTTGGTTTCTTTTTACAACTATTTTAGTAGAGAGTTGTTAGAAGGAGGTGGCAAGATCGATTGGATCTCTTTAGTGACGGAATCAGAAATTTTGTCAACGGTGTTTAAATTTGGAAGTAATATAATATAATATATATATATATATATGTTAAAAATGTTCAATATGTAATATATCTGTAATACGTAGAGTAATTAATATGTCTCCGCCACTGTTTTTCTCCTTAATCAAAAATCTTAAATTTGAGTTTAGGAATTACAAATCTTAATTGAAAACGTTTTCCAACATAAATCCAAATTAGTATGACCCGTAGAACAAATACGGAATAAAAAAGGGAGCATGGGCTCCATACGCAACAATCCCTGAGGAAGCGCCTAACCTTCTCCACGCCCAACAATAAACCGCACATCACCTTATTGACTCGACCTCGTCCTGTCCATATTATATACATACAAAGAGGGACAGATGTGTATTATTTGTACAGTTTTGAGTTTTTGATTGCACCATCTACTCTCTACTTAAATTATATAAATGATGTAATAATATTTTTTTCAAAATATATACTTATACTAAGTTTGCATCTACCATCAAAATTTTGAGTGATGGCACTGCATATCTATTTACATCCTATATTTTCTCTGTACAAATTTAACGATGTGTGTCCCGTGCTATAAAGCAATGGTGAATGTAATTACTATACTTTTCTTGGTGGTCAACTACGGTAGTATGTGAATGATGCAAAAATACCACAAACCTTGGGGAGGAAAAGAAAAAGATGAAAAGCGTTTTACCTTAAAACGAGTGAAAATTAAAAGGATACGTAATAAATACACAAGTACTAATTGATTAGATAAGAAACACGAGAGTCCCTCGGTGTTGAAAGAAAAGCCAAAGATAAAGCCCACGCGAAAGAACAAGAGAAGAGCAAGGAAACAAGGAACCACAATAAGAGGGGCTTTGGACTGATTCGTTTTGATCGCATCTCCTTCTCTTTCTCCCATATGCTTCAAAAAAAGCATTTAGCATAGCAATCAAGGCAGGCCAAGCAAGCAATTGTAAAAGAGATATAAATAAAGCAAAAGTTTTCTTAGGCGGAAATAAAGTGCGGTGCACCATGGTCATACGTTGGTGTTCTTGATAATGGGGTTAGCTGCTTCTTCTCCAACATAAAAGAAATTCAACTCCCTATTTCTTCTCTCTCTCTCTCAAGAATCAAATAAAGTTTCTTTCTTGTTATTCAATACTTGTTTCTCATTCTTTTTCACTTCTTGATATTTCCTTTGGTTGGTCATTGAAAAAGACCTCCATATTTTGGGGCATCTTCTTCTCCTTCATGCCATTTATGTGTTTGCCTTAATTAGGCCTTCCTTTCTCACCACTTTCTTTTACCAATCAAAATCTTTCTCTTCATTGCCATCACAATTTCAATATACATATCTTCAACTTGACACCCTTTCTCCATATATCTATCTATATCTACCATTCTGCTTTGATCATATACTTCATTCTTTATGGCTGTTCAAGCTCAATACCCATCAAATGTTCACTTTTTTAACAGGTTTGCCTTCTACACACCTCCCTTTCCCTCTGAATTTTTTTTTTTTTTCATAACTAATGGGATTTTCATTGATTCTTGGTTACAGAACTGTACAAGAACGAAAGAATCCACTTGTCAACGATGATTATTCGTTGCAACCTCAACCTGGTGGAGGATCAATTCTTGATCACACAGAAATGTTATTCAATCCAGTAGGTAAAACAGGAGCTGTTATAATTAATCCAATTAGTTTGATTGATTGAATGGTTTTGTTACTTCAATAAGAATAGAAATGTAACATTATTACTGTTTTGGCTATGGCAGTTGGCTCTAATCATTCGTGTAAAAGAAAAAGAGAAATTTCCACCACCACTGGTACAACGGTAGCAATGAATCCATTAATGTCGATGCAATCTCAGCCACAACTCATTGACCTCACTCAGCTCCATACACATCAACCAAATGTTGTATCCACCGGCCTCCGTTTAGCTTCCGGAGAACAGCTACAACAACAACAGCAGCACCAATTACAACAACAGTATCAGAAGCAGCAGCAGCAGCAACAACAACAACACTCTCTTTCTCCTCAATCTTCTCAATCATCAGCCTTCTATTCCATATTAACTGAAGACATGTCCACTATTATCAAACAGCAACGCGATGAAATTGAACAATTCCTCCATGTTCAGGTATGTTAAAACGTTACCATAAATTTTAACATTACTAAAACATAACAATCAGTGAAGGACAGGTGGAATTTCAAGAGTCAATCAAGTTTTTCTTTGACCGATTTCTTTTTTTTATACCTTTTGAATATTTTAAGTTATTAATTATTGTGATTTATAGTATGTAGTTTTCAAATATATAAATTTTATTTCAAAAAAATTAAAGATTCTGTATCTGAATTCACTGTCAAATTTAGAATTCTAAATCTTAAAATTCCAACATCGTCACATAAATTGGGACAGATGGAGTAGTTAAACAGCAAAATCTATTGCTAAATAAGATTAAAAAAAATATGTCAGCTACGTAACGACGGATTAGTGACGAAGTTAATTCTAGTTGTTTTTGTAGTATAAGGAGAACTTCTATGCGTTGAATTACAATGAATAATAATTTTTTCGTATCTACAGAGAGAACAATTGAGACGGACATTAGAGGAGAAAAGGCGGACACACTATCGTGCACTCCTTGTAACCGCCGAGGAAACAATAGCACGACAACTAAAGGAAAAGGAAGCCGAGGTAGAAAAAGCTGTCGGGCGCAACGCGGAGTTAGAGGCGCGTGCAGGGCAGCTGAACGCAGAGGCGCAAGCGTGGCAGCAAAAGGCGAGGACGGAGGAATACACCGCCGCGACGCTGCAGGCACAGCTGCAGCAGGCCATGATCAACGGCGGCGGCGGCGGTGCGTGCAATGCACACGTCCTGGACGAAGCTGAGGATGCTGAGTCGGGTTATATTGACCCGGACCGAGTTGTTGAGTCGACCGGGCCGAGTTGCAAAGGTTGTCGGAAGCGAGTTGCCTCAGTGGTGCTATTGCCGTGTAGGCATTTGTGTGTTTGTACAGATTGTGATGCTGTCGTTCAAACTTGTCCACTCTGTCACTCCATCAGAAGCTCAAGTGTTGAGGTGTTTTTTTGTTAGGAAGCCCAATTCTTGGCCCATGTTCGTTGCAGCCCAGGCCCAAGAATTATGAACTAAGAACGTGATGTATGCAAGGATTTGGAGTTAAAAAGAAAGAAAAACAAATTAAAAGAAAACTTAAATAAATAATATTGATATATATAATTATTTATCGCTTTCTTCAAAAGTTCTTGTCTTTTACTCTCCGCCTGGGTTTTTTTCCTTTTTTTTTTCCGTCAAGACACAAATTTCTTTGTTCTATTTTTCTTTTGGCATAGAGGTGCAAAAAACCTTGGAGGTGATGTACATTGTGAAATGGAGAGGCATTATAATTTCAAATTCATTCATAAATTCTTTTATGCTGTCATATAGCACTGACTATAAAACTATTCTTTTTCCATATGTAGTCGTGTTATGAAAATTTACTACACACTGCTTGCTGTTTACTACATGTATCGATATGTCACTCGGCATACAATACAAGAAGGGGAATTAAATCCACCTGCTTGGATTAAAGTGGAAAAAAAATCATTATGGGACTTATATAGTATTATGCTGTGAGGTTCTTTTTGAAGTCTTAAAAAAAATATATATATATATATTTTGTCGTTCCGAAAAAAAAAAAAAAAAAAAAACCTCAAACAACAATCTCAATTATATGAGTCACCTCCACCCACGACCGGTAGGTCCTGGGTTCGAGTCACACTGGAGGGATGGCTCAGTGGTTAAGAGGGATGGCTCAGTGGTTAAGCACCTCCACCCACGACCGGTAGGTCCTGGGTTCGAGTCACACTGGAGGGGAAGTGTGGAAACACTATAAATCCTCCTAAAATGGGAGGGGGGAAAGAAAAAAAAAAAAAAAATTATATGAGTCACATAATTAAAATGCTCATTAGGCTGTGGTAGAATTCTAACGTGACGAAATAAGAACATAATATAAGTAATGATAGACAAATGTACATAGATAAGCGACACTTTACTTTTAACCATATGCCATACGTTTGTCCTTGATACAGCCAAGCTAAATTTTGTCATGTCAAAGTACTTTTTTACATAGTGCTGGAATAATGAGTTGTATGACAATTGAATATGCTTATCGCGGTCGAATGTAATATCTCTATTGTAATTTTGTTTGATCGCATATAACTTGCCTCATGCACACTTTTTAATCGAATGGCACTATCAACACTCTCCTACATTTCTTAGGTCTTATTTTGATTCTCTCTTATGCATGTTCATCTATTATAATATTCTCCGGAAAGAACCAGTATTAGTACATACTCGAAAAATGAATTGTCCACATCTACGCATTACAATTTTGTCTGATTTTATTTCACCTACAATTTCTTGGTCTGATTTCATTTCATCTTCATTCTTCTATGGGAGCTGAATTTACAGTGCACACTATCATAGAACTCTTATTCTTCATTGTGATTCTCCATAGTCAACTTTTATAACCCAACCTTATCTGTTTCGAACCTTGTCTTTATAATTCTTTAGAATCTAAAAGTCTTTATTAGAACGACTTCAAGAGATGTATCAAGCACTACTGGTTAATCGTATTCTTGATGTGTTTTCAAGTGAAATATAACCTAAGGACTTACTTGCAAACCCTAGCTCCTAAAATTTCATTTTATACATTCCTTTGGAAATTATCTACACCTAATTTTTCTTCCTTCTGTAAATAAAATAAGAATACAACAGGATTAGATGTCTGGCATCTGAATTTCTAAAATTGCTAAATTTGGTTGTGAAAAATATACTATTAATTAATTAAGTAGAAGGTATGATTAGCATGTATACTTTTTCATGGACCTAGACTAAAGGAAGCTTACAATGGCAATATGCTTGCACATGCACCATGCTTCTTATCTTAATTTTGTAGGATAAGAAGGAATCCTACTGCGATCACATGACCCTAACACAACACTTGTCTAATTAATTCCCATTCACAAATGTATGTTATACATATTCAGTTATTAACTAAAGTTAAGCCCCTCATCGATAACAACCCCCCCCCCCCCCCCCCCCCTCGTATAACGGCGCCTAAGTTATAAGTTCAATATATCTATTAATTAAATAAAAAATTAAATAAGACTATATATTCAGCATAGAATGATTTAAAGTCTTATTCATTTATATTAGCATAGCACAGCTCAAATTGAGACTAACTTTGGTCTTACGTTAGTTTTGGAATATGAACGAAGAAGCGAAGATAGCTAGGCTCATATCAAATGCGTTAACAAAATGAAAAATTCGGTATGCTTGGTAAACCCTCTGGGATTACTTTATATGGATTCTTAAAGCCAAATGCTTTGTACAAGTGAAATGGGATATTAGAACTATGACAATACTTAATTATAAGTTTGACCAGTTTTATGTATATGTAAAGTATATAAGAAGAAACAAAAGAAACGCCAAGTAGATGTCCATCAAATACAATTAATTTGTTTAGTTGATCACATGATGACTGAATCACTATAGCTAAGAGCTTAAATTAGGGAAGATAAAAACAGGACGTTAGTTGAAAAGAACATGTTCCAAATTGTTTCCGAGTCAATATAGTTAATTATAGCAGCCACCATCTTGTTTTAAATTCTTATAATACAAGAGATAAGCACCAAATCAAAGAAAAAAAAAAGATATGTATTCAATCTTGTTTTGTCAGCAATTAATTAGCTGACCTAAAATCAGAATAATATTTTTTTAAAGTCTCTAGTCGACTAATTGCCTCTCTTCTTCAATGACAAGGCAGAAAGAATTTATATTATAGACATAAACATTTTTTGCTTTTTGAAAAAACTTATACTAACTTTTGTGCCCTTTTGTAAATGTTTAAATATTAAATAATACCGGGAACAGTATCAGAACTTTGGAACTTCACTTTCTATAATTGTTATATCTGTTTCTGAAAAGCAATTTTAGAAGTTTAGCATGAATTGTCTTCATGAACTGGTGCTGCTTTGTTTAGAAATCTAAGCAGCAGCATGGACTGGACATAACTATATCAATATATACACGGCATGCTTTGATTAAAAATTTGTTCAATAATTAGTAGGAATCTTATTGTGAAAACATGGTTAAAGTAACACATTGTCTAATGGAATTCTCACTCTCAAATTAAATGTATGCCGGCCTTAATTAGTCATCAGTTAACTAATTAAGCCGCCTGCCCCCAGTCCTCCACCACTATTATTAATTAATCAAGTTCATTATTAAGAGGTAACTTAAAGTTTAAAGTCATAATAACCTATATAGTGTAGAATGAGTTTAAGTTTTATCTGCTGATAATATTATGTGCTGTGTACGACCTGATAAATAGTCTTGAAAAATGTTGTCTTAGCTACTTGCACTTCTTCTTCTTTTTTCTGAAAAGAGCAGACTTTGAAAGCAACATAGTTCAGTACTAATTAAGAAAAAGATCATTATACTACTCGTGTATTGCACTATTGCTTATATGTTGGCCATACCTAAACTTCAATATCTTATTGAATTTGAATAAAGAGAGAAGTAGACTCATGAAATCCAATAATAAAATGACAATTCACCTCAAAAGAATTATGGTTTGCTCTATTGTAAAAGGGGTTATAAACTATTTAAAGGAATAGAAAAATAACCACGTCTCTCTGTTCCTGATTGAAGTCATTTTAAATTCTTTGGCATGTTATTATTCGAACTTTAAACCATAAAAATTTGCAGTATCTCAAATTTCGTGATGTTAAGTCGTGAGAAAAGGAGGTTCCTTAGAAATCAAGAAATAACTTCGTCATTTAATTTTTTTTTTTTAAAACATGAGAAGTTCTTCGAGGGCCATTTTTTTTTAACTCTCTTCGTGAGCTCTAAATATGCCAACTTTAATATAAAAATATATTTTGTTTATCATCTTAAAGTTCATTAGGACATCCTTTACACTGATCCTCCAAAGCCACGCTTGCACAAATATTCAAAGTTAAAATTATGATGAATTGATGATAGTGTAAAGCAAAAGGGAAAAAATTAAAGGAATCACAAGTGAATGTTCATTACATACAACCAATTTGGTTAGTCATAAAAATTTATTGAATTGCTTGGTCCACATGATGTCTGAATCATCACTAACATAAAGAGATTAATTAAATTAAATTAAATCGTATGCCGACGAGTTTTAGATGTAAAGACCACGTTCGTAATCAATAGTTTACCCAGTCAATATTATCATGATGGAAGCTGCAACCATCTGCTAGCGGCTAAATGCTCATCAAATTTATGCAGACTTAATGCACAAAAGAACAAATATTGATTCAATTTATTTTGTCAGAGAGCAAATCATAAAATTTTCAAATTTCAAATTTCCAAAAGACTAGTCTTACCCTTTAAGATATCATAAAAATATACTTATAGTTACTTATTTAATTATGATGTAATTGTAAAACTAAAAACTTGTCAACCAATATATTGTCTTATATATATATATATACTCGAAATCCTCTGGTTCACAAAACTGGCAGCCTGTTTTTTTTAGCAATATGTTGATTACTCTGGGAATTAATGTCAGCATAAAAATATAAAAAGAAGATATTTTCATGGCAAAATTTATGTGATGGCAATCTCACAATGCAAAATCATTCCAATTAAACATTCTCGTCATTTATCTCAAAATAGGCAGAAGGTAAAAATGAAGCCATGGGGAACTTACCCGTACTATTTGCAGTTTTGCAGTTTGCACCCCCTTCCTAGTTGTCCTTTTCTTGTCCTACGTACCATTGTTTGATATTCCAAGTTTCCAACTCAATTTTCACGTTAAAAGAAGTTGAATTTATATATACTGATAATATAAAATATTATTAACACTATCAATGTATTCTAACTTATTGGAGCAGGATATTTGTCCTCAGTTGTTCAGTTTATCAATTAATGAAATCTTATTAAAATTATTTACTTATAGTTTCTTTTCGTGAAGAAAATGATATATTATTAAAGCTAATTAGATATCCTCGCAGCATATAGGAGTACCATTAAGGTCTAATGCTACTCTCGCTATTCGCTAATAAGTCTAGCCAAATTAATTATTACATATATTAGCTGAAATATCTTCTTAATTGAAAAAGTCGTTCCTATCATATATATCTGCCATTAGAACCGAATAAACAAAATAGGGAAGCCACTTAGATATTGGTTGCGGACATAGAACTGGCTCGCTTGGATTCTTCATTTGTCAAAATGTCATCTATCACATTACCTTCGAGTTAATTGCTCAGATGATCCCTCAACTAACAGTTATTATGACAGAAACACACCTTTCTTCTTGATTCAATATCCTTCAATAAAGGAAGTGACTCTGAGATAATAGCTATTAATTGAGTGTCCATCAACCCCATTGCCTTCTCTAAAGTGATCGGTGATCTCCCGGGCTCTTCAGCTGGTTCATTAACCTGCACTCGCTAGTAATATTAAGGCATGTAGATACATTTTATAGTAGGCAATGTGGATGATATTTACTTATAATTCTTTTTAAACTGTCCGTGTATAAAAGGTAAACTGGATATTAAATGAGAGAAGCCAAATACAGGTGAGCCTTTGAGAAACTCATAAAACAATTTACTTCTGCCATCATGCATGGTTTGCTCAAAGTAGTAGTACAGTACTGCAGGTTGATGTGTGCCAAGTTGCAAGAACAGACAGATGAAAGCAGTAGTAATGAAGTTGTGTGGGCCGGGTATGGGCCCTCGATATGATGTGCACTAGCCTCCATGTTTGGTTTCCATCATCTTTTTTTCTTTGTTTTGTTAGGCGAGAAACCACATTCCCATTTCGTAAATTGATGACTCCTTTTGCCTTTTTTTTGAGGTTTGAACTGTATATATAAGGGCAAGTGCAATTGTCTTGCAGGTTGTAGTTGTGGAACCTATGCCAATTTTGATTAGCTAAATGACTCTGCAACTGAAGTCCAATATTATATAGTTTTATAATGTTACAAAAGTACAAGGATAATCTATTTTACATAGGAAGGGATTAAAACCCTTTCACTTTATTAAGTATGCAGTTAGCTGTACCACATTAATTGAAATCACGAGAAAGGTGTCATGATCAACCATATCACCATAGGAAAACTATCATGATCAACCATATCACCATAGGAAAACTAAGTGTTGTTGCTTCTAAAATAATCTTTGGATCTGAGATCATAACAAGCATCCAATTATAAGCATAAGGAACTGCAGGTGGGCGACATTATTCATTGTTCATTATCTACTGCTAGAAAATGGACATAAAAAAACATTGGGTAGTCGTTAAATAATTATTCGCACCAGACATTTTCACTAAACCATATTAATATTTCATGGCCAAATGGTAAAATGAGGTTCAAAATGTATGGGTATTAACAAAAATTATGTGCAAACATATGTAATTACTTATCAATTTGATGTAAACATCAGGTACGTGTTAACTAGAACAGATAGTTCTGAACCACCAAAGGTACTCTGGTACGGTCGTATTATTTTGCTGGCCTGGCATGTAGAATGCATGTCTTGTCCTTTACTCGGTTAGGTGAGAATTAAGCTACCATTTCAATCAATATCTCTTTTTTATAACTCTACTTCATTTTGGGATAATTGGCTTTGTATTAATAATCATATAGTATGAGGTGCGTAGATCCAATACTTTTGTGTAGATTGATAATGACAGCCAAATTTGGGAAAGCAAAGATAAATGAGGGATATGGAAGGCCGGTGGTTCGGTGACTAGCCATGTTGCATGGGGACAACAGCGCACTCCCATCCAACAAAGCTGTGTCTGCCATTATTAATTCTTCCTCTTGGCCTAACTAGTTTCATCTTATCATATGTGTTGGTTTTTCAGGCACAGAGTCAACAAGTCTCACAACTAGCAATATATCTAGTGACTAGTCGATTTCACTGTCATCAAAAAGAAGAAAAGGAGCTTTTCCTCTTTGATGCATGGTTTCTTTTCTCTTTAGGGGTTTCTGAACAGGATAAGCGTCGCATAATTCAAGAGAGAAATGAATTTTTTTGAATTTTATAATTTAATCCTGTCATAATATTTATGTGACTATAAAATTACATTAAAACTTGTGATCTCAGCAGTTCAAATTCAGCTTGTATTCTTTGACTATTTTGCCCTCTTCTTAATTTGATTCTGGCGCTTTTCAAACAATTCAAACTCTTAACACTTTTAAAAAATCTCTATGTTCCCACTGATTTCTCACAGAAAAGATTTAATAGCTATTTTTAACTAAATGTCGGTGGGAAAAACTTAAATTATAATGTTTTCACACAGAAAAAAGTAAGAAGTTTCCCAGAATTTCAGTGGAAATCTATTTTCCACCATGCGTTTTTCAAGTGAGCTGGTTCGGTGCACTACAAGAAAGTACAGAAACGGCAACAACTCTTTGGCAACAAAAATAATATTGTTGGCAAAATTCAATAGTTGACAACAACTTAGTTTTATTATTGACATATATGATGAAACTTTTTTTTGTTGCCAAACAATTTAATTTTGTTGTCATATATTAACTATTGTTGCAAAAAGTACTTTTGGCAACAACCAAAAAGTTGTTGCACGTCGTTGCAATAACAACGATGAGAAAAGTTTATGCAACAACAAAAAATGTTGTTGCCAAAAGTACTTTTTGCAACAGTAGTCAATATTATGACAACAAAAAAAATTGTTGGCAAATGTCTCCGTTCTTGTAGTGGCGGGAATAAGGTGGAAAAATCATATTTTATAGCATAAATTTTCCACTGAATTTCGGTGGGAAAAACATTTTTTCTAGTAGTGTGATGTTAAGTTGAAATTCTGAATGCAACAGTGTCAATTCAGGTGTTATAAATAAAGTTAGGCTTGAGAGGAGTTCGAGATGTATCTTTTAGACCCTTTCAACTGAAATTGTGAGATGTAGCTACGTCAAATATTATTATTAAATACCATAAAAACAACATAATAAGCTCCACGCCTCCACCTACAAGAATATGCAACACTAATACTTTGACGATTGAGATGAATTGTGTCAAAGGTAAGCATGTCAAGTGGGCCGGGCCGGGCCGAATTCAGCCCGGTAAATTCGGCCCAAACCCACTAAGAGGTGTAAGGGGCTGGGTTAGGTGGAATTTAGTAGGGGGTTGGGCCGGACAAGGTGGACAACCCTAGCCCGGCCCACCAGTAGCCCGGGTGATGGCCCATCGGGGCACTGGCCCGGCCCACTTCAAATTAAAAAAAATAATAAAAAAATAAGTATTACATTTATTACTAATAATAAATATTTTAAAAACATTGTATCCCAATAAATTAGGAGTCTCTTTTTACAGAGCACTTTAGTTTTCTTTAAAATTGTATTTTAAAGCTAGACAATCTTGGTTTCTCAACAAATATACCTTTGATACATTTTCAATATATATTAAATTGTAATAGCTTTATATAAAAGTAAAATTCCATTAGAATGTCATATGTACTGTGGATACGTAGATTATATCAAATATAATACTTCCTCCATTTTAATTTATGTGAACCTATTTCTTTATTAGTCCTTGCTAAAAATAATGATCCCTTTCTAGATTTGGAAATAATTTACCTTGATGCAATGATTTAAGTCACACAAAATATATGTGACTCATTTAATACCAAAAGTTTGAAAGTCTTCTCTTCTTTCTTAAATTTCGTGTACAACCAAATAGACATATCAACATCTACATAAATAATTTAAAATAAAACTTAAATTGATAACATTGCAAATTCAAAACATACAAACTTGAAAGGTGAAATATTGCGAATCAAAAGTTCAAACATACAAATTAAAAGGCTAACATCGATGGGCAAATTTAAAGAAGAGATAAACTTCAAAGTTCAATTTTGTGCCTTTTCACAAGTGCCTACGCAGCAAATCGGTACCCCCCACCACCCCCCCCCCCCCCTCCCCCAATAATAGGCTAATACCCGACGCTCTGGACTTGTGAAGCTATATGTCATCATAATGTTGACATTTAACATGTTCCTCGTTTACTCGCTCAAAATGCATCCACACCACACTTGAAGTTGATCTTCGAACTCAAGGAGAAGGTGGAGGTGAAGAATTATCCATGGAAGTTGAAAATAGTAATGTACACTAGTTGAATAGCAAATTTACATAAAGAGAGAATTGTGAAAGAATTGTATGAAAATGAAGAAGAATGGAGGGGTGTTTATAGTATGAAAAATATGACCAAAGTGTAGTTATTCATAAATTTAGGGGTTCAAATAAAATTGGCAACGACTAGTTTTTTAAATTTACAACGGCTAGCTTTTTGAATTTGATAACGACTAAACTTTTTTTTAGTTCAGCAATTCATTAGATGTAAATGTTAACTTTATTATTATTAGTAAATGTAAATGTCTATTTTTGTACTAAAAAGAAAAGACCCGGCCCACTAACTAAAACTCGGCCCAGCCTGGTTGGCCCGAGGTGTATCCACCATCCAGGTAGGGGCTGGGCCGGACACCCTTTTTCCTCCCCCAGCCCGGCCCCTTAACAACGGCCCGACCTAGCCCCGGTCCCGTGTGGCCCACGTTTAAATGGCCCGGCCCGACCCACTTGACAGGCTTAGTCAAAGGCATGAGGAAGAAAAACAATTAAAAGACTCGGATAACATACTTGTTTGCAATTATTTGGGATGGGCTCTTGTCCTTGAGAATATCAGAGTCTTGGAAGGTAAAAAGGTGCTAAAATTTGAACTTGTCAGCTAAATAGGACACAAACTAGGGATGAATAAAGGCCCAGATTAAGCGGGAAAATACACTCCAGTATTTGCAAATGCTAAGGATTCAGAATTTATTACAAATACTTATTTGGTCATATGTGTTTGCGAGCATTGTTTTAAAAGGTAGTGTCAGGACTCGCCCCGGGGCTCGCCTCGGGGCAGGGCAGTGGCAAAATGCTCTGGGGCTAACGTGCGGGGCTTAATTCCTATGAGGCTTACGCCCTAAGCGCCCAACCGTACGCTCTAAACACGCCCAACGCCCAAGGCTCGCCTAACAGTTCTTACACAAATTATATTTTAAATTCCTTAATTAAAATCATTCACCCTCATAATTGTTTAACAAAATAATGATACTTAATAGTTTTTCATCTATAGAAATAGAAGATTGGGTGTAACTCATATAACAAGTCATAGTATTGGATATTTACTATTTGAGAACGTCGGGTGAATATCACTTAATTTTATAAAAAAAAAAACACATAGCGGAATTGTACATTTTCACTTGTCATTGGTCATAAGTCCTATGTATCAGAATTATCATATAATTTTATTTTTTGTTCATGAAGAAGTTATGTTTTAATTGTAATATTGATAAATTTTATTGATTATTTGCTTATAGGGAGATAAAATGAATAGTATGATAGTAATAGTGTTTTAAGAAACTGTGTTTTTTTCCGTGTTTGAAAGTTAAAATGTTAGAATTGATTTAGCTTTTATTTCATTGTATTGTTTATACTTGTCAAATTATGTTATATATAATTACAAGTTATAAGCGGTGTATAATGAATTGCTTTGATCATTTTTTTGTGAGGATCCGTGCGCGCGCACACACACACACACACACATATATATATTAAATTTATTTACAGTTTTCTTTTATTTTTTTTATGTAATTTTACCTATTTAAAAATATTTATTGTAATTATATTATTTTAAGAAATACTAAAAAATAAATACCCATGGGGCTTACGCCCCGTGCCTCGAGGCTTACGCCTCGTCGAGGCGTATGTAAAACGCCCCCGCCTTTTAAAACACTGTTTGCAAGCACTGAACTTCAAATAAATTACACGATAATTTTTTTGAAAATGTGTAGCTCAACTTAAATGCTAGTTATCACTCATAAATCTTCTAAGTTCATACTTTTTTTTCAAGCTAAGTTTATATTTAAATAAAATTTCAACTCGCACAAACTTTCTACTTCAATTATTCTGCCCAACTTCAGCTCAACGTTTTTCGGAAACTATTTTCTTTCTTGAACGTACAAGAGTGACTGCTTCATTAAAAAAAAATTACCAAAATGGATTACATTATTTTAGTAGAATGTATCATGACTAATAGATCTCGTAAGTGTCAAATAGCCATAAAACTAGCAAACTATTCCCGTGCGATGCACGGAGCCTAACATGATTAATTTGGTTACTCAATTTAGTTAGTCTTTATGGTTTGTATATTTTACAAAGAATACTGCGATTCTCCTTAGTAAGTCTCCAATTTTTTTTATTTTCCTCTTATTTTTTCCCTTAATTTCTCAATTGTTGTTAAAATTTAGGCCAAACCCATCGACAGACACCTGTGGTCGTCCACTTCTTTCACTTGAACACCTAAAGTGACCGTTGTTCCATTTAAACACTTCAGGTGGGTCATTCCTATTCCACTTAGACATTTTTTGCACCGTTATCGGAGCAAACTAACACCAAAGGGAGCGCCACCTCATTGCACATCCAACCAGCCCAAAAGCCCCAATTTTTAATGGTCAAAACTCCACGAATTTACAAATTAGTGAATTTACAATTAAAATGAGTCGGCACAATTTAATTGAGTTGGCACAATTTAAATGAGCTGACACAATTTAATTGGCCACTTAATCCACGTAGGAGACGACTGGTGTTGGTTTTGCTCCTATAACGATGCAAAAAGTGTCTAAGTGGAATAGGAATGGCTCACCTGAAGTGTCTAAATGGAACAAGGGTCACTTTAGGTGCTCAAGTGAAAAAAATGGACGACCACAGTTGTCTGTCGATGGGTTTGGCCTAAAATTTATCTTATTTTGATTATGTCCGCCTTTTTTATATACAGTAAGTTGACAATTCAAATATCTTACATGTCAAGTTTATTTTCTTAAGCTCCGTGTCTAGTCAAACGTAGACATTTAAATTGAACAGAAGGAGTATATCTTAAATGAAGGAAATGAAAGAACAATTGAGACATTGCAGACATGTACTTAGAAAGTAAACACAAAAGAGGTAGTATTAATGTTAAACTTTTGAAATGTACATATGTTAGTCCCGGCTCAGAGTACAATTTCAGTTGCTTTTTGTACAATTTATTGTTGCTATGTTGGTCCAACTTGGGCGTTTGTTGTTAAATAAAAAAAATTGTCTTATTTTGGTTATGTCCGACTCTTTTTATATTTAGTAAGTTGACAATTCAAATATCCTACATGTCAAGTTTATAATTACAAGATTCAAAGGATATTTTATTATATTATACACAATTTTAATTTAGAACCACAAAATTTGAAAGTCTATCTTTATTTTTTAAACTCCTCTAGTCAAACGCAGACACTTAAATTGAGACAGAGGGAGTATATGCCAAATGAAGGACAATTAAGAAACTGCGGACCCGTGGGGACTTAAAGGTAAACACACAAGAGGTAGAATTAATGTTCAGCTTCTGAAATATACACATGTTAGTCCCTGCTTAGAGTGCAATTTCAGTTGCTTTTTATAGAACTTATTGTTGTTGTGTTGGTCCACCTTAGGCGTTATATAATAGAAATATAATAATATAATAAGAAAAATATAGAATAGAAAAATAGGCATATATTTTTAGTAATGTGGCCAAGTAATATTGGACGAAGGGAGTACTTCATTTATTAATTCTTAAAGAATGTGAAAAGTCAAATATAAAAATGTGGTCAAGTAATATGGGACGAAGGGAGTATTTCATTTATTAATTCTTAAAGAACGTGAAAAGTCAAGTAATGGCCAAGTAATATGGGACAGAGGGAGTACTTCATTTATTAATTCTTAAATAACGTGAACAGTCAAAAGTGCACGGAGAAAATATATGTGTTGGAGAATTAAATTAAAGTGCATACATGTATACTTGAGAAGATAATAAATATTCAAAAAAAACGTGAAAAGTCAAAAGTGAACAAGTAAAAATACACTGAGAAGAAAATAAATATTGAGTACTATAACATTTATCCACGTTGAATGTAAGCTATGATAGCCCGAGAAAACATTAGGCCCATTCGGAAAAGCCATTTTAGACATGGATCGCTAACAATTCGGGCGACACAACTGGGCCATGATTTGAAAGTTACACATTCCATTCGCCCGAAATAATTATTACCGTTAGCTATATATACAAAACATATACATTAGTTACTTATAAGATATGTACATTATTCGTATATACATTTATATATAAAGAATATATTTCTGTTAGATATTATTTTGGTGGGCAGCTTCACAGCGTAAAAACTTTCAATTATAAAAGTCATAGTTTTTATACTTTAACTCTTTAAGAAAACGATCCTTTTCTTTTACTAAAAAAAAATTTGAATGATGAGAGGAAAATAACATAAGATATTGGAACTCACACGAGTCTTGGGCCTCCAAGACTTGATCACCTCTTTGCAATGCCAAATAAATCAAGAGTCATGTTTATGAATTATTATATCCACTATGCACCGTAGAAATTTACATCCCAATTGTCACTCAACTTGGATATGATTTTGATGACACGTAAATCCAAAATTTGGATCTCGTTAAAGCCACTCTTTTGCAAGGAGTAACATGATTACGGTTTAATTTGGATAAGATGCATGCATTAGCAATAGGAACTTTGAACGTGTGCAGCAACCTAAACCCGTCAACCGGTCCGGTTTTATCGGTTCAAACCGGTAACCGGACCGGTAAAACCGGAACCGGTTCCGGTTAACTGTTTATTTTATACCGGTCCGATTTCAATTTTTTTTAAATCGGAACCGGTTAAATCGAAACCGGACCGGTTAAACCGGTGAAATTTAAAAAAAAAAATAGTTTGTAGCCGTTGGCAGGCTGGCAGCCCAATGGACCGTTGGGCAACGGTCCATTTGCAAAAATGGTCGTTGCCAAACGTCCCCAACTCATTTTTTGCCCCCCCCCCCCCCCCCCCCCAAACCCCCCAAACTTTTTTTTAACACTTTAACCCATCCTCCACTCCTATATAAACCCCTCTCCATTTCCATTTTAATCCACACCAATTCACTCTTCTCTTTCTCTCAAATCTCAATCTCTCAATTATAGTTACTTTGCAACAATTAACCACTTTCAATTTCTCTCAAATAAATATTATAAAGTCTTATTATAGTTTCAATTATTAATTTTGCCATTATAATATTGTTGGTGGAGTTGGTGATTTTGCAATAATCCGAAGTAGCTTTGGTGGATTTGCAATTGTAGCCGCCTTCACTTTGTTGGAAATTAGTCCGGCAATTTGGTACCTTTGTTCCAACTCTATCTTTATTTTTCTCAATTTAATTTACACAATTTAATTTGTTGCAATTCATTTTCTTGTGATTTATTTGAGTGTGATTTAAATTAATTCTATTTAATAATTGCGAAGAGATTTAGACGTGGTGCCGGTAGTAGTGGTATTGTGAGGCGTGGGCTTAATGAGGAAACATTTGTGAAAGAAACACCTAATTTAGGTATTGATATTGGTGGAAATAATCCACTTTTAGGTCATGAAGCAATGCAACAACATTATACCGACACTTTTAATTAAATTGATGATGATGATGATGAAATACAACCCCCCGAAAATCCCATAAGAGATACATGTCCTGCACAATCACTTACACAAGACAAACCGCCTAGAACTCGTAAGTCAACCCCTAAAATTTGGAAATTTATAACTAAGGATAGGGAAAGTCAAATAGTTAAATGTACCCTATGTGGACAAGTATTTACTTTTAAGCAAGAAATTAGTAAGGATGGTGGAACTGGTACACTAAATGCTCATATGAGAAAGAAACATATGGATGTTTGGGGAGAGCAAACAGATTCAAATGTGGGGGGGTATTCAAATGACAATAGACTCACGAACCGGTAAAAATTTTAAGCATGACAAGAAAAAAGAGCGTGTAGAAATAGCTAAAATGGTAGCTTATGATTGTTTACCATTTTTCTTTCCTTCGGGTTTGGGGTTTGTTACTTACATTCAACGTTGTTATAATCTGTTATTTCAGGGTATTCCTAGAAGTACTTGTAAAGTGGATGTTATAGATTTGTATAAAAATATATAGATTTTATTTGCGCCATATATTTAATTCTTTAAATTGTAATGTGTCTCTTACCGCTGATTTGGGTCTTAGTCTTAACAAGTTAGATTTTTTTGCTATTACATGTCATTTGGTTGATGACAATTGGGTTATGCAAAAAAGAATTATAACTTTTTTATATGATGAAGGAAAAGGTCATCATGATGAAAAATTTTTAGTGGATTCAATGTCTACTATTATGAGATTTTTTTAACATTTATAAAAAAACACTTTGTATTGCTTTAGATAATGCTTCTAATAATACAAAGGCGATTGGTCTTTTAAAAAGAGAACTAAACCCTCCGTTAAGAAATATTTTTCATGTAAGATGTAGTTGTCACGTTTTAAACGTAATTGTTACAGATGGTCTTGTGTGATTTGACGATTTTATTCAAAAAGTTAGAGATGCGGTTGCGTTTCTTTTTTGTAATGCTAATAGTGGAAGAATTAGAGATTTTAAGAATACTTGTGTGGAAAATAACCTTAGACCTAGGAAAATTCAAGTAGAAATTGAGACTAGGTGGAACTACAACTACATTATGCTACAACAAGCATATGAGTATAGGATTCTCATACAACAAGTTCACAACAAATATAATACTAATAGTGATGATTGGTTAAATTTTACGGATTGGAAAGATGTCAAGGAATGTGTTGAACTCTTAGAAATTTTTTATAATGCAACTCTTGCTTTTTCTAAACAATTCTATCCCACAGTAACCGAAATTTTAGCCTACTTAGCGGAAATAGCTAGAGTTTTACAAGAGTATAAATATAAACCGGTTATCAAGCGGTTATTTTTTATATGACAACAAAATTTAAGAAGTATTTTTTTCCCATCCCAACTTTATTTATATTGGGTTCTCTTTTAAATCCTTGTTTAAAAGTGTCTTATACTAAAACATTGGTTGGTCAAATTTACACATTTTTAGAAATTGAAGAGGGAGTTCAACCATCTTTAGTTGAAGCCGAAACCGCTATTGATGACGAATTTAGAAAAGTTTTTACTCATTATTCTAATTTGGAAGAACATGCTACACCCGTTGCTCCATGCCCTACTACTTCTCAAAGTAACAAAAAGAGTTTGTCGGGTTGAAAAGTTTTACATTCACATCCAACTCCTTCTTGTAATGCAAACTTTGATGAATATCATTTTTATTTGATGCAGCCAAATGTGGATATCAAGGAACTAAATGAGTTGGACGTCTTAGCATGGTGGAAGAAATACAAGGCAAGTCATCCGATACTCTCAAGAATGGCTCGAGATATCCTTACGGTTCAAGTATCAATCGTGGCTTCGGAGAGTGCATTTAGCCAAGGAAGACAACAAATTGGAGACCATAGACACTCATTATCCGACTTTAGCTTGCAAGTACTAGCGTGCATTCGCGATTGGATTAGATCGGAGCGACGCAACCAAAACTTAGAAGCGGAGGAAGGCAAAGAGGAAGAGATTGAAGATTTGATAGCAAGTGGACCGGTCCAAATGGAAGACTTTGAAGATATCTTCATGGCATATATATATATATATATATATATATATATATATATATATATATATATATATATATATATGTAAGTTATATAACCTAAGTATATATAAGTATATTCTTACTATATTTTAGGTATATGTAGTATAACTTAAGCATATAACTTAATATATATATATATATATATATATATATATATATATACGAATTTATAAATTAAGAAAAAAATCAAGCTATAAATAACTTAAGTTATAATATATAAGTTATAAGTATATATAGTATACTTAAACATATATATATGTGTATATTGATATATATAAGTATATTCTTACTATATTTTAGGTATATGTAGTATAACTTAAGCATATAACTTAATATATATATATATATATATATATATATATATATATATATATATATATATATATATATATATATATATATTAAGTTATATGTTTGTATTGCTGACTTGCTGTTAGCATGTTAGTCTGTAAATATATAAACTTTACTTATAAACTTATATAACATATGTAAATATACCTACAATATACTAATAAATACTATAATATATATACACTATACAAAAAAAAAAAGGATTTGGACGTGTTTGAACCGGACCGATTCCGATTTCGAATTTTTAACCGGTGACCGGTTCCGGTTTTTAGACCGGAAACTGGCCGGCTTTGTAACCGGTCCGGTTCCGGTCAAACCGGTTGACACATTTACAGCAACCATCATTATTCTCTATCTTCAAAACTCTGAAATTTTAGTCCGATATCTCTTTTTGAGATAGTTGTTTAATAGATAGCTCCCTTTTTAAATTTTTTAATTTATGAACTTTTAGATTACACTCTAAAGATCTCCTCAAAGCATAAAAATCCTATGAGAAAGTGTTATATTACAGTTTAAACTTTTATAAGTCACTGTGAACGTTAGACAAGTTTAAACTTTTATAGGTCACTGTGAACGTTAGACAACAATCTAATATTGTATTGACAAAGTTAAGCAAATACTAAACTTGAATTTAACCTTATTCGCAAAGGTTAATTTTCAAATATTATATTTGCATAATTTATTTATTTTTAAAAAATATATTAAATACTAACATTAAAAAAAGATATTTGCCTAAATCAGCCTTCAAAACCACAGAAAAGTACTAAAAATGTCAAATCAAAGAATCATAAAAGTAGCCTAGGATCATCATCACAATTTAACTAGTCCTACCTAGCTAGCAGCAACTAATGCAAACAAAATACAGGTGTACCATTCTCCTCCGCATGTGTCATCTTCTGAGTATGGGCATCTTCAAAGTAGGCAGAACAAAGTTTAGAATATGAAAAAGATTCATTATTTTAATCAACCAGCAGTTAATATCTTCCTATTAAATCATATAATAATAATCTAAGGTGCTTTGGCACCTTGCATGGAATCCACCTTAAGGAGTGAACCAATACTCGAATTGAAGGGAAGAAAAGAATTTTAAAAGCAATTTTTTTTGTGAAGAGATTACAGTAGAGAGGGGTACTAAATGCTGAACCAATTAATTTATTGTAGTATATCTTTTTTATTGTAAAATGACAGAAGTACATTATTGTGTACTTAATTAAATTAGTATTGCGAGGACTATTGAGGTTTCACGTTATAGGACATGCCTGCCTGCTTGCTGGGTTATTGGGAAACATACACGTGTAAGTAATAGTATTATTTTCCTTTTGATTTTACTTGGGAAGCTTGTATCTGTTGCACTAAAAATGTGACTCCCTCTGCTCCATACTTCCATTTTATATGACTATATAAATTCGTTAGAAAATGATACTTTTTATTTTTAAAATTTTAACTTTATTTGTTTTTAATAATATACTTTTATAGTCATATATTATCATAACAATTTAAGATCATAAGCTTAAGAACACATCGTATTTGTTGTAAAATTTAACTCAATCAGATATAATCATGAAAAATTGTTTAATACTTTTGAAATTTTAATTTATGTGATGCATTATTTTCAATTTGTCAAGAATAATGTTTTTTTATATTTACAGATAATCTAGTTTAAATTTATTTTTTGTTTTAATAAAATAATATATAATCACATAAAAATATACTCTCTCTGTTTCAATTTATGTGAACATATTTTGATTATTAATTTGTGCCAAAAAGAATTATCACTTTCTATATTTGGAAATACTTTATATTTATACAATGATTTATAGCTACACAAAATATATGTGACTCATTTAAGATCACATGTTTAAAAGTCTTCTCTTTTTTTAAATTTTTTTTATGTCTAGATAAATGAGTTTACATAAATTAAAACGAAGGGAGTATAATTTTTATTTTTATTTTTCAATCAAAATGTACCACGTGAATAGAACAGTAGAAATAAGTATTGAAAATTACCTGCTGAGGTGACTTACCGCAAAAGGTCAAAAGATGAATAGGGCATTTATGGTTTTTCATAGCCAAAATGTGGGAACTGATCTTAGCGTGGCACATTAATGATGAATGGGGCAACGTTCAACGGCTGACCGCGATTCAAGGGCAGCATTGCTTAGTCAGGAAGTAGAAATAGCGTTTGTATCTAGGATCTCATTACTATTTACCCTATTACCGGCTCAACACTTGTCTTGTTTTGCGACATCTGTGTGGAGAGGGGTCCTACGTACCTTTCGCTTTTCTCAACATTATTATTACTATCTCATGTCACCCTTCCAACGGACAAATCTAATTACTACTCAAAGTAATATAGGTGAACCAAAAATTTACAGGAAAACGACAAGACGAAACTCAAAGGTCATTTGATGCGTGGAATAAGGTGAAATATACACGGAAAAGGGTCAAAAATACTCTTCTATTTTGAGGGGAGAGCTAAAAATATTCTTCATGGTACCCCTTTCATCATTAAAGTTTCAAATATATCTTTATTTTAACTGAAATTTTCAAAATAATCAGATTTTAATTCTTAAATTCGATCTAATTACATAAAAAAATCTATATGCGACCAACTTATTTTTGAGTCCTACATCAGGAGCGAGTAACCCATAGTTTTTTATTTAGTTGGCCTAAGTTTATAATGGAGAATATTTGGGATTAAATTTATATTTTATTTTGATAAATATAACTAAACTCATGATAAATATGTACCTTTAACAAAATATATATTATTCCCTTTGTTTCAAAATAAGTGTTACTTTAGCAAAAATTAATTCCATTAAAAATTTAGTAAATACAATATGGAGTTTATTAAACTAAACTTATTTATTAGATGTTTTCTGAGAAATGTGCAATATTAAAATGAATTATTTCTTTAATTGTAAGAGCATAATTGGAAACACTTATCAATTCTTGTCTTGAATTTCTAAAGTGAAACTTATTTTGGGACAAATTATTTTAACTAAGATGACACTTATGTCAAATTTAATCCTGTAATATCTTTTGTTTTTAATCAAACTTGATGTTATTTTATTCACATTTATAAAGTGACTAGCAATACATGCCTATGCGATACACGGGTCGAACATGTCTATTCACTTTAATTAGCTAATCTTTAAGGTTTGTCTTTTGAGAATAACTTTTAAAAACATTTTAATTGTTATTATATATAGCAACATATAAAAAATGTATTTTATGTACCATCACTTTAGTTATAATTAAAAAATGGAGTTTAAAAATTAAAAACATATGATGGAATTAAGTCTTTGAGACGGAAAGAATCAAACTTTTTTCTCATTGTCATGACAATGAAAGTTATTCATCGATGTGAAAAAAAAAATAGTAAGAATATGAGGGAAAATTAATATTTTGATTCTAGATTTTTTCTTTTAAATTCTTTAATATCTGATATGTATACAAACATATTGATATCCATGTTAATTAATGTATATATTGATTTTTTTTAAAGCAAAACTAATAAAAAAATATTAAATTACTTAAAAAATATATTATAATTTTTTATATTAACAAGTATAGATAAAAAGAATTGTTACAAAGAAATCAAAATTAGAAAGATATATATTATGTCGTAAATCACCAAAATTGTAATTCCGAAAGGAAATATAAAGTAATACATTTTATAAGTGTAAAGAAACAATAATCAAAAAATGCAAAGGAGAGTAAATAAATAAAGTATTGACAAAGAAGGAAAACGGGGATCAAAGTAGTGCCCTTTACTTTTACTTGTCCACATTAACATATCAAGAGAAAGAAAATTTTCTTCTTCTTATTTTACCCTTCACATTAATTACTCGTTTTCAAATCATTTTCTGAGGCTATTGAGACTATACACCAATAAATACGAATATTATGATAAAATATATACTTCATTTATTAATTGTTAAAGAACGTGAAAAGTCAAAATTGGACAAGTAAAAGTGCACGAAGGGAATAAATATGTGTCGGAGAATTAAAATTGAAGTACATACGTGTATACATGAGAAGAGAATAAATATTCAGTACTGTGACATATGTCCACGTAGGATAAAAAAGTAGTTTAGTAATGCGGCCAAATAATATGGGTCCGAGGGAGTACTTCATTTATTAATTCTTAAAGAACTTGAAAAGTCAAAAGTTAACAAGTAAAAGTGCACAGAGGAAATAAATGTGTCGGGAGAATTAAAATTGAAGTGCATAAATGTATACATGATAAGAGAATAAATATTTAGTACTATGACATATGTCCATGTGGAATAAAAAAGTTCTTTAGTAATGTGGCCAAGTAATATGAGACGGAGGAAGTACTTTATTTATTAATTCTTAATGAACTTGAAAATTCAAAAGTCAACAAGTATAAGTGCACGGAGGAAATAAATGTGTCGGAGAATTAAAATTGAAGTGCATACGTGTATATATGAGAAGAGATAAATATTTAATATTACGACATATGTCAACGTAAGATAAAAAAGTAATTGGTTAAACTGTACAATTTATATAGCTTGTGATACAAATTTGTATTGCTATGTTAGTCCTCTCTTCACACACACACACACACACACACACACACACACACATATATATATATATATATATATATATATATATATATATATATATATATATATATAATGTGTTTTGTATTTTTTATGCTTTTTCTTTTTGTAATTGTCTTTATCATAACTTTGTGTAGTGTAAACTACGCTTTTACAAAAGTTCATTTCATTTTGTTTTAACTGTTTTTGTATTTGTATATGGGTGTATTTATCTTGTAGTATATCCATTATATGTTGTATTCTATGTCCTATAAACCATTTTAGATTAGGATTTTTCACTATTCCGTCTCTTTTATTCCATCTATCTTCTATTTCTCTTCCTAAATAAACCAGAAATACTAGTTAATGATAAAAGTAGCAGTAGACGAAGATGGCTAAACTTTATGGATACTATTTCTATTTATAATTTATAATTTGAACATATAAAAGGAAAAGATAATAATTTAGCAGACCAATTAAGTAGACTAAAGATTACTGCTAACTAATTTTTTATTTGAACAGCATGAGACCTTCCAGTTCTCAGACAGCAGACAAGGGGAAAGGCATAGCCTCAACCCAAGATACATATAGACAGACATTATTAGGTAACCTCCATTTTAGACCTACATCTTTATTAGAAAGAAATATTATGGAAAGAATACAATTCGGAGCCAATAACTTAGTAGCTTTCCAGCCATCAAATTGGACTTTTAAAGTATTACCAGAATACGTAATAGACAGACAACAAATATGCTTAGTGGATAATTTATGGATTTCGCATAATAAAAAAGACGCTAAACATTTTGTAGCTACTATAAATTCTCTTTGTCAATATTTTACAGACCGAAATTTAGACAAGAAATATAAATTTTATGTTGTAGTTCACGGTAAAACTAATGGTATTTTCCAAACTTGGATAGAAGTTGTAGACTCTATTAAAGACATAAGAAAACCTCTTTTTAAATGATTTAATGATTTTACCGAAGCACTAGACTATGCTAGAGGAGTATTGGGTCCAAATTACTATATCTCTGCAGCTCTTAGACAAAACCCTGACAAAATCCCTCAGTACAACGTCCAAAAAGACACAGACAAAATAATTTTTTGTGACCATTGTTCTACCATGACTGATGTAGTCAAGAGATTAAACCAGCAGAAAGAGACATTGGTTCAAGAAAAAATGAAACTCTTGGATCAAGTGAAGACATTAGAGCAAAGACTACAAGCAGTGAAGTTCGAATTGGTGCAATCTCAAAGTTCTCCATCTCAGACAAAAATGGATGAGACGGGTGTGCATTCCCCAATGAATGCAGTCAAACCCACTGTATCGGGTAAAGATACAGCTAGTCCGGTTCAAACGGTAGCCGATAAAGACTTATCAAATCCGTTGATGGCTGTCACTTTGCCAAAAAGTGAAGATGAGGGATGTCCATCTCTCCAAACAAGACAGAGACTACCAAAGACAATTACGCAAGGAGCAACTTATACAAAGAAAAACACTTATGCTTAATTCAGAAGAATGAAAAAATAGAAAGTATAGTAAAAGAGACATTAGAAAAAAAATTCCAGACAAAGGAACAAGATAAACATATAGTTAAAAATCCTATTCCAGAATTATCTCCAAGTCAAGGGATGTCTCCAGTCCATAGTTCAGAATTCGAAGGAGATGATATTAATTTCCAAGACAGTGCATTTCAAGACTCTAAAGATCCAAATGATGTAGACTCAGGCATGAGTTTTGATTCTATCGCACTACATAATTTAGACACATAATATATATATATTATATATATATATATATATATATATATATATATGTGTGTGTGTGTGTGTGTGTGTGTGTGTGTGTGTGTAATCAAACAGATGTAGTGGAGAAAACAGTTATGATGAGACAAAAGGCTGAAAGATTCGTTGAAAAAAGCAACGGCTAGCAGACATTTGCAGAAAAAGAAGGCTTTATTAAAGGCAACTTTAATAAAGCAACCACAGTAAATGGACAGATCATCTACAGTAAATGGACAGATCATCCACAGTAAACGGACAAATCAACTAAAGACAAGTAAATGAAGTTTCTTTCGAAAAAGTTCACGTGACGATGGGGCCCAAAGAACACCCGACTGAACTCAAGAGATTCTTTAGCATTTTGAAATCTGAAGTTGAAGTCAAGAGATTCTTGACTTGGAGATAATTCTGGAATAGGATTTTTAACTATATGTTTATCTTGTTCCTTGGGGCAGGGTGGATGAAATGGAGGCTTGCTTCCGGAGTGCTATGTGACAAAAAGGTGCCACCAAAACTTAAGGGCAAGTTCTACAAAGTGGTGGTTAGACCGACTATGTTGTATGGGGCGGAGTGTTGGCCAGTTAAGATCTCTCACGTTCAAAAGATGAAAGTTGCCGAGATGAGAATGTTGAGATGGATGTGTGGCCACACCAGGAGTGACAGGATTAGGAATGAGGATATTCGGGATAAGGTGGGGATGGCCTCGGTGGAAGACAAGATGCGAGAAGCGAGATTGAGATGGTTTGGGCATGTGAATAGGAGAGATACAGATGCCCCAGTGCGGAGGTGTGAGAGGTTGGCCATGGATGGTTTCAGACGAGGTAGGGGTAGGCCGAAGAAGTATTGGGGAGAGGTAATTAGACACGACATGGCGCAATTACAGCTTACCGAGGACATGACCTTAGATAGGAGGGTTTGGAGGATCCAAATTAGGGTAGAAGGCTAGTAGATAGTCTCGTTATCCGTTCTTATTAGTAGTCGCATTATTGCAATATAATTTCTTGTGCTCCGATTTCTGCTATTATCTGTTATTATGTGTTATTTCTTGTGCTTTGGTTATCCTGTGTCATCTGCTCTGATTTCTGCTATTATCGGTTATTTTCTGTGCTCTGATTATCCTGTATTATCTGTGTCGCTTGCATTATTTCATTTCCATATCGCTTTAAATCTCTTATCCGAATCTCTTAACCTTATCTAACCGTATCTGACTTCTTTTTATGCTTTTATTGAGCCAGGGGTCTTTCGGAAACAGCTGTCCTACCTTGGTAGGAGTCAGGTCTGCGTACACTCTACCCTCCCCAGACCCTACGATGTGGGATTTCACTGGGTTGTTGTTGTTGTTGTTGTTGTTGTTGTTGTTTATCTTGTTCCTTTGTCTGGAATTTGTTTTCTAATGTCTCTTTTACTATACTTTCTATTTTTTCATTCTTCTGAATTAAGCAAAAGTAGTTGGTGTCATATTAAGAAATTTTTAAACGATTATTTTTACTACTGTACTATTAGTGGAAATGCGTTTGATCAAGAATTAGGTAGAAAAATTATTCAATAAACTACCAGGAGCCTTAAGAAGAGAAATAGAAGATAGATGGAATAAAAGAGACGGAGTAGTGTGGTCATTACATACTAATGCTTCATGGTCTTCTATACTCATTAATTCTGCTTGAGAATTTTCTGGTACTATTCTTAATGGTTTCATTATTGGTTGTATATTTGATAATCTTATTTCTTCGTCTTCACTATCTACTTCTTTTTGTTTTCTTTTTTCTAGGTTACATAATCTAGTTTCTAATTCATTTATTCTTGTTTCTAATGTTAATATTCTTAGATTAAAGAACATTACTCCATCTCTTGTAATCATACAGCTGCCATTATTATGTAACATAAAGTCCAATCCTATGACAAAGTCTACATTTATATTAAGGTCTCTTTTTAGGAGAATCAGCCAAAGCTTTATGGGAGGCCTATAAGGAAAATTTTCCAGTGGAATTTCAACACTTAGTATCTATGGGAGCAAATCCATATAACTTTACTAATAATATACATACTTTAATTACAGCGGAAGACCCAAATAGTGAATTATTGGTACTACAGAGAAATGCGGTAATAAAATTAGAACAATTAAGCATAAGTAGTTGGTTTCATATTAAGAAATTTTTAAACGATTATTTTTACTACTGTACTATTAGTGGAAATGCGTGTGATCAAGAATTAGGTAAAAATTTATTCAATAAACTACCAACAAGAGCATCAGCCACCTCTCTCTAAAATTTCCATATTCCCCTTCTCTTTCATCAAATGCTCCAATTCCTTGCCCAGTCAAAAACCTGTGTAATATAAACCCCTATTGTAAATCAATATTAAGCTTTTAATAACTACCCCCTAGTGTGAAGTAGTTTTTGGGGTTCCCCGAAAGGGAAACCTCTCTCCTTCTTCAGACCATGTAAGTTATTTATTATGTTTTCTGTACTAATCTCCCTATTATGTAAATTATTATGTAATTATTTTGTGATTATTATGTTTAAGTAATTATTTCTTTTAGCATCATGAATTTGTTATTCTTAGTATATGGTTATTCTCTTAACTTCTTAATAACCTCAATGGATTAACCTGTAAATTCCTAGGTTTTAAGGCCGTTTTAATGTCTAAATAATAAAGGACGATGTTGGCCGTGGTTACCGGGGTGTGGTTAAAGAAGACTGTTATTAAGAACAAAGGTTAAGAGAAAGAGATGAAAAGTCTAACATAATTCGTGATTGCTCAAAGACTGTTCATCAGTATTGATCGTAAGTACTGTTCACTTTTTACTGTTCAAAAAAAAAAAAGAACTACTGGATTTAGGAGTAATACGGAGATCTACTTCTAAACATAGATCTGCAGCATTTATGGTAAGAAATCATAGCGAAATAGTAAAGATCTATGTTTAGAAATAGATCCAGTAGTAATATATATTTCTTTAACCCACTGTATCGGGTAAAGATACAGCTAGTCCAGTTCAAACGGTAGCCGGTAAAGACTTATCAAATCCGTTGATGGCTGTCACTTTGCCAAACAGTGAAGATGATGTTTATCTTGTTCCTTTGTCAGGATTTTTTTTTCTAATGTCTCTTTTACTATACTTTCTATTTTTTCATTCTTCTTCTTTTTTGCAAGTGTGCTTTTCTTTAACCATAGATGTAGATAGAGATATACAAATTTTCCAACAAAATCAATTAAAATTATTAAATCCAAAAACCTTATATAATATAGGACAATTCTCTAGTATGTGTAGGATTTCTAGGAAAAATGACTAATAATAGTAATACAAAATTTAAAATAAAGGTGGAAGATGTAGTAGAAGTAATGGGAAATATAGGAATAAGACTAATAAAACCCATAAAGATCTTTATAAAAACGATTTCGACCATATTAATTGTGTTATATCCCGCATTTTTGTGCGTTCGGATAATTCAAGACAATCGCGGGAAGACAACAAGCAAGGCCTTATTTTTGTTTTGTTTGGCATATGAGTTGCTTATGAAGAATTTAGAAGCGAAAATATTAAGAAAGGCTAGGGGCAGAAAGGTAAATTCACAATATGACTCGGGGAAATATGGAGGAAGGCGAAGGGCAAATTTGGAATTTGGAAAATAATTATTTTATGAAGTGCAAAATAAGACAAAAAAAATGGGCTTATGTTTTGGGCCATGTTGGCCGTCCCACTTAGAGTGGGCTTAGCCCACTTTGGAGCTTAATGGATAAATATAAAGATGACTTAGTCATCTTATTTCAAAAACTTTCTAGACATTTCAAGAAAACAAAGAACAAGAGAAAAAGGGAGAAATTCCCTAAGGCCATTCGGCCATAGCAAGGGCATCAAGAACCTTGAAAAAATTTTCTTCAAAAATCATTCTCTTCCACCCAAACACTCCATTGAAGGGTCCTTAACAAAGTGGAGTTGTTATTGAAGCAAGAAAAACACATATTCAAATGAGTTGCAAATCCTAGCCAAGTGAAGAATTAAGGAACAAGGTAAGAATTCATCCTTCCTTATATGTTATGGATGTTTGTGCATGTTGTAGTATGTGGAAGTGAGTGAAAAGTATGAAATTTGTGTGTTGTGGGTGAATATGTGTGTGGCCGTGTGGTGTAGGGTGAAGGGGAAATGAACAAATATTATTTAGTATGTTAAGTGTGTTGATTTTAGCTTTGTGAAGTAAATGGAAGAATAATGGCTTAAGTTAGCATGAAAAATTTATTGTTGAGTCGTTGTCGGAAAGTATGCGATTTTTTTATAAATTATGTAATTGAGAAAATGAAGTTGTAAGATGTAAGTGGTGATTGTTGTGAGTGAAATGGGAAGATAAAAAGAAATGCGTTGTGAATATTTATGTTGAAAATTGGAGGTTTTGGGTGGATTATGGTTTGGTGGGACTTTTGCATATTTTGTAGAATAATGTGAAATGTTTTTGAATTGTATTTGAATGGTCTGGAATTAGTGAATAAGCATGAAAACGTTGACATTAGTTCGAAAGTGTGAAGTTGGAGTAAAGTTGTTGCATTATGTGTAAAGAAGGGTTATTTATGTTGGAGTGTGTTTTGTAGTTATTGTGAAGGTTGTTGGTATTGTTGTTGTATTTCTGGCCGAGTTAAATTTTCGGGGATGGCGCATTTACAAGGGTAATGCTGCCCAAATTTCTGTAGACAAAGTGTCAAGTGTTACCTTAAGATTCAACTTCTAAAGGCTTTAATTAATGTTTGGTAAATGTGACCATTTGTAAATTTTGGAGAGTTTGGGATTTGAATTTGAAATAGCGTAAGAAGCGGAAAATGTATGTAAAGCTATCCCTTTCCTTCTTTTGGCATGTCCTAGACATACTAGGTTGAGATTTGAGCCTCGGGGGCAATTTTGTTCATAGAAATCCGAGTCTGATTTTAGGCACTATTCATTCAATGTAACTGAATTATAATTCTTATGTTTTGTTGGAAAACTATTCGAACATCCATAATTTGCACAAATGTGATAGAATCGTTTTGAAACTTACATGGACGACTCCATAGAGTCTGATGTTCGTAATTTATGTCCGCCACCTCGATTTGACCCGAGGTGGGCCCACTAGTCCCGAGACTTCCTTCGTTTGTCTTACTTAATCTACTTTCGTATGATATAAAGATGGGACTTTTGCCTATGAATTTAAGGCTCCGTTTGATTTGTTCCATAAGTTATTTGAAAGCTTCGAAATGTGAACGACACTAAATTTTCAGAAAATGGCTTATGAAGTATTTTTCGAAAGTTTTGTAAATTTAAAGGCTCATATTTTTGTATACTAATTCTGACAGACTCGATACTTATTTTGAACCTTCTGACCTCAATATATATATATATGTATTTATTTGTCGAGTCTTGGAATTAAATTGTGTATATGCATATGGTTTCCGCACTACTCTGCTCGTGCCTATTACTATGATATCGTTCGCCGGTTCCCGGGCCGGTTTGTGATCATGCGCACTATGATAAATTCGGTAGTATGATGTGTTACGGTTCCCGAAACCTCCCCATAGGGCCGGGTTTCGTTTATGGAGTTATGCTGTGATATGGCTTATGATATGTTTGATGATATGATATGTTGTGTTCGGGGTGTACGGAGATTTGAAACCTTCTGGAGTATGCTGTGTGTGGCACCAGCGTCGGAGTGGTGACCACGTTCCTGAGCCTTATGCATGATTTCTGTTTGCATTATGTACATATGTTTTCAGTACAGGTTTCGATATATTGATCCGGTATTCTCTCTCTGTACCTTTCACTTCAGTTATGGTTTGGATTTCTGCACTTTATGCCTTACATACTCAGTACATCTTTCGTACTGACCCCCTTTCTTCGGGGGGGGGGGGGGATGCGTTTCATGCCCGCAGGTAAAGAGGTTCGTGCTCTGCCAGTGTAGGCTACACATTCTGCTATTACAGAGTGCTCGTTTTGATCTGGAGGCCCTATATTGGTACATATCTTTTGTGATATATATGCTTCTGTATATATGACTATTTGGGGTACGGCGGGGTCCTGTCCCGTCATATGATTCTGTTATGGTTTGTAGAGGCCTGTAGTCATATATGTGGGTAATGGGTCATGTGTGTGTGTTCGTTTGTCTATGATCTACGTCTTAATGCGGTCCCGTCTGTTATGGCGGCCATAATGGCCCGTATGTTTGTATATGTGTATATCTGTTCGGCGATGTGTATTCCGCCGCCCCTTCTGACTATGATATGATAATTTTTGCACGTGCGACCGCTTAAGATAATATTTGCTTTCAATCTGTTTGAGATGATTAATATGAAAGTCTGAGTTAGATAAAAATATGACGAGTCAGTATGTAAGACTGTTTGGGGTGTCCAGATAGGACATCAGTCGCGGCCCACGGAGCTGGGTCGTGACAAATTTTATGAGAACACTACCCTTTGTCAGACAAATAGCTATAAATCATTGGTATTTATATAGAGAGATAAAGAAAAGACGAGAATATAGACAAGTAGAAAAAGGTTTGAGTGCGTATTTAGAGGTAATAAATTCAGAAACATTATCATCACTAATACAATATATATATATATATATATATATATATATATATATATATATATATATATATATATATATATATATATATATATACATGCCTGTGCGATGCACGGGCCGAACATGTTTATTCACTTTAAATAGCTAGACATGTATTTTATGTACTTTGAAAAGTCAAAAGTGGACAAGTGAAAGTGCACGAAGGGAATAAATATGTGTAGGAGAATTAAAATTGAAGTGCATACATATATACATGAGAAGAGAATAAATACTCAGTATTATGACATATGTCCAAGTGGGATAAAACAATAGTTGGTTAAAGTGTACAATTTATAGAGCTTTTGGTACAAATTTGCATTGCTATTGTTCGTCCTCTCTTCACGTTTAAAGTATTGACAAAGAAGGAAAACGGGGATCTCTTTTGCACGCCCCTTAAGAAATCACAAATAAAAGATGTATTTTACTATCTTTCTCTTATCTCTTTCCAATAAATACATTATAATCAAAATTGACTATTTTCAAGAACATTTATTACTAAAGGTAAAATGGGAAAGATTTAATTAATTTTATCTTGGTTTTGTAAATGAACAAGTAATTTGGACATATATTTTTAATAATGTGGCTAAGTAATATGGGACGGAGAGGGTAAGATGGGAAAGATTTAATTAATTTTATCTTGATTTTATAAATGAACAAGTAATTTGGACATATTTCTTATTTTTAGTAATGTTGAGTACTTCATTTATTAATTTTTAAAGAACGTGAAAAGTCAAAAGTGAACAAGTAAAAATGCACGGAGGAAATAAATATGTGTCCGAGAATTAAAATTAAAGTGCATACGTGTATACACAAGGAGAGAATAAATATTCAGTACTATGATATATGTCCACGTGGGATAAAATGTAGTTTAGTAATGTGGTCAAGTAGTATGGAACGGAGGGAGTACTTCATTTATTAATTTTTAAAAAACTTAAAAAGTCAAAAGTCAACAAGTATAATTTATACTGTACAATTTATATAGCTTGTGATACAAATTTGTCTTGTTGTGTTAGTCCTCTCTTCACGTTTATATATAATAGAAATATAAATAATATATTTATATATATATATATAATAAGAAAAATATAGAATGGAAAAATAGACATATATTTTTAGTAATGTGGCCAAGTAATATGGGACGAAGGGAGTACTTCATTTATTAATTCTTAAAGAACGTAAAAAGTCAAGTAATGTGGCCAAGTAATATGGGACTGAGGGAGTACTTCATTTATTAATTCTTAAAGAATGTGAGAAGTGAAAAGTGAACAAGTAAAAGTGCACAGAGGAAATAAATACGTGTCGGAGAATTAAAATTGAAGTGCATACATGTATACATGAGAAGAGAATAAATATTCAGCAAGAGCGTGAAAAGTCAAAAGTGAACAAGTAAAAGTGCACATGAGAAGAAAATAAATATTCAGCAAGAACGTGAAAAGTCAAAAGTGAACAAGTAAAAGTGCATGGAGGAAATAAATATCTGACGGAGAATTAAAATTGAAGTGCATACGTGTATACATGAGAAGAGAATGAATATTTAGTACTATGACATATGTCCACGTGAGATTTATTAATTCTTAAAGAACGTGAAAAGTCAAAAGTAAATAAGTAAAAGTGCACGGAGGAAATAAATTTGTATAGGAGAATTAAAATTGAACTGCATCCGTCTATACATGAGAAGAGAATAAATATTCAGTAAGAAAGTGAAAAGTCAAAAGTGAACAAATAAAAGTGCACGGAGGAAATAAATGTGTCGGAAAATTAAAATTAAAGTGCATACGTGTATACATAAGAAGAGAATAAATATTAAGTACTATGACATATGTTCACGTGGGATAAAAAAGCAATTAGTTAAAGTGTACAAGTTATATAGCTTTTGGTACAAACATTCATTGCGTGTACAATTTGTAAAGTTTTGGGTACAAGTAGGCATTGGTGTGTTGGTCCGCTTTTGCCACTTATAGATAATAGAAATAATAGAATTAAATAGAATAGAATAGAAATTTGTGTAGGAGAATTAAAATTGAACTGCATACGTCTATACATGAGAAGAGAATAAATATTTAGCAAAAACGGAAAAGTCAAAAGTGAACAAGTAAAAGTGCATGGAGGAAATAAATATGTCGGAGAATTAAAATTAAAGTGCATACGTCTATACATGAGAAGAAAATAAATATTAAGTACTATAATATATGTTCACGTGGGATAAAAAATAATTGAGTAAAATGTACAAGTTATATAGCTTATTATACAAGTATTAATTGCGTGCACAAATTGTAAAGCTTTTGGTACAAGTTGATGAAGCTGTGTTAACTTATATATAATAGAAATAGAAAATATAAACTAATTCAAAAATTATTAGCACAAAACTATAATTCTGAGATACCTCTGTAAACCTAACGGACCCAAGGGTAAAAGAGGAAATTGGAGCTTGTTCTCACACTATTTGCGAGCTAAGGAAGTATTATTATTATTATTATTATTATTATTATTATTATTATTTTAATTCTCACGCCTCAACAATGACATGACCAAGTGGCTGAGTGGAAGACTAGGGTCCCACAGGGAGTACAGTAGTATAAGGTAAGTAAACGACAAAAGATTTGGGAAAAAGGTTAAGTATCTGGGAAAAAGCTTAATGTTTCATAATTGGAACAAGAGCAAAATCTCCAAACTCCTACATTAAAGCAAGTGTGAGAAAGGGACATAATTTTCCGAAGCACAGTACTTGTGGTACTCCACTTAACATCCAACACAAGTAATGATGCATTAAGCTGTTATTTGGTTCAAAAGTCCTTAAAAAAAAATAAAAAAGTTTTGGTAAAGACTATTTTCCGACAAAGCCTAAAAAAATTATTTCGCACATTTTTTCAAACAAACCGCAATTTGTTTAAGCTCATAATTCACATAATAGCTTATCACAAGTCTAGCAAAATGATTAATATCTCCTCATTCTTAGGCAGAAGTTTTGATTTGAGCGAAATTATAAAGCCTACTGATAAAGAGTATTTTGTATATTCAATACATATATTGTTTACCCCGAAATTGGGAAACCAATTGAATTTGTACGCGGGTATAGGATATGTGCTTGGATCTTGATGTATATTTGATAGCGGAAAATAAGCGTGTGAGTATTTGGTAATAAAACGGCTAGTAACGGTGATTTGCTTAATTTGCTACAGACATGAACGTTTAGAAGCCATGTTGAATACTTAATGGAAGAAACACAACGTAAATAGAAACAAACGACCTTGGCCGGATCAGATATTAAGAGAGAGATTGCATATATATTTTTCTATTGCAAGTGTTCTTGGAAAATAAAGAAGCCAACCCTTACAAAGGAGGGGGATATGCCCTATTTATAGTGTGACTTCTATGGGCTTCATCCAATATGAATTAATAAAATAATAATAATAAGGACAACTCTGCACGGATTTGATGGGATTAGACTGACGGCGCCGTCTGACACACGCATGGTGGGTAGTTGACCATGACAGGACGCTACTGGCACATGGCTCGCGTGTAACGGCCACACGGACCAACGGCCACACGGACCAATGGCTACTCGGACCAACAGCCGTACGGACCAACGGCTATACGGACCAATGACCGCGAATGCTCGGGTCACCGGGCTTGGTCGTTCCAATGACGAAGAAGGCAGATCAGTCGGTCCCCTCGCTCCACCAGTTTGCCTCGCATCCGGTTTTTACCGTATACATATATGAGTTAATCAAATGGCTTAATGTATATGTGGTCTCTTAAACTTGTCTCTTTTTTCCATTTTTGCATCTCAATTAAGTGTTGTTTGTATTAAACTCCCGAACTAGTCTTCAAGTGTGTCCATCAAACCCCCTAAATCTGATTTTTATTAGAAGCAGAAATTAAATTTGAGAAATAAGGTGGAGTAATATTTTAGACATGTGGTAAGTTATTCTTTAGGTCATGGATGTGTCAGTTTTTGCTGGTTCTGTTCTTTCGCTGCGGGCTTAATTAAGAGCTAGTCTTTTTTTTTCTCTCTCAATTGCTGTTAATCTTAGCTAAAAGATGGCATAATTAAATTATAATATATATTAGCATGTTGCTACAATGAAAATGGAATAATATGTAAGTCGGATTGTGTTTAATAGACACATTTGAGGAAGAATTCAGGAGCTCAATAAGAACAACACTTAGTTAAAGTATCAAAATTAAAAAAAAAAAACAAATTTAGGAGGCCGCATATGCATTAAGACTAATCAAATCAATAAACTTTTAAATACCAACTAGTGCTTTAATTAACATGCAAAAGAAGTTGACAAAATAAACCAAATGTAAAAATAGACGAAATAGGATTCCAAAAATAACTATTTTAGGAGTAAAAGAGGCGTGAGAGTCTCGCAAATAATAGGATGGTGACATCAGACAAGGTTTTGAAACTGACGCGCAAAGAATGGAAGTGGGTCCGGGATGGGCCCAGCATTCTTCTCGGCCCGTTGTAGCTTTTGCGCTTTAGAAGGGTAAAGCATCAAGTTTTGGGAATACCATGAGCCCAATGGGACCCCCACTTTTAGGCTCCTCCAACACTTGTCTTCTACTTCTTGCCCTTCATGTCTTCCTAAATTACTGCCCAATGCCATCCCATTTTCCTTTTTCATTTTAAATAATATAATAAAACTTCCCCTGCTTAAACCTGTTGCAGTTTCATTTTATTTATCTACTTTTACAAATGGTTTAGTTAAGAAGTTCAATTTCAAGTACTCAAGTGAAGGAGAATCTAGTCAGTAAAATTTGGATATCTATCTTTTATTTCCTTGAAGGAAATTAATTCAAAATTACATTAAAACATTATGAAATAAAGGTTTTTATATTTTAAATTTTCAAAACAATAATCGTGAATGAATTGCAGTAATTTAGTAATGGTACAACTCCTTTTGGATATAGTACGATTCAATGATTAATATGTATTTAGAACACATTTCTGTCATTTTCTAATTTATTATTCAAAAATAAATATTTATCTTGAAATTGTATCGACTTACATTATTGTACTCCTCCTTTTTTTTTGTATTAGTTTTTATTTTGATATAAAAGGCAGCTAGACACTTACAGAGAGGTATAAATTCATTTAAGAAAACAAAATCGACTAACATTAATGAATTTTCAAATTATCTCATCATACTTTATATATTTCCATTGAATAATCTTAAAACATAGGTGTAGATGTGAATAATTCTCAAATCTGGTCCTTCTAAAATAAATAAATTTTAAAGAGGCTAACCATTAGGCATTTGTAAGTGTCTTTCATTGGTTTTGGAACATGCCCTGTTTTCCAAAAATAAAATACGCTATAAATTCATTTTACCTCTTAACCCCTTCCCAAATAATTTTATCTCCAATAATAAATTGACTATATATATATATATATATATATATATATATATATTTTTTTTTTTTTGGTAACTAACATTTTATTAAGCACCAAGTGGGATAATTACAGCACCATCACAAGCGTAAAAATAAATTAATAAATTGACTATATATATTTTTTTTGGTAACTAACATTTTATTAAACACCAAGTGGGATAATTACAGCACCATCGCAAGCGTAAAAATAAATTAATAAATTGACTATATATATATATTTTTTTGGTAACTAACATTTTATTAAGCACCAAGTGGGATAATTACAGCACCATAGCAAGCTTAAAAATAAATTGACTATATATTTTTTGGACTATAATGGTAAAGATGTAAATAGTTACAAAAATAAGGATATACATGTCATAACCTATAAACAAACAATTAAATATGGGAAAAGAAAACCGGGGAAGATACAAGGAATTTTTGGCCAATAGATTCCACTTGCACCATGGTTTGCACTTTACCCTTTCTCTCCAAAAATTTCTACCAAACTTTCTTTATAACCACCTCTCTTCCAAATCCCATTTCCCCATACAGTTTTCCACTTCCCCACTCTTTCTCTCTTCTCTCCAAACCAAACAACCAAAATGGACAGTGCAACAAGAAGAGGGCTTTGTTTCCTTGACAAAAACAATAATTGTCTTGCCTCTGATCTAGCTGTAATAGAAGCTGGTCCTTTAGAGAACAATCATCAAAATCACAACCCATTGATTTCTAGGCCTCTTTATTATACTGCTTTACAAAGAAAAAGTAGTCTGAGGAATCTTTCTTCCATTTCCTCTTCTTCAATGTCATCACCAAGATTGGCTAACACCAGAAGGTTATGTGATGCTAGATTTGAAGAAGAACAACCCCATTTCTTGGAAGCTTGTTTTCTTTGCAAGAAACCACTTGGTCATAACAGAGACATCTTCATGTACAGGTCAGTTTTTGCTCATTATTTTCAAACTTCAAATGATTCAATTTTTGGTTTTCCTTTTCCCGGAGAGGATGGATTTTCTGAAAATGGTAACTGGTTATTTCTGATCAAAGATCTTACTTTTATTCAAGAATTGATGATGACATTTGAAATTATAACCAGACTGTTTTATGTCAGCAAAGATTAGTTCATGATATATTAATTCATCTTACTCGTCCAACTTAGCCCATTTAAAATTGAACTAAGGTATATAACCCAATTTGATCGAAGAAGATTTTGTCAGAATAAATTATATAGTCATAATAAAAAATATTTTATTAAAATTTAGACGGGTATCATATGTGACCCGCTTTTTTGCCCATTTTGATTAACTTGTAACTTACTACTAGTTCATGTTGATTCTCTAAATCCAGTTCAACCCACCCGTTTGACACTGAAATTCTTAACTATTTACAAAACAAAGATTATAAGTTGATCAATTGTTTATAGCAAGTGTAGATTAGCAAAATTGTGATTAGGCTTTTATTACTATTGGAGAATTTAAAATGAGTACAAGAGATTGATTGTTGTTTTATTGTATGATGCAGAGGGGATATTCCATTCTGTAGTGAAGAGTGCAGGCAAGAACAAATAGAGATGGATGAAGCCAATGAGAAAAAAATGAGTCTGTCAGCTTCAAAGGCCTTGAGAGAAAAGGACCAAACAAAGTCCACTACCTCTCCCAAAAATTACCATTTTCCCAGAGGCACAGTTGCTGCTGCTTGAGTGAATAAAAGCAAAAAATATACTACTAGGATGAAATTGAGGAAAAAGCTCATTTCATCAATTAACTACAAACAGCTCTTAAAGTTTAAAAGAGAGAGAGAGAGCTACAAATGAAACAAAGCTCTTTTTTATCTATTATCTTAGTTCTAGTAAAAATGATATGTAAATGTGTTTTTGTTATGTATCATAACGACGATGGCTCTTTTTTTGTTGGGCTGGTCAAGTTTGTTTGTTTGTTTGTTTTTCTTTTTCCTCAGTTTTTTCACTTTTGATATGAGAAGCAACGACGAAATTTTACTTTTTATTAATTCGTAACATCATTTCAATTTATGTTGCTATGTCTAAGCCCGAAAGGAAAAGAAGTTTATGTTTATGTTCAATTAAATTACTTCCTCTTTTTAAAGCCCTTTACTTTTTGTACTTTTGAGCCATGGTTTAAACTGGGGGTTTTATCAAACTTCGATTTGGCTATTTCGGGTTTGATTTTTTGAAGGTGAACACCGAACCAAACTAGTTCGGTTCTTTCAGTTTCGATTTTTTAAAGTTCAGTTCGGTTTTTTCAATTCGATTTTTTTGATATAATATTAAAAGCGATTCCATTGACACTAATTCATATTCTAAAAAATAATAAAATATAAAATTGATAAATTGAAATCAAAATCAAACAAATAGGGTACACAAGAACAGAAAATTATAATAGTGATTACTAGGTGTTATATACATACCGTAAGAATAATTAAGAAAACACATAAAGGACATACATTAATCCTGACACATCCTGGTTACATTTCTTTGTTAAGGATATTTAATTTTCTCAATTGAAGTAGAAAATTAGGGATACAAATACAAAAAGAGGACTTATTACAATTGAGCTTTTTTGCGCGTTCGGTTTTTCGGTTCGGTTTTATCAAACTTCGATTCTGCTATTTCGGTTTCGATTTTTTTACGGTGGACACCAAACACCGAACCAAACTAGTTCGATTCGGTTCGGTTTGTTGAAATTTCAGTTCGATTTTTTGATTTTTGATATTTATGCCCAGCCCTAGTTTAAAGTGTGAACCGAAGAGAGAAAAAGAAAATAAAACAAGTCTTGGAACCACGTGGAGTTCGGAACCAAAATGCCTCTGAAAAAAACTTTTTGAACCAAAATATACCCCAACAAAAAAATAAGTTACTAAAGTACCCATAGCGCAATATTTTATTGCGCTATAGCACTAACGGAGACGGAGTCGTTAACTGCTATAATGCAGTAAAATAATGCGCTATCCAAAACTGTAAGACACCTATAACGCATTATTTTACCGCGTTATAGGAGCTTCCCATTCCCACCACCTTCACTCCTCTTTACGTAATTTACTTTTTTTTACGTAGTTTAGCCGTATATTAATCATGTTTTAAAATTTCAAAACTTCAATATTTTATATAGAACTCTAGTTATATTTGTACAATTAATAAAATAGGCTCAACACATCAAGAATACGTGATACTTTGGATTGTCATTTTAGTAGTTGAAAAGTGCTCGAAGTCCTTTTTTGTTTGAAGACTTGTAGTCATTAGCTTTAAGTTATTTATCTTTTAGGGTTTCGTCTTATTTTTAAATTAATGCTTAACTTTATTTCGAATGTGTCACGTTTTTTTAATTATCAATTTAGGATGTGAAACTATAAACAATAATAAAGACTAATGATAATATTTATAAATATGCAAAAAATGTATAATATTTACGATAAATTATACAACACTAATGTATATACACTATCGAGGATGGGTCCCACATGTAGCAGCCGGAGACTATCCCTAGGCCTAAGGCTCATACCATCCCCACCGCCCTAGCCATCGTCTCCGTCGCCCTTTTTCCTCTTAATAATCGGGCGCTCCAAGTCATGATCATCTCCTTTTCCCCTAGCCCTTGTGCCCTTAACTAGAACGTGCTTCTTCGTGGGATCTTGTCCCGCTGGCACGCTCAGAACCTCAGGCTGAGCTGGGTCTGGAAACTCGACCTCTTCCTCGTCGGGAGTTGCCACCACAGGCGCCGAAGGATGAACCTGAAAAGTATATAAATATTAGTACCATTTCTTATTTATATTGAATACATTAACGTTATTTATTTAATCAAACCTGTGTGTCAACGGGCGCCTGAGAAGGCTCCTGAGATGGGTGTATAGGCTCCTGAGATGGGTGTGATGGTGAATATGAGGTAGTCTCCTGGACGAGATGCTATTCGAAATCCAAGTAAAGGTTATAAAAATTAAATAAATATTTACTTTATATTGAATAAAATTAGTTTTAAGTAAAAAACTTACATGCGCCTCGGTAGTCTCATGAGAAGACACCTCTGCCTCGGCAGGCTGATGAGAATGCTCCGGAATGGGCAGCTCATGTGGACCCACTGGCGCCGAATCCTAAAATATGAAAAAAATGAAATAATAAGTACTTTAAATGATCAAATATGTATATTAAATATTGACCTTATATTAAATAAAACTAATTTTAATTAAAAGCTTACATGTGGATCGACAGTCACATGGGAAGACATCGCTGGCTCGACAGGCCCATGAGAAAATGCCTGAGTGGGTGGCTCTGGTGGACCCGCTGACGCCGAATCCTAAAATATAAAATAGTACTAAATAATGAGTAACATATATATATTTAAAATAAATAATTTAAATGAACAAATAAGTATTTTAAATACTAACCGGCATCAAAAACTCATCGAAGTCAAGAATTCGGGCTCCTTCTAAATTCCTCACAGGCCGCTCATCAGCTAATGAAGCGCGTATGCCGCCCAATCAACGTTATCACGCTCCTCCATGTATGCATTCTGGCTCGGCTGTGATGAAGACTCGGGTATCTCAGCAAGTAAGAGCGCCGGCGTAAACATAGGTGAGTCCCCAGGTGAGCTACCACCGGCCTGGAACGGCTGCTGATGGACTAGACCGTGAACGTCCTCTAGAATGGGATCGGCCTCATTCGCCTCATCTACCAGTTCTCCACCACCAGGTCCTCTAGCAGCAGCGCCGCGTCCTCTACGCGCACGGCGTCCTCCGGCAGCACGGTGTCCTCTGCCAGCACGGCGTCCTCTGCCAGCACGGCCTCCTCCTCTGGGAGAACCCGGTGCTGCCTGATAGTAAGCCTCCGGAACAGGTTCCGCCATGCGCCTAATCTCGCCTGCCTGGCCAGGGTAAGGCATATGCTCTAACCCCAAGATGCGTAAACGTTGTACGGCCACCAACTGCATTTGTGTTTAACAGAAACAAAAAAAGTTTATTTTTAAAACGTAACAATTAATGAAATTAGATAAATCTAAACACGATAAACTTACCAATGCCTCGTACTGCCCCGCGAGTGCTGAATATCCTACATCCCTAGGGGGACGCAAAGCGGGGTTGCCGATCAATCAGCGTGTGATCTGATGATACCAGCGCATGTAATGCTCAATGGGAGTCAAATGACGGACCACCGCTAAAGTGTCCAACCTGTTCTCCCAACGGTTGAGCTGGACAGCCATGAAAGCCAGAATATCATCATCAACGGCAGCCTGATCGTCCCGCTGGTAGTGTCGGAGCTCATGACGGACATCTGGGGGTATACTCTATGTATGCCCAAACTGTCGTAAGACACGCTCGAGCATGTGATCCTCTACGATGTCCAGGTGTATCAATGGACACCGCGACCTCCAAACCCCCTGACCTGCCCTACAGAAGGGGGGCAAACCATCTAATATAGCAGCGTACGACGTCCATATAAATAGATGCATAACATATAAATACAAATCAGTGATCACCAAGTAGAAAAGACGTTTAATTAAATTATTAGTGTAAATTTAAATAGTTTTACCGCATCGTCCGTCATGTGATCAAGCTGGTCCCGGAATGGAAGAATACTGTGGTGCGTATCGACATCCCGATCAAAACCCGTTAACCACCTCCTCGCATAAGGCATGTCAATCTCGAGGTGATGCCTAGGTATGGGCTGAAAAGGCAGCATCCACTCCCACGCCCATAACTGTAAGCGATATTAGAAATTACGATTTTTAGTCGTCCTTTCAAGAGGTTTGTGGACATTAAAGGAACGCAAACTTAAATATTACCTGGAGAAGAGCAAAAAATCCACACACATCTCTGACAGCACCAATAGACGCTCGGCACAGGCATCTGTAAAGATACGCTAAAATAGCACCGCCCCAGCTGTAGTCTCCCAAGCGATCCAGATGCTCAAAGAAAATCAAGTAACGTAAACTGACAAAGGCACCCAATGAATTCGGGAACAAGATGCCCCCAAATATAATAAGTAGGTACAAACGGGCATGACGATCAACATCGTCCTGCGGGGTGCCGTCGTCAACCGGATCCAGACAGTCAAAATTAGTGCAGAGTGCACTAAGCTAAACCCGACTCTGTACCGATATCTGGGCCGCGACATCAGGCACGAAGTGGGTGAGTGATAACGTCCAAATACACTCCTCAAAGAAAAAGTGTACACGGTCGTATGCAATATAGTTACCCAACTATGAGTCGGGGTCGATCCCACAGGGAACAATATGCTAGGCGATTATGAAAGTAAGGAACTTTCACCAACTACGCTAAAGCCAAACGATAGATAATATTTTGGGTTTTTTGAGAAATATTCTAACTAATGCGAAAATGTAAACTAACCTAGAAAGCGAGTAAAATGATCAATGGCCACAAGCATGGATAATAGGAGATTACACTCAAGTAACGATCCAACGTAGTTTATGATTTACAACTAAGAGCAGGTTTGTGTTGATAGATAATGATATCTAAAATCTCATTGAAAGTCTTCCAACCAAATCAATGAATTTCACTCTAAGCTTTTCCAAGCCTTAGAGTGTGATATTAGGTACAATCAATTTAACCTCAAGTAACTATCCTCTTCCGAGCTCAAGTTATTAGATGAGTTTAATGACCCAAATTCTTGTTAATTAATCTTTCCCAACCTAGATTTCCTCTTCCGAGCTCAATCTAAGTAAATGGGTGAGTCCTAGGGTTAGCTAATCCCTTTGGAAACATTCAAGAACGAGATTAATTAAATCAACAAAGACCCACTTCAATAGCAATAAGAATCATTCAATACATAAGCATAACAAGAGTTTCAAACCAAACTTTAATCAAGAATACTTTCATAAACGAGATTCAAGTTATGGAATAGAAAGTTACAAACTTAGATATACAATACAAAGCAAGGAATTGAAGAAATGAATTAAAGGTTTAAGAAATACTCAACCAAATCTTCAAATCTTTCACCCCAAGTGTGGTGTAAAAACTAGTCTCCAAACTTGATGAAAAACTGCTAAAGATAATCTATTACAAACCCTAAAAGAGTATTTATATTATTCCAAAAAACGGGAAAAAAATCTGGACCAAAATACCCTCTTGCACAACATGCTGCACCACATGACTCATCAGTGAGCCTAGTCAACTCTTTCACCCACGTCTGACCAGGGGGAGGGTCGTACCGAGTGTACAGTGGATCTCCATTAACCCGCAATCCAAAGAGGACCTCGACATTCTGAAGTGTAATCGTGGCCGCACCAGTGCGAAGATGGAAGGTATGTGTCTCTGGCCTCCACCGCTCAACCATGGCCGTGATGAGCGCCCAATCATGCTGTACCCGACCAACGGACACGCAACGGTAGATGCCGCCCCGAAACAATATCTCCAACACGCGAGGGTATGAGGGGTACTCGAGTAAAAGAGCCCACGCTCTCTGCAGTCTACGGGGACGGAGCCTAGTAGATATCCCTATAGTACTGGCCCATAATAACTCTGACCTATGATTGTCTTGCAAAGACAATACTGATCTATCAGCGGGCCCCGGGTGAACAGCGGGCCCTGGGTGATCATCGGGCCCTGGGTGATCATCGGGCCCAGGGGGAACATTCGGATCCATGAAAGAGTCCGATCTGTACAAACTAAATTAGTCATTATTCTTGAAATGAAAGATAAATTATATTAACTAATCGAAATTTAGCAGTAATATTTGTTTGGAACTCTATTTTGAATATGTGATACATTTTTAGTTGATCAAATAGCCAACACAACTACGATAAAATTAAACTAAGAGAGTATATTCGTCGACCACATATTTTCCTATAAACTTTACATTTTTAAGATAATTTTTTTTATTTAACTTATATATTCACGCTTTTAAAATTGTATAGCTTAACATTTCATAATCGTTTACAACTTGTTTGGATGGTTGTTACCTATTGTATTATATTATGTTGTTAGTTTAAATAAAATGTTTGCTTTGGTTGCTACTTTAATTTTATTGTTATGTAACGACGAAAGGTTCTATTTTATGTAACCACTGATTTGGTCTTATACAATACAACACAATACGATAAATGTCAAAACAATACATAACAATCATCCAAACAAAGTGTTAACAATATAATAATTCATTACCAATCAAATTTTTTCAATTCATAAAAAATATTTAACAAATACTCAATTAACAAAATAATAATTCATAAATAATTAACCAAATTAACAATTCATAAATAATTAACCATATTAACAACTCATAAACATATAACAAAATAACAATGCATAAACATTTAACAAATTAACAATGCATAAACATTTAACAAATTAACAATGCATAAACATTTAACAAATTAACAATGCATAAACATTTGACAAATAATGAAAAAAAAAAAACAGAACAGTGGCTTAAGCCACTGCCCAGCCAGCTCGATCAAACCAAAAAAAAAAAAAAACAAAATTTGCTTTTTTTTTTTTTGGAATTAAGGACGATTAAATGTAAAACGTGCATGCAATATAATGTATATAACAAAATAATAACAAAAGTTCATAGTAGAAAACTTTAATCGAAGATTTTTTGTAGAGTTATTTTAATCGAGTTGTACGCCGTTTTTTCTCAAAATTTAAACTTAGAATCTTGCTCCTTGACTTGAATATACCGAGAATCTAAACTTTCCGGATGAAATTTAATAGAAAACGACGTTTTTAAGACGTGGGGACCACCTCAAATCGCCTCCAATGGTGTTTTGATTTTTTTTTTCCACTGGAGGGGACCAGTGGTGGAACCCGATCGGGTTATAGAGGAGTTATATAGCGCAGTATTTTACTGCGCTATAGGAGAGAGACAAACTCCTATAACGCAGTAAAATAATGCGTTATAGGTGACTCACGGTTTTGGATAGCGCATTATTTTATTGGGTTATAGTACTTAACGGCTCCGTCTCCGTTAGTGCTGTAGCGCAGTAAAATACTGCGCTATAGGTACTTTTGTAACTTATTTTTTTGTTAGGGTATTTTGGTTCAAAAAAAATTTTCGTAGGCATTTTGGTTCCGGACTCTATCACGTGTTAGGCATTTATTAATTCACCAACTCACCTTGACTTCTAATTTCAATTATCAGCAAAATGAATATGGTTTAACGATATATTATATCGAGAATTAATTTGTATGATTATCAGATTCGTGAGTCTTGAGGATGGCTCATAAACCTCTTTAGTTTATACAATCGACGTTTATCATGGTATAATTTAGTTGTTACGGTTTTGTCCTGATTTATTAATCATATTTGAGCTTTTATTTTTCTCTTGAAGGAAAGTTAAAATATAATCATAATTGTTTTATTTTTTTTGAAAGAAAAATATAATTCTCTTTCATATTTGACTAGTTCTTTTCTTGGATGAAAAAGTTTTAGATCTCTATATATTGAAGAATTCCTCTCATACAATACAACACATAGAAAAATATCGATAATGTAGTCCTTTAGAGAGTTATGCTTAAGAGGAAATTTATTCTCTCAATAGGGTTTATAATATTTTTTATATTAATTTTATCATATCAAAAATCATATCATACTCTAAAGTCTTTTTTATTAATTTTTCTTTATTGTCTGATTTACCGTCATTCAAGGTTGACAAATTATTAGCTTCCGCATGACGCCCTGATTATTTCGATCCCAACAAGTTGTATCAGAGTCAATGGTTCAATTGATTGAAGACATGTTCAAGGCGGTCAGTTCAAATCAAGCTACAACCGATTTCGCGATAATGAAGATTTTGTTCAGAGTATTACATGTGGAGATGAATTTTCAACCATATTTTCAATAACCTTGCTGCTGCATATTTTTAAAACAAAAATAATTTTTAACTCATGCTTACTTTTAACGCATGAGCTCCGATTTTCAACCCTTGCTTACTTTAAATGCTTGGGTCAATTTTAACTCATGTTCACTTTTAACGTATAAGGCTCAAATTTTTAACCCATGCCTACTTTTAACCATAGCAAGCAGCAATGATGGAGATTATGTGAAGAAGACGGATCAATTTTTGCCAAGAAAATTCAGGCTAAAAGGGGAGATTTGTTAGGGTTTTGCTCTGATTTTCTTTTATCATATTTGAGTTTTACTTTTCTCTTGAAGGAAAGTCAAAGTATAACAATAATTGCTTTACTTTCCAGAAAGGAAAATATAATTCACTTTGGCTAGTCCTTTTCTTGAATGAAAAGATTTTGGACCTGTATATATTGAAGAATCTCTCTCATACAATACAACACATAGAAAAGTATCTACAATATAGTCCTTTAGAAAGTTTTGCTTAAGGGAAGATTTATTCTCTCAATAGGTTTACAATATTTTTTATATTAATTTTATCAGATGTAGGTCAATTGACCAAAACCATATCATATTCTAAAGTCTTTTTTATAGTTTTTTTGTGTTGTCTGATTTACCGTCATTCAAGATTTGTAAATTATTAGCTTCCGCATGACGCCCTGATTATTTCGATCCCAACACATATATCCTTGTAGAAAAGAGAGACTTGGAAAACAAATTAACAAGTAAATATTAAAAAAAAATACAATTGAAACGTGGTTTTGTCTTAAAACAAATAAATTTCTGTGGGCCTTTTGACTTGATTTAAAATGAAGCCATATTGGTTTCTTGAATATTGGCCAAGCATTTGCCTACTTGACGCCTAACCTCAAGAGCCAGATTGCATCGAGGGTGGCGATTATTTCTAATTTTAATTCTAACTTGAAATGTTATTTACAAATTAATATTTATTTTATAATTTAATTTACTATCTCAATATCAACTTGAAATAAATAGATAAAAAAGGTGTACATATACCCTCAATTTTGCGATTTAGAGCATATATACCTTTCGTTACAAAAGGGGTGTATATATATCTCTGCCGTTATAAAATGGTGTAAATATACCCCTACCGTTACAAAATGGTGCAAATATACCTTTTTCACTGACGAATTTTTAAAAAAAAATCATTTAGATTATTTTTTTAATTAAAAAAATGCCACGTGACTTTAAGAAAAAAGTCTACCTATATTTTTTTTAGTAGATATATTTTTTAAGCCGCATGGTAATTTTTTTGTGGTGTGTCGGGTCTGGTAAATTTAAAAAAATATCTCTGTGATTTAAAAAAAAAAAAAGTCTACCCACATTTTTAAACCGAACCCGACCCAACAGAAAAAAAATTACTATGTGGCTTTAGAAAAGTATGTCTACTAAAAAAAATGGATAGAATTTTTTTTAACGTCACGTGGTATTTTTGTAATTAAAAAATAACCTAAATGATTTGTTAAAAAAAATCCCGTCAGCGAAAAGGATATATTTGCACCATTTTATAACGGCAGGGGTATATTTACACCATTTTGTAACGGCAGGGGCATATATACACCACTTTTGTAATGAGGGGTATATCTGCTCTAAATCGCAAAATTGAGGAGTATATTTGCACATTTACCCATTTTAAAAATACTTCAAGTGGAATAGTATTTTTACGCTCTACCCTCTGCAAACCCCACTTGTGATATTACAGTAGGTATGTTTTTGTTGTTCTTGTTGTTCAAGTGAAATAGTAATTCTCACTCATTTATCTATATCAAAGTTGGGAAGGGTTGAGGAAGGCCTCGAATTTTTGACCGAAATAGTGTCCTTTGAGGGACAAATCTAACAAATGGGTTAGTCGGAATTTTCGTAACTTAAATGGTGAAAACGCAGGTCTGACATAGCACCTTCAGTGTGCGATTTTCAAGTCTAAAAACATACGGTCCTTTAAATATATTCACACTGAAGGTACTCTGCTATCCATGACCCTTCAGTGGATATTCCAAACTTTGGAGAAAAGTTCATATTTCCAAAAGCACATTTAGTATCGTAAATTCTTAAAATAGGAGAATCTGAAAAAGTAAGCTTTTCTTATTTGATGTGACAACTGAAACAACTTTTCCAGAACCTAAAGGCTCATACATGCTAAGGCACCTTCAAAAAACAATCTTCCTTAGACGCTTTTCTTTTATTTTATTTTTCAATATTATTTTTTGCTTCATAATGATTTATTTGTTGTAGGTAGATAGTTTTTTAAATCAGTAAAATATAACTGCATGCTTTTAACATTGTTACTCCATCTGTCTCAATATATGTGATAAGTTTGACTAGGAAAAAAGTTTAAGAAAAAAAAGAATACTTTTAAAATTTGTGGTTTAAAACAAGTCATAGATATTTGTGTGACTCTAAATAATTTTATTAAGGGTAAATTGAGAATTTTTAATTTAAATTATTGCTAACTATAGCAATGTGTCATTATTTTTGGGACAAACTATAAAAAGAAAGTGCATCACATAAATTGAGACAGATGTAGATGAAAGTCTATTTTTTTTTCTGGTTTAGTTTGATTATCAGCTTGGTTCGATTTTTCATGAACACCACCATGCATAGGTATACGATTATATAAGATATTTTGTTTATAATATTAAAATTGTATAAGACAAAATCAGCAATATTAATACGAATAAACACAATGAATAAATAAATATGGTAAAAAGTTAAAACACAACTTAGAAAAGTAATAAACTATAAAAAAAAAAAAGTAAAAGTAAAAGCAAAAAAATACCTCTTGAAGATGCACTTTCTTATTATTTGAACGGTTGATTAATGCACAAAATTTCTCAGATGGAAGTGATCCCAAATTCCAAATAATGTTTTGAAATCTTTTTGTGTTTTAGTGTATCAAACAAATTTACGGAGAAGGCTCCTGACTAAAATGGTGAAAGGGGGGACCGCATAGAAAGTGATGGGAAGAAAGAGATATTCTCTCTTAGGCAAGCGTGTCTTTGTAGGTTTAGTGACGTGCTTTAGGATATATGAGCCTTTAGGTTCGGAAAGGTTGTCTCACTTGTCACATTGGAGCAGTGACGAGTAAGGCAACCTTTAGAAATGTGCTTTAGGCTCTTTGTAGGATATATAAGCCTTTAAGTCTGCTCTAATGTGACAAGTGAGACCTAAAGGCTCATATATCCTAAAGCACGGTCAGTAAACCTACAAAGACACCCTTGCCTAAGAGAGCGTTCCTCATAAATAATAATATATCTCTTTCTTCCCATCACTTTCTATGCGGTCCACCTTTCACCATTTCAGTTAAGAGCCTTCTTCATAAATTTGTTTGATACACTAAAACACAAAAAACTTTCAAACCATTTTTGGAATGTGGGGATCACTTCCATCACAGAAATTTGTGCATTAATCGACCGTTCAAATAATCAGAAACCGCATCTTTAAGAGGTATTTTTTTGCTTTTACCTTTTTTTTTTTTATAGTTTATTACTTTTCTAAGTAGTGTATTAACTTTTTACCATATTTATTTATTCATTGTGTTTATTTGTATTAATATTGCTGATTGTGTCTTATACAATTTTAATATTATAAACAAAATATCTTATATAATCGTATACCTTTGCATAGTGGTGTTCATGAAAAATTGAACCAAGCTGATAATCAAATCAAATCGGAAAAAAATAGACTTTCATCTACATCTGGCCCAATTAATTATGTGATACACTTTCTTTTTATAGTTTATCCCAAAAATAATGATACATTTCTATATTTAGAAATAATTTAAATTAAAAATTCTCCTTTTACCCTTAATAAAATTATTTAGAGTCAGACAAATATCTATGACTTGTTTTAAACCACAAGTTTTAAAAGTATTCCTTTCTTTCTTAAACTTTGTTCCTAATCAAACTATATCACATATATTGGGACAGATGGAGTAACAATGTTAAAAGTATGCAGTTATATTTTTGACATACTGATTTAAAAAATTATCTACCAATAACAAATAAATTATTATGAAGCAAAAAATAATATTGAAAAAAAATGAAAAGAAATGCGTCTAAGGAAGATTATTTTTGTCATTAGGTTGAAGGTGCCTTAGCATGTATGAGCCTTTAGGTTTTGGAAAAGTTATTTCAGTTGTCCCATCATACAAGAAAAACTTACTTTTTTCAAATTCTCCGATTTTAAGAATTTACACTGAAGGTGCTTTTGGAAAGATTAGCCTTTCTCTAAAGTTTGAAATATCTACTGAAGGCTCATGGGTAGCAGAGCACCTTCAATGTGAATATATTTAACGGACCCTGTTTTTAGACGTGAAAGCACACATTGAAGGTGCTCTGCCACGCATGCGTTTTCACCATTTAAGGCCCCGTTTGTCCATAGATACAATTTTATTTTATTTTTGGAATTTTGGAGTTGGAGTTGTGTTTGGTCATAATTTTTGAAATTATAGTTTTTGATGAAATGTAGTTGTAAAAAAGTGAAAAAAGTGAATTTTTTTTAAAAACAAATTTTTTCAGTTTTTGGTATTCCGAAATATGACTTATTTACCTTCATTGTTTTCATTTTCATAGTTATTTATAACAGTTAATTCTCCTTTTATCATGACCTTCTTGCTTTGTTATTACTTGCTTTCATATTGTTTTCGATACGCTTGAGCATATCTAACCTTTTGTCTTGTCTTGTCTTTCTTTCTCTCCTCTCTTGAGTCGAGGGTCTTTCGAAAACAGTCGCCCTACCTTTCAAGGTGGGGGTTAGGTCTGTGTACACTCTACCCTCCCTAGACCCCACATAGTGGGATTATACTGGGCTTGTTGTTGTTGTTGTTGGTATTCCGAAATACAACTTCAAGTTATATTCGAAATTTTCATGGTCAAACACTGATTTCGAAAAAAGTGAAAAAAATTTCCGAAAAAAAGTGAACAATTTCTATGGCCAAACGGCTACTAAGGTGCAAAAATTATGACAAACCCATTTATTGGATTTGTTCCTCAAAAGACACCATTTAGTCAAAAATTCGTAGGCCTGTTCGTTCCATCAACATCCTAGCTTATCTCTTCCATAAAAAACAATAGCCAACAGCCAAGTACTAAAAGAACACGTAAAAAATCACAACAAAGGACCTAGGTTTAGGTATGATGACAATGTTAATAGAGTAATATAGTCCTCCTAGCAGCAAATATGAAACAAAATATATACAGGTGTACCATTTTCCTTCGCACGCGTGTCATATCCTGATTGTGAGAATCTCAAAGTCGACAGAATAAATTTTGGACGGTGGGGGAATAAAATGTAGCTTTGGAATTGACACGTGGAAGATTCTCATTGGTTAGAAACTATTTTTTGAACTCTTACGTGCCTCAAATATTTGGTCACACGCGAGTGTCCACGTCAGCCTGAAGGGGCAAAATATTACGATTTTAAATAGTTTAGGGGGGTGATAGGATAAAAAATTAAATAAGGTGTGTCGTAACAAAAACGCTACTACGTGAGGAGATAATGATGCCTTATTGCAAAGTTGAAAAGTATGAAATTACCTAAAGCTAAGGAGCTCTGGAACATTCCATGATTGCCACCTTAAATAGTAACTAAATACTTAAAGAGAAGAACAACATTTTAAAAACAATATTTTATACGTAAAGATGAAATCTTAGCTGGGAGTGGTGGTATATGCTACTCTATCATCTCAATTTATATAACATTTATTTCTTTTTAGTTAGTTCAAAAAATAATACATTTCTATTCTTAATAACTATTTAATCTAAACTTTCAATTTTATCTTTAATGAAATGATTTATAGCCACAAATATTTATAGTTTATTTTAAAACACACCTTTCAGAAGTCTTTTTTTTAATTTTTTTAAACTTCGTGTCAAATCAAACATCTTCATATAAATTGGAATGGAAAGAGTACTAGTTAATTTAAAATTAACTTACATGCATTGATAATAATAAAATTATTGTTAATCTATTCTTATTTATTGCAGCAAGCTATTTGCTTATCTGTTTCACTTTTTAAGTTACCAAATTGAGTTTATTATGGACAGTAACCCTGTTCTAATGATGATCTAATTTGCTTTATTGTAACAGTTGATCAAAATAGGAGCATTGAGGTTTCAAGTTAGAGAATATGGAAGCCTGCCTAGATTTCGGGAGACATTGGTGCGCTGATTTTTTATTATTTTTTTTAAATCAGGAAGATTTAACTGAGGCAGTGAGATTATTGATTCTATCTTTACGTTGAACCTGCGATTTTGAATGTGAGTCCTGATAGGGAGTGCTGGAGTGCTTTCCCCTTTTTATGTATCTTGTACTTCCTCCGTTTCATAATAAGTAATTTTTTAAACTTTTCATTTTGTTTCAAAATAAGTGGTGCTTTAAAATATCATGAAGAAATTGATATTCTTCTTCCAAAATGATCCTTATTTACATAATCAAGAATCATTAAGCTTTTTTTTTTCTAGACATTTAATTAGGAGTAAGTTAGTAAAAACACTCTTAATTTTCTAAGACTGAATATTTTCTTAAGGCTATGCATAAATCTAAAAAGTCACTTATTATGAAATAGAGGGAGTACAACGCTAATTTAAATTAGTTTGGACCCCAAAACACATTAAAAAACACAGGTGGAAAAGCAAAAATAAAATAAAAAAAAAAGAGATTTTAAACTTAATACTCCTAGTTTTTACGGGTCCGGAACTAAAATGCCCCCAAAAAAAACATTTTGAACCAAAATACCCCAACAACAAAAAAAGTTACCAAAGTACCCATAGCGCAGTATTTTACTGCGCTATAGCACTAACGGAGACGGAGCCGTTAAGTGCTATAGCGCAGTATTTTACTGCGTTATAGATTTTTTTTTTTTTTGGTACTTCTATAACGCAGTAAAATGCTGCGTTATAGAAGTACCAATTTTTTTTTTTGTATAATGCAGTAAAATACTGCGTTATATAAACAGTACAAAAAAAAAATTGGCCAACTTTATTTTTTGCAACACTTAGTGTTATTTTCCATACTTTGACCAATAATTAGTCGTGTGTCAAGATTCTGAAACGTCAATATTTTATATAGAACCTGATATTTTTTTCTGCGTACAATAATGTAGGCTCAATACATCAAGGATACGTAAACGTTCGGATCGTCATTTTAGGGGTTGAAAAGGTGCTCGAAGTAAGTTTTGTTTGAAAAAAATTTAGTGTTTTTTCCATACTTTGACCAATGATTAGTCGTGTGTCAAGACTCCGAAACGTCAATATTTTATATAGAACCTGATATTTTTTTTCTGCGTACAATAATGTAGGTCCAATACATCAAGGATACGTACACGTTCGGATCGTCATTTTAGAGGTTGAAAAGGTGCCCGAAGTAAGTTTTGTTTGAAAAAACTTAGTGTTTGACTGTAAGGTTAGTTTAGTCAACTTTATGTGTCGAGAAAATTAGTCAGCTTTATTTTCAAAAATTGAAACCGTAGAAGTGAAATTGACATTCACAACTACATTACCCCGGGATTTTTACGTTGAAATTTATTGCGTATCATCATCTTATAAGTAAATAAAACTGAAAATTTCACGTCAATTTGGGGGAAAATCGAAATTGAATGGGATAAAAGGAGTTTTTTTTTAAATCGGCTCGGCATGTGGCAGTTTGTCCGCATAGATCTCGAAAAAATACGCAATTTCAAAAAACAAAAACGCGTAAAACGGACGTCCGAGCGCAAAGTTATGACCATCTAAAGTTTGACGACTTTACAACTAGTTTTTGTCCCTATATTTTTTAGAATTATATTTATATTCAAAATAAAGTTATGTCTTGATTAAAAAATAACACGCTTAAATCAAAATCTTAAAAAATAAAACACCCTAAAGTTTTCAAACAAAACTTACTTCGGGCACCTTTTCAACCCCTAAAATGACGATCCGAACGTCTACGTATCCTTGATGTATTGGGCCTACATTATTGTACGCAGAAAAAAATATCAGGTTTTATATAAAATATTGACGTTTCGCGGTCTTGACACACGACTACTCATTGGTCAAAGTATGGAAAAAACACTAAGTTTTTTCAAACAAAACTTACTTCGGGCACCTTTTCAACCCCTAAAATGACGATTCGATCGTCTATGTATCCTTGATGTATTGGGCCTACATTATTGTACGCAGAAAAAAAATATCAGGTTCTATATAAAATATTGACGTTTCGGAGTCTTGACACACGACTAATCATTGGTCAAAGTATGAAAAAAACACTAAGTTTTTTCAAACAAAACTTACTTCGGGCACCTTTTCAACCCCTAAAATGACGATCCGAACGTCTACGTATCCTTGATGTATTGGGCCTACATTATTGTACGCAGAAAAAAATATCAGGTTCTATATAAAATATTGACGTTTCGGAATCTTGACACACGACTAATTATTGATCACAGTATGAAAAATAACACTAAGTGTTGCAAAAAATAAAGTTGGCCAATTTTTTTTTGTATTGTTTATATAACGCAGTATTTTACTGCGTTATACAAAAAAAAATTGGTACTTCTATAACACAGTATTTTATTGCGTTATAGAAAGAAAAAAAAAATTTGGTACTTCTATAACGCAGTAAAATACTGCGTTATAGAAGTACCATAAAAAATATTTTTTTTCTATAACGCAGTAAAATACTGCGCTATAGCACTTAACGGCTCCGTCTCCGTTAGTGCTATAGCAAGCTGAGGCGGGAGAAAAAGCGTAATTGCCCGGTGTCATAGGTTACCTTTCTATCTCAAATCAGAAAGGATTTTTTTTCAAAATAGTAGTTGTGTTTTTAGCAAAACAAATCATAAGGAAACATTATGATTAGGAAAAGCAAAATCTTACTAAAGAGAGAAGTATTTTATTGCGCTATGAATACTTTGGTAATTTTTTTTTTGTTGGTATATTTTGATTCAAAATATTTTTTTGAAGGGCATTTTGGTTCCGGACTCTAGTTTTTACCAACCCACTCACGGGCACAAGACAGTCAAAAGAATAATAGGACATCCCTGTTCATCGTCAAAAAGAACTGTACAAGTGTAGGAATTTATCTCATTGTTGCTCAAGCCGAGCCAAGTGTTCTTCTCTTTTGGGTACTTTTACTTTTTTTATACCTTTTAGCACTATTTCTTTAACCAAATAATGTTTTACATGCTCATGAATCACGATGACCTGAGAGATGTTAGTTTCATTTATCTTATTAATCTTTCAAATTTTATGAATATGAATAAATTCTAAAGTTTAACCTACAAGACTATTCAACTGTCTAGGTATCACCATCATTCATCATCAAAGGGCACTAATTTTCTTTTGGATGTTTTTTCCTTTATTCTTTCATCATGAAATTTCATTCCTTCTTTTTTTTCTTTCTCGAGAATTCCTTCTCACATTATTCCTTTCTGAGTTAGTTTTGACTTTTGAGTTTTTGTTTCCTTTTAATGCTCACACAGAAAAACGAATAGGCAAATAGAAGTGCTCATTTAAGAGTAGAAGGCCTTAGGGGCCTATAATTGATCTTTTGTTGAATTATTCTTTACCTAATTAATTACTGATATATCTATGCTCGTTTTATGAATCTTGTATGACCTGCAAACCTAATGAGAAGAAAAGGGAAAGAAGATTAAACAATCTAATCCTCAAGCAAATAAATCTTTTTCATGCCTCACTAGAGATCTCTTTTGCTCAGATCAACAGGAAGTGGTCGATTGAAAACCTAAACTTCGATTAAAATAAAGTACAACTGTCGTTAGTTCGGGATTCGATTGAGCTACGACTAAGATTTTTCTATTTTATGAATTAATTGTTAAATGGTAAATATTGTGCTGGTCCTAAGTAATTAATTAGTTTGAATATGCGTTGAGTGTGCTGTTTACCTCGAATTTAGGTAATCAATTGAATTTGTAAGTGAGGTATAGGATATGTAGATGAACTTTAATCTATTTTGGGTTTATAGGAAATAATTATAGATTTGCGTGCTATAGCATGTGTACGTGAATATATACTCTAATGATTGAAATAAAGATATGGATGTTTGTGATTAAGCCAAATATATTGGAAGAATAAGCATAAAATGCCACTGATCCGGACTAAAAGAGAAAGAGAGCTTCAATATATAATTTCTATTACAATGTTCTTGATCTTGAAAAAGCTAAGCCTTAAAAGTAGGGAAATGCCTCCTACTTATAGTTTTGCCTTATGGGCCTTGCATACAACATAAAACCCCTTTAGAATAAAGAAAACTCTAAAAGGATAAGGTTGGGCCGTACGGTCTGATACCCGTACGATTGGCAGTACAATGTGGCAGAACGGTCTTGACGCGTGGCAATTTTGTAACTGATCACCCGGACTAACGGCCACGATCAACCCAGCCATGGAGAAACCGGACTAACGGCCACGATCAACTCGGCCATTGAGAAACCGGACCAAACAATTTCCTTCGCCTTTTTCTGATCAACCATTTCTAGTGCAATACCCCCGGTTCGAAAGAAAGTCCTCATGCTCGTGCTTGTTTCTTTCTTTCCTCGATTCCCGATCTCACCGGTCTAGCATAAATCCGATTTTTACAGTATACAGATAGTCCCCACACTTTCCGGATTGTAGTTTTACCGGAATAACGGGAAGTGGATGAGTCACGAAACCGGTGGTTCCATAAGCTCGTTCTTATCTTTTCATTTTGGCGGGAACAGTTGCGTCACGTCTCTCTGCCATCAGCCACGTGTCTCATCCTGAACGGCCAACTTTGGCAACCGCCGTAGCGCACGTCGTTTCAAATCACGTCTCATTAATTGTGGGATACATGGCATCCCCCGGTTGGCTGGGATCTGTAACCGCTGGTTTCCCATACCTATATAAGGCTTTTAACCCTTTCATTTTTCCATTTTACTTCTTCACTTTCTTCTTCTCCAATTCTAATCATCTTCATCTCATATTTCTTGTTGATTTCGACCGTTTTCTTCCCTCAATTCGTTGCTCACATTGTGTGTAAGTAAACCAACTTTGCCAACCTTTTCATTTGCTGTTTTCCTATCGAAAGTGCTGCTTTGTTTCTTCTCTCACTTTGCCATTTTGAATTTTTTCAACTACTCCTTCACTCTTTCTTATTTTTTAACTTGTTCCTTCTCCCTTTTCGAATTCGCCAATCTCCTTTCCCGTAACTTCCAAATGTCTTCCAACACCGAAACCACCTCCCAGGATGTTCCCTCGGTTTCTTCTCAAGGAACCGAGCCAACTTCACAACCCAAAGGAAAAACCGTCATTGAGCCCACTGCTTTGGACATTGTACCGTCCAAACCTAACTATAACAAGGAGTTTGATATTGAGAAGCCTTCTCCTATTGCTGATAGAGTGTTTGATGTAAGGCGGTACCCGTCGTCCATTACCGAGGAGAAACTTTATCAAGTCTGGGCTGATTGCGGATGGGATAACCGTCCGGTACAAGTGTTTGCCCCCGGACCTGATGAATCGATCACCGATCATCGGGAGGGCTTGCTGTACGTTTACACCTATCCTTTTACACTCAAGCACGACCCCCTAATCGACCCGGTTATTTTGAATATGTGCCAGACATATAATGTAACCTTGGCCGAGATTGGTCCGATAGTCTGGAGGACCGTGGCCTGCCTCTGGCTGTTGGCCAACATCTTAAAGAAGGAGTTTACGATGGCTCACTTCATCCGATTATATTCCCCTGTTGACACCCAATTTTGTCCCTCCTTTATTCTAATTTATTTCCATGGGCTTCAAATTTATTAACGAGCTAAATATTTTATTTTCACTACTATTTTTATTTCTACTACTATTAATACTGTTACCTTCATTTTCACTATTTTTACTATTATTACTTTATCACAAATTTTTAAATGGTTCGTCATCGTTTCATTTTAGGATTTATACTCGTTAAATTAATTTTACTTTATTAAATTCTTTACTTTCTACATACTAATTATTATTTATCTTCACATAATATATATTGTACTAGTTGTTAAATTAGAAGCCCAAAAATAATTAAAATTAAAGGAAGAAAAAGGCCAGGAAATTCGGACCAATTATGCTCCAACATTTGAGCCCAAATCAGTCCACTACCCGTTAATTCACCAGCCCAAATCACCCCTTAACAACTCACCCAACAGACCAGCCCAACAATTCAACTCCTCAGCCCACTGTCCTAATATCCGACCCGGCCCATTGCTCTTAAACTTCATCACCTACCCTAATCAACCAAAGACACACCAGCCGCCTCCCTTCTTTTTCTTTCTTTCCACTTTCTTCTCATCTTCATTTTAGCCAAAACCGCAGTTACCGTTCAACAATGGCAGGACTTTGCCATGCCATTTTCGTGCAACACTTCCCATTTCCTTGTCATCTTCTGCACCCCTCCGCATAGCCTTCTCTATCACCTTTTTCCTCCTTCAAGCAAAAATCAGCTTTTACAACCATGGCAGAGGCTTGACCATCCCATTTCCATGCAAGTCTCGAATACAGTCGACACAAGAGACCAACAAACTTTACGAAATATGATTTTTCTACAAAAAAGAAAATAAAAAAGCTTTACCAATTCGTTCAAACCCGTGACCATCTGCTTTGAACGGTCCATTTGATTCAACTTTGAATCCATTTCATTATCCCGCCCAAATCGAAACCCTAACCTTTTCCTATATATACATCGTTATGTCTTCAGCCGAAAAAAAGGAAGAGGACGGAAGATTTTTACCCTATTCGACATTTCCACCTTCCACTACTACTGGAAGTTTTAGCCTTGTTTTAATTCGAGTCTATTTCGAGGTCTTTTGGTAGTCATTACTGACATCTAAAGATAATTTTGAAATAACCAATTCTTTTCAAAGAAAGAGTGTACTGTTTATGTTTCTATTGGGATTTTGGTTAGTCTGCAGCTTACTCTAAATTTCATATGATTTGATAAGCCACTTTAGCTTATTCTTGAACACTTCCGACAAAGAAAAACTTTCTGGTTCGTTTCAATCCGAGGTTCGAATCGTTCGTTGTAGTCGATTGTAGATTCGAGACCCGACGCCCACTTCACTGCACCCACAAAAAGTCGGTGAATCTTAAGCTTTAACCTTTTCCCTTTTTTTTCTTTCATTGATGAATCTGCCTGTTTGAAATGAAATTAGAGTTTCTTGTGTAAAATCATGCCTTCGGAATGTGTTAATGTCATTTATGTGGTGCTTGTGTTGATATCCGGACATCTGTTATATTGGTGTATTGTGAAAGTAGACATCGATCTTTGCTCTTGTCGACACCTGTGTCATTTGGACTAAATTCATTTTTAGAAATCATGTACTAGGTTGCTGTTGCTTTCTGCCTATATAAATTTCAGAGTTCTGCTGCTCTCTTGATATTTTCAATTAAATTTTAGCTTTGTTTGCTATTTGTTTAAATTTTAACTTTAATTAACCTTAGGTGCCCTAATTCACCGTAAATAATTAGGTGGCGACTCCTTGACTTTAATTAACCCCGAAATTACCGGAATGTTATAAACTATTTTGACCTCGGTTAAAATAGGGTATAACATCCCCGAGGTTGTTCCGAGGGGGTGTAATAAAGCTCGCCAAGCGAAGCTGGAACCCAATCTTATCGAAGATGGATGAAGATAGAGACCGAGGTTGGCTAGAGCGCTACGTCCGGGTGAGGACCGCGGACATAATTCCGGCCAACTATATGCCCTTTCCGGAGAGGTGGAATGATAATCGTAAGTATCTCAGTTCTATTAATAGTTACCTTTGAATGCTTTGTTAAACGCTTGTCCTTTCATATTGTCATGATTTCTCCCCTCCTTTATACCAGCCGTGGCATGGATATCTCTGGTTATCCAGAACATAACGAATGGGTTTGTGCTCTCCTTAGCCAACACACCCATGAAGCACGGACATGGGGACTCCTGTTGCGTGGCCGATGGGTCGCTCAAAACTACAGTAATACTATGCTTGGAATTTATCGCAATTTCTACTTTTTTCTTTCCCCCCTCTTTGTAACCTTTTCGGTATTCAGGTCTACCCAAGGGCTCAGTGAACCCAAGACCGGAGCCAGCAGCCGAAATCGCTGCGCCGGTATCCGAATTTGATTCAGCGGGTACATCCCGTATTATTGCTGCTACCAACAAAAGGAGGAGAAACCCCTCGGAAAAAGGGCAAAAATTGAAAAAGAGGGCAAGAAGTGTCGTTCGGACTCTAAGAGACGACACAGAGCCCGATTTCCTCGTTCGGAAGATCGGTATGACCCCTTCCGTTGCTTCTATTCCGGTGGAGGCTATCACCATTCCGCCACTTCTTTCAGTCGGGGAAAGACAGTCAGCTCCGACATTGCACACAGGTGGGGAAGAAGTTCTTTACCCGACTCCTCTAAGGTCGATTGAATATGTTGATATTTCAGGTGATGCTTCATCCGAGAAGACCCCCCTGCGAAGGACTAGAAGGTCCGGGCAAGCTCCAACTGCCGCAACCGATCAGAGGGCCGAGCCGTTTCCCGAGACCGAGGCTCCAATAAATGCTGGTCCATTGTCCGGCGACAAGACTGCTGCAACTTCCGAGATCCCTGCCTCTACCGAGGCTGCTGAGGCTGCTCCGAATTCTCCAACTCTAGTTTCTCCGACTCCAGCTTCTAGGTCGGATAACTTTGATGATATGTTCTCGTCCTCCTGCTACCGGGGAAGCTGCCGGTTTCGGACATCTCCCTATCCCTCGAGTCACGAGGGCAGCTAGCCGGTCCACCGAAACTGGTGCAAGGGATTTCCTGGTGCGCATCTTCCCGGCCCCAAGTGTGGAACGTAGGAGGACAAGATCGGTCGTGATTACCGTCCCCGAGGACTGCAGTTTTTTGTCTCGTCCGGTGGGAGTAGCAAGCTATCTGAGGCCCCTCGTCTCGGACTCAGATAAGCGGAAGATTACCGGAGTCCCCTGGCAGAGTCTCATTAATGAGGGCATGCATGTGGGCAATCGAGTAAGCTTATCAGCCTATCCTTGCATAATTCAATGGGAATTTTAACTTCTCGTTTATCCAAGTTTAAGTTCTAGTTTCTTTTACAGAGTGTGGTGCTCGTCAATGAAGCCTTCATCCGTGCTCAGCAAGAAGTTGACGACCTTAAGGGCCAGCTGGATGCCCAGGGTCGAGAAACGGAGAAGTTCCAGCACCTTTTGCAAGTGAAGGAGGATGAATTGAACCGAGTTGTTGCCCTTTCCAACCTTTAACCCGAGCTCGAAACAGTGAAGGCCGAAAACCTTCGGTTAAGGAATGAGTTGGCCGGGATGGTCGAGAAGAACCGGCTTCTGGAACCGGACAAGGTCAGCCTTAGCCAAGACAACGCTCGTTTTTCTTCAAGGCTTGGTGAGCCCGAAACCACTATCTCTCAACTCAGGGGAGAGCTTGACTCGGTCAAGTCTGATGCCGTGAACATGGCCGAGAGGCATCGGCATCTTGAATTTGAAAGTGCTAAGTATAAGGAGAGGATGAGGGTGTTCGAGCAAAAAGCCGAGGACAAGGCCCGGATATGCGACGAGCTGAAAACCGAACTCGAGGAGACGACCGAGGCTAATGACCTTCTCAAAGCCGAGCTCGAGTCGGCCACTAAAATCCAAAGAATCCTTGATGAAGAGAGGGATGAATTAGTGGCCAAGCAGGCCCAGGATGAGGCCGATTTGGCAGAAGGCCTTAGGAATGCCGAGGCTCACACCACGATTGCGGTGGAGTAGGAACGGTGGCAGTCCCGGAGGGCCACCATTGAGCAAGCCGAGCATGGCTTTTCGGATCTCCCGGCCCTGATACTCGAAGGTAAAACGACTGAGGAAGAAGCTAAGAGAGCCCTCGTTACTGACTGCGAAGATTCCGAGCGGACAGTATCCGAACATTCTGGATCCAGCCACACCGTATAGACCAGGGCCTGCATTTAGCCTTTATTTTGTCTTTTGCCTTTTTGGCTTTATTTTTATTTTTCAACTTCGTAGGAATTTCAGGTGTAAAAAACCTTACATATATGAAATGTGCATTTTTCTTATTGACTGTCTTTATTATTTTGCTTGAATGCTTGTTATCACTTTTGCCCGAATTTTTGGTCTGTTTTAAGGACAAGCAGAGACTCGGAGTCATTTTTTTGGACTGTGCCTGAATATTTGCTTTTCTCTTCGTCCGGGACGTTTTGTCCGGGAATTTGATCGAGTGGTTTTCCTGTTGGACTTATTTATTCTATGTGAATTCAGACGTCTCCGAATCACGTTAGGCATTTTTAGGGCCGATATTTTTTCGGCTATTCACTTATCAAGATTAGGTTTGGACACCTGAATCCCTGCCTTACCAATTTCTGATGTAGTAGTCCCCATTCGCGGGTGTTAAAGATTTTGGCTTGGTTCAATGTGACCTTGTTGCCTTTGTCGAATTTCGACTGTAGTGCCCGGAGTAGGGTATATGAATAAAGCGATGCCGAAATACAGCGGTAATCACCGAGGTAGGGTGTTTTAACAAGAATACATATCCGAAATGCAATAATCCAAACTTTCGATAATCTTTGTATTGCAAGTATTTGTACGTGCAAGATGAGAATTTTGTCCGTTTCCTTCTGTTTTTGCCGTAGCAAATACTAAGTGGACACGATTCATTCTGATCGTTTAGTCCTTGCATCGAAACCCAATACAGAAGGTCCGGTTATGGTTTTGCCGTACCAAATACTAACTGGACACGATTCATTCCGATCGTTTGGTTTGTTGAGCTCATTCGTTTTTGACTAACCGGGGTAAACCTCGATGTGGGTATAGTGGTTCCCTAGTGCTTATCCGAGCTACAAGATCGGGTAAGCACTATCAAGTCCCACTCGTAGGGTGTGGCCCCAAATTTCCGGGCACTTGTCCTCGTCTTTATCAAGTAACACGCTGTACTTGTTGCCTCATTAAAAACCTTGTCGGAAAACTCATTTTGGGAAAAATCCGTACTAAGGAAAAGAGTGCAACACGTGTTTTGAGACCTAGTACCTAACTTTATTCGGTACTCGACTTCCTGCAAAAAAAAAAAGATTAATAAATAAACACAAGTGTCCATACCTTAGCAGTAGTATCTCTTCATATGAGCCACATTCCAGCTATTGCGCAACCGTTGCCCGGCCATGGATTCCAGCTGATACGATCCTTTTCCCGTTACCACGGTTATCTTGTAGGGCCTTTCCCAGTTCGGACCCGGTTTTCCATCGTTGCGATTCTTGGTGTTCAAGGTAACTTTCCGAAGCACCAAGTCCCCAACTTGGAAATGTCGAAAATTGGCTCTCCAGTTGTAGTACCTTTCCATTCTCTGCTTCTAGGCTGCAATACGGACCAACTCGTTTTCGCGAAATTCATCCGTGAGATCGAGTTTTACGGCCATGGCCTCCTCGTTTGACTCCTCAGTGGTCTACCCGAATCGGAGACTCGGTTCACCAACTTCTACGGGAATGAGGGCTTTGGCCCCGTAGACCAACGAGAAGGGTGTTTCTCCCGTGGTTGATTTCGATGTGGTTCTGTAAGCCCACAATACCTCCGGTAGTATTTCCCTCCATTGATGCTTTGATGCTTCAAGTCTTTTCCTCAGATTTTGAATTATTGTTTTATTCGTGGATTCCGCCTGTTCGTTCGCACACAGGTGGTACAGAGTTGATACGATTTTCTTGATCTTCAACCCTTCGAGGAAATCATTGATTTTGCCGCCAATGAACTGAGGACCATTATCACAAGTTATCTCAGCCGGGATGCCGAAACGACAAATAATGTGGTCCCATATGAAGTCAATAACTTCCTTTTCTCTAATTTTTTCGAAGGCCTGCGCTTCAACCCATTTGGAGAAATAGGCAGTCATAAACAAAATAAAACGGGCCTTACCTGGTGCCCATGACGATGGACCAACAATGTCCATTCCCCACTTCATGAAGGGCCAAAGTGACATTGCCGAGTGCAGCAACTCCCCGGGCTGAAGAATCATCGGGGCATGTCTTTGACACTTGTCACATTTTCAGATAAAATTTTTCGAATCTTCGTCCATCCGGTTTTAGTAGTAACCGGCTCTGATAATTTTTTGGACCAAGGCTTCAACATCGGAGTGATTGCCGCAGGTCCCCTCGTGTACTTCTCTCATCACTTACTCGGTTTCTCCGAGACCCAAACACTTGGCTAGGGGTCCGAAGAAAGACCGTCGATACAATTGGCCGTCTACCAAGCAGAAACGTGTAGCTTTTGTCCTTAGTGATCGTGATTCTTTTGGATCACTCAGGAGCTTTCCATCTCGTAAGTAGTCGATGTACTTGTTGCGCCAATCCCAAGTTAAAGCCATTGTGTTTATTTCAGCATGTCCGTTTTCTATCGCCGAATTCATCAAGTGCTCCCTAGTCCCGGGGTTGATTTCTTCCCTTTCGACTGAAGATCCCTAATTTGTCAATGTTTCGGCTTCGCTGTTATGCTCCCTGGGTATATGCTGCATGGTCCATTCTTTAAACCGGTGTAGTGTCACTTGGATTTTTCCAGATACCTTTGCATCCGTTCGTCCTTGACCTCTAAGACGTTATTTACCTGGTTAACGACCAAGAGAGAGTCGCATTTTGCTTCAATTATTTCGGCCCCTATATTCCGAGCTAATTCCAAACCTGCAATCATATCCTCATACTAGGCTTCATTATTAGTCAATTTAACAGATCTAATGGATTGTCGAATTGCATCCCTGGCGGGGGTTCTAAGGACGATTCCTAGCCCGGAACCTTTAAGGTTCGAGGCTCCGTCCGTGTGGAGCGACCAAATACTCGAAGCTTTCCCCAAGGTTAGCAGACGTTCTTTCTCAACCTCGGGGACCATAGCCGGGGTGAAGTCTGCCACAAAATTGTCCAAGATCTGGGACTTGATGGCCGTCCGAGGCCTGTATTCGATATCATATCCGCTAATCTCTACGACCCATTTAGTTAGTCTACCTGATAATTCCGGTTTATGCATGATGTTCTTTAGAGGGTAAGTAGTTACTACACATATCGGCTGGCATTGAAAGTAAGGCTTGAGCTTTCTAGAAGCACTTACCAATGCCTATGCCAACTTTTCTAGGTGGGGATAACGGGTCTCCGCATCCCCTAAAGTTCTACTCACATAATATGTAGGGAATTGCGTACCTGATTATTCTCGGACCAAAACACCACTTACCGCTACCTCGAAAACAGCAAGGTAGAGAAAATGCTGCTCGTCCACTTTCGGTGTGTGCAGTAGAGGCGGGCTGGACAAGTACCTTTTCAATTCTTGCAAAGCTCTCTGACACTCCGGTGTCCAAACGAAGTCATTCTTCTTTCTTAGTAAGGAGAAAAAACGGTGACTCTTATCTGAAACCTCGATATAAAATGTCTCAGCGCGCTATCCTTCCGGTGAGCCTCTGCACTCCTTTGACATTATTCACCACCTCAATATCCTCGATGGCTTTGATCTTATCCGGGTAGATTTCAATCCCCGGTTTGACACTATGAAACCCAAAAATTTGCTAGACCAGACACCGAAGGCACATTTTTCCGGGTTAAGCTTCATGTTGCACTTGCGGAGTACATCGAAGGTTTCCTGCAAATGCTTTAAATGGTCCTCTGTTTCCAGGGACTTGACCACCATGTCGTCAATATAAACTTCTATTGTTTTTCCTATTTTTTCTTCGAACATTCCATTAACTAGGCGTTGGTAAGTTGCACCGGCATTTTTTAATCCGAAGGGCATGACATTGTAACAGTAAGTCCCATACCGGGTAATAAAGGATGTTTTCTCTTGATCCTCCGGGTGCATCCGGATTTGGTTATACCCGGAGTAAGCATCGATAAAACTTAACATCTCATGTTCGGCCGTCGCATCGATCATTCTTTCGATGTGAGTCATCGGAAATGAATCCTTCGGGCATGCTGTGTTTAGATCCTTATAATCAACGCACATTCAAAATTTATTACCTTTATTCGGCACCACTACTACGTTAGCTAGCCAGTACGGGTATTTTACCTCCCGGATAAAGCCTATTTTCAAAAGCTTTGTTACCTCATCCTTTACGAAGGCGTGCTTCGATTCTGCCATAGGCCTCCACTTCTGCTTCACCAGGGAAACTCTCCCGTCGAGGCTGAGCTTGTCATTTGTTACTTCTGGTGGCACACCTGTCATATCTATATGAGGCCATGCGAAACAATCGGCATTAGCTTGAAGAAATTTAACTAACTTGCTCCTGAGCTCCGAGGTTAACCCCGTGCCCAGGTATACCTTTCTATCCGGTAGATATTCAAACAAGATGACTTGCTCCAACTTCTCTACTGTAGACTTGGTTGCATTCGAGTCATCCGGCAAGACGAATGATCTGCGTGCACTGAAATTATCCTCTTCATGCCCCAAGTCCAACCCCATCTGCTCCGTTGTCGAACCCGTGTACTTTAGTTGTTATTTAGAGTCCTTGCCACCGATCGATTCATTCTTTTTTTTATCCGGTTTTTTAGGTAGGGGTGATGCTTCCTCGACCGCGAACATCTCCGTTGCAGCGGGTTGTTCTCCCCGAATGGGTTTTATCCCCTTCGGGGTCGGGAATTTCAGTAGCTGATGTAATGTCGATGGCACGGCCCTCATGCTAGGTATCCACGGTCTGCCTAGCAATGCATTATACTTCATATCCCCCTTCGATTACATAGAACACCGTTTGCTGAATGGTGCCGTCAATGTTGATCGGCAAAGAAATCTCCCCCTTCGTGGTTTCACTTGCCATATTGAATCCACTGAGCACTCGGGCTACCGGTACGATCTGATCGAGTAGCCTTAGCTGTTCAACCACTTTCCACCAGATGATGTTGGCTGAGCTACTTGGGTCAATCAAAATACATTTAACTTGCGATTTAAAAAATAAGAACAGAGATTACCAATGCATCATTGTGCGGTTGAATAATACCTTCTGCGTCATCGTTGTTGAAAGAGATGGAACCCTCGGGTACGTAATCCCGGCTGCGCTTCTCACGCACAATGGAAACCTTTGTCCGTTTCATCACCGGCCCTCGAGGGGTATCGGTACCCCCGATTATCATGTTGATGATATACTGAGGTTCCACTAGTTTGGCCCGTTTATGAGATTCCCTTTCCTTGTAGTGGCCTTTTAGCTCGTTCACTTAGCAATTCTCGAAGGTGGACATTCTTCAGTAACTGAGCCATCTCCTGTCTTAGTTGGCGATAGTCCTCAGTTCTGTGCCCATGGGTTCCATGATATTCACATATCACGCTCGGGTCCCGTTAGCCCTGGTCTGACCTTAGTGGTCTCGACCATCTTTCTTCTGCGATGCGGCCAATAGCCGAGACGAGGTCCGAAGTGTTGACGTTGAAGTTGTACTCCGATATCCTTGGAAAGTTTTTTTTGCTGGCCGAGCTTCCGACATCACTCCTAAATGAGAGACCTCGATTGTTTGACGGGCGCTCGGTCCGTTCATCACCCCGACTGGAGGATTGGCTCGGGCCAACCCTAGTTTTTCTGAACTGAAGCTTGGCCTTTCCGAATGAGAGTATAGCCGATATCTTTCCCTCGATGGTCTTGACTCCGGATCGTAATTTTTCCTCGATCTCTCTGAGCTTTTGTTCATATTTACGGGTCCCGGGAGAAGTTCGAGTTGGTCATCCTCTACCCGAATCTTTGATTCGTATCTGTTATGGACATCCGCCCAGGTCACAGCCTCGTATTCCATCAAGTTTTCCTTTAGTTTGAACGAGGTCGTCGAGCTCCGAGGATTAAGCCCTTTGGTAAAAGCTTGTGCAGCCCATTCCTCCGGAACCGGAGGGAGCTCCATCCGTTCCCTTTGGAATGGGTTGAGAAATTCACGCAATAACTCATCATCCCTTTGGGCTATACGAAAAATATCCGCCTTACTGGCCTGCACCTTTTTGGCACTAGCATGAGCTTTTATGAATGCATCCGCGAGCATTTCGAGAAAAGTGATTGAACGCTCGGGCAGATGGTCGTACCAAGTCAATGCTCCCTTCGACAGTGTTTCCCCAAACTTTGTCAACAACACAGATTTAATTTCGTCCTCTTCAACATCATTACCTTTTATGACACAGGTGTATGAAGTCACGTGTTCCTGAGGGTCCGTTGTGCCGTCATATTTCTGGATATCCGGCATTTTGAACCTCTTCGGGATCAATTTCAGAGCCGCACTCAGAGGAAAAGGCCTCTGAATGTACCTCTTCGAATCCGGTCCTTTCAGAATAGGCGGAGCCCCGGGATCTGGTCCACCCGAGAGTTATATGTTTCCACCATCTTCTCAGTCGAGTCTACCCGCTTCGCCTATGTTTCAAGCATTCTCAGAACTTCGGTGGATGAACCAGCTCCGAACCCATTACTCTCGACCATCTGTGTCTCGTCCCTTCTGGTTCGGCAACACCTTTCGTCCTTTCCGGGGCCGTTTCATCATTTTTGCTTTGCAACTGGGCTATTGCGACTCCTTGTTCGGCAATAGCTGCCGTCTGTTCCTGCAAAATTTCAAAAATTAAACGTAAGTTAATATCATCCGGGGTATCCGGCACTTTCCGGCCTTGTGTCCGGGACAAAGTAATTGAATTGTGAGTATTTAAGGGATCGGTGGCCGGCGGGGCGGCATTCTCCTGATTCACGATGTTTTGCCGGTTGGGAGCCTCCCTCGAATTAACGGGGTTTGGGTCAATGGGATCTGCTGGTAATCCCCGTGGCCCACTATTTTCATTTTCGGCCACTATCTCATTGTTGTTGACGTGACCAAATTGTCCACTGTTTGCCATTTGGTCCGTTTTCACAGAGACGAACAAAAGATTTTTTCAATCCTAATGGGTAAGAGATAGAAACCAAGATCAAAGACCACTATTATCCTAGCCCCACGGTGGGCGCCAAACTGTTTACCCCGATTTTAGGTAATCAATTGAATTTGTAAGTGAGGTATAGGATATGTGGATGAACTTTAATCTATTTTGGGTTTATAGGAAATAATTATAGATTTGCGTACTATAGCATGTGTACGTGAATATATACGCTAATGATTGAAATAAAGACATGGATGTTTGTGATTAAGCCAAATATATTGGAAGAATTAGCATAAAATTCCACTAATCCGGACTAAAAGAGAAAGAGAGCTTCAATATATAATTTCTATTACAATGTTCTTGATCTTGAAAAAGCTAACCCTTAAAGTCGGGAAATGCAACTTATTTATAGTTTTGCCTTATGGGCCTTGCATACAATATAAAGTCCCTTTAGAATAAAGAAAACCCTAAAAGGATAAGGTTGGGCCGTACGGTCTGACACCCATACGATTGGCAGTACAATGTGGCAGAACGTTTTTGACGCGTGGCAATTTTATAACTGATCACTCGGACTAACGGCCACGATCAACTCGGCCATGGAGAAACCGGACGAAACGATTTCCTTCGCCTTTTTCTGATCAACCACTTCTAGTGCAATACCTCCGGTTCGAAAGAAAGTCCTCATGCTCGTGCTTGTTTCTTTCTTCCCTCGATTCCCGATCTCACCGGTCTAGCATAAATCCGATTTTACCGTATACATGTGCGAATTCGCATATTAGTAGCTGAAAAAAAAAATTACATGCATATGAACGGAAGTGATGGCGTGTTGGCCTTTTGTAGAAAAACCGTGAGAATTTGACCCAAAACTGATAATATCACACCCTGTTAAGAGTGTTTTTCGATTTTTTAGCCCAACATACAACTGATATCAAAACTAATAATTCGGCGAGATGGGTATGAATATGACGAATTGATGGTGTGATTGTCCAGTTAGTGCTTTTGCCCATCTAGAAGTCGATGTATTACAACCTTTACGCATTACATAAAAGCAAGGAAGGTTTTGATGGCTATAAACACGTACTCGATTTATGTAGGTACATGACACACAGATGAGTCATGTGAAACTTAATTAGTTTGAGAGGTAAATTGTTGGGTTTACACGCGTACAAAGTCTCACATATATGGCTTGAAAAAAAGCTACATAGAATAAGGTGTAGTGATATTCTTAAAGATGTGAGACTTTTGGGGAAAATCGTGTTGTCTTAACCAAAATTAAAACGGATAATATCACACCATATTAAATGTATTTTTGGAATATTTTAGCCTAATAACATGTGTACCGTGAAAAGATATGGTGGATGAATGAGACTCCTACACCTTTGAAATCATGGGTCCGAGCGTTAAAATGACAACATTTTCAAATAAAGAGTGTTTTTTCTTTAGTAAATCTTATGTGATACAAACTAATCAAGCCAATAATCTCGAATACCGAATGATTATTAAGAAAAAGGTTCGAATGTGTATATGTATGCAGTGTGCCTACCATGGCGTGTTCAATAGGTTTGCTGGGAGACAGTTAAAAAAGGTGTGGGGAAGGGAGGGCCATGGTACCGGAGTTCTTCCAAAGGCATCAATTTCTCATATGATATCATATATACTTTGGACAAGTTTTTATTTTTAAAATAAACAATAAATTAAATCATTTTAATGAATGAATCAAGTGAAGAAAAATATTTAAAAATTCTATCATTATTAATGAACCATTAATGAATCATTTTGTCAAAGTCTTTGTAGATAGCTGCCAAACTACTTTCATTATTGGGGTTTTGACAACTCAACATTGACCATGTAACCTTAGTTTAATCCTACGAAAGTACCTCCATCACTCCATTAATTGGAAAACAAGTTCTCTTTGCACCGAAAGAAAACACGGTTAAGTTAATTTACTTGTGTTCTTAAATTCTATTGGAGTCATAATTTAATGAATTGAAGTCGAACCAAGATAATTCAAGTCTAGATGAAATAAGTAGAATATTATGTCTCAAGTTGTACATTATTCTACTTGTTTCGAGTGTTAAAAATAGCATCAGCTACGGTACGGGTTTTAATGAGTAACCAGTCCTTGTAGAGTTACCAGAGCATATATATTCTTATACCACTTCTATTATTGGAGCCCAGTAGCTCACCGTCTTAAATCAAGAGTTGAAAAAACACTATCTTTTTTCAAGGTTCAACAAACTATCCTGTTCAATGCATTTTTCTGATAAAGACGCAGTTTTCTGTTTTCGAATGATAAATATTAATCAGTGCATGAAAGAATAAAGAAGGTTGTTCATATAATATGGGAGCACTCACATTTATCTTGTTACTTACTCTTATTATCTGTAATTTTCTATAAACATCAAATAGAAATTATGTTTATCAATATGTTTTATCTTGAGTGATCAATAATGATATTGTTTTGAGAATTCACATAGCTGATTCACATAATTTATAATTTTTTTGACGTGATCTTGTTTTAATTGAAAAAAGAATTTAGAAGATGAGATCACAATTAGACTAATGCTGGCCAAAACTTTATTTGATCTAGTGTATTGTATTTAATTTCCCGCCATCTTTGGGAAAGTTAAATTAGTATATAATGATACTATTTTATACAATTTGAATACAATGCAATACTTTTACATGCTTTCAAATATTTGAACTACTATCTCTATATCTATGAAACTTAAATGTACGTAGTGTTAGGACTGTTTATCGGGCGGATTGGGCGGATAACTACGCTTAACGGTTTGACTTAACGGTTATCGGCTTTTAAAAGTATTAATCCGCTAGCCAACCGATAAGATATCGGTTGGTTCGGTATCGGGTTAGCAATTATCGGTCGGTTATCGGGCGGTATATCGGTTAAATTACGTAACTACTACTATTTTTTTTTTTTGCCTTGAAAGACAAACGTTTTATTCATAATTTAATAACTAGGAAGTCAATTAAGCCCCATAGCCACAGGGCAGGACTTAACAGTTAAGAATTCACAAGTTTAATCTCAACCCTTCCGATGGTGATCACTTCACCACCTTTCTCTGGAACCACAATTATTGCAATAGTAACTTCCAACACAAAATAATAATAATAATAATAATAATAATAATAATAATAATAATAATAATTTATGGTTAATAGAAGAGTTTACCGAAGATAATTACTGATGGTTCAGACTTTTCACTTTAGTGCTTTAGCTTTTAGTGTTTTAGGTTTACAATACATATTCTATATGTTTAGGGGTAAAAACATAAATATGATAAATTCTTAACGGGTTAACGGTTTGCCCAATAAGAAAATTGTGTAATCTGCCCCCGCACCGATAAGCCGTTAACTACAAAATTTTAATCCATTCCCCAATTGCTAATCCGATAGCCCACTACCAATAAGCCAATTTTACGGTTGGATTATCGGTGGCGGTTCGGTTTTAAACAGCCCTACGTAGTGTATTAATTTACACTTTGTCAACTAAAATAATTAATAAGAGACGGCAATAATTTAATAGCTTCCATTTCCTAGTTGAAATGTCAAAAGGACAAGAATAGTTCAAGACTTCAAGTTTCGATTAATGCCATTTCATATTGCTTTCTGCAGCCAAGTCTTGATGCTCATTATTCTGCATCTTAATAGAAGACCCCAAATAATCTGTTTAAGCCAAAGAGGGAGAATTCAAAAAAGCGAATTTGAATTATTTTTTTTTTGCTGAAAACAAATTTTATAGAAATTTAAGCAGGCATTTGGACATAACTTTGTTGAAATTTGAAAAAAGTAGGATTTGAAGTTGAAACCGAAAAGAGTATACATTTGAAAGTTGAAGTCTGTTTGGATATGATAACATAATTGAAGTTTTGTGAGTGAAACTTGATTTTTTTAAAAACCGCCAAAAACTTTTTAAACTTTGAATTCATGAACTTGAAATAATAAGTCAATTTAAAAAACGAACACTTTTGTGAAATAATACTCAATTATTTTAAATATTTGGAATCTTATCTATGTTTAATAGAAATAAAGTTGGTAAAAAAATCTTTAAATCAATATTTAATATTTTATTTCAAATTCAGATACAAAAATTAAATTAAAAAAAAAATTAGACCGGGCCCCGCAGCTCGGCTTGTTGTAACTTTTGCACTTTCGGCATCTCATGACTCATGTAACATCTCATGACTCATGTAATGTTAGGTTTCAAATTTGGGAATATCAGGTCCTGGTCCAAATGGACCTTACATTAGGACCATTTCTCTAGAAGTTTTCTTCTTCTTATTGCCCTTTATGAAACAACAACAACAACAACATATCAATCTCACAAAGTGCGGTCCGGAGAAAGATAGAGTGTATACAGATTTTAACCCGATCTTGAAAAGTAGAAAGGTTGTTTATGCTATTCGGGTACTCGACACAAGAACAATCAAATGCCACCTGCTCTTTCAACCTGGTGATCAGTCCATTTTGAAAAAGAACTCTATTTTAAACTGATCCCAACACTTCACATGTTTGCATCATTAAGTTGTCTTGTTATAATTAATGTCTTTCTCATTAAAAATTCTTAGAAAATAGCTGAATAATGTGAATAAATCTTAAAATATGTCCTTTATAATCATTTACAAAAGAGAAGCCGTTATAAGTTATGGTGACACAATAATGCTTAAGGAAAAAAAAAAGGTGTTGCCCAAAATCACTCCACATTTCTTTTCTGAAATTCCATTAATAATAATGCCAACAAAAAAGAAAAATAAGCGATCCTAAATAATGAGAAAATAACTTGTAACTGAGAAATTACTCCATTAAATATCATACCCTAGGGAGTAGTAAAAATAAATGAAAAACTAGTTTAAGCTTGCTATACTATTAAGTTAGTCCATTAATACTAATAAAATCACAATTTAATGTTGCGTCTCCGTCAATAATGCCTATACATTTAACATGTTCTAAGAAAAAAATTGGATTCCAGATAATAAGTTATTGATACTCAAAACCTTACAACAATTATCGCAAATACAACAACAACAACAACATACCCAGTGAAATTCCACAGTGTGGGGTCTGGAGAGGGTAAAATGTACGCAGACCTTACCTCCATCTCGGAAGGTAGAGAGGCTATTTCCGGAAGACCCTCGGCTCAAGAGAAAACAATTATCGCAAATCACAACAAATAAAAATATCTTCTTGCAGTTCTGGCAATTGAATAAATTCCTAGTTACTTATCATGGTTATCAAGTAGGTTTACTAAATTGTTACGTCTTCTAGGGATAAGTAAAAGTGTTCATCTATTTATAATATAGTGGACAAGCAAAAATGAACAGAGGAATTATTACTTAATATAATTAATTCATATTTTTGCTCGAATAAATATTTACCTAACTACTAGGGTGAATGTAGGTCGAAAGTGCAAAACATACAGAGTCCGGAACCTAAATGACCCAAGAAAAGGGGAAAGTGACCAAATTAACCCATTAAAAAAAAGAGTTACTAAAATACCTTTAACGCACTTTCACTTCTTTTCTTTTTGCGTTATAGATGACTAGGCTAACGGTCCTTCCGTTAAAATCTGTTAATCGAGGTTTAGAAAAACTAAAAAAATAAAATAAAAATAGTTGAATAACTCAGTAAACTCATGCGTTATGCGAGCCCAAATTTCTTCACAAGTTTGCGGAGGAAGCCGTGGAGGTCTAAACATACTAATTATTCATTTTCATTATGCAGTGGTGTAGCCGACTAAATATTAGAAGTAGTAGTAGTAGTTTTCTTGTGCTCCATTATTGTCGTGATGTGTTCTTCGTTCCAATTTATAATAAAAGGTCTCGTGTTTAAATTAGATATTTGATTCACGAAAAATATTGCTCACCATATACGTTCAATTTATATCGTATGCACTAATACTATAAGAAAATATTTATATAATTAGGTCAATTATTAATAATTACATGAAAATCTTTTAAACATATTGTGTTAATTGATAATCTATATATATAAAAAAGGAGAGGTAAAAGCAATGTGATTAAGCCAAGTGGCAAGCTAAAAACAAGCCACTTGGCAATTTTAAGACAAAATTAATGAGAATTGTAATAACATACAATTTAAATTAAAATTAAAAAAAAATATATTTTTAAGATAAACCTAAATTATCATAGCACGTATATTTAGAATCAAAGATCTGTGAAATGTATCTCCACGTCATCTGATGTTCAATTTCAATTTGATATTGAAAATTTATTATATTTATATATGAGAAAATTTATCTCATAACAATTTTGTTTTTTTTTTTAAAAAAAAGATCAACAGAATTTAACAAAAGGGAAAATAGTCGTTTGATTTTGGAAAATAAAACCATTTTTTAAAAAATATTTAAGATGAAAATAGATATATTTTTTAAAACCTGAAAGTTTCTTACTAATTGTAATCAATCTCCAAATTGGAAACAGAATCAGAGAAATAATATCGTCAAACTTTTGAATTTAAATCAATCCATACTTAGCCGTATTTAGCAAACATTAAATGCGATCTTTATCCTTAACAATATCACAATTCTATGACTATTCAAACTCAAGCATATCTGTTAAAAATAGACTATTTAATAGCCAAAAAGCACATTTAATTAAACTAAAATTGAAAGATAACAGTGGTTAACTTTATCCTTAACAATAATATTGTAATTATAGGACTGTGAAACTTAAATATATCTTTTAACAAAAGAGTTATTTATTAATCAAATACCAAATCTGATTTTGAATTAAAACAAAAAATTTGGTTTACGAAAAAAAATAAAATGAACGGCACTTAGCACTTCTGTAGACTCCTTTTGGTTCTCAACTTTTCCCTTGAAGATAAGTATTGTTTTTAAAATTAATATCATTATCCACATTAATTTCTTATCACGCCTCTTCTCTTTATCATTAGCATATACTGTATCTATAAATATATGAAATCCGCCTATTTTCTTCATAAGTTTTGCTGAAAGTATTTAATATGAAAAAAATGGTACATTCTTCTCATAACGTACTGTTTCATATATGAAATTCTTCCATATTAACAAGATCTTTTTTTTTTTGGCAATATCAAACATGTCGAGTTCTTAATATTCGAGAAAAATATAAGGTTTTACCTCATTCTCATGCACGTAAATGTTGTAAAACATGAAGGGAATGTTGTCATCATTAAGCAAGAAAAAGTTCAAGCCCGCAGAAGAGGTTCGGTAACTGTTCAAAAAGGTAGTCAACTTGTGTTATTTATTACTGTTTTTTGACAAACTTGCAAAGGAAATTGTTTCCGTAGTTGTTAAATATTGTTACCACTTATTTGTATTGTGTAATAAATTCAATTCATGAACCTGTTGAACACGCTTTATATCTGTGTAAGCTAAGAAATATAACATACAAATAGTGGATATACGTCTCTAAGCAAGGGGTTGGGGGTAGGGAAATTGTCAGCATTATTGCCATCTTACTGAATTCTAGAAAGGAAGGCGCATATACTTTTTCTTTATTTAGTTTCTCTTCATGAATGATTTTGCATATTTAAGATATAGATTCAATAGTTCATAGTGAGTTGTTCTATGTTCATATTTTATGAAAATATATTCCTAGATTTTGGTGAAAATTGGTATATTATTAAGTAATGGCAAATGATGGTGCAAAATTAGGAAGAAAAACTAGAAAAAGTTAATATATAGGGTCGTTGAGGTGGCAAGGCCAAATTAAGTTTTTAATGAGATGTCGTGACATGACCAGAAAAGAATTACCAAAGGATTTTTCGTTTTTCTCCTTCTTATGATATTTTTTTTCATTATCATTTTTTACTAAGTCAATAAAAATGCACAATAATATGTAATAATAATAAATGAATTCTTTGATTCTGTTATACATTTTATTCATGTTATATGTTAAGCAATAAAGAGATTATGTTTTCATCCAATTATCTCAAGTATTTTTTTTTATAGAAAGGAAGGATTAAATGTAAAGTCATTAAATTTTCTCTCATTTTTTGATGTAGCTACTTTTTTCAAAGTGAGAATATTCTTCGAAGATATTGTGTGAAACTCAATTTCAAACATGTTTAGAATGATAGCTATTTTACTTCCATAACTTATAGCCTATTTGGCCAAGTTTTGTTTTCCCCCCAAAAGTACTTATTTTTTCAATAAGTGCTTATTTTTAAAAAAGTGAGGTGATTGGCCAAGCTTTTGGGAGAAAATAAGTGCTTTTGGGGAGTAGCAAAAACAATTTTTCAGAAGCTAAAAAAATAGTTTTTGCCCAAAAGCACTTTTTTTAAAAGTACTTTTGAGAAAAATACACATAGAAACACTTTTTAAAAGCTTGGCCAAACACTAATTACTGCTCAAAAGTACTTTTTAAATTAATTGGCCAGACACAAACTGCTTTTAGCAAAAAATATTTTTTTGAAAAGTACTTTTGAAAAAAATACTTTTTAAAATAAGTTGTTATTAGAAGCTTGGCCAAACAGGCTATTAGTTGCACGCTAAGAAATGATTTAGGATAAAAAAGTGCATGAATAATTAGACGGAAAAGGGTAAGAGTTAAATTTGAAATTTTAGTATAAAACTGTTTGAATTTAAATTAATCATTGAGAGAAATGATATTTTAAATTTTAATTTTAATTTTTATTGAAAGATAAAGGTATTCTAATTGAGATAAAAAGAAATTTGAATTTGATTTGAAAGACATTTCTTTTGTTGATTTGAGATAAATAATTTCATTTTGAAAATGAATTAAAGATATAAACTTTTACGGATGTCAATTAAATCTTTAAGGAATGCTACAAACCCATATTCTAACGTTCAAAGAATTCAATGGAATGTGATTGTGAAAATGTGCGGTAGGATAATGTATGAAAGAAAAAGAAAAAGAAAAAAAGAGAGAGAATAGAAATGAGTGGTGGATGCAGAATCCTTCTTTTTAATTCATTTTTTAGAAAGAGGAGTGTAATTTTCAAGGAAAATAAAAGAATGTGTATAGGAGAGTAATTTTTTATGTAGCTAAGCCAAATGGAAAGTAATAATATCAAGCAATCGCTAATATAGTAATAATAAAAAAGAACAAAAAGATAAAAGAAACAAACAAATAAAAAGAATGTTATAGAAATATACAAGGGTAGGATTTATTTGAAGTTATAGGTGAGAAAGTTTTCTAAATTTTTATCAAAAAGTGATACATATGATTATTCAAGCAGAGAATTCCAAGCAATACAATAAGAATACAATTAAATTTCTCATGTAGGTAAAATTCAATAATTAAAATTATAAAATAATAATAATTATCATTGTAGTAGAAAAGAGAATGTATAAAGAGAAGAATAGGGATAATATGAGGTTGTTTATACTTCAACATTGATTCAGTAAATTAAAAGAGGGACTACATAATACTAAGAATTTCATCCATAGAATAAAACTTAAAAAATAAATAGTATTTGAGGAATGGTAAAAGATATTAAATCAAATGGTAATTTTATAAAAATTTGCATGTCAGTAATTTATTTTCTTGAATTTCATAGAGTTTATCTTATTGAATTAATTGCATTAAGAAAACATGAAATAAAATACTTATTTAATTTTAGATTTTATAGAGTTTTTTTAATTAAATTCTTCGCATTAAAACAAGTGGAAAATCATAAAAAGCCACATGAAATGTTTAAAAAAATATATGGTATTGTAAGAACAAAAAGAAGAATAACAAGTAAAACAATCAAAATTTACAAAAAATAAAGGATAGACCATTTGAATTTGAGAGGAGAAATTTTTACAAGGAGATTATGATAAAAGCTACCTATTAATAAGACTACATAATTGAATAGTAAAAGATAACGTTAAAAATAAAATAAAATATATACATTCTGATATTGGGTAATAGAGAACTTTCATTGATTAGCAAGAGTGAAATATATAGTTATGATATTGATTTTCGTTGAAATGTTATTTGATTTGTATATTTTATAACATGTTTATCATTGGCTACATTATATTGAGAAGCAAGGTGACGGTTAGATATTTGTTTAATCAATAGAATCTGATGTGATCAAACAAGCAAAATCACAATTATGTATGATTGGTCTTTTAAATATTTTCTGCACATTGTGCGGGTATTAAATAATTGGAAACAATATTTTTGAAAGAAAATCGTTATAAATTTTATATTTCAAGGATTCTTTTTTTTTTCTACCTTAATAGGGTATTAAAGAATCATTTTAACAACCTTTAATTTATTTTTCACATATAGGAGGAGTATTAGAAATTAATTTATATAAAATAAAAATCTTAGCAAATATATCAATTTAAATTTGAAGCAATAAGAATTGATATGATATTATAAATAAGATATAACACTGCTGTAATTTACTACGACCGTGCATCGCGCGGGTACGAAAACTAGTCTAGTAAAAATAGTAAGAAATATAGTATCACAAGTTAAAATCTACATTTATTGTAAACTTATCTGATCGATTATTGTATGATTAAAAGAAAATCTGTTAATAAACATTAAATTGATAATCATACTAGTATAATACTTCTTTTTTGGTAACTCATATTGTAATACTTGTAAAATAGAAAAAAAAAAAATCCTTTCTTCCTTCCCCTTTTCCTTCAGAAAATCCTCGTAATTTCAAATCTCAATGATAGTTCTTTCAATAGACGCTAGTAAAAAATAATCAAATAACTATTCATGCATATATTCACTAATTGGTAGGCAAAACATAATCGTCTGATTTACTTCCGAGAAACACTTAAAGTTCGGAGCATTCATAGCATTTGGTACATCGCTTTGGCGACACATAGCCACATATTGTATCTACAAATAAATTAATTTGCTCGAAAAATATCAAGATTGACAGTATATTTCGAAGTTATTCTAAAAAAACAAATATTACGACGAAAGTTGGAATCTGAATGTTAAAAGATTTAGTTATTATCAAGGTGGAGTTATATATATCTTTCGTTTTCTAAGTATGGAAATTTACTTTCTCAAAAATTTAGTAAATATTTTAGAGTGAATCCCACTTTACCCCCTAACATTTAAGGGTTGGGAAAAGATACCCCCTCACATATTGAATGGAAACGATAACCCCCCCCCCCCCCCCCATTCAATATTTCCGGTGAGAATCTTTTATTTTTAATAAAGATCTTTTTTCCTTTTTCTTTCTAGAATTAAATACAATATATAACTCTTGTTATTGTCCCATTCACCTATTCTTCTGAAAATAATGTATAACAACTACTTGAAAAATTCTATTAATAAATTTCAAGCTATATATATATATATATATATATATATATATATATATATATATATATATATATATTTGGTTTGGGGGGCTAGAGGGCCAAGATCTTAATTATTATACAATCTAAATACAGTCTAGTATTAGTACCCACGCGAGCTGATGATATTAAAAGACACTAATCTATGTTACATTGTGATGTCGCTTGTTTGAGTGCATTGTATCATAACAAAATGTCAAGTATCATCTAATTTTTAATATAATATACTCAAATTAATGATATTTCTGTGAAATTAAAGGAAAAAAATTAAATGTTTTTAAATATTATTTGATTTAATCTTTAGATTTAATTCATAATGAATATGTGTGTACACACACACACACACATTTCTCTAACCCCTTTCTCATTCTGTTTTTCTTACTATGATATTTTAATTATTTTCTTTTTCATTTAGTATCTTACGTTTAATCAAAATAATATCATATATGATTTTAGTCGTGATTTTGAATTCTTCCAAAATATAAATAGAAACTTTCTCTTGTTACTTGTCGTAAGATATATTGATAAATTTAATAATTACTACTTAGCACTATTTTACATAAGCAATTGAATTGTCTTCTCCTTGGTTTCCAGTCCACCAAATTTTCTGTTTTAATTTTAATTGATAATATATATATATATATATATATATATATAGACGAAGGATTCAAAACTTGGACATATAGAGAAAAATATAGGTAAGATTTAACAAAGATTAAATCTCGTTTCAATGGCTAGTTTAGTGGCTTTTTATTATTTTTTTGAAATTAATTACTTATTCTCACCGGAAAATATTGGATAGGGGGGTTATCGTTCCCATTCAATATATGAGGGGGGTATCGTTATCCAACTCTTAAATGTTAGGAGGTAAAGTGGAATTCACTCAATATTTTATTCTTTGAAGGTAGTTTAACTTAAAATGTTATGTTCACCAAATAAATAAATAAAATAAAATGTTTAAAAGTAAATAAATAAAAAAAACGTAAAATTTTATGCTTGCTTGTGTTTATACCTTCTTGTATGAGTTTTACAGAAGTGTTAGTTTTGTTTATAGTATTATATTTCCCTGTGCTTCTCAGAAAATACTTTAACCATTGGTAATCTTTAAAATTTTATTGCATCATTTGCATTCTATATTTACGACTTTAACAAATGGATATTCTTCAGATAGTGCTATCGTTAAAATCTGTGCATAGTTTCAAAATTCATGCATCAATAATAGTAAAAACTAAAAGAAATAATTGTAGAACGAACAAACGAACATAATAATTTTACACCAACATAATAATTTTTCTATTTGCCATCATACTAATGTTTATAATGAATTGCTATTCCATTTGTAGAAGCTGATAGATATTATAAATTAAATGCAGGAACTAATATGTAGACTTCTGTTTAACTACTAACTACAAAATATTGTTTGTATTTTTCTTTTTGTTGTTACCAGTAAATTTACTATTTCTAACCTGCAGAAGAAATATTTTTAATGGTTGACCGAAGCGCGGCCAAGTTCAATGGTATAAAATATTTCTATACTATTATTGTTATGATACGTAGTATATTTCCATATTTATCAAGTTACTAATTAATCTTTACCATATAAATAGTTTGATTATATAAATATGTTTACACTATAAATACGTAGAAACTTAAATTCAATTAATTATGTTAGGCGCAATAATGTTTAAAAGATTTTCATGTAATTATTAATTATTTTCCTAATTATATAAATATTTTTTTATAGTTTTATTGCACATGATATAAATTGAACGTACATGGTGAGCAATATTTTTCGTGAATTACTACTACTACTAATATTTAGTCGGCTACACCACAGCATGAATAATTTAGTATGTCAGGACCTACGCAGCTTCGTCCGCCCGTTTCTCAAGTTTAAGAAGAAATTTGGGCTTGCATGACTCATGAGTTTACTGCGTTGTTCAACCATTTTAATTTTATTTTTCTAAATTTTTTTAAAGCTCGGTGAACGGATTTTAACGGAAGGACCATTAGCCTAGTTATCTATAACGCAAAAAAAAAAAAAAAAAAAAAAAAAAAAAAAAAAAAAAAAAAAAGTAAGTGCGTTAAAAAAACTTTAATAACTCTTTTCTTTATGGGTTACTTTGGTCACTTTCTTCTTGTCTTGGGTTATTTAGGTTCCGGACTCAAACATACAAGGAATTCAGGGCTCCGGAACCAAAATGCCCCCAAAAAAACTATTTTGAACTAAAATATCCCAACAAAAAAAAAATGTTACAAAAGTACCTTTAGCGCAGTAATTTACTGCGCTAAAGCACTTCACGGAGACGGAGCCGTTAAGTGCTATAGCACAGTATTTTACTGCGCTATAGAAATCTTTCTCTCACCTATAACGCAGTAAAATACTGCGCTATAGGACTTCACCATTTTCCAAAACATTACATTTTCACTCCTTTTTACGTAGTTTATCTTATTTACGTAGTTTAGCCGTATATTAATCATGCTTTGAGATTCCGGAACTTCAATATTTTATATAGAACTCTAGTTATATTTGTACAATTAATAAAATAGGCTCAACACATCAAGAATACGCAATACTTTGGATTGTCGTTTTAGTGGTTGAAAAGTGCTCGAAGTCCTTTTTTATTGGAAGACTTGTAGTCATTAGCTTTAAGTTATTTATCTTTTAGGGTTTCGTCTTTTTTTTAAAATTAATGCTTAACTTTATTTCAAATGTGTCACGTTTTTTTTATTATCAATTTAGGATGTGAAACTATAAAAAATAATAAAGACTAAGATAATATTTATAAATATGCAAAAAATATATAATATTTACGATAAATTGTACAACACTAATGTATATACACTATCGAGGATGGGTCCCACATGTAGTATGCCGCAGACTATCCCTAGGCCTAAGGCCCATACCATCCCCACCGCCTTCGCCATCGTCTCCATCACCCTTTTTCCTCTAAATAACCGGGCGCTCTAAGTCATGATCATTTCCTCTTCCCCTAGCCCTTGCGCCCTTAACTAGAACGTGTTTCTTCTTGAGATCTAGTCCTGCTGGCACGCTCAGAACCTCAGGCTGAGCTAGGTCTGGAAACTCGACCTCTTCCTCGTCAAGAGTTTCCACCGCGGGCGTCGAAGAATGAACCTAAAAAATATATAATAATTAGTATCATTTCTTATTTATATTGAATACATTAACGTTATTTATTTAATCAAGTCTGTGTGTCAACGGGCGCTTGAGTAGGCTCCTGAGATGGGTCTGTAGGCTCCTGAGATGGGTGTAGTGGTGAATATGAGGTAGTCTCCTGGACGAGATGCTGTACGAAGTCCAAGTAAAGGTTATAAAAATTAAATAAATATTTACCTTATATTGAATAAAATTAGTTTTAAGTAAAAAACTTACATGCGCCTCGGTAGTCTCATGAGAAGACACCTCTGCCTCGGCAGGCTGATGAGAATGCTCCTGAATGGGTAGCTCCTGTGGACCCATTGGCACAGAATCCTAAAATATGAAAAAAACGAAATAATAAGTAACATACATATTTAAAATAAGTACTTTAAATAATCAAATATGTATATTAAATATTGACCTTCTATTGAATAAAACAAATTTTAATAAAAAGCTTACCTGTGGCTCGGTAGTCATATGGGAAGACACCGCTGGCTTGGCAGACCCATTAGAAAACGCCTGAGTGGGTGGCTCTGGTGGACCCGCTGGCGCCGAATCCTAAAATATAAAATATTACTAAATAATGAGTAACATATATATTTAAAATAAATAATTTTAAAGGAACAAATAACTATTTAAATACTAACCGGGATCAAAAACTCATCGAAGTCAAGAATCGTGGCTCCCTCTAAATTCCTCACAGACCGCTCATCAGCTAATGAAGCGTGTAATGCCGCCCAATCAACTTTATCACACTCCTCCATGTATGCATTCTGGCTCTGCTGTGATGAAGACCTGGGTATCTCAGCAAGTAAGAGAGCCGACGTAAACGTAGGTGAGTCCCGAGGTGAGCTGCCACCGGCCTGGAACGACTGCGGATGGACTAGACTGTGAACGCCCTCTGGAATGGGATCGGCCTCATCCGCCTCATCTACCAGATGGTGTCCTCCACCAACAGGTCCTCTAGCAGCAGCGCCGTGTCCTCTACGCTCACGGCGTCCTCCGGCAACACGGCATCCTCTGCCAGCACGGCCTCCTCCTCTGGGAGCACTCGATCCTTCTCCTGACGCTGCCTGATACTCAGCCTCCGGAACAGGCTCCTCCTTGCGCCTAATCTCGCCTGCCTGCCAGATACCATCCTCGGATATCCGTACCATCTCCGCGGCATGCCCTGCAAACCCAGGGTAAGGCATATGCTCTAACCCCAAGATGCGTAAACGCTGTATGACACCAGCTGCATTTGTGTTCAACAGAAAAAAAAAGTTTATTTTTAAAACGTAACAATTAATGCAATTAAATAAATCTAAATACGATAAACTTACCAATGCCTCGTACTGCCCCGCGAGTGCTGAGTATCCTACATCCTTAGAGGGATGCAAACCTGGGTTGCCGATCAATCGGCGTGTGATCTGATGATACCAGCACATGTAATGCTCAATGGGAGTCAAATGGCCGACCACCGCTAAAGTGCCCAACCTGTTCTCCCAACGATAGAGCTGGACATCCATGAAAGCCGAAAAATCATCATCAACGGCAGCCCGATCGTCCCGCTGGTAGTGTCGGAGCTCATGACGGACGTCAGGGGGTATACTCTGTGTATGCCCAAACTGTAGTAAGACACGCTCGTGCATGTGATCCTCTACGATGTCCAGGTGTATCAATGGACACCGCGACCTCCAAACCCCCTGACCTGCCCTACAGAAGAGCGGCAAGCCATCTAATATTGCAGCGTACGACGTCCATATAAATAGCTGCATAACATATAAATACAAATCAGTGATCACCAAGTAGAAAAGACGTTTAATTAAATTATTAATGTAAATTTAAATAGTTTTACCGCATCATCCGTCATGTGATCAAGTTGGTCCCGGAATGGAAGAATACTGTGGTGCGTATCCACATCCCGGTCAAAACCCGCTGTCCACCTCTTCACATAAGGCATGTCAACTCGAGATGATGCCTAGGTACGGGTTAAAAAGGCAGCATTCTCTCCCACGCCCATAACTGTAAGTGATATTAGAAAATACGATTTTTAGTCGACTCTGTCCGACTCTGTCCCGACTCTTAACCCGACTCTGTCCCGAAATCTGGCCCTCGGCATCAGGCACGAAGTGGGTGAGCCTAGTCAACTCCGTCGCCCACGTCTGACCAAGAGGAGGCTCGTACCGAGTGTGTAGTGGCTCTCCATCTACCCGCAATCCAAAGAGGACCTTCACATCCTGAAGTGTAATCGTGGCCTCACCAGTGCGAAGATGGAAGGTATGTGTCTCTGGCCTCCACCGCTCAACCATGGCCGTGATGAGCGCCCAGTCATGCTGTACCCGACCAACGGACACGCAACGGTAGATGCCGCCCCGAAACAATATCTCCAACACGCGAGGGTGTGGGGGGTGCTCGCGTAAAAGAGTCTACGCTCTCTGCAGCCTACGGGGACGGAGCCTAGTAGATATCCCTATAGTACCGGCCCATAATAACTCTGACCTATGATTGTCTTGCAAAGACAATACTGATCTATCAGCGGGCCCCGGGTGAACAGCGGGCCCCGGGTGATCATCGGGCCCCGGGTGAGCATCGGGGGTCGGGGGAACATCGGGCCCGGGGGGAACATTCGGATCCATGAAAGAGTTGGGTCTGTACAAACTAAATTAGTCATTATTCTTGAAATGAAAGATAAATTATATTAACTAATTAATAATTTGTAGGGAATATGTGAATTATGTAATATTATATCTTGTGAATAATTTACATGGGATATATAGTAAATTTAATATGTTATGGTAAGGACACATATGTGAAGGCAAAGATTTTTAAGTTAATTAGTTTTGAATTATGTGATGGCAAAGACTTGTTAAGTTAATTAGTTTGGGAATCTATATTCAGCAGTAATATTTGTTTGGAACTTTATTTTGAATATGTGATATATTTTTAGTTGACCAAATAGCCAACACAACTATGATAAAATTAAACTAAAAGAGTATATTCGTCGACCACATATTTTCCTACAAACTTTACATTTTTTTCGTTAGCTTATGTATTTATGAAAAGAAGAACTTTAACTATTCTTTTTAGGATAATCTTTTTTTATTTAACATATATATTCACGCTTTTAAAATTATATAGATTAACATTTCATAATCATTTACAACTTGTTTGGATGGTTGTTACCTATTGTATTATATTATGTTGTTAATTTAAATACAATGTTTGCTTTGATTGTTACTTTAATTTTATTGTTATGTAACGACGAAAGGTCCTATTTTATGTAACCATTGATTTGGTCCTATACAATACGATAAATGTCAAAACAATACATAACAATCATCCAAACAAAGTGTTAACAACATAATAATTCATTACCAATCAACTTCTTTCAATTCATAAACAATATTTAACAACTAATAAATTCATAATTAATATTTAACAAATAATCAATTAACAAAATAATAATTCATTAACAATTCATAAATAATTAACAAATTAACAACTCATAAACATATAACAAATTAACAATTCATAAACATTTAAAAAATTAACAATTCATAAACATTTAACAAATAATGAATTAAACCAAAAAAAAAAAATCGGTACAGTGGCAAAAGCCACTGCCCAGTCCGAACAAGAACAAAAAAAAAAATGATTTTTTTTTTTGGAAAATAGCAAGGATTAAATGTTAAGCATGCTTAGAATATAATGTATATAACAAAATAATAACAAAAGTTCATAGTAGAAAACCTTAATCGAAGATTTTTTGTAGATTTATTTTAATCGAGTTGTACGCCGCTTTTTCCCAAAATTCGAACTTAGAATCTTGCTCCTTGACTTGAATATACCGAGAATCTAAACTTTCCGGATGAAATTTAAGAGAAAATGACGTTTTTGAATGTGGGGACCACCTCGGTTTCCCCTCCAATGGCGTTTCAACTTTTTTTTTTTTACCACTGGAGGGACCAGTGGTGGAACCCGATGGGTTTTATGGTGGAGTCCTATAGCGCAATATTTTACTGCTATATAGGTGAGAGAAATATTTCTATAGCACAGTAAAATACTGCGCTATAGCACTTAACGGCTCCGTCTCCGTGAAGTGCTTTAGCGCAATAAATTAGTGCGCTAAAGGTACTTTTATAACATTTTTTTTTTATTGGGATATTTTGGTTTAAAATGGTTTTTTTTTGACATTTTTGGTTGCGGACTCGGAATTCTTGGCCAATAGATTCACTTGCACGGAATTCAGATACCCATTGTTTTTTTCATTTTTTTATTCTTCCTTTGTTTTTACACTTCACTCCTGACCTCACTAATCCTTCTTTACAACCACTTCTATTCAGTTACCATTTCTCCAAACTCTATAAATCAATTAAGAAAAATGGACTCTACAACAACAACAAGAAGGCCTTGTTTTCTTGACAAAAATTATGGCCTTGCCTCTCTAGCTGAAATCGAAACTGGATTTTCAGCAAATAATCATCACAATCACAACCCATTAATTTCTAGGCCTCTTTATTTAAAAAGGATGAGTCGATTTGAAGAAAAACAACCCCATTTCTTGGAAGCTTGTTTTCTTTGCAAGAAACCACTTGGTCATAACAGAGACATCTTCATGTACAGGTAATTAGTTTTTGTCCTTCATTACTTATTTTTCAAATTTCAAATTTCAAATTCAAGTACTTGTTACTTGTCTTTTTTGGAGGGGAGGAATTCCCTAAAATCCCACTAACTTCTTATATTTTAGTCTGAAAGATCTTAACTTTCGTTCAATACTGATAGTTGATTAGGCACATTGAATGGGGTCCAATAAAAAAGTTCAATTTTTTAACTATAGAATTAAAAAAAAAAAAAAGTTCATTTTCTTATATTAAGTATGAACTAGTAAAAAAGTGCAAGAGTTTGATAGTTGTTTTATTTTATGATGAAGAGGGGACATTCCATTCTGTAGTGAAGAGTGCAGGCAAGAACAGATAGAAGTGGATGAAGCCAAGGAGCAAAACTTCAATCTTTCAGCTTCTATGAAGGCTTTGAGAAAAAAGGACCAGACAAAGTCCACTACCTCTTCTAATAAAACTACACAAGACTACCCTTTATGCAGAGGCCCTGTTGCTGCAGCTTGAATGAATAAAAATTATACTATGAGGAAGTTGAATAATTTTCATTCCATCTATTAACTGCAGGGCAACAAAGAAAGTAAGAATAATAAAAAGGGGAAACTAATATTGCCAAGTAAATTCAAAGTGAGATAGAGGGGAATGGAGAAGAGATGTTAAAGTGAAACCTAAAGGGATCACTGTAGATGAGATGAAGAAGCAGAAAAATGCTTCTTTTAAAGAAGGTATATGAGGGAAGATTGGACCTGTCCCTTTGCTGTTTATTTTGTGTGATTATAAAAGTAATGGCTACACTTTTGGTGGTATGCCAAAGTATTTTGGTACCACTTTTTATGGTTTCCTCTCTCTTGAGCAGAGGGTCTTTCGGAAACAGCCGCCCTACCTTTCAAGGTGGGGGTTAGATCTGCGTACACTCTACCCTCCTCAGACCTCACATGTGGAATTATACTGGGCTTGTTGTTGTTGTTTTTATGGCTTCCTCAGCTGTTTTCATGATGGAAAAAGAGGTGCAATGATAGGAATTTCTACTTTTTCCACAACTGGCTGTCCACTATCATTTTGGTTCTATTCTATCTTCAATTCTGTCTTGATGTATAACAGCCAGGTGCGGGATTCAGTAACTTTTGATCTAAATTTTGTATATATGTAATAAAGTTAAGATATTTATTACATATATACAAAAAATAAATTAAAACTCGATTACTAGCATAATTTAGAAATCTTATACAAAAAATAAATTTAAAACTCGATCACTAGCATAATTTAGAATTCATAAGATTTATATCATGAGGATCTGGAGGAGGCTTTTAGACCAAAGCAACTTCATGTTTTTAAGTCAAATGAGTGAAGAATATTAATTAAGACAACCACAACATATCGTGACAATAGGTTTTAGATGTATGGACCAAGTGCGGGTATTCATATTTTTGTTTTTGGTACAACTCGAATAGAAGTAGTGTAACTTAACTTCGATCTTTTGAAATTGATGTATAAGTCCTTTTGAGCCATGGATGAAAATTGTGAGATAATTTCCGGTAAGCTAGGGGGAAAGTGACTTGAGCAGTTTCTCCAAGCAGTAGATTAGATTATTCAAGAGAATTGATATTTGATGTTTTCTACAAAAAATGAATCAATAATGTTGGATTAACAATTATTGACTTTTTCTCCAATCATTTACATAATGTATCACCAATTGCTTGGATTATTATTTTATTTGGAGATTCAGTTGAATATAATTGAGTTCAATATCTTGTTCGACAATGCCAATTTTGATAAATGGCTGAATCCAATTTGGTAAAGGCAGGATTAGGGACAAGAATCAAAGTATGTTGCATGCCACAGCTATGAGTCAAAACTTATGACTTAAAATACTTTTCTGATCCTTTTTACCTGAGTTGATGAGATCAACAATCATATAAATTTTACATATACAAAACATAATTTTTCGTCATTCGATTGATCGTAGACAATTTTTATGAGCACAGGTGAAGACCTGAAGTCCTACTACATGACATTAATTTTGAGGCCTCCTTTGCCGTCTTGGGTAATTTATGAGACGTGTGATATGAGTTATGACTTCACGTGCCATAAATTATCCAAGGCAGCAAAGAAGTCCACAGGATTATACAAATTACACTAGGTAGCTGCATGTGACCGATCATTGTTTAAAACTTAGTTTTCACAAGTTTTAGACACTAAGAAACGAAACTGAATTACTTTCCATTTTTTTTTCTATCTTTTAATTTGTCTTTTATTTGGAGAATTAGAAAAGTAATCCAAAATCAAATGTATATAATTATCCATTTGCAGAATGGTAAGAGAATAGAAGACAGGTGCCCGATTACTGGAGACAGACCATTAATACCAGGTAGAACTAAATATTAATTACTTCATTGTTCTAAAAGAAACAAATAACACAAGTACAGAATGAAACTGATGCAGCTTGTAATACATTTGAATTGGGAAATTAAAGAGACCTGAAATAAGCTTAGCTCCTTGGCACGTTCTTTTCATAATTACTGTTGTTGATCAGGAGTAGCAAACTGGAGAAGATGCTTATCATTCTCAAAGATAGACATTTCTTTTTCAGTCAAGTGAACAGACACATGTATTCCTCCATCATGAGTATTCATCAACGCAAAATACTTGCTTATCGAATGTCCTCCTAAGCGTGCTCTACTTGGCTTACCCCATCCAAAATCTAATTCTTGAAAAGGGTACTTACATAGACTAGTTGAAATATACACATCACAATCCCTTTGGTGGAATGTCCCTTTTCCCGTACTATATGCATTTAGTATCTCGGAAACCCACTCATTATGTTCGTTGTTACGCGTAGTACTACAATTATTTTTGGACTTTCTTATATCAGCAACTATTTTTGCCAACCCGAGGTCTCCTTTATGAATTGGTGTGGAGAAGACGGTTAGAATATTCCCAATGGAGGTTGGCGGTAGTGGAGGTGAAGTACTTTCTCGAATATTCATATACTGGACCAACTGATGAGGGTTGGCTGAAGAAGCCGCGTTAGCAGCACATTTGTAAACAAGTGCATTGACAACCTCGTTCCTCGTGGGATATTGTATTGCCTCAGATTCAACTAAGGCTTGGAGGGCACTTAGCTTCGAGGCAGAAAAATCAAAAGTCTTCTCTACACATTCTTGTTTTATTTTACTCACCGGGGAAACAAGAGGACCGTAATCTGATGGTGAAGGTATTATAGAATCCTGGACAAAGTATGGAGATAATAGGATATGGTTGGGATCGCGTGTTAACGCCGCCCAGTCCCTTAGAACCAGTAGACACTACATCCATCTCCCACCTTGTGTGACAAGCAAACACTGATTGCTATTCCTCAGCACTCAAAATGGCTAAGTTGGGCTGTGGCTAAAGCCCAACTAGGATGGACCAAACAGTCACGGGCCCAAGGTACACCTTGTGGAAATGTGGCTATATCCTTAATACTTGAATATGAGTGATGAAGAACTTCATCCATGGGAGAACTAACTTGAACTTCTAAAAATTCAGCTCCATTATCATTACATTCCACAGTGGCATTATTTTTTAGGCGTTCTGCCCATGGATAGTAAGAAACTAAAGTTTTTAAGAAAGAGATCTCTAGAATTTCAGATAAATTTTTAGGTCCATTCGGAATGGTATCTACTTGATGTTTGGGGTAGAATAATACCAAGGGTCCTGATTCCATCGCCATTTTCCCAATGACCCTCTTTGGTTTCTTATTTCTTTGCCTAAGTAGTTATACTAGCTAGCTATTTATAAACAGACGAGCCTAAAACTACACTTACTGTAAGAATGGCTGAATGAAAAGAGCAAATTATATTTTGAGTACCAATAGTTGAATTGTCTGACGACACATGCATGCGGACTTTTTAAATGATACTATATGCAATATGATGCCACAAAAAGAGAGTAGTGATGATGCAATATGAATATATGATGACCACTTTTGTTGTTTCGATCTGTACTAGGTACAGTAATAATAAAATAAAATAAAATGACAGGATGCAATCATACAATTAATTTATTGTACTAAATTTGTCATATTTTTGGATAAGGATATATATAAACTAAATTTGTGAACTAGTATGATATATCCAACACATCTGATGAGGTGCCCCCAAACAACACGGTACACAATAAAGAAAGCCTAAAGAAGAAGAAATTTGTATTGATTAAGTTATATTTAAGACTAAACTTGATTGATTAAATATATAAAGTATACTAATATGTTTTTCTGTCTACCTCAGCAATATAATTTTGTTACTATAAAACAGTGGTGGGTCTACTTTATTGGGATGACAATTAATTAAATAGGTCATTAGGTAATGGGAGAGTTTAAAAAGGTGGGTGATAGGTGAGTTCGATTTTTCAAAATAATATCTGTGTATATTTTAGATTGGAAAGTTAGTAGTGGGGTGTTGGGCTGTTATTTTATAAAATTTATATCATATTATTCTTTTGGATATTTATTTTTTATAATCAAAGTAGATTTTTTGAAACCGTCTCATCATCTCGGTTTCTCTTCAGTATCGGTACGGTTCGGTTAATTTTTGAAATTAAAAAAAAAGAAGTAAAAGACACTAATAAAAGATAGAACACGCTACTATGTATACTTGTGTAGGACTTTGGCAAAAATCCTCTAGACATTTTTACTGACTTAAAAGATGATGAATTAAGAAAACATGAAAGACAACAAGAATAGAGATTCATCCTACTATATTTTACGATAATGTAAAATAATGTTAAACAAAAAATATAATTTAGATCACACTAGCGGAAAGAAATCAATCATGATGATCCTAAAAAACTGAGTCTACTAAGAATATAAGTATATATCCAATAAGAGAATTTTAAATTATATAAGAATAAAGATATCTACTAACTTCAGAAATTTTTTATGATGGGTGAGGCTTCCTATTGAAATTTTTTATGGTGGGTGAGGCATGTCATGTCATATTTGTGTGAGGATTTCATTAATTAACAAGTGTACATTTTGGATCCCGCTCCATATTACTTCTCCTTCTCTGATAAGATTCAACCTAAGGAAACTCTAAGAATTCAAAAACAACAAAAGAAATAAAAAGGAACTTGGGGAAATTGAAAATGAGAAGATAAAAGGATATCTAGACCCAAAGGATAGTAAATCTATGGACAAAATTGGGTATATCAAACCCAATCCCTTCCAATTTGCTTCAACCCTAAGAACCTAAGCAATTTGAACTCAAGGAAGGACTCAAATGATTCCACAAATGAGTAACCTAATATGAATTCAATGGAATTTGCAATTCAATGCACAACTAAGAAATTACACTTAGTCAATAATCAACCAAACAAACTATCTATTAACTAAATCTCTCAAAATATAAGTTCACACAATATCCAAGCTAAGTCTTCCAAATGGATTAAAAGAACTATTTATACTAATGCCTATTACACCAAAAGGCCCTAAAGTGGCTCTTTTCCAAAAATACCCATATGGGTCTTCAATTGCATCCAAAGCTTCATAACTTGCGATTATGACCTCCAATTGTCATTCTAACCCCATAACTTGCAAGTATGACCTCCAATTGCAATCTTAGCCCCATAGTTGCACTTTTAGCCATTTTGCGCTTCTAGCCACTTTGCAACTCTTCCAATGCCAACTCCCAAACATTGTAAATCCGCGAAGTCTTCTCTCCAATCTCCTCTAGGGCATCTTTCTTCATGAACAAGGCTTGCAACTCTTGAATTTCTCTTGCTTGACTTCCAGTGAAAGGCCTTGTGCTTGTTGGGTTCATATCATCCTCCCCTTCTTGGAGAAGCTTCCTCCTTGAATCTAAGGGCATACCTACAACACAAGAGGAAACATCACTCACATTGAAAACATTATGAACATTATACTCACTTGGCAAGTCGATCTTGTAGGCATTGTCATTGATCTTTTCAAGCACTTTGAATGGTCCATCTCCCCTTGGGCTCAATTTCCCTTTTCGCATTTGCGGGAGCCTTTCTTTTCGGAAGTGAACCCAAACCCAATCATCGGGTTAGAAGTCCACCTTTCTTCTCCCATGATTTTGTCTCTTGGCTACCTTGGTGTTGACCTTGTCAATGCTCTCCTTTACCTTGGCATGGATTTTCATCATTTCGGCCGCCCTTTGCTTCGCATCTAAACTCACAACAACATCACTAGCCAAAGGGGTTAAGGTTAAATGAATAAAACGATTAAAGCCATAACATACTTCAAATGGAGTCATGCCAATAGAGGAATGGAGGAACCGATTGTAAGCAAACTTAATCAAAGGTAAACGGTCCTCCCAAGAAGTGGGCTTTCCTCTAATCATACATCTAAGCATACTCCCTAGGGTCATATTCACTACTTCGGTTTGGCCATCCGTTTGAGGGTGGCAAGAAGTAGAGAACATGAGCTTGGCACCAAGTGTATCCCAAAGACTCTTCCAAAAGTGATTAAGAAACTTAGAATCCCTATCACTAACAATAGTGCGGGGAACTCCATGCAACTTAAGAACATGATTCACAAACAGGGATGCTACATGAGACGCATCATCACATTTATGGCATGGTATAAAATGAGACATTTTTGAGAACCTATCTATCACAACAAAAATGCTATCATGACCCATTTTGGTTCTTGGAAGCCCCAACACAAAATCCATAGAAATATCTATCCAAGGACCAATAGGGGTAGGAAGGGAAGTATACATACCTTGGGGCTGAGTCTTGGACTTGGCTCGTTTGCATTCCAAACATTGACCACATAGTTTTTCAACATCATGTCGCATCTTAGGCCAATAGAATTGCTCACCCAAAATATCAAGTGTCTTGGCCACTCCAAAATGGCCCATCATTCCACCACTATGTGCTTCCTTGACGAACAACTCTCTCCATGAGCTCATTGGGACACAAACTCTACCATCCTTGAATAATAACCCATCAACAAGTTGGAACATATCAACCGTCCTCCCTTGGGTCAACTCCTCAAAAATTGCCTTAAAGTCGGGATCTTGAGAATAGAATCCCTTAAGGCTTTCAAATCCCATCATTCTAGAAGTCATTGTGTTTGTTGACACCCAATTTTGTCCCACCTTTCCTCCAAAATACCTATTTTTCGCTTCTAATATTTTGGCAACTTTAAAAAATAATTATCTGCATTTTTACTATAATTAGCTTTTATTAATACCGGCATTTCATTATCCTGTCATTTACTACCGTCTTTACTACCATTATTGTTACTATTATTATTATTATTATTATTATTATTTGTTACTATTTTTTATTATTATTACTAGTATTGTCATAATTATCATTTCAGCATTTTTTACCGTCTTACGCACACGCATCGCATTTATCTTCGCATAATTAAATAACAGCATTCACTTACTGTTGAATTTCAAATATTATTGCACTGCTATTATGACGACATATAATTTATTACCCGAGTATTAATAATTGCACATTTTATATTAAGTAATTTAAATTGGTCTTTTATTTAAATGTAGCAGCCCAATCAACTCATACTATGTTCGGACCAATTTTCAGAACCAGCCCACATTTTAATTAACCAGCCCAATGTGTTCAGCCAACCCAGTCCAAATTTTTGACCCGACCCGCCCTTTTCGTTTAACAAGAAACCATTAGGGCTCCTTGCTGATTTTTCATCATCAACAGTCGCACCTTATTCATCTCCCTCCTCTCTCTTTCTCTTTCTCCTTCTCTCCTCCATCTCCCTCACCTGTCATCTCCACCTTCCCCTGCTCCCCACACTTCTGTCCCCCACTTCCTTTTGTCCCCCCGCTCCTCTCTCTCTTCGTCACAAACGAAACCCTAGCCGTTTCTACCCCTATAAATATTTGCTTCAAATCCATTTTTTGGGGGAGGATTTTTTTCGATTTGGAAACCTCCCCCCCCCCCCCCCCCCCCAAGAACTAAGTTCATCAGCTTTATTTTCTGAACATCGAGTCAAAAACCAGTCGTTTTTCGAAGCGTGGCTTCATTTTTTGCATTTCTTATTTTTCCTGTCACAGTTCGAGTTCCGTATACGCAAACTCGGAGGTTGTAGTTGTTTCGAGTGTGAATCGGAGACCTCGCACCCATTTCGCTGCACCCGAAGCAGGTGATTCTCCTTTCCCTTTCGCGTCTTTTTATTTTATTTTAGGTGTGTTTATCCTGCGTTGGTTTATTTTACTGCCTCTATGGATTTGTGTATTCATTACTTGTATACGTGTTAGGACAGTTGGGTTCTGTGTGCGAATCATAATCGTGTTCAGTTCGATTTAGTTAAAAGGAATAGGATTATGGGAAAGAATTCACCTAGTCACTAAACATGCTAATCAGGTTAATAATGTTCTTATGTAGGATGATTAAGTCTGCTTGACATGTTAAGTTAGTTTAACATGGTCTAAGCCCCTGATATTTGACTCTTAAATAGATTGATCTTATTTAGCTATGCATGTTTGAATGTCTTGGTTCTTATTCATCGCTGGATGTTTTGTATGGTTAGCCGACTAGTTGCTATGCCAGTGTAAATCTCTTTGTTTCATTTGTTGAGGAATTGTATGATGTTTAGCTTGATCTCTTTTAATGAAGATGATATACCCTACCTTGATTTGTTCGCTGAAACTGTGATCGCGGTCGAAAGAGAAAGACCCTTTCTATTTTGCTCAGTATTTGAATCATCTAGCCTGCCTAAGTTAGCTTAATCCATGGAAGCATTATAAGATGAGCTATTTTATAATTAAGCATGATTGTATGTTTGCCTGGTTTAAACCTCCTTTAATTGCATGTTTCAGCTTAAGCCTATATGAACAAATTCTTTATTTATAAAAGGTCTCGTCCCTCCACTGTTTCTTCATCCGAGATGAGTAAAAGTATGATTTGTAAGAGTGAAAAAACTAATGTTGTATGTTTAAAGGGAATCAGATTTCCAGAAGTTGTTCTGTGCTATCTCTTAATGTCTTGCTTGTCCCTTACTTGGCATGTATCTTCGGTTTATTGGTTATGCGTCTGAGAAAGAGGATTGTTGGGCTTTCCTGATTGCTAGCTATTGCTTTTCTAAGCCTTTCGTGTGGCTCTTAGCTGCTTCTGTTATCTTTGAAACAATGGGACTCGACAAGTTCTTTGAGCACGAAATAAATTCCTAGATTTCAAATTAAAGAGTTAGTGACTGTTTTGAAGCTTGGCTTTACTAGTCATTTTTAAACTGCTTGTAAAACATAAACCAAAGTACGATGTTTAAGCAAGCAAGCATCTTGTTAGAACTCTTGTGTTTTTTTAATACTCATTCTTTATCTCCTCTTTCTTTTGCATGTACACTTTGGGAGCAAATGGAGTCTTAATTCAGGACTCTCTCACAATGTAGTCTCGAAATGAGACTCGACGCTATTGCTATACCCATGCATGGATTCGATGCGTCCCATACTCTTTAATCACAACACTCGGCGAGAAACAAGTGAAATCTCTAATCGCTTGAGGCTGTCTATGACATCCTTATCGTTTTTCTCTTCTCCTCTTCCCTCATCATTCATTTTATTTCGCCCCTTTGTTTTTTTTGTGATTGCTAATTTATCTGTATGTTGGATTTGTCTATGGTTTGAAAGAATGTGTGTCACTTATGATTCACATAGGATTTGTCTATGGTTTGAAAGAATGTGTGTCACTTATGATTCACATAGGATTTAGAATTATCGCTCTGAACACTTAGTACTTATTTTCACCATATAGGGTGCATCATTCATATAATAATATTTTTGAATTTCGTAAGTTATAAGTTGATCTTTTTTTTCTCAAAGCTATTTTTCTTAAATCTTTAGCATTAATTAATTAGCCTAAGTTTGGCCGGACAACCGTAGTTAACGGATTCTAGAGGATGCCTAACCCCTTCCCTTTAGGATTATATAGAACCCTTACCCAGAATCACATTGGTTAAGCAGATTATTAACGGAGGTTTAGTTTTAACTTTACCTTAGTTAGTAATTAGGTGCCCTAATTCACCTTAAAATCAATTAGGTGGCGACTCCTAAAAATAAAACAAATAGGAATCACCAATATGTTGTACTCCGCTTCAACCCGGGTTAAAATGGGGTATAACAGCTTGGCGACTCCACTGGGGACTTCTAGGTTCTAACCATAACAAACTTAGGTTAATAATTAATTTGTTGGATGTTTGGTTGTTTTCTTTATGTTTGCTTTTATTGTTGCCGCGTTTGTTTCTTTTATGTTCTTTTAAGTGATTGCTTTATTATGTAAAATTTTCTATGAAATAATATGTTACTGCTTTCCTTAATTTGGCATTCCGTTCATATTTTCTTCACTTCTGGAAAACTCACACTATCACACGTACACGCGAGGTGTGTTTTGCGCACCCGCAAATATTTCTTCGTAGAATCCAAATTTTAGGAGAGTTGACGTATGCGCGGGGTGCCCGAGTAACGGGGACCGCGTAGCCTTCTCACTCGAGTAGTCCGCTCGGGAACCTTGTGTCATAGGAAGCCAACTCCTAGTCAGCCTAAGATAAAGCTAAGCCAAAACCCTTTTTAAGAACATGCACGAACCTAGGAAGGCTTAATACCCAAGGCGTATTAAGTCCATTAGTCAACCTCGTCCAAATGTCCAAGTGGGTTCATGACCCCAAGCGACGCTTATCATGTTATGTGTGCATTATTTGAAGTTGATTGGGCCAAATATCGACCATTGCTCTAATTAATTAAACTTTAGGATGGTGGGGTTTGACTAACCTTTTGTGATGCAGATAGCCATGAAGATCGTCAGTTTTTGAAAGAAGCTTGGACGCAGTTGAGCTTAGCTTATTTTTAGGAATATTTTTTCTTTTCTTATTTGGCATGTAATAAAGCTTAAAAATATTTATGTACTTCATTTTGGGAATAGACCCGTTTAATTAATTAAAGAGCAAATGGGATGACATATAATGGCACCTTCATCTTTCAAATACACGTTAGGCCTACCTCGGGCATAAGGAGGTCCCCTGCGTATTAACATGTGTGACTGTTATCTTATATACTTGTGTTATAAGCTTTTAAGTTGCGTGCTTGCTTGCTAAGTGGTTTACTTGAATTTATTTGCAATATGCTCACTTTTGAACTTATTTGCGATTATCACCTGATGCCAAGCTCATTACTTAAATTTATTTGAAGGCTCTTATTTGAATTTATTTGTGAAAAGTTATTACTTGATATTTACTAACATCATCTTTGTTTCAGAAGAAAAGTAAAATTCATATTTGCTTTGCCGCACAATTGCATATTGTTCATTAATTATTTTGCATCATCTTCACTTCAAAAAAAAAAAAAAAAAAACTATTTATTCCGCGGTTAGCGCACTTTAGCCACTCTAGAGCACCTTTGAGATCGTTCGCATTCTTAGCATGACTCCCGACAAATTTCTAATCGTCGGAGCAAATTTCCTAATTTTCGCATACATGAACTAGCCTTGAAAATCCTTAAAGTTAACTCTTGTCATTCCAACTTTGTTTTAATAGGCATTCTCTTATCGTTATTTGCTTAGTTACTCAAATCTATTAGTGTCGAACAATTTGTCTCGCATCAAACTACAAATTCTAGAGCCTTTTGTGTCCTTTTACGGGTATGATCTTTTGTCTCAAACGACGAAACATTTGACCCGTTAGCTCCATGCCTCGTAGAATCCATTTTGCACTCGGTTTACGTCATGGAACTTTTACTTTCAAATTCTACCATTTTCAGCATTTATCGTTTCTTAAATTGGTAGATGTCCAAATTTATTGGTCCAATCTATCAAATGGCACTTCTCGATATTTGTTCGATTTTTGCCATCAAGTTGTTCAAGAATGACTGTTCAAGTACCTGGCTTCTGCGGAGTCTTCGCTCAGTCAATCGCGTCATTCTGGGTCGCTGAAATTTATCTTCGCGCACCCATTAATTTCGATTTTTGGCATACAAGTCGAAGGACAATCTCATAGGTCTCCTGTCCTTGACATTTTGCAACCCGCCAGTGCTTCGTAACTCTTGGGTATATTAAATTCAACTGTCTTGCGCCCGATCAATCATGATCTTCTCTAAGCTAATCTCTTGCATTATTAAAAAAAAATCCTTTTTCACACCACCCGAACTACGTTTGACCTGATTTCCTGTCGGATACAGGATACGTAGGCAGCCTATATAAGGCCCGGTCTTATTTATTACAAATTTTAATATTCCCCAAACGAAGGAGCATGAAACTGGGACAATTTTGGAATGCAACCCAAAACATTTTTCAAAACGTCCTAAACTGGGGCAAATTTTTTTTAAAATATGCTGGGATTGGTAAGAATTAACTCAGAACCAAGCTTTGGCGTTTCGATATGAGTCAACCTTTTTTCAAATGGCATGTTCTACTCCAATGCAGTTTTCTTTCTTCCGATTCATTCTCAACCGTCAGAGCTAAATAGCTGATGATTCATTTTCGTCCATTCATTTCCTTTATATGACTCAAGTCGTCTCTAATCTGGAGCCTGCTTTATTAGATCACGAACTAATCTAACTTAAAAAAAAAAATATTATATATATGTATATATATATATATATATATATATATATATACACATTATTTTGGGCATTTACTTCATGCACTAACATTTTATTTTGTTTATGAAGTTTTACTTTTCTCTTTAAAAGGTTGTCTGGCATTGAACATTGTTTTGGCTGCGAATCTGTATTAAGGACGAGACTATAATGGCAGAGAGATTTGAAGCTTTCAACACCGGTATGGGTTTGGTGCAAGAACAAAATGATAGCAAGGGAAAGGTGGTTCGAAAAAATATTGTAGTCAATCTGGGAAATACCTTAAGCCTTCTTCCTAACACAACCCCAACTTCCAGCTCAATTTGCAACATTTCCTTAGCCATTTCGCCTCACTTAGATCCTACCTATACCATTCCACAAATGCCTTCAACCTACACTCCCGATCAAGTAGCGATAATTCCTAATCCTCAATTTTCCATAACCACCACTCAATTCGAGAAAAGTAAGAAAAACGAACTGGCAATATCCCCATACAAGAGGCCTGGAAAGGAAATCAAGTCGCTTTACCATGAAGATTGGGGAAAAGAACTCCACAATTTGAGGAAAGTCATTAATGAAGAGTTATGTTCAAGGAATTTCCAGATTTTGAAGTATGAAGATTTGTGTGTGCATCCAAACGTTGAGCTTCTGTCAGGGTACAAAATGCCTAAGTTTAACACTTTCAATGGGAAGGGAGATCCCGTCGCTCATTTAAAGGACTATTGCAGCAGATTAATTGGTATTGGACATAATGAAGCCGTACGAATGAGATTGTTCAATCAAAGTTTATCAGGATCAGCACTCTCTTGGTACACTAAACAAGATTTTAGCAAATGGCTTACGTGGGAAGATATGGCCCGCGGATTTATAAAGCAATTCGAGTTTAACAATGGAGGTGATCCGCACATAGCCGATTTGCTCAGAGTAAAGAAAACGCCACATGAGTCTTTCCAAGAATATGCCATACGATGGAGGTTAGAAGCTTCAAAAATACATCCTCCATTATCCGAGAGGGAATTGATCTCAACCTTCATCCAAATTCAGGAAGACTTATATTATGATAAGTTGCTCGGAGCTTGTGCACACAACTTCTCTGATTTGATTAGGATTGGTAGAGAACTAGAAAATGCCATTCAAGAAGGGAGAATTACAGATAGCTCAGCAACACAAGCCGTTCACCAAACCTTCCAAGCGGAGATACTAGGAAATCTGCAAAGTGAAATGAAGCAAAACCAAATTGCTTCCATGACTATGCATCAAGCGCAATGCCATAAAAGTCACCAAATTTTTCAATCTTATGCCACTATGCAATGTCCTCGTCAGCAAAACTCCCAGCAATGCTACCAACGACAGTTTCACCAAGCACAATCAAGCTCTCAACATAAAAATAAGAGGAAATATTTTTGCTTCACTACTCTAAATGAACCATTGGAAAATATATTTAAGAGGTTGAGTGCTAAAGGTATTCTACAACCAAAGAAGGGATTTATACCTAAGCATCCACTGCCAAACTTTGATTTATCTAAGAGTTGTGCTTATCACTCAAACATCCAAGGACATGACATTGAAGAATGTCCAGTGCTAAGATTTAAGATTCAAAGCATGATTGAAAGTGGCAAGATAAATCTACAGCTAGAGCCTTCAACCGATAATATTGCAAACACAAAAACAATTGTTGTTAAGGGTGATCCATCGAAACCGGCACCAAGGCATTTGAAAAGAAAGCGTGCAACAAGTCAAGCAGACTGACAGGGACATCATCTCGCCACTTGAGAACATCATTCTCCACATGCCCATCTTTAGGAGTAGTTGCTATTTTGTAATCTTTTCTAGACTTTTAATGAACTACGGTCGACCTGATTCCTGTTAGTAGCAGGATACGTAGGCACCCATGTTGGGTCCGGTCTCAATAAATAAAAATCCCAATTTTCCTCCCATAGTCGAACTGGAGAAATTTTGCAGACGGCTTATCCCAAGCCATATTCACATAATCAGATTTCCGCAACGGCATAGCAACGAGAAGCACAGATTCAAAGCCAAAGTTTCAATGTTCAACGCAAGGCAACCACTTCCTTTTATACTAACAAATTTTCTTTGAGTAACGCAGAATCGATTTTTAGCTACTCCTCAGCGATAATGCACGGCATACAAAGCTTAGCATCAAGAAAACATCACGAAAGTCGTGAAACAAGGATGATTCAAGGATGATACAAAATCAACACAAATTTCGAAACTTACAAATTTTTTCGAGCGCAGGAATTTTATTCGTGGTGAAATATCACCAAGGTTTCCAGTTGCGGAAGCTGAAGTATGCTTACAGCTTTGCAGGGACTACGCATCGAGCGGTTTGAATCTTCTTATAACACGCACAGATATTATTTCTTTCAAATGCTCTGCGCATGCACTCCTATTTTAAATACCACGCACTGCATACGCACTATTGCTGCAAATTCTCTGCACTGCATGCGCTACTATTTTAAATACCACGCACTGCATATGCACTATTGCTGTAAATTCCCTGCACTGCATGCACTACTATTTTAAATACCACGCACTGCATATGCACTATTGCTTTGAATTCCCCGCACTGTATACGCACTATTGTTTTAAATGCCCCGCACTACATATGTACTATTACGTTCAAATGTACCGCACTGCACTACTGTTTTCAAATGCCCCGCACTGCAAAAGCAACCGCACCTGCATTACATTATTACTTTCAAATGCCCTGCAAAGGCACATCATCATTGTTCGCAAAAGCACCACATTTAGGCTCGTCCGCCTTTAATAGGACATCTTAGGCTCGTCCGCCTTTAATAGGACGTCTTAGGCTTGTTCGCCTTTAATTGGACATTTAGGCTCGTCCGCCTTTAATAGGACATCTTAGGCTCGTCCGCCTTTAATAGGACGTCTTAGGCTTGTTCGCCTTTAATTGGACATTTAGGCTCGTCCGCCTTTAATAGGACATCTTAGGCTCGTCCGCCTTTAATAGGACGTCTTAGGCTTGTTCGCCTTTAATTGAACATTTAGGCTCGTCCGCCTTTACTAGGACATTTAGGCTCGTCCGCCTTTAATAGGACATCTTAGGCTCGTCCGCCTTTAATAGGACGTCTTAGGCTTGTTCGCCTTTAATTGAACATTTTTAGGCTCATCCGCCTTTAATAGGACGCTTTAGGCTTATTCGCCTTTAATTGAACATTTTTAGGCTAGTCCGCCTTTAATAGGACATTTCGGGCTCAACCGCCTTTTATATCTTGCATGGGTTGTGCACCGCCCTTTAAAATTCCTGCATATTTAAGGCTGAGCACCGCCTTTCATATGTTACTGGGCCATGTACCGCCCTGTTAAATTCCTGCATAAGGCTGTGCACCGCCTTTCATATGATGCATGGGCTGCGCACAGCCCTTTGCATCGCTTTCATATATTACATGGGCCATGCACCGCCCTTTGTAAATTTCCGCATAAGGCTGAGCACCGCCTTTCATATGTTACTGGGCCATGCACCGCCCTGTTAAATTCATGCATACGGTTGTGCACCGCCTTTCATATGATGCATGGGCTGCGCACATCCCTTTGCATCGCTTACATGGGCCATGCACCGCCCTTTTAAATTTCTGCATAAGGCTGAGCACCGCCTTTCATATATTTCATGGGCCATGCACCGCCCTTTTTAAATTTCTGTATAAGGCTGTGCACCGCCTTTCATATATTACATGGGCCATGCACCGCCCTTTGTAAATTTCCGCATAAGGCTGAACACAGCCTTTCATACATTGCATGGGCCATACACCGCCCTTTTAAATTTCTGCATGGGCCATGCACCGCCCTTTTAAATTTCTGCATGGGCTGCGCACCGCCCTTTGCATCGCTTTCATATATTACAGGGGCCATGCACCGCCCTTTGTAAATTTCTGCATAAAGCTGAGCACCGCCTTTCATACATTACATGGGCCATGCACCGCCCTTTTAAAATTTCTGCATGGGCTTCGCACCGCCCTTTGCATCGCTTTCATATATTACATGGGCCATGCACCGCCCTTTTAAATTTCTGCATAAGGCTGTGCACCGCCTTTCATACATTTCATGGGCCATGCACCGCCCTTTTAAAATTTCTGCATGGGCTGCGCACCGCCCTTTGCATCGCTTTCATATATTACATGGGCCATGCACCGCCTTTCATATGATGCATGGGCTGCGCACAGCCCTTTGCATCGCTTTCATATATTACACGGGCCATGCACCGCCCTTTAAAATTTCCGCATGAAGACATTGCACCGCACCTGCCTTGTTTTATTATTATTTTATTAATACCCTGCATATGCTCGCAGCCACATTGCACCGCACTTGCATCGCTGTATTTCAATATTTATTCTTACTAACTATTTTCATCTAGTTTTTTAGTTTCGCAGGAGCTTTAGCGCAACGTGGAACTATTTCTTCGGCAGCGAACACTCGGCTCCAAATTCGAATTTCCCGTTCACATTCCAGCACAATCAATTTTTAGGGTTCTATCACAATACCCAGTGTCATCATAATTCGACACTGGGACAATATTTTTGCGAAGATTCGCATCAAATCATGAGTTGCCAGTCATAGGTGTCGTAGTCTTCCCAGAACTACACACGGCCTGATTCTCGTGCAACCCGAGATATGTAGGCGATTCAGAGACCAGAGTTCGGCCGTAATTTTCTTTACCCTTAGTCCTCCACAATCCTTTAGCCGGGACAAAATAGGCTACTAAGTCAACGTCTTTGCCCAAAAATTCTTTCATCATTGTCAGGCAAAGAGGGACAAGTTGTTGACACCCAATTTTGTCCCGCCTCTCCCCCGAAATACCTATTAATACTTCTAGTGTTTTGAGAAATTAAAAAATATGCATTTAAATTTTACTATAATTATTAGTCTTTTATTAACACCCACGTTTTATTATTCCGCTGCAGTTATTATTATTATTATTATTATTATTATTATTATTATTATTATTATTATTATTGTTATTATTATTCTTAAATTATCATTTTATTACTAATTGTCATTAATTATTATTTCTTGTTATTTCCATTATTATTATTATTATTATTATTATTATTATTATTATTAATTACTAATCATTATTATCAGCGTTATTTTGTTATCAATTATTAATCATCATTATCATCGTTATTTTATTATTAATTATTATCATTGTTTTATCAATAATTGTTATTTATTATTATTATTATCATCATTATTATTTCTTATTATTATTATCATTATTATCTTATTATTACCACTATTATTGTTATTATTATTAATTTATTAACATTTTGCCACTATCAATAATTGTTATTTATTATTATTATTTTATTATTAATTATTATCATCTTTATTATTATTAATTATTATCATTTTTAATTATCTATATTTGTTATTACTATTATTATTATATCTATTATTATTTTTTATCACCATTATCATCAATATTATCATTATTACCATTATCATTATTGTTATTAGCAGTATTACTACCGCTATTTATTTGCTGCTATTATTTAGTATTATTCAAACTTGCATTTCTCAATGTTTCTACCAACTTCCGCATATGCATCGCATTTACTTCGCACATTTTAATGATAGCGTTTGTTATTAAATATTATTGCACGGTCATTTGCGACATCATATAATTTTTACCCGGGTCTTTTTATAATTACATATTTCTATGTTAGGTGATATTTTGGCACCCTTAGTACATCGTTAATCAAAATGTGTCTCTTATTCAAATTTAGAAGCCAAACTATTTCTTGCACTCAGTCCGTATTTTGATTTACCAAACCCCAAATCAAGGTCCGATTAATTCTTAATATTTTTTGGACTAGACCATATTTTCTATCTTAATTTTTTTTAGACCAGTCCATGTTTTAATTCTAGCCCATTCTTTCAATACCCAGTCTGAAATTTGACCCAGTCCACAAATGGACTGGGTCCAGCCCATTTTCGTCCAAAATAAGGGTTTCCCTCTTTCATTTCCTCCATACCTCCGCCGCTGTCCCTTCTTCTCCCTTTCCCGCCTCTCGCCGCCGCTCCCACTTCCCCCTTTCCCTCCTTCTTCTCCGCTCCCCACTCACCCTTGTCCCCCACTTTTATCTCTCTCCCGCTCCTCCTTCCCTTTTTCAGCACAAAAAACAAAAGAAAAAAACCTATAAAGAAGAACAGGAACGGAGGAGAAAAACACGAACAGGAACGAGAAAAAACAGGAACAGAGACGAGCACAACACATTCAGAAACCCCCAAACGAATTGAGTTCTTAAATCGCACAAACCCCTTTGAAAAATCGAGTCTTTTCACCTGAAGATTCCATAGAAATCAAAGCTTTCGTTTGTTGCCAAAAATCTCCTAAGCAAAAATTTTCAACTCTAACAGTCCTTTATTTTCGAGAATCGAGTTTCTTGTTTGAAGTTTCGAGTGTATATCGAGGATTTCACACCCTGTTCGCTGCATCCGAAGAAGGTGCGTAATTTACTCTCCATTTCCCCTTTTGTGTGTTTGGTGCTAGTCGATTATTAGGGCATGTCAATCAGTTAGCTCGACAGAAAGACCTGTTCGTATTCTAGCATTTTTTTTTATTTAGTTAGTCTAGCATGTTAGCGTAACTGAGCACGTCCTTCTGGTGGCTGAATAATACTCATGCATGCTAGTTAATTCGGTTTTCTAAAAGATGTTGGCTATGTGATGTGTTGTCCTGTTGATTTTGTGCTTTCGTCAGTAAGCTCAGTTTGTCTAGCATGTTTGTGTTAGTTTTAATATGCTTTGTTAAATAGGTGACTAAGCCTGCCTAAACTGAGCATGTTTAGCCCAACTTGATTCATCTTAACCTGTTAATGTATTGGTTTAGTCTGTATAAGCATATTTGTGTTAGCTCAAGCATAATGTTTAGTTCAAATGAACCATGTTTATATGCTAGTTTAGCTCAGTTTGTGCAGCATACTTGTGTTAGTTTGATCTGCCTATTTTAAGCACGAAGATTCAGCCTGTCAATTGATTATGTTTGGTCTAGTTTGGTGCTTTTGGTTTAAACTACTTATATGTTGGTCTTTACAAGCATGTTCATGTTAGATTTGAATTAGTCAAGCAGGATAGTTAGCTTATTGAGTGCACTTAAGTGTTAGTTTAGTTTGGTTGGCCAAGATAGATGCTTATTCAGTTTGGCTCCTGGGTTGAGTTAATCAGTCCAGTCAAGCATATTCATGTGATAGTTCAGCTTGTTAAGTTGAACCTGTTTAGCATAAAGTTTAGGTAGTTGAGTTGATAATAATGGCACGGTCAAGACATTGTTATTCCTAAATCTTGCTGTTTTAGTCCAGTCTTTCTTTTTTTTTCCCTTGTCATCTGGGCATGTGATTTAATTTCTACTGTGTTAGATGTAATTCTTAGTTTAGTTTAAATAGGATAGTGACTCTATAAAGGATTTGAGTATGGTACTATTGAAAATCTAAACCTGTTAAAATCATGTTCTTATTTTTGTTGAAGTTAAATCCTGTTCAAATGTGCAAACTCTTGCTTCCCAAAACATTGCTCGATAAACTGATGTGATGCTTGTTTAAAATCATACCTTGGCCCAGAAATTTGTTAAGTGTATCAACTTGTCTAATTCCTATATATATATTTGATCATTTAGTGGACTGTTTTTGTTTGCTTATGCATGAGAGATTGGTATAGTCTGATTGGAATATATCTATAAATCTTGGGTTTTTTGACATGATAACTAGTACCAACGGTTTCCCTTTCTTAGACTCATCATGGTGGTTTCTTATTCTGTGAACTCCCCTGTTTTAGCTTCTCGTCTGTTTGGCAGAATCTTATATGCTTGTTTAACCCTTGTGGCTGTCATAAGTAGGGTTATTTACTAGGTGCCAATGTACTAGTATGAAACAGTTTTTTGAAGATTTAAAAAAAAAAACGAGCCTGTGTGATCTTGTGAACTTGCCTAACAATCCTACATGACTGAACAATTGTGCAATATGAGATTAAAAGTTTAATCTGGTTTGAATAGAGAGAGACAACTGGATATCGTTACAGCTGTTGATGTGTAATTTGGCTGTCATAAATAGGCTTACTGGTTTATTGATATAAAAATGTGAAGTTTAGATATCCTGATACAACTAAAATGCTTTGGATCATATGTCTATACTCTTCGCTTAACCTAAATGGATTAAGGCTATCTTGGGAATTTAAAGGCTGACATGTCTATTGCAATACCTGCCTGCTGTTGCATGCTCACATGCGGAATTACATAATTCATTGGTTGTCTCGCAATCTACAGATCTTTATTATTGCTACTGCTTGCGGATTTTTGCCTTAGCACATTTAGTAGTTGGTTTTTTTTTTATGTTTATTGACTGTTGTATGGTCGAGGTGTATATCTGCGTATTATTGAAGTATATTCGTGAAATACGTTTGGATATACATAATATATATAATCGACGAAATTGTTTCAAATTTATATTTCAACCTTATTGATAATATATTAATCTCTTTTTCTTTCATTTCTTTGCATGAACCTCGCGTACGAGTCTGAGAGACTCGTTCACCTCCTATATTCGATGTTGGGCTCCGAAGCCAAACATAATCTCTCCCAAGTCAGCCCATCAGGTTCCGCAGCGATCTGCTTCACCATCCTGCTGGGCCGAAGCCCATGGCAATGGCAACGGACAGTAGCGGCCCAAAATGGGCCAAGCCCATTTGAATTTCTTTACATTTCATCCAATTTTATTATCTTTGTGTATTTGAATTTGTTTGACTAACACTTCGTTTTATTTTCCTTTTTGTTAGTTAGCTTAGATGAATTGCAGGGGAGTTTAGTATGGACAGTTTAGAAATAGTGGTAGTTAATTAAAAAGAGAAGGGGAAAAACTAAAGAATATTTTGTAGACATTCTTTAAAGTTTTATCCAAATTATGCATATTTTAGCCGGATGTAGTTAATAAAATATAATTTCGTTTATGCTTCTAAAATGCAAAGTTAATCAATACATCATAGTTTAGTTTGTTTCAAATATGTATTAAAACATTACGCAAACCTGCATTTTCTTTTACTTATACAGTCATGCGAATTTTATTTTAAACAGCATCATTATTTAAAAGTCTCTGCAACATTTATAAGTTTATTTTAAAATAGCATTAGAAGTTTACTTTTATGCGAATCATTATATTTTCTACAAATTTCATTCTAAATAGCACTTTTATTTAAAGCCTTGACAATATTTATAAATTTTATGGCATTTGAAGTTTTCCTTTTATACAAATTATCATATTCTTTTCTATAGGTTTTATTAGCATTTTATTTGAGAGCCTTAGCAACATTTATAAGCTTTTATTTCAAATAGCATCCTAAAATCTCCTCTTATGCGAATTACTAGCCCCATTTTTAAACATCATTATTATTTGAAGTCTCTTTTTTTATATAAAATGGCATTTATAATCTTCTTTTGCACAAATTGTTATATCTTTTACAAGTCTTATTTGCACAAGCTATTTCCTAAAAATTTAAATACTATATCCAACATTGATTAATTAACCTAAGTTTAGTCGGATAACAGTAAGTTAACAGATTCTAAAGGACGCCTAACCCCTTCCCTTTAGGATAATATAGAACCCTTACCTAGATCACACTGGTTAAGCAGACTATTAACAGAGGTTTAGTTTTAACTTTACCTTAGTTAACATTTAGGTGTCCTAATTCACCGTTAAATTAATTAGGTGGCGACTCCTTAAAACAAAGCAATATAGGAATCACCAATATGTTGTACTCCGCTTTGACCCGGTTAAAATGGGGTATAACAGTTGTTGACACCCAATTTTGTCCCACCTTTCCTCCAAAATACCTATTTTTCGCTTCTAATATTTTGGCAACTTTAAAAAATAATTATCTGCATTTTTACTATAATTAGCTTTTATTAATACCGGCATTTCATTATCCTGTCATTTACTACCGTCTTTACTACCATTATTGTTATTACTATTATTATTATTATTATTATTATTATTATTATTATTATTTGTTACTATTTTTTATTATTATTACTAGTATTGTCATAATTATCATTTCAGCATTTTTTACCGTCTTACGCACACGCATCGCATTTATCTTCGCATAATTAAATAACAGCATTCACTTACTGTTGAATTTCAAATATTATTGCACTGCTATTATGACGACATATAATTTATTACCCGAATATTAATAATTGCACATTTTATATTAAGTAATTTAAATTGGTCTTTTATTTAAATGTAGCAGCCCAATCAACTCATACTATGTTCGGACCAATTTTCAGAACCAGCCCACATTTTAATTAACCAGCCCAATGTGTTCAGCCAACCCAGTCCAAATTTTTGACCCGATCCGCCCTTTTCGTTTAACAAGAAACCATTAGGGCTCCTTGCTGATTTTTCATCATCAACAGTCGCACCTTCTTCATCTCCATCCTCTCTCTTTCTCTTTCTCCTTCTCTCCTCCATCTCCCTCACCTGTCATCTCCACCTTCCCCTGCTCCCCACACTTCTGTCCCCCACTTCCTTTTGTCCCCCCGCTCCTCTCTCTCTCTTCGTCACAAACGAAACCCTAGCCGTTTCTACCCCTATAAATATTTGCTTCAAATCCATTTTTTGGGGGAGGATTTTTTTCGATTTGGAAACCTCCCCCCCCCCCCCCCCCCCCAAGAACTAAGTTCATCAGCTTTATTTTCTGAACATCGAGTCAAAAACCAGTCGTTATTCGAAGCGTGGCTTCATTTTTTACATTTCTTACTTTGCCTGTCACTGTTCGAGTTCCGTATACGCAAACTCGGAGGTTGTAGTTGTTTCGAGTGTGAATCGGAGACCTCGCACCCATTTCGCTGCACCCGAAGCAGGTGATTCTCCTTTCCCTTTCGCGTCTTTTTATTTTATTTTAGGTGTGTTTATCCTGCGTTGGTTTATTTTACTGCCTCTATGGATTTGTGTATTCAGTACTTGTATACGTGTTAGGACAGTTGGGTTCTGTGTGCGAATCATAATCGTGTTCAGTTCGATTTAGTTAAAAGCAATAGGATTATGGGAAAGAATTCACCTAGTCACTAAACATGCTAATCAGGTTAATAATGTTCTTATGTAGGATGATTAAGTCTGCTTGACATGTTAAGTTAGTTTAACATGGTCTAAGCCCCTGATATTTGACTCTTAAATAGATTGATCTTATTTAGCTATGCATGTTTGAATGCCTTGGTTCTTATTCATCGCTGGATGTTTTGTATGGTTAGCCGACTAGTTGCTATGCCAGTGTAAATCTCTTTGTTTCATTTGTTGAGGAATGTATCATGTTTAGCTTGATCTCTTTTAATGAAGATGATATACCCTACCTTGATTTGTTCGCTGAAACTGTGATCGCGGTCGAAAGAGAAAGACCCTTTCTATTTTGCTCAGTATTTGAATCATCTAGCCTGCCTAAGTTAGCTTAATCCATGGAAGCCTTATAAGATGAGCTATTTTATAATTAAGCATGACTGTATGTTTTCCTGGTTTAAACCTCCTTTAATTGCATGTTTCAGCTTAAGCCTATATGAACAAATTCTTTATTTATAAAGGGTCTCGTCCCTTCACTGTTTCTTCATCCGAGATGAGTAAAAGTATGATTTGTAAGAGTGAAAAAACTAATGTTGTATGTTTAAAGGGAATCAGATTTCCAGAAGTTGTTCTGTGCTATCTCTTAATGTCTTGCTTGTCCCTTACTTGGCATGTATCTTCGGTTTATTGGTTATGCGTCTGAGAAAGAGGATTGCTGGGCTTTCCTGATTGCTAGCTATTGCTTTGTTAAGCCTTTCGTGTGGCTCTTAGCTGCTTATGTTATCTTTGAAACAATGGGACTCGACAAGTTCTTTGAGCAAGAAATAAATTCCTAGATTTCAAATTAAAGAGTTAGTGACTGTTTTGAAGCTTGGCTTTACTAGTCATTTTTAAACTGCTTGTAAAACAGTACGATGTTTAAGCAAGCAAGCATCTTGTTAGAACTCTTGTGTTTTTTTAATACTCATTCTTTATCTCCTCTTTCTTTTGCATGTACACTTTGGGAGCAAATGGAGTCTTAATTTAGGACTCTCTCACAATGTAGTCTCGAAATGAGACTCGACGCTATTGCTATACCCATGCATGGATTCGATGCGTCCCATACTCTTTAATCACAACACTCGGCGAGAAACAAGTGAAATCTCTAATCGCTTGAGGCTGTCTATGACATCCTTATCGTTTTTCTCTTCTCCTCTTCCCTCATCATTCATTTTATTTCGCCCCTTTGTTTTTTTTGTGATTGCTAATTTATCTGTATGTTGGATTTGTCTATGGTTTGAAAGAACGTGTGTCACTTATGATTCACATAGGATTAGAATGGGTAGATTTTATCATTTAGAATTATCGCTCTGAACACTTAGTACTTATTTTCACCATATAGGGTGCATCATTCATATAATAATATTTTTGAATTTCGTAAGTTATAAGTTGATCTTTTTTTTCTCAAAGCTATTTTTCTTAAATCTTTAGCATTAATTAATTAGCCTAAGTTTGGCCGGACAACCGTAGTTAACGGATTCTAGAGGATGCCTAACCCCTCCCTTTAGGATAATATAGAACCCTTACCCAGAATCACATTGGTTAAGCAGATTATTAACGGAGGTTTAGTTTTAACTTTACCTTAGTTAGTAATTAGGTGCCCTAATTCACCTTAAAATCAATTAGGTGGCGACTCCTAAAAATAAAACAAATAGGAATGACCAATATGTTGTACTCCGCTTCAACCCGGGTTAAAATGGGGTATAACAGTGTTTAGCAAGACATACCTTCTAGATAATGCATCCGCCACCACGTTTTCTTTACCTTTCTTGTAATGGATCACATACGGTAGAGCTTCAATAAGTTCCACCCATTTCGCATGTCTCTTGTTGAGCTTGGATTGGCTCTTCAAATGTTTCAAGGATTCATGATCCGAACAAATCACAAATTCTTTATGCCACAAATAATGTTGCCAATGGGTCAATACCCCCACAAGTGCATGCAACTCCTTGTCATAAGTAGAGTAGTTCAATGACGCCCCTTTTAGCTTTTCACTAAAGTAAGCCAATGACTTGCCTTCTTGCATCAATACTCCACCTATGCCAACCCCAGAAGCATCACACTCAACTTCAAAAGTTTTCTCAAAATTGGGTAATTGCAAAATGGTGACGAACTCAACATGAATTTTAATTCTTGAAACGCCTTCTCTTGCTCATCTCCCCAAACAAAAGGAACATCTTTCTTAATCAATTCGGTCAAAGGAGATGCAATTGTACTAAACCCCTTTACAAACCTTCTATAGAAACTTGACAACCCATGGAAACTCCCCACATCGGTTGCATTTTTAGGAGTTGGCCAAGTTCTAATAGAGTCCACCTTTTCTTCGTCAACCTCCACACCATTTGCACTCACCACAAAACCCAAGAACACCACTTTATCAACACAAAAAGAACATTTCTTGAGATTAGCAAACAACTTGTCACGCAACAATACATCAAGTACTTGTCTCAAATGGTCTATATGCTCCTCAATTGATTTGCTATACACAAGAATATCATCAAAGTAGAAAACCACAAACTTATTGATAAAGGGTTTCAAGACATGGTTCATCAATCGCATAAATGTGCTAGGTGCATTGGTTAGACCGAATGGCATGACAAGCCACTCATAGGGGCCAAAATTGGTTTTGAAGGCCGTTTTTCACTCATCACCGGGATTCATTCGAATTTGGTGATAGCCACTTCTAAGATCAATCTTTGAAAACACACTTGATCCACAAAGCTCATCCAACATATCATCAAGCCTCGGAATGGGATGGCGATACTTTACCGTGATTTTGTTGACGGCTTTACAATCAATGCACATCCTCCAAGTGCCATCTTTCTTTGGAACAAGAATCACCGGAACGGCACACGGGCTAAGACTCTCCTTCACTGGCCCCTTTTTAAGAAGCTCATCCACTTGCCTTTGTAATTCTTTTGTTTCTTCCAGATTTCTCCTATAAGCCGATTTGTTGGGAATTTGGGAACCCAGTACAAATTCGATTTGGTGCTCAATACCTCTCAAGGGAGGTAATCCATCGGGCATTTCTTCCGGGAACAATGTTTCATATTCCTGCGAAAGAGAAGATATGCTACTAGGAAAAGTGCTAGTAGCTTGGTTAGTATTTAAGAGAAGGCTCTTATTGACAAGACACACCATGAAGTGTCTCTCATCAACCCCTTTTAAGCAATTACTTGGTTTGGCCAACAAACATTTCTTGGAACCATCTTGAGATGTTTCCTCTCCACTTATGGCCAACAAAGTCTCCCTCTCACTCTTCTCCTTTTCTTCCCTTTGATACTTCTCCCAAAGCTCCCTTATCACTCTATAATCCTCACTCACTTGGTAAGGGGTTAGTGGGTTAAGAATGTACTTCTCCCCTTGACCACAAATGAGTACTTGTTAGTCCTCCCACTATGTTGGGCATCAACATCAAATTGCCAAGGTCTTCCAAGCAATAAATGGCAAGCTTGCATGGGTACCACATCACACAAAAGCTCATCTTGGTACTTGCCAATGCTAAATTTAATAATGGCTTGTCTGTTGACCCTCATTTCACCACATTCATTAAACCATTGGAGTTTATAGGTATTAGTGTGCTTGCGGGTGGGGAATTTCATACTTTCAACTAAAAATTGACTAACGGCATTTGTGCAACTCCCACCATTAATGAGCACACACCTTATCCACAATTTTGCACCGTGCATGAAACAAGTTCTCCCTTTGGTCACTCTCTTCCCTAACTAGAGCCCCCATGGCTCTTTTAGCCATAATAGCATGATTCAAGGCTTCTTCATACCTTATCTCAACCTCTTCATCGAAATCACCCTCACACTCACTTCTTTCTCCCTCTTCTTTATGACCAACCCCGCCCTCATGTTCATCATCGGTTCGCTACCCATCCCTCACTATTGTGATAGTCCTCCGGTTGGGACACTCACTCGCAATGTGCCCTCTGCCTTGGCACTTAAAGCATATGATGGTAGAAGGTCTATTATAGTTGGTGTTAGAATTGTTACCTCCTTTAGCCTTGTCATCACCTTTGGCTTTGTAATCGAATTTGGCTTGAGGTACTTGAGTGTTGCTCTTGGGCTCATCCCAAGTGGAAGTTTTCCACTTTTCTTTGCCTTTGTTCCAAGTTGAAGATGATTTGATTTTGTCTTTGTAGGACCTCTCTTCTTTTAGATCCGCCTCAACCTTGGATGCGCCATGTAATGCCTCTTCAAGACTATTATAAGTCTTGAGCCTCATCGGTTTAGAGATGTCCCGATTCAAGTTGGCTACAAACCTTATAATAGGGAACTCCTCATGCTCTTCTAACTTGGACTTCATTCGCAAATCCTCAAACTCATCAAAGTACGCTTCCACACTTTTCAACCTTTGCTTCAACATGTACAACCTTTTGAGTGCATCTTGGTGGTATGTGGGTGGAAACCACCTTGTCTCCATGAGCTCAATCAAGTCGTTCCAAGTTAGGAGATCATAGATGTGTTTTTGAGCTCTTTGTAACTTCTTGGATTCCCACCAAGTAGAAGCGTATCCCTCAAATTGAGTGAGAGCATACTTTGCCTTCAAGGCCTCGAACACATTGTTCGTGAGGAAGATGCGCTCACTTTGCAATTTCCATTCAAAGAACTCTTCCGGATTGCTACCCCCTTGGAACGTAGGAAGGTTCACCTTGATGGTGTTCAAATTCAGCTCATTATCTTGCCATTTTCCCCGGTCTTCATAACCTTGGGCCCTCCCTAAGTCTACATGACCTTCGAATCTAGGGTCATGGCCCGGAAACCTCTCAAAGCCTCCTCTTCCTCCCCTCTCCCGGTTATTCATTCCTCCACGCCTCCCTCCTTGCCGGTTATCATCCCACTACCTACCTTGTGGATAGTCATCATACTCCTCTTCATTTATAGGGTATTGGTATTGGTTTTGGTTAGGAAAGGGATCTTGTGTTTGGACTTGGGGTGGAGCTTGGGGTGTTTGTTGTAAGATTACTTGAGGGATTGCCTCGTTCGGGTTGTTTTGGTAATCTTGGGGATAATTTTGTCGATTGGTGTTTTGGAATGTGGAGTTTTGGGGTGGAAGGTTGGTTGTTTAGGGTGGTGGAGCTCTTTGGGTTGGAGGTGGTTGTGGTGTTGGGGTTGCACAAAGCATGTGCTTGTCCCGGGGTAAGGGTTGGTGTGGTGTCTTGTGTTTTATCCCCATCACCTTCATTCCTAGAACGGGGAGTGCCCATTCTACTCGAACCCTCCATTTGAACTTTCTCAATACTTACTATCCGTTCATCTATGCCATTCAACTTCCCGTTCACACCATTCATCTCTCTTCTCATATCTTCCATACCCACTTGCATACCTGAGATTCAATTCATGATCATAGCTAATGAACTTGCTATGGATGACATATCTACTACCTCTTGCGTCCTATCGCCTTGGTTAGACATGATGACGTGCAAAACTAGCAAACAAGATTAGCAATAAAAGTCTCACTTCACTCGTATTGAACTCTCAACATTACCACACTCCGTACTCTTTCGAAGTTGTTGATGAATCGCTCGTCTAATCAAATTCACACGTTGCTTATCCTTTGTGGTAGAATAGATTTTTGTTTAGATGAATGATGGACGACTCAAAGCAAAAAGGACGAGAGCCAATAAAGTTTCAACGAAATAAAACGAAGAAAAGCTTGAAAGAAATTTGCACGAAAGAAATGCGAACACAAGAACTAGTAAATACAAGTAGGAACAACTACTAAATGGCTACTAGTTGAGAGACACAAGAAATTGAAATGCTAAAATCGGAAAATAAATGAAATTTCGGGCCCGGGTAGGTGATAACTTGAAAATGGGGTCTTGAAGCCTCGATCGATGCAATGTATCAATTTGAAATAACGGAAATTTTTAAAATTCTATACTCATTTTTTTCTATTCCCTACCTAAGGAGTAGGGATCACTTACAATCAAGGATCAAGAAATTTTTTATAAGTGAATTGATTTGAGAACAAGATTTGAGGCTTGGGAAATCAAAGAAATAAGATGAAAGTTAACTCGTACCCGGGAAATTATACGGCTGGGAATCAGGTCTTATACGGTCCGTATAAATTTTGACGGACCGTAGAAGTGGATCGTCAAAATGCTGAAAATTTTGTACTTTCTGCGGAGGAATTTTGACGCTCCGCAGGAAATTATACGGTCCGTATAATTATACCGTCAACGCGTCACAGTAAGCAAATTTTCTGGCCTGATTTTAACGCTGATATTTGACGATCCGTAGAAATTTTTACGACCGTACAATTGTACTGTCACGCGTCACAGTAAGCAACTTTGTTGGCTGGATTTTGACGTCCCATAGAATTTTATACGGTCCGCACAATGGACCTGTCACGACCCAGCCCCGTGGGCCGCGACTGGTGCCCTATTTGGACACCCAAACTGACTTACGTACCAGATCGACATATCAAAGATTTATCCAGACTTAACATACGTTATTTCAAACAGATACTAAGAACAAATGTCATCTTAAGCGGTTGCCCGTACAGAAATATCATATCAAATCCGGTAGGCTGGCGGAATACACATCGCCCAGATATACAAACATATACAAACATATGGGCCGTTTTGGCCATAACAGCAACCGGGACCGCTTAAGGCACAGATCGTAAACAGAAACGAACAAACATGACCCATGACCCACATATATGACTACAGGCCTCTACAAAACATAACAGAAACATATGACGGGACAGGGCCCCGCCGTACCCCAGATAGTCATACATATATACAGAGACATATACAATGAAAGGTCTTTACCAAAAGTATGGGCTCCGAGTCAAAGGAGCACTCCAAAGTAGCAGAATGTATCCTACACTGGCGGGTCACCAGAACAAACGTCTGTACCTGCGGGCATGAAACGCAGCCCCCGAAGAAAGGGGGTCAGTACGAAATATGTACTAAGTATGTAAAGCATGAAGTACAGTAATCCAAATCAGAACTGAAATAGGGAGTATGGAAAGCGGTTACAGAATCAGTATATCAAACCTGTTTTAAAAACATAAATAATGCAAATAAAATCATGCATAAGGCTCAGGAACGTGGTCGCCACTCCGACACTGGCACCACAGCACATCATACTCCAGAAGGTTTCAAATCTCCGTACAATCCCCGAACATATCATATCATCATATCATATCAAAACATTAGAACATATCATATGCCATATCACATCATAACGCCGTATATATATAAGCGGTACCCGGCCCTATGGCGAGGTCTCGGGAACCGCAACACATCATACCGCCGAATATACATAGTGCGCACGATCACAAAACCGGCCCGGGATCCGGCGAACGATATCATAGTAGTAGGCACGAGCAGAGTAGTGCGGAAACTATATGCATATAAATAAATAAATTTCGAAACTCGATGAACAAATATATTTACGGCATCCGAAGGCTCAGAAATCAGTTTCGGGTCAATCGGAGTTAGTATACGAAAGTTACAAACTTTTGAAGTACAGAACTTTCTAAAAGCATTTCAGAAGCTCTTTTCGGAAATTCAAGTGACATTCATATTAGGGGAACTTTCAACCATTACTATGGATCAAATCAAATGGAGCTTTTAAGATCATATGTACGTATCAAAATATATGTATCCAAAACTTTAGCCATATCAAATATTTTTCGGACATCATTATGGATCACATATTCATACTAGGAAACTTGCGGATAACATTATGGATCAAATCAAATGGGGACTTTACGACCATATTTTCATATCGAAATATTCATCAAAGGCTTTAGTCTTCTCGTTTTTCTTTCGAACAACATTCAGAACATAACAAATAGAATCTTTGAACATCATAAAATATGTATCCAGTCATATGGAATAGCTTATGGAGGTCAAAGATGTTAGCCATCCTAATGGATCTAAGAATAGGATTTTCTTTAGGAGCATACTTATACGTTATTTGTTCATTCCAAAAAGGTCATGCCAAAAGAAAGAAAGGTAGGTTTTACATACCTCAATCGCTCGCTAACAAATCCCGATCACTCGCTAGACAAATCCCGACTCAAGTCTCGGGTTCTCCAAGATCTACAATAGCGTTATTAATTACCAAACATTAGCTACAAGTACTTAGAAATCCAAATTCTAACTAGTACTTGTCTACAGAAATTTCGGCAGCATCTCCCCTGTAAATTCAACAACCCCGAGAATTTAACTCGGCCAAATTCATCAACAACCACACCAACGATACCAACAACCATAATAATAGTCATCAAGAATCAATTTAAACGCATTCTAACATTAATAACTTTCTTCTCTACATAGCGTATCATATTCGATTCAACTACGTCATTTCAAGCCAATATCGACACTTATATATTCACTACTAATTCAAGATCATTCAAATACAATTCAAAAGCATTTCATACAATTCTACAAAATATTCAACAATCCCACCAAAAATCATACTTCACCCGAAACCTCCAATCTTCGACACGAACATTCACAACACATTTTTATCCTCCAATTTCATCAACAATAATAACCATTATACTTTAGCAATTCCATTCCCATAATTACATAAGACCATAATAAAATCACACAATTTTCCTACAACAACTTACAACTAATTTTCATGTCAATCTTGAACCATTATTCTTCCATTTACATCACAAGGTCACAACAACACAATTAACAAGCTAAATAAAATTAATCCATCTTCTCCTCACCATAACAACATCACACGGCCACATATACTTACACACACCCACACGGCTCACTTAACACACAACAACTCCATGATTCTCATTCAATTCTACTCACTATATCATATATAAATCTTCCATAACAAGAAAAGGATAGAATTCTTACCTTTTTTCCATTTTCTCACTTGCTAAAAAAACTACTTTCTTGCCTCAAAATTTATATCCCGTTGAAGAGGGTCTTGAGCTTAGTAGGGATACTAGAAAATTAGGATTTTTGGATCAAGGTTGATGGCTAAATTTTTTTTTTTCCTTGGGTTGGCCGAACCCCTCTCTTGTTCTTGCTCTCTCTCTCTTTCTTTTGTTTCTTGAACTTTCTTGACACTTCTTGAAAAAGAAGACTTGGTGGCCCTTTTTATTATTTGCTACATGAATTAATTAGTTATGGGCTTGGGCCATTTGTTGCCCATGGCCGGCCACTACTATATTTTTGGGCCTTTTGTTTCTTTTTTTTTTTTTTGATTTTTTTCTAGCCCAATTAGTTATGGGTCCTATTTTGTAATTCCCGAAACTAATTTTCAAAATTCCCAATTTTGCCCTTGGCCTTCCTCCATAATTCCACATCAACACTTCATGAACAACACATATATTGAATAAAAATCAAATATGACCTTATTTCTTACAAGTCAAAATTATTTCTAATTTTCCGAAGGTGCAAAATTACGGGATATAACAGGACCGTATACCAGTTCCCCTGATGACGTCTCGTACTCGAATTTCTTGGATCTTGGGTCGGATTTCTGACCTTATTGACTTCCTTGGGCCCACAAAAACCTAGTAATTACCATTTTGGGCTGTTTTAACACCTTTTGCACTTGGACTTAGAAAAGTTTAGATCAAACTTTCCTTTTTGGCCTTCTTCTTCAATTTGAATATATGAATGTCCTCAAGAACATGAAGAACATTCAAAATTCCAAATACCTTAATTCCAACTCATTTTTCCTCCAAACTTTCGGGTCTAGGTTCCTCTTTGATAGGAGAACAAAGTCCAATACCTATTGAAGTCAATTTCAATCAAAATCAACAAGACCCACTTTGAGTTCTTCAAGCTTTGTTGAACCTCTAATGGTGGAAACTTCAATCCTTACCCAAATGACTTCAAATTTCGTTTCCAGATGTTTTCCACCACAACGAACTCAAATCTACCTTCAAAAACACTCAAATCCAACCACAATTGTAATTTTTGATTTTTTTTTTATTTTCAGATTTTTTTTTTATTTTCGAATTTGAGCCTAGGATTAGAAATTATAGAAACAATCTCTTAGCCTATGCTCTGATACCAAATGATAAGATTTAACCTAAGGAAACTCTAAGAATTCAAAAACAACAAAAGAAAATAAAAAGGAACTTGGGGAAATTGAAAATGAGAAGATAAAAGGATAGATACTAGACCCAAAGGATAGTAAATCTATGGGCAAAATTGGGTATATCAAAATCCAATCCCTCCCAATTTGATTCAACCCTAAGAACCTAAGCAATTTGAACTCAAGGAAGGACTCAAATAATTCTGTAAATAAGCAACCTAATATGAATTCAATGGAATTTGCAATTCAATGCACAACTAAGAAATTACACTTAATCAATAATCAACCAAATAAACTATATATTAACTAAATCTCTCAAAATATAAGTTCACACAATATTCAAGCTAAGTCTTTCAAATGGATGAAAAGAACTATTTATACTAATGCCTATTACACCAAAAGGCCCTAAAGTGGCTCTTTTCCAAAAATACCCACATGGGTCTTCAATTGCATCCAAAGCCTCATAACTTGCAATTGTGACCTCCAATTGCCATTCTAACCCCATAACTTGCAAGTATGACCTCCAATTGCAATCTTAGCCTCATAGTTGCACGTTTAGCCATTTTGCACTTCTAGCCACTTTGCAACTCTTCCAATGCCAACTCTCAAACGTTGTAAATCCGCGAAGTCTTCTCTCCAATCTCCTCCAAGATATCCTTCTTCATGAACAAGGCTTGCAACTCTTGAAGTTCTCTTGCTTGACTTCTAGTGAAAGGCCTTGTTCTTGTTGGGTTCATATCATTCTCTCTTTACCCAACCCCTTCCTCCTATCACCTTACCAATACCCAACCCATAACTTACACCAATAATCCTTGATTACTCATTAACATTGGCCTAAAGTTTAACAAAACATAACTTTTTATGTTTTTTAGTTTGTTAACACGGGTCATTTAATTACACAAATTTAAAAACACACTAAGGCATTGAAAGAAGTATTAATTTCCTGAAAATTGTATTTTCGCAGTTAATTAATGAAAGTCATTTAAAGGAAGAAGGATAATGACAAGAATAAAAATATTGGATTACTCTTAAGTATAAATTATATCTTAGCAAGAATAAACATCTACTAAAGTAACCTTCCACTCATTATGCTAACGCAGTGCATCGAAGTATCATTGTACGCAGATGCAGATGTAGCCTTCTAATGTTGAGTTCCTTTTAACTCAGTATGTTTTACGCAAAGTATAAATTTAGATGTAAGAATCAACTAAAAGATTACAACAAATAGTAGATAAAACCCATAATTTTAAATATAAAATGAGTTCAATGCTAAGAACCTTAAAAGTGAATGCATAAAACTTAAATCTTATATGCACCTCTGTGTAACGACCCGTTTGGTCTTTTAGCACTTTTGGACTCTTTTTCGTTAAAATACCCTTTCCGTAGCCTTAAATGGTATTCTTAACTTGTGGGGATAGGGGCACGGTTATATAATTGATGGGTAATTTTTTGAATATATTTATTTAATGTGTGAATAGCTTATTCATAGGAAATTTTATTCGCACTTATATAAGGTATAAGTTGGTGAGTAATGTAATTTACTAAATGAGTCAATTTTTACCTTATACATATTAATCGAGTAAAAAGGTTACTTTGGACAATTATTTTAGTTGGTGATTAATGGGCCAAGCCCATAATTTATTTAATACCCCATGTTACATGGCCATATAAAATGGATTAAAGTTAATAGGGTTTGCACTTTCAAATCATAACACTAGAAAAAAAAATTACCGTGCGTTTTCGGCAAAGGGGGGGGGGGGGGGCAACTTGTCACGACCCAACCCCGTAGGCCGTGACTAGTGCCCGAGTTGGACACTCATATTATCTGTTAACTATAATCATTTGTATTCAGCTTATCATGAACTTATTTGTATGAAAACGACAGGATGTTATTTAAAGCTGTCACGATTCTGTATGTCATAAGCGGTGTCTCCTGAGGAGTTACCATTTTCAACAACAACATATATTTATATATACGCAAGCCCACAAGGATGCCACTACACGAAACATTCCAAACATACATACATACATAAGCAAGCCGACAAGGCTGCCATCACGAATGGGTACGCCCCAAACATAAGTCATGTTCATACAACGCAACAACAACTATACACGGACCCACACAGATGTCCACAGACGTCTAAGAGTAATGACAGTATCATGTGACGGGACAGGGCCCCGCCGTACCCCGAATAAACACATACACATACAGCAAAAGGGAGTTATACCACAAGCTAGGCTCCGGAACAAAGGAGCACTCCAAAGTAGCTGAATAGATATCCTAAGCTGGCGGATCTCCAAAACGAGCGTCTGTACCTGCGGGCATGAACGCAGCCCCCCGAAGAAAGGGGGTCAGTACGGAATATATACTGAGCATGTAAAGCATGAAATGTAGTAATAGACTCATAAGGAGACAAAGTATGTAGGACCCAATGCAACAATCAGAAATTCATAAAACTTGCCTTTGGACATATTTCATCTATATCATTCTCATATCAATATAGTTATAGAGTTTTGTAATCAAAGCAGCATAATCATTCTATATATAACATATATATAACGTGTCCCGGCCCTTTAATGAGGGACTCGGTAATTAAAATCATAGCATCATAAACATAAACATAGACGTGTCCCGGCCCTTTAATAAGGGACTCGGTAATAGGGAATATGCCCTCCTGGCCACCATCTCCATATCATCATATCATCATATCACCATATATATATATATATATATATAACGTGTCCCGGCCCTCTAGTGAGGGACTCGGTGATTAATATAGTAAATATGCGCACGAGAACGTGTCCTGGCCCGGGACTCAGTGAAGGATATAGCGGGTAAGCACGAGCAGAATAACAAGCAACCACATATATGCAATTCATCTTTTGAGACTCAATAGATAAGTGACTAACCAGCTCTAAAGTGTCAGGACAATAATCATATTCAGTTATTTTTAAATCTCATTACAAGTTATAGCAAGGAACGTTTCAGATTTCATGTACATGTATCAATTTGACATGGTGTAACTTTTGATAGTCAAGTATGCCTCTAATTATGCAATTCTTTAAAAATAGGAACTTCTATACATCATTCATTAGTCAATCATATAGTAGGCTTGTGACCATAACATTACGGAATGAATAGAATCATAAGTCATGCTTGGAACTAGAGAGTAGAATTTACCCCAAGGTTCATATCATTTCTTACTTACGTCTAGGACATGCCAAGAAAAGAAGGAATAGGCTTTACATACCTTTAGCGTTTAGTCGTATTATAACTTGTACTTGCTGCCCAAAAACACTTATCCTATATCAAGATATCAAGAGCTACAATTAGTCTACAAAGTAATTTAATACGTATTTTGACGCTCACAATCCCTTTCTAACATTTAAACGACGTTTCGTTCGCATTTAAACCAACTAGTGCTACAAGCTAACATTGCTAATCATTTTTTCATATATCAATCCAAACTTGTTTAACATGACTTAGGGGACTTTGGACAGCTTGCACATCATCCAAATCAGTCCCAAACTCACGGCCAAACAGCACATACCACAATACCATTTTCACTTAGCAATTTTCCAGTTTTAACTTACAACGACAACAACACGTTTAATAACATTACTTTCACGATTCTTGGAACTGTTTTAGCATCATTTTTATTCTTACAACAGCCCACAAATCATTTCAATTTCAACTTGAATCATTGCACTTCACTTTCACTATATGTTCATAACAACATTCAACATTCAACATACACTAATTCATTTCTAACCTTAAAACAGTCCACGGTTTTGGACTGCTTGTATACTTCAACATGATTCGTTTCTTTAACACCTCAATTCACATATTCAATATGCATACAATACACCACAATGTCCATAACAACAACAATAAAAACTTGGCACAAAACAGTCCACAATCCCCCTAAAACAGTCCCCTTACAAGGCTTCAACATAACTACCACATCTTCATGATTTTCATCCATTCATCCAAACCACAACACATTCAATCCATTTCCAATATATGTACAAGAAGATTAAACATGATTCCATTAAGTCTACACGGCTCATTTCAATTTTTAAGAAAAACAGTCCAATACCAATATGCAACATCATAAACAACTTCTATAATCTTTGTTCATTTACATATGTTGACACACATTCAATCCATCAACAATACATGCAAAATGAGACCAACCATGGCTTCACCAAGCTCACGGCTCACCCTCAAGTTCAACCACAACAACAATCCAACAACAGCATGCATGAATTATACATTCAAATCATCATGCCACACAAGAACAATGATCATTCTTACCTTACAACTTGTTCTTCAACCTTGGCCGAATCTTCAACCCTATTGAAATGGTACACCTCCTTGTTTCTTTCCAACAACTACTACACGTTCTTATGCACTTGATGAGGAGTTGATTTGATGGAGAAACTGATTTTTTTTTTTTTGGAGCAATTTCACCTCACCACTCTCGGCTAGCTCTAGGCCGAGAGATTCTCTCTCTAACACTATATTTTTCTACACTTTGTAATGTTGAAATGATGTAGTGAGTTGATGAATAATCAGATTTTTGCCTTATATATTCACTCCATGATTTGGACACGTGTCCCACACTATTTTGGGTCAATAACCATTGACCATCCCACTTAAACTACACGGCCAACAATGTCCATTTTAAATGGACTGATTTTTGTTTTTCCCAATCCCACTAATAATCTAATCATGGTTAATTTAATCCTAATTTTCCATTAATACTTCCATGTCAAACGAAATTTGTAGGTAATTTGTGACTTGAAACGAAACCGGAAGTTAGAGTCTCTACTTCGTATCTTAAGATAGTCTTGTCTTCAACTTGTCACGTTTAGTTTAAAACGTCCCAATGTATGAAAATATGGGATATAACACAACTAGCCTGACACAGGTACGAGCTCGCAAAATTTTGTGATTCATTAATTTCTAGGAAACATGTCCCTTGACATTAACTATGGTATTAGTATTGGGTGGGAATGCACGTAATTAGTAATTCATTTTCCACTTCTGTTGGTGGTTAGCGTATGACACTAGGATACAAAGTTAGTGATTCAATCAATTTAAGGATGGGTTAATCATTGGGTAATGATTACAAATAATGATAGAATTGTTGTTGGATAAATGGTCCCTGTACGTTTTCTTGTTCAATTGTAAGCACAGTGTCCGTATCTTTCTTTTAGGTTTGTAATACTCTTATGTTTATCATGTTCAACTTTAAGTCTAATATATAGGGTATATGTAATTGAGTCTTTTGGTATCAAATTATATGTACACCTTCAAATTCATGACAATTAAGACTTTGGGATAATTGAAAGTTTTGAGCCGTAGTCTTAAGAGATGAGAATTAATGATTTGAGAGTCCATTTATGGATGAAATTGACTAATTTTCTGGATATATGACCCTTAGGTTATGGGTGATATGATTTCCTAATAAAATTCCAGTTTTGCCCTTATGGGCCCGTGATCGCTTTCTAAGGTCGTTTTGGGTTTCGAATATAAGTATGGCAATATAGGTTTCTTTAGATTCGTATTCTAACGTAAAATCACATATTTGATAGACTTTGATCGTTCAGTGGCTCTTCGCAAAGGGAAGTCATTGGTTTGATCGTTCGTGGCACCCGCTCGGCGTTCGAGGTAGGTTACGGTCTACTTTAGTTAGACTCTGATTAGATAATCGTATGTAGTTTTAGAAAGTGACGGGGATAGCATGATAGGCCTTCGGGCATGAAGTGGAGGTGAATTCCAATTAGGTGGGTTTTGTCAGCTGTTATGCGGGCTTGTCGCCAAATGTGTTAATTCTGTGATTATCACTTGTTTGTATCTCCGTCACATACTAGTTCACTCATCACGTGAAAAGGAATGGTAATATTGATAATTGAACAGTGGACAGTAATATGACTTGTACTTGTTGATTTATATTGTGATATTGTTGAGACTGATATCATGCATGACATGCTTTCCATATTATTGTTGTGATGATTGGTGAGGTGAGTGATTGAGAGACTCCGAGGTCTTTGCCGGAGATGGAGAGTGACAGAGAGACTCTGAGGTCCTTGCCGGAGAATGAGAGTGATTAATAGCCTCCGAGGTTTCTGCCGGAGAGCACGAGTGGTACATGGACTTCGCGGGTTCCCCATGGGTCATGGCTTTGAGGCACTGCCCTTAGCGTGTGTGTACGAGAGTGGAGTGAGAGAGGTGACTGTTGCATTGCATTGCATTCATTCACTCATACCTTTGACTGATCATCTGGTGGACTATATCTGTCTTGGTTGATTTCATGATTCCTTTACACTTTACTTGTATATTAGATGTGACCATACCTGTTTGCTCTATGTGCTACTTGTTAGTTTCCACTTATTCATGTGTTATCTAATCATTGTCGGCCTATGATGCTTACCAGTACTAGTGTTGTACTGATACTACTCTTGCTGCACTTTTGTTGAGTGCAGAGTTCGATCCAGGCTCGATTTCTACACCCCGTAGTTGATACGCGAGGGTGACATTTTTCAGTCATTCAGGATGAGCTACTTGGTCACCCGTGGCCCCTGAAGGACCTCCTCTATTTATTTCTGTTTTTGTATTCGATAGACAATATGTAGCCTTCGGGTATTTTCAGACTTCTATTCCGTACTATGTTAGCGCTCTTGTACCCTTTGACCAGATTTTGGGGATTGTCGTGACATTTCTAGTTATGATAAGTATTTAATACTTGATAATTTATTCTTATTTAATTTTCTGCTTATTTAACTTGTTATCAGTAATGTGGTTCGCCTACTCGGAGGGATAGTGTAGGTGCCACCACGACTCGCGAATTGGGTCGTGACACTCTGACTATCAAACATCAAACGGAGAAGACAACTATATGCAAGAAAATATAAAAAAAATTGGTGAACAGAAAAAATCCATGACCAAAACCGATCTAGATGGAGCATCTTTCACTTATCCGTCTCAATTTAATGCCAAGCTTCATTTATCGAAAGTTAATTAATTAATTTTCGAAACTAAATTAGATTAGATCAACTCAATATTTTAAGATTAAAATTTAAATATTCAAAAGCTTTACGAAAAATACTACTCCATAAGTTGCAATTTTTTTCATCTTAATATGATGATAAAATACATTCTAAAACATTATTCAAAGTTCACATAATTTAAATTTTGAAAAATAAAATATATCACATAAACTGAGGTGGAAGGTGAATGTTTCTTTTTATGTAGGCGTTTATGACTTCTTTTTGTTTCAGGATTTCATGGAAACACTGCCAAAACTTATGTAATTAGTTGTCAGGATCCCGGTGTGCTCTTTCCTTTATGTTTTTTTTTTTTTTAGAGAGTATTTGATGAATTTAAGTGTCTTTGATAAATGATGAAATTACTAAGAAAACGAATTAATTTTATAGCGTAAGAATGTTAGAAATAGAAGAGTTAGGCCAGAAATTATAAGGACTTTCAGTGAATAAAATTATTAAGGTAGGAAGAAAAATGTTTGTTTGAGTAAATAAGTAAAGCATCTGCTGAAGCCAAAAAAAAAAAAGGAAAGGAAAGCAGCTGGACTGGATGGAAAATGAAAGAAATACAGAGAGAAATAGGGACCAATTTTTCTGAAAGTGGGACCCAAAATTTCACTTCTCAAATTATGAGAGGAATCTCAGACAAATTTTGTCTACCATCTACAATATTTATGCCTCACCCATCATAAAAATTTTCAGGTAATCCAATGATCTTGAGTAGCAAGGAATTTTTTTATGATGGGTGAGACTTGCTACCCAAGATAATTGGATTACCTTGTAATTAACTTACTAGTTACTACTCGAGTTCCAGAACTAATTTAGTTTTTCTATGAGTAGTATATGTTTCAGTTTTAGTATTTTGGATGTTAATTATGTTGTCAGCTTGTAGCCTTTTCCATCACCCCGGATCTAAAGCAATTTTTTATTTTATTTTTGAACTTAATATATAAAATATATTTAAACATATATATTATTCGGTACGGTTCCGCATTTTTTTAGTTAATTTTTATAAGATAGAAAATCTATCTAATTATTCAATATGGTTATAAATTTATATAAAGACCATTGATTTTATTAAAAGAAACTTAAAAATAGATAAAAATATTATTCGATACAGTTCACTTCGATCGGTTAAGTCGGGTTTTAAAACTCAAACCGACACCCCTAGACTCAGTAGAGTAGTAATTAAAGATGCAACTTTGGTCTTAAACTGAGGAGAATAATATCCTTTTTTGTATGTCTTTTCCGTATTAGGAGTAATATATTATGAAGGGAGCTGGCTCCTATCCAGTGGCCAATCCCTTCATTCCCAGTTGGGCTTTCAATATCTTATACATGTCTCATTTATAATTTAAGGGACACGATTTATTTGACTAACTAACCTTTAACCTAAAAGTTAATTTTATTCTCTCTTTTTCCCGGTCTCTCCCTTGGTTGCCAGACAATTTACTCTCTCCCCTCGCAAATCCCCGTAATCTCCCAAATCTTTGAAGCATGAAGGCTGAAGCAGTGCTAATCGGGGGGATGGGACAGTGTCCATGTAAATAATGATAGTAAATGTCAAAAATAATATATATATATATATATATTTCAATAGAAATAAGGATAGCAATATTATGTGGTTTTTTACTAATATTTTGAGCAATCCTACTCGGTACTTCCTCAACCCTTGATTCTTCTTACCATATAGGTTTATTTCTTAGTTTCTGCCTATTCTCCCAACTTTTATAATTTTTTCGTTTTTTTTTTTATGAATCATATTACACTATTCATCTCTTTCTCTTAATCTTGATTCTTAATATTCGTCTTCTTTAACCACACCCTGGTTACCACGGCCAACATCGTCCCTTATCATTTGGACATTAAAACGGCCTTTCAAATACCTAGAAATTTACAGGTTAATCCATCGAGTATATTAAGAAATTAAGAGAATAACCATATACTAAGAGTAATAGATTCATAACAACAAGTAAGTAATTACTCAAACATTATCAACATAACATTTTAATTAAACATAAAATAATTTACATAGTAGGGAGAGTAGTACAGAAAACCTAGATAAAAACTTACATGACTTGAAGATGGAGAGAGGTTTCCCTTTCGGAGAACCCGAAAACTACTTCACACTAATAGAAAATTACGTGAAAGCTTAATATTATTTTACAAGGAAATTATATTACAAAAGGTTTTACTGGGGAAAGGAGTTGGGGGCATTTGTGAAAGGGAAGAGGAATATGGAAAAGTTGGTTGAGAGAGGCGTCAGATGTTTTTTCTTGATGATTTGCTCTTCCGCGAACACTGCTATTTATAGGAGTCTGGCGGACTTCAACTGCGGACTTCAAATTGGTGAAGAATCTTTTGAGTTCAGCCGAGTACTCTTAGGGCCCCATCGTCACGTGAAACTTTTCAAAAGATACTTTATAATTTTATTCGTTTGCTGAGCTGTCTCATTACTTTATGAAGCTACTACTTTATTAAAGCTACTTTACTAAAGTGTGGTCTTCTTTTTCTGAAATGTCATTATCAGCTTTTTATCCAAAGTCTATCTTTTGTCATTGTCTTCCTTTTTTCTCTGAAAGATGACCTTGATACCATGACACAAAGTCTTCCTTCTTCACATGTCTTCTTTTTCTTTTACTGAATTATGCCACTAAGTCTTCTTCACATGTCCTTTTCAATTCTTTTTCCTTTCAGTCTTCTTCACATGTCCTTATCTATCTTTCCTGAAATGTTCTTTGCATTACTTTTTTTATTCTGTCTTCTTACTAACTCATGTCTTCAATTGTCTTCTTTCAATTAGACTCTACTATTTTCTCCATTAACTGATCTAAGTGTCTAAATTGTGTAGAGCAATTGAATCAAAGCTCATGCCTGAGTCTACATCATTTGGATCTTGCGAGTCTTGAAATGTACTGTCTTGAAAATTGATATCATCTCCTTCGAAATCTGAACTATGGACTGGTGGCATCTCTTGATTTGGAGATAATTCCGGACTAGGATCTTTAACTATATGTTTATCTTGTTCTTTTGTCTGGAAAATTTTTTCTAGTGTCTCTTTTACTATAGTTTCTATTTTGTCATTCTTCTTCTTTTTTGCAAGTGTGTTTTTCTTTGTAGAAGTTGTTCCTTGTGTAAGTGTCTTTGGTAGTCTCTGTCTTGTTTGGAGAGATGAACATCCCTCATCTTCACTTTTTGGCAAAGTGACAGCCATCAACGGATTGATAAGTCTTTACCGGCTACCGTTTGAACCGGACTAGCTGTATCCTTACCCGATACAGTGGGTCTGACTGCATTCATTGGGGAATGCACACCCGTCTCATCCATTTTTTTCTGAGATGGAGAACTCTGAGATTGCATCAATTCGAACTTAACCGCTTGTAGTCTTTGTTCTAATGTCTTCACTTGATGCAAGAGTTTCATTTTTTCTTGAACCAATGTCTCTTTTTGCTGATTTAATCTCTTGACCACTTCAGTCATAGTGGAACAGTGATCACAAAAAATTATCTTGTCTGTGGTTTTTTGTACATTATACTGAGGGATTTTGTTTGGGTTTTGTTTGAGAGCTGGAGAAATATAGTAGTTTGACCCAATACTCCTCTAGCATAGTCTAACGCTTCAGTGAAATTATTAAATCCTTTAAAAAGAGGTTTTCTTATGTCTTTAATAGAGTCTAAAACTTTTATCCAAGTTTGAAAAACACCATTAGTTTTACCGTGAACTACAACATAAAATTTAAATTTTTTGTCTAAATTTCGGTCTGTAAAATACTGACAAAGAGAATTTATAGTAGCTACAAAATGTTTAGAGTCTTTTCTATTATGCGAAATTCATAAATTATCCACTAAGTATCTTTGTTATCTGTCTATTACGTATTCTGGTAATACTTTAAAACTCCAATTTGATGGCTGGAAAGTTACTAAGTTATTGGCTCCGAATTGTATTCTTTTCATAGTATTTCTCTCTAATAAAGATGTAGGTCTGGTATAAAATAAAGGTTATCTAATACTGTCTGTCTGTATGTGTCTTGGATTGAGGCTATGCCTTTTCCTTTGTCTGCTGTCTGAGAACTGGAAGGTCTCATGCTGTTCAAATAAAAAATTAGTTAGCAGTAATCTTTAGTCTACTTAATTGGTCTGCTAAATTATTATATTTTCCTTTTATATGTTCAAATTTTAAATTATAAATTGAAATGGTATCTAAAAAATTTAGCCATCGTCTTCTGCTACTATTTTTATCATTTATCTTTTGATAAAATTTAACTATAGCTTCGCAGTCTGTTCTAACTAGTATTTCTGGTTTATTTAGGATATATAATCTAAAACTATTTAATCCATATATTACAGCTAAGATTTATGCATCTATACTACTCATGTTTCCTTTTTCTTTATACTTACCACTTTGGTAAGCACATATCTTTTTTTCATTTTTATTACTATATTTATTAGGTTTTGCTTTTAGTACTGCTCCCCATCCTTTGAAACTACCGTCTGTTTCTATAATTAAATAGTCTGTTTCTAGAGGCATATTTAAATCGGGAATGTTCTTTATTTTTTCTTTTATTTTTTGTACTAATTTAATGTCCTCAGTATTAAAGTGTTTTTGACCATTAGATCCAGTCTTTGAATACAATGGTCCTGCTATTTTTCCTAAATCCTTTATAAAATTTCTAGCATAATTGACTATTCCTAAAAAAAATTGTAATTCCTTAACATTGTCTAACTTATCTGGCATTTCTAAAGCTTTTTTAGCTATATGAGGTTGTAACTTTATCTTACCTTCTCCAATTTTTACATAATTCCATTTTTTTCTTACTAATTATTATTTCATTTTCTACAAATAGTCTAAATATTATTTGTAGGTGTCCTAAATGTTCTTTAATATCTCTACTAAACACTAGTATATCATCTACATATACTAATACAAACCTTTTGTATTCTTCAAATATACTATCCATTTTTCTTTGGAAAATTGGCGGAGCTGTCTTTAATCCAAATGACATTACTAACCATTCAAAATGTTCTTTAGGACAGGTGAATGCAGTCCACTCTATACTTTCTTCATGCATTCGTACCTGTCAATATCCTGATTTACAATCAAATTTGCTAAATATTTTCTTTCCTTGTATTCTATTTATTAATTCTGTTTTGTCTGGTAACTTATATCCATCTGTTCTAGTATTATCATTAAATATTTTATAGTTTATTACCATTCTCGCTTTTCCTTTTACTATTTCTCTATGATTTCTTACCATAAATGCTGCAGATTTATGTTTAGAAGTAGATCTCCGTATTACTCCTAAGTCCAATAGTTCTTTTATTTGTACTTTAAAATCTTCTACATCTTGATTTGTTGCTTCAATCGAAGCTGTTTTAATTATATAGTCTGGATTTATTATATCTAATTTACATACAATCCTATTATTTTTTCAATGTTTTAATGGGTTTTCTCCTATAATTTCTATTTCATCTAGTATTTTTATTATATTATCTAGATCTTTTTGATTTTTTATTATTCCTATTCTTTCTATTCCTGTTTTAAAATTATATAATTTTGTCTCTATGTCTATTAAAGTATAATCTTTTTCTAACGAATCCTCTTCTCCTAGAATTTCTTCTTCGTCTAGGGTTAAATTTTTTATCTCTGGCTTGTCTTTACAACATGTATTATTTTCTTGACATTCTTTACAACAACTATCTTTTTTCTTTTGCAGGTCTATGATAGGGATCTTTTTATGACGGATCCTAGTTTCAGTCTTAAGAACTTGTACTGGTATATGAGTAATATTTTTTGAGAAAATTACTCCATCTCTTGTAATCATACAGCTGTCATTATTATGTAACATAAAGTCTAATCCTATGACAAAGTCTACATTTATATTAAGGTCTCTTACCCATATCTTATCCATTTTATAGCTTGGTTTGTAAAATTCTGAACATGTATTTATAAAGCTAATGTAGGCCTTATGAACATAATGTCTATATATGTTATGTGTTCCATCCATTTGCATGGCTGCAACTGGTTTTTCTAGAATTTTTATTAAATTAGGTGGAACTATTCTTTTGTTTATTATGCACTTTGTGCATCCTGAATCTACTAATGCTAATGTTTCTATCTCATAATCATCTATTTTAATTCTTGCAAGTATTTTTATTGTTCCTAATTTTTTATCTTCATTACATACTAATGCTTCATGGTCTTCTATACTCATTAATTCTGCTTGAGAATTTTCTGGCATTGTTCTTAATGGTTTCATTATTGGTTGTATATTTGATAATCTTATTTCTTCGTTTTCATTATCTACTTCTTTTTGTTTTCTTTTTTCTAGTTTACATAATCTAGTTTCTAATTCATTTATTCTTGTTTCTAATGCTATCATTCTTAGATTAATAGTAGGGTCTTCAATTTTCTTATGAGTGTCTTCTTTATTTATTTTTGTTTTAAATTCTTTTTCTATACACATTATACATCCTTCTAAATAACAATTTTTACATTTAGCTCTTTTATCTCCACTAGGATACCATTTACAAAAGAAACATGCATTACTATCCAATCCTTTATTTCGTTCGAACTCATGGTTACAGTTTTCCGCTATATTTGCTAAATTATTCATTGCTTCTAAGTCTAGATTTTCTAATCCTATTTCATTAATTAATTCGTCTGCTTCTGAGTCTGACGAGTCTGTTTTAATTTTTTCTTCAGTGTCTACACTTACAATAGAATATATACTTTCTGTATCTGACATATATTCGTCTACATTTATTAATGTTTCTTGAAAATCTTCAATTAGCTGAGAATTTCTTGTCTTATTATTTATTCTTTTTGGACATGTATTGGCTAAGTGCTCTACACTTCCACACGTGAAGCATTCTAATTTATTTTTATAATTCCTTTCCGTTCGATATTTTCTTACATGCCTATTTCTGTCTAAATAAGGTTTTCTAGCTGCTGATTTTCTAAGATAATATTTATTTCTATTATATTGAGGATAATTTCTATTATAATGTGCTCTGTATTTTTTATGCTTTTTCTTTTTGTAATTGTCTTTATCATAGCTTTGTGTAGTGTAAACTACGCTTTTACAAAAGTTCATTTCATTTTGTTTTAACTGTTTTTGTATCTGTATGTGGATACATTTTTCTTGTAGTATATCCATTATATGTTGTATTCTATGTCCTATAGACCATTTGAAATTAGGATTCTGCACTACTTCGTCTCTCTTATTCCATCTATCTTCTATTTCTCTTCCTAAGGCTCCTGGTGGTTTATTAAATAATTTTTTACCTAATTCTTGATCAAATGCATTTCCACTAATAGTACAGTAGTAAAATAATCGTTTAAAAATTTCTTAATATGAAACCAACTACTTATGCTTAGTTGTTCTAATTTTATTACCGCATTTCTTTGTAGTACTAATAATCCACTATTTGGATCCTCCCCTGTAATTAAAGTATGTATTTTATTAGTAAAATTATATGGATTTGCTCCCATGGATACTAAGTGTTGAAATTTCATTGAAAAATTTTCCTTACAAGCTTCCCATAAAGCTTTGGCTGATTCTCCTAAAAACGTTTCTAAATATTTATACATTGTTTCTGCGTCTATATCACTATATGTTTTTATATAGTCTGCTACTACTATTCCTTTCCAAAGATCTATTACTGAATTTCATCTTTGCGGATCATGTGCTGCTATATTTAATATTTTACCTTTATTACCTCCTTCTTGAAGAATAATGGGTTCCTCTATGGGCATTCTTTTCCCTGATTGTTTGACATTGTCTAAGGGTTCTCCCGCTGTTCTAAAAATTCTTCTTCTAGGTACATTTTCTGTGTTCGTGTCTACAGTGTATTGTTCTCCTATTGTTCTTTGAAACGGGCTAGAACTAGACGCGCTAGATTCCATTAATTCTTTTTAACTTATTATCGAGTCTATCTCTATTTCGTCATCACTATATTGCATATCTTCTAATATTTTATCAAATTCGTCTGATTTCTTTTGGTATATATGTTCTACTCTATATCCCCAATTATCAGTTCGAGCTTCACATAATTTAAAGTGACTTATGGTCTCTTCTATTGTTAATTCGCCTAACTTACATCCTTTACATCTAAAAAGCATATTTTTGTTTTCTTTTTGAAGTCTTTTTGCTTCTTCTATAGCTATGTCTACCACAAACTCATCTTGTATTAGTTCTATATTCATAAAAGTCGTTTCTGTAATTTCATTTTCATCTAAAGTACTTTCTTCTTCTATGTCTTTTTGTGGTGTATAATTATAATTAGTAAAACGTACAGATGTCTCTCCCTTAGAATTAGTGTACATTAGGTGAGATTCTGGCTGTAGAATCTTTTTCCTATTAAAATCTTCCAGATTCCATTCCATCCCTGCATATTCTTCGGGATTTATTTTTATGGGCTTTATTAGTCTGATTCCTCTATTTCCCTTTACTTCTACTACATCTTCTACCTTAATTTTAAATTTTGTATTACTATTATTAGTCATTTTTCCTAGAAATCCTACGCATATTAATAAATTATTACCGTCACACATCTCTTCATATCCCTTGGTCTGTATTTCTATTTTTATATGTTTTCCAAATTCTGCTAAATTCATAATAAAATCCAGGCTAATATAAAAGATTCCTCCATTATTTGTCATGTCTACTTCCGTTAGTCCTATTATTGATTTTTTCATGTTTTACCATCTATCATCGTAAATTACTATTAAAACTTTAGTTCCTAAGTTCTTTCTAGTTAATCCTTTTAATCCTACTACTATTAATCCCATATGCATTAAACTTCTTCCAGTATTTTTTATTTGTCTTACAGCTACTGGGTCTATTAAACTTATGGCGGTAATTTTAGTTCCTATGGCTGATATTTGTTCTTCTCTATAATGTTTATATAATTGGGTTGTACTTGAAAACTGTCCTATATTGTATAAAGTTTTTGGATTTAATAGTTTTAACTGGTTTTGTTGGAAAATTTGTATATCTCTGTCTACGTCTATTACTTCACTTAGTTGTTGATTGTTTTCTTTTGGTCTTTCTACTTAAAATTCTTGATAAGAAATTATTACCTATTCTATTATCTGAAAAATTCTTTCTTGTCTTTCTGATCCTCCTTCGTTTCTTGGTCTGGTTGAAAGAAGGTCCATTTGTGGTTTTCTAATTACTTTAACTTTTTCTTTTTGAGGTGTTATTTCTATCTTTTTTAATTGATCTATTAATTCTTCAACTTTTTTATTTTTAAACGTCTCTTTATTTAAATATATATATATATATATATTAATTGTTACTTATTCTCTTTTTATTCATTTAAGAAATACTCCTGCTAGGAAGCTTTTGAGTACAATGTACATAATTCTCTGTTTTGACAATGATCAAAAGAACAAAATCACTTGCTACAAAGTAGAAGTGTGTCATTGGGTCATGAAAACTTTTAAAGTTTATTTAAAGATATCGACATAAATCACTTGTTCAAAAGTAAATTTGTAGAAAGAATCTCTTCTTGTACAACTATTTGGTAAATGACTCTATTTTTATTTTCTTACAATTTATGAATCTTTTAGACCACAGTCTAAAAATTCTTTTTTAAATAAACTGAAAATCTTATGGAAAACGCTAGATGACGATCTAGTATTTTACTTGTAAGGTGAAAAAGTATATGAACAAACGATAGAACCTAATGATGTCCGAAAAAGGTAATTTGTAAGAGCTATATTTGTACAACATTTAGATATAGGAACAAATCTAAAATAGTACTCCCCCTTAGAAGGAGAGTTTTGCGTAAATTCCAAGAAAATGGGGGCAATTTGCACGATTGTCCTTTGTTTGGGGTGGTCTTTAATTTTCGTCCCTCAAATTGCTGGTCTTTAATTTTTGTCCTTCGCCTCAAATCGTTGGTCTTTATTTTTTGACCTCAAATTGCTAGTCTTTAAATTTTGTCTTTTGCCTTAAAGACCAGCAATTTGAGGGACAAAATTTAAAGAATTAAAGACCAGCAATTTGAGGGTTAAAATTTAAAGACCACCCCAAAAGAAATCCGCGCAAAAAGAATGAAGAAAATGCTTGGAGGCCCAAAACAATTAGGCTCAGCCTGAGCATCATCCAAATGGGCCTATCCCTATCTGATCCCCAATTTTCCAGCGACCAACTGATGAATCCAATTGGACTGTTCTTTAATTTTCGTCCTTCAATGGCTGGTTTTTAATTTTTTCCCTTCAACATTACGCATAAGTTCTTTAAGGGCACCGCATAAGTTCAATTTTAAAAGACAAAAATTAAAGAGCAGCACAAAACAGGACAAAAAAGTGCACATGACGAAGTAATTGAGTGGTTTGTACTTCAAATGGATTGGTCTTTAATTTTTTTTTAAAATTTTTTTTGCGCTGAATGGCCTTCAAAGGCACTTGGTCTTTAATTTTTATCCCTCAAATTGGTGGTCTTTAATTTTTGACTTTCGCTAAAATCCTCTCAGTTTTGGGTTCGAATGATAGCAACTAAGTTAAAAGTATAAGGAATTGAAAGTAGGAAGCAAGCAAAGATAAAAAGCTAGATACAAATATTGAAGAAATATTAGCAACAATTAAAATTAGAATCCTAATTACCTCTAATACATTCAATAAAAACACCTAAACTATTAGAATCCTCAAGAGGAAGGTTACCTCTTGCAAATCCTAGGGTAAAGTTCAAAGGCTACAATAAGCTCACAAATATTCATCAACATAATCTAGTCAAAATAAGTTAGGTAGTGAAGTATTTATACTAGGGCTAAATAATATATCACATATCCAAAATACCCTTTTAGTAGGCCTAAATATGTAATATGTCTTCCTCTAAGGTGTCCCCATCCTTCAAATCTTGATCTACCTTCTATTGTATGATATTGTAATATTTGGTAGGTATCTCCAAAGGGTTCTTCAAGGTATCTATCGTCATCAAGTGTCTTCTAATATCTTGAAGTTCCTTTGCTTGACTCCCCGTCAAGGGTCTTGAAGTAATAACGGTGTTGTCATTATCATCCTATAATAGATCTATTCATTCTTCTATTGGTATGTCTCCTTTTTTTTCTAGATTTTTTTTTTCCTTCAATTTTTTTTTTTTTTTGAATTTGATTTGGGAAAACAGTGATTATAAGAATAATCAGTATCCTAGATCTAATACTAAATGATAGTAACTAAGTTAAAAGTATAAGGAATTGAAAGTAGGAAGCAAGCAAATATAAAAAGCCAGACACAAATATTGAAGAAATATTAGCAACAATTAAAATTAGAATCCTAATTACCCCTAATACATTCAATAAAAGCACCTAAACTATTAGAACTCTCAAGAGGAAGGTTACCTCTCGCAAATCCTAGGGCAAAGTTCAAACGCAACAATAAGCTCACAAATATTCATCAATATAATCTAGTCAAAATACGTTAGGTAGTGAAGTATTTATATCAGGGCTAAATAATACATAAAATGTCCAAACTATCCTTAAGTATGCCTAAATATGTAATATGCATTCCTCCAAGGTGTCCCCATCCTTCAAATCTTGATCTACTTTCTATTGTATGATATTGTAATATTTGATAGGTATCTCCGAAGGGTTCTTCAAGGTATCTATCATCATCAAGTGTCTTCCAATATCTTGAAGTTCCTTTGCTTGACTCCTCGTGAAGGGTCTTGAAGTAATGACGGTGTTGTCGTTATCATCAAACCTCCGCTCAGTCAAAAATAAAAAATAAATTCACAAGGCATACTTTGGGTTTCAAACTCTACCTTAAGGCAAAAGAAAAAAATTACTTTGCTGAAATTTTACAAACCTTTGCCTTAAGGCCTAATTTTTGAGTAAAGTTTGCCTTAAGGCATAAGTTTGCCTTAAGGCATAAGTTGGGATCCAACTTATGCCTTGCGATTTTTTTTTTTTACTGAGTCTGAGTTTGAATCCTGGACCCAAGACCTCTGGGTGTTAACCGAACGACAAAAATTAAAGACCACCAATGTGAGGGATAAAAATTAAAGACCACCCCAAAAGAAGGTCAATCCGCGCAAAAAAATGATTCGGGATGGTCTTTAATTTTTGTCCCTCAAATTTGCTGGTCTTTAATTTTTACCTTTTAAAATGTCTAACGGGACATATATTCTTTAAGGGCACTGGCATAACTTGATGATATTATTATTCGTAACTCATGCCTCTCTCGATTTTGAAGGTTAAAAATCAATCCAGCCCATTTGAAGCACAGAATATTAAAGACCAGCACAAAACAGGGACAAAAGTGCAAATGACCCAAACTGATTACTTTTCTGAAGAGATATAAAATGGCGAACGAAAATTACAGTTAGGGTTTCTTCTGTCATCTTCTTTTGTCAACAGCTACTCCGTCACAAGTTTGAGGACCTCCATTAACAACTATGGTACGCTAATTTCTCTTTATTAAAAATGATTTAAAGTTTATGAATTCTGAACTTGACACCGAACCCATAACTGGTTTTAGTTACCGGGTTCAACTTTAATTATTGATACATATTGGATAGATTTTCTAATACAAATACAAGGGCTAAGCAGTTTATCCGAACGCGTACTTAATATTGTAGCTCCACCCCCGGTTGTATGCCCAGTGCTTTTATGCCTCACCCCTTTCGGTTGTTAGGTCTTCAATCAGTTTTTTTGCTTTCTAAAGAAGATCCGAAAACTAACTGTGTAGAGTTGGATGAGAAGAGTAATGGTTGACTTAGCTACTTTGGATATGCCATATTGGGGTATACAACAACAACAATATATCTAGTGTAATCCGATAAGTGGGGTGTGGGAAGGGTAGAGTGTACGCAGGCCTTACTCCTACCTTCTTGGCAGGTAGAGAGGTTGTTTCTGATTGACCTGCAGCTCAAGTAAAGCAGACACACAGCGATTAAATAAACATAAGCAGTAATAATAGCAGGATAGTATGAAAACTGAAGCAGGAGAGACAACGAGCAGTAATAAGAATAAGAAATACGAGAATAATAAAATAATAAAAAGATGAAAATAATACTAATCCTACAGGTAAAGAAAAGCAAACTCGTATCTGCGTACTCCTAGCCTTCTACCCTATTCCTTGACCTCCACGCCCTCCTATCTAGGGGTATGTAGTCTCTTAACATTTGTCTTTGAATTGGCTTTGTTGGAATTATATTTGAGTTATTATGCATTTTTTCAAGATTGAGAAAAGATGAATTACATAAGGGAAAATATAGAATTGAACCATGTATATATGAACAGTGTTGTATCAAAATAAAAAAAAAGTATACATGAACCAGGTGGAAGAATGTATTGAGACACTGCAAACAGTATCACGTGCATGACATAGATCCTTTTGCATTGTTGCCTTTTCTTCTCAAATGTTACATCCAAACCTGTTAGATTGCTTGGATTGGGAGGTCAAATATTACATGTTAGTCCAAGTTGAGCTAGTGTAGATAGCATTATGTTCATGTTTTTTCTCTAAGTAATCCATTTCAAAGCTATTCTATGTGAATTGTAAAGCTGATAACCTTTTGCTGCAGACTAAGAGGACGAAGAAGGCTGGAATAGTTGGCAAGTATGGTATGTACTAACTATGTACTATCGTTCCTTATATTACTTCATTTTTTCTGTATGACCATCTTGATCTTTATGAACACTCATGCACTTCTAAATGTAAGTTCACGTCAATGACAAGCGAGTGATTTTTTGATTGGGGGCCCCTAAAGCACATGTAGGATAAGCAGGTGCTTCAGGAGACGGTATAAAAGTGGATCCGGTCCAAGAAAGATAACTCTCAACAAAGAAAACGAAGCTAGAACTAATCAAGATCAATAGAAAGCTAGGAATCTATTGACAAAGTTCATGCCAGGGCGATCTCACAAGATAGGGCTATGCTTGACAGTTTATGTTACTGAGCCATTGGGGACATTTTGATTACTTTAAGAATCAGCGGTGCTTATATGAACTTGCTTTAGTCATAGATTCCCACTCTTATGGCTAAAATGATAGTGGGGAGTTTTATGAAAAGCTATATCTTCATATCTTCCTTTGATATAAGAGAATCTAGCATTTCTTTTGAAGTTGAACAAAAGTTATGTGCTTTTATTTGTTGACAGAGTTGTATTCCTGACTGATTTGCTGTCTATTTTCAGGTACCCGTTATGGTGCCAGTCTGCGAAAGCAGATTAAGAAGATGGAGGTTAGCCAGCATAGCAAGTATTTCTGTGAGTTTTGTGGGAAGGTATATGATTTTCTGGTTTAAGGATGTGATATTTGCTATACTTGTGCTGCATTTCTTCATTTCCATTCTATATTTGCAATTTATTTATATGTTTTGACATCGTGCTGGTTGCCTGATACATCTTATTATGTTCAGTATGCAGTGAAGAGAAAGGCAGTAGGGATATGGGGCTGCAAAGATTGTGGCAAAGTCAAAGCAGGCGGTGCTTATACATTGAAGTAATTACTCTTACAATGTGTCCTTATTTTGCCTTTCGTTTGATTGTGAACTAATTCTACTTTCCTTTGCAATAGTACTGCAAGTGCTGTCACAGTTAGGAGCACAATCCGAAGACTGAGGGAGCAAACTGAGAGTTGAGCACGTGTTAGTTTTCATGGCAACTGTTGGGTCTCAAGATCAGAGTTCTTTTTCCTCTTTGTGGACATTTTGATGGTTGTGAACGACCTCAAGTTGTCATTGGTCTACTGTATAGAGAAACCTAGTTTAACTCGAGATGATTTCTGCAATTGTTGCACTCAAGTTTATAGCCGGATGCCTTAAATATGGTTTATCTTATTTTGCTGTTTTTGTTGCGTTGCACCGGTCAACTTCAAATCTGATTTACCAATATAAGTTTCTAGAGTGGTAAAGACGAAACTAATCTCATCATCTATCCATTTTAAGGAAAGATTTAACATCTTCAGAATCCACTCCCAATTTTAAAAGGTCTCCCAATTTCAAAAGGTCGGCATTCAACACGATCTATAGACAATATCAAAAGTTGGACCAATGTTACCCAGTGCTCTGACAATGATAACTTCAAGATGCATATATCTAAAGAGAACTCCATGAGAATATAATAAGACTTAATACTCTGAATTTGTCTCTTTTTCATTTTGACATTGTTCTTATTGAATTCCTGAACTCGTTCTCAAGTGTGTCTATCAAACACAATCTGACCTACATAGTGTTCTATCTTCAATGTAGCAATATGCTAATATATATTCTAATTTAATTATGCCATTTTTAGCTAAGATTAACAACAATTGAGAGGGAAAAAAGAGTAAGCTCTTAATTAAGCTGACAGTGAAATAGTAGAACCAGCAAAAACTGACTCATTCATGACCTAAAGAATAGCTTATAACACATCTAAAATATTAACTTTACTTTCATTATCACAATTTATTTTTTTGCTTCTAATAATAATCAGATCTAGAAGGTTTGATAGACACACTTGAGGACGAGTTCAGGGGTTCAATAGGAACAACACTTAATTGAGGTGCCAAAATGAAAAAAAGGGACAAGTTTAGGGGGCTGCATATGCATTAAGCCATATAATAATGTGTTATTTTTATACTTCATTGGACTTGGTTCACACAAATACAATAATCAGGAGTCAGCGTCGCCCACATATTGAATGTTTTTTCTGGACTCACTGGTTTGAGAGCAAAAGCTTTTATGGTTTAAACCTGAACTATTTAGTGTGCTCAAACGACGTATCAAAGTAAAGTTACTTAATATTGCTGACTTGCTAGATCCCTTATAAACTAAGTCTAAACAATTTACGTCCAATTTTATGATATGTTGCTGACAAATCCTTAGCCTGGTGAACGACAGGAAGCCGAGCAAGAGACCTTCAATTCCCACTTATCTAAGGACTCTCTACTAGTGCGCGCTATAAGAATTTGCAACTATCCAAGCTTAATATTTTTTTTATAAATGACATTTGAAATATATCCATTCAAGCTTTGACCAACAGTGATCTGTTTTCCCTACCAGACATAGAGCATTTGAATCTTTTAATGCAGCGTTCTGCCCTCTAAACTCAACTTTCGGCAACTCAAGGTACTAGAAAAGCAAGGAAGTTTTATAGCTGAAATCTTTTCGACTTTTAATGATTGACAAATCTGTTTTGAGCTTTCACGCTCGGTGGTTAATGAATCTATCCCTCTTTCTCCACTTAAAATACCAAAGTCCCACAAGGCTGAAATATGACTTAATCTCAGCCACAAAGCGAAAAGGTTAACTATTTATCAACACAAGATCCTTCACCCTGCAAAATTATGTATTGGCAGAAGTCAAAGGGGAAACTAAAGAACAGGCTTTTATAGACACACATCATGTATTCAAGAGGGCACAGTGACAGTAAGGGCAACAGATATCTGAAGGATACTCCTAACAAAAATGCACATGATCAATTGTGAAACCCCAGGACGGAAAAGTCAACTGTACATACCATGTACGAATGTCAAATGCAAGTTATGATGCTTGGATGTTACTGACATAAAACTCAGGCAACAAAAGATTTTGTAACGAAGACTTGTGAGGTTTCCACAGGCCAAAAAAAGGCATGAACTGTCGCATGGAAAGTATCTTCATACATAAAAGTAGCTCAAATTAATTTGTTATCACACAGCATCTTCAAAAGCCTGTATGAGAATAAAACCTATAACAGAACCTTACAATTCTAGATGTGCTATTAGAAGTATTACCTCTCCTAGCACATTAATAAGGAGAACATCACCAGTAGGTAACTACCAGGATCACGGCTTGTGGACCTTGAAACCAAACACTCTGGGAACATAGCTCTGAGAAATCTTCTGTGGCTTGAGGTGTCCATAAGTCATCAAGAACAAGTGCGGAAATGTGGTTCCAAAGTAAGCTCCATCAATGTCTTTGGCACAATAAAGGAAATGCAAAAGCGAAATAGGTATAGATGCAAAAATGGAAGGAGAATCTAAAATATCATCCCCGTCTTGCCTGGGGGAAAATGTCTATATGTGTCGATAGATACAACAGCGTTTACAGATTGACCCCTCTTCAAATCTATCCACCCATCCACTTTGACGTTTTTTTTAAAAAAACGAAAGCGGGGGTTTTTTTTTTGTGTGTGTGTGTGGGTGTGGGGTTGGGGGGGCGGGGGGCTGTGGAAGAACGGTTCCAACAAAGACACTGCTTACTCTGGGATTTTCCAGTACAGAAGATGCTGCTAACATCTACTATGCCTCACCCCAAACAAGTTCGGTTAACCATATGAATCTTCACTGATAGTGCAACTCCATTAAGCGCATACCCGGACAATATAACACAAGCAAAAAAATATAGTTGTTCTCTACATCTCTGACATGACTAAGACTCCATAAAAGCTAACATGACCAAAAGTGCTGCTAACTCTTGAGGTAAATTTAACATCCCAATTTTCCCGGAACACTTGCATCCTCTAAAACTTTCACTACGAGATGAAAGCTGCAACCTCAATTCAACATAGGGAGATACAAGACATTGTTCTACTGGACCCACCTTCCGAACCTTAAAGAAAAAGACAGGCATCTTATTTCTTTTTTGAATTTGTAATTAGTAAATGACAGGCATACCAAGAAAAAGGAACTAGATGCAGGAAAAATGAGGGAAGGATGAAGGAATACGCCAATCATTTAATCTTCTTGTGGTAGGTGAGACGTACAAGTCCTACCTCATTCACGGTGTCTCACTTCTTTTATCTCAGAGGTCAAGTTCCTAGTTCTACACATTTCAGATGAACGCGAAAAGGCAAGATGAGGTAATGCAGACAGTATGTTGCTGGTTGAATTAGAAATAACAAATATGAACAAAAAGGATACTCTCATGATATCTTGACCGAGGTGTATACACATCTTCACATCGAGGACAGTATATATTCACCCTGCTTTGTCGAGGAATGTCCGACTGACCAGCGGGGAGGCATGGTTGTCCACAGCAGTAAACTCTTGGACATCTCCCAAACTCAGCATTCTTGTACTTCTCCAACTGAAAATACGAGATACCTTTCAATTATTATAGTTATGACCGCATATAATTTTCAATGATACAAAAAATTCTTACCATAGCAGCGAGTCCCTTTGTTGTCAATATGTAGCGGGCATGTATCAGACCATAAAGCATCTCTGCTGCTGATTCAACTAGTTCATTCTGTTCTTCTGTAAACATATCACCTACACATTTCAGGCATTCTCATCGATCATAGGACCTTTGAGAAACTACCACAAGATAACAGGCAAAGGACCTTTTAAATCCTATCGGTGTAAACCTGACTTTTATTATGGCATGGAGAAATACTTCTCAGATCAAGTTAAGAACACCTCTCTAAATTACTACAATCTTATATAGAGAAAAATCTTCAAAATTACGATAGTTGTAAATAAAAGGCCAAAGGTCTCCTGTAAGATACATTAAATACCAATCACAAAGTCCCACCCTAAACAGAGCTTCATATCCAAAATAAGATGTTTACTGTCAATAAATTGGAAACAGATCCAATGCTAATACTGCTTCTTCGACTGGTAGGTTAGTTTTCATTTGGCAAATTTATCACAAGATCACAAAATTATAATGGAAGCTAACCCAGAAAAACCAGTCTTCATTTTCAGTACATCATGCTCGGGAGCTATTTTAATTTGAACAGTCACCAAGGCGACCTCTACTTGCTAGATAATTTATAAAAAATCCCCTTCCTCTCTGGTGTCCTTAAAAACTCCCAAGTATAAGATATGATATCTTCAAACTAGCAAAGCATATGAGCCCATGCTAGTACAGCAAGAATAATACACATGGGAAACTAATAGAACAATCATCCTATGAGTGCAGATTATAATGTACGCTTGTAAGACAGATTATTAAGACATTCCACCTGAGAGAGTAATAAATATCAGCACATTATTATTAGATCCATAATGCAAAACAAATCGCTATAAATGCCAAACCAGTTTTAATATGGTCCGTCTAATTTTTCATTAACCACAAATGCTATTGACTTATTTGACTAAGAGAACAGAGAGGAACAGATCAGGCCAATCTCAGTTATTGGGCAATCATGACAGCAATAGAAGCCTTAAGAGTGAGTGAGACGTGCAATCACAGCGTATAACAGAAAGAACTGCTCACAATATGGAAAGACAAAACTCACCATGAGAAGATTCGACGTCTAGAATCAGATCAAGTGCGTAATCATAATACGGTACAAGGCTGCTTAGACCGCAAAGGTTAAAGTCATCTTGGATGTAGTCATCATCAACTTCACAGAAGAACTCATTTCCACGTAGACCACAGTACCATGAGATCCATGAAGTGTCTTCTCCATCAGAACCACTAATATCTGACGCCTCACTGTCCGTTTCAGATTCTGTTGCAAATGGGAAACACAAGCAGAAACTTCAACAAGAAGATTTAGCTTCATAATTGGAGAAATCAATTGTAACTGCTTCACAAAGCTCATAATTACAATTTATAAGTTACGAATCCCCATTTCCTAATAGCTTATGCATTACAATTAATTATCCAACAGCAAGATTATAACCTGATTATCTGAATAACTAACATTTATGGATGTCCAATTTAAACGTCTCGGCTAGAGAGTTCCACATTTGCTATGTAACATAACATTTTTGCCTTGAAAACAGCATTATCAAAACTTGACCAAAATACAGATGATTCATTCCGCCGAGCCCAACTAATATGGATTAAAACCTACTTGATAGATTGCCTGGTCAAAACAAACCAATTACAACAACAACAACAACAACCATACCTAGTGTAATCTCACAAAGTGGGGTCTGGGGAGGGTAGAGTGTACGCAAACCTTACCCCTACCTCGTGAAGGTAGAGAGGTTGTTTCCGAAAAACCTCAGCTCAAGTGCTGCAAATCAAAGTAGCTATGAAAATGGAAAGGCGGCAGGTGAAGAAAACAAGGCAACTAATAAGGAAACAAGCCAATTAAAAGTTTTCACATTATCCCACGTTTCTTTATCGTATTATAACCAATTTTAAATACTAAAAAAGGATTAGTTTTGATTTAAAGAGTTCTCGCATGAGAAACAAGCTATCCAAGATATTATAATTGTGTTAAATTATAGGGAAAATGGTGAAATTTACCCCTCTACTTCCAAAAATAGTTTGCATTTAATCTCCGTTATACTTTTCGAACAAATTTGCTCTCGCTGTTAGCCTTTTGTTCAAATATACCCCTTGCCCCAACGGAGCCAAGGGTATGGAAAAGTATAGGGGTAAATTTGGCTCTCTTCTGGAAGTACAGGGATAAATTTTCTCTCTTAGGTATAATTTGGCCCTCTTCACATAAAATTCTTGAGATGACTTACTTTAGCTACCTTTCAAATTAGTTAGCTTCAACTCTAGATAACATAATCTAAATTAAATATTGATCGAACATTATGGATCGAAGTGATAGCCAAATCTAAGATAACAATATCTAAGAGAGCAACTTTTGTCCCTGTACTTACAGAACAGGACCAAATTTACCCCTATACTTTGTCTGTACATTTGGCTCCGTTAGGGCTAGGGTATATTTGAACAAAAGGCTAACGGCGAGGACAAATTTGTTCGAAAATGTAAATTAATTTTGAAAGTAGAGGGGTAAATTTGACCATTTTCCCTAAATCTTATCATTTTCGTTATTATCATTGTTCTTTTGTCTTTTTAGCCGAGAGCATGTAAAGGAAGGGGAAGGATGAGAATTGACAACTCCGAGTAAACAAAGCAAAAGCCCATCTGGCCGATCTAAAGCTGGATGAGAAGGCAAACCAACCCTCCAAAGCAGCAAACCTTGCACCTTTTAGGTCACATGGTCCAAGTACTTACTAGCGAGCTCTCAATATCTTTCTAGATGTGTTGTACTTTTGAGATGTATTTCTCAATTTAGTATATGTTGTACCCATTAAAACTTAGAAATAATATCTTTGCATCTGGAGTAGTTTGACTAGTGGAAATTGGGAAGACGACAGTTTTTTTTCTATTTTGATGAAGCATTAATATCTTTCATTGTTGGCATCAAGAAGATGCAGAAATTCACAAAATGGTAGAAAGCAAAAAACTTTGTTAGCGTTGTTACATCAAAAAAGTATGCTAGTGTCAGGGAGCTAACCAAGTTCAAAAAGATATCTGGGGAATCTACAGGGGAAGTGTCATTTCTACATCGAAACATAGGAGACGAGGTTTTCTTGACATCCCTTTTTCTCTTTAAATTTAAAAAAGCGAACAAGTCTAGTTGAGCATATAGTCGGCCAAGAAATAAGCCCCATCAGCTAGCTAATTGAAGCAACAAATGCACAAATGTGATCCTCTCCAATGTTCAACAACAACATACCCAGTGAATCCCACAACGTGGGGTCTGGGGAGGGTAGAGTGTATGCAAACCTTACCCCCACCTTAGGTAGGGAGGCTGTTTCTGGAAGACCCTTGGCTCAAGAAAAAGCATAAGAAAGGTCAGATACGGGCAAACAAATCAAAGCAATTATGAAAATGAAAACAATGAAAGTAAATAAGCCATTATAAACCAACAGATACTCGTAGAAATCAAGAGACAAGGAACTATAGAGCAACATAACTACTCGTAAGAAAGGATAAACGCAACTACCTACTAGCCTTCTACCCTAATATGAGTCCTCCATACCCTCCTATCTAAGGTCATGTCCTCGGTAAGCAGGAAATGCGCCATATCCTGTCTAATCACTTCCCCCCAATACTTCTTCGGCCTACCTCTACCTCTTCTGAAACCGTCGCTGGCCAACCTCTCGCACCTCCGCACTGGGGCATTTGCATCTCTCCGCATCACATGCCCAAACCATCTCATCCTCTCCAATGTTCATTTAATCAATATCTCACAAGTGGATAGGTAATTTTTTTTTTTTTTTTTTTGAAACTGGTAACTGTAAAGTGGATAGGTAATATTGCAATGATACCATCCTTTTGTTCCCAGTAAACGCTTCTACCAATTAATTCGAAAAAAGCTTATGCTATTGCAAGAACTCTCTCCTTTCTGTTTTCTAGTCATTCCGAGAGTCCAGACCTTAAAAAGATTAAGGGGACGTGTTTGCCCTAAAGCTATAACAATAACAAGACTAGACTTGAATCAACATGCAGCCACATGAAGCTTTAATACGCCACGTTCATCTTCAATACCTAAATGCAGAAAAAGTTTAACACTTGTAAACTCCTGAACTTCAAATCAAGCCTTGAAATGTAATTCTGATCATAATTACTCCTTGAATTGTAATTCTGATCATAATTACTCTTCCTATTTGATCTCCATGACCATCAAAGTAACTTTCAAATTAACCAGCCAAAAATCAACCTCTAAAAGTTAAAAACTTTAAATAGCTAGAACAAACAAGCATCACACATGAAAAAAAAAAAGGCAACAACCAACATAATATACAAATACAATTTATCAACACGTATTACGTATCCTTTGTTGCAACTAATGTGATGATGTTTCCCTTCCATTTGGGGACGCCTATTACTCCATTTCTACACAACTTTCAGAACTCAAATTCCTTAAACTATCCAAATGATAAAACCTTGACGTGATATACTCCCTATTGAACTATTCAACCATCACTTTGACATTTTCTTCCATTATCACTTAAGAATAAATTCTTCCACTATCACCAATACTATTTGCATACATACATGTGTGTGCGTATGAGTAAAGTTAACATTTTAAACTCCGTTCTAGTCATTTACCATTACAGCACGAACATAAATGTTGGTTGACCAAAATTGCCCCAAAACATTGAACGACTTTTATACCCTTACTAATTACTAATCATATTTCTATCGAACAATGAACTACCTCCCTTACTAGTACTACTAACTTTACTAATTACTAATCATATTTCTATCGAACAATGAACTACCCCCCTTACAATTACTACAAACATTACTAATTACCAATCCTATTTCTATTGAACTACCTAAGAGAACGTCTATTACTACTAACGTTACTAACTAATCCTCCAGTGAAAAATTACAACTTAATTATTTGTTTTGAAATGTATATTGATTCAAAACACTTATCTTTCATCAATGTTATTACATTAATTGCGTCTATATATAGCAACTCTTTGTTTTATACAAGTGTTCAATATAATTGAGATGGTATTATCATGCAACGCACGTTCGCAGAAACTAATGGAAAATAATAATGAGTGTATGCAAATAAATATAGATATGATATACCATCAGAGCACTTATTATTATTATTATTATTATCAGGTGGAGGAGGAGCAGCAGTGTTTCCCTTGGATTTGTTGGAGGATAAGGCATTAAATCGGTGATCCTTATTAGTAGCAGTAGTAGTGGATGTAGAAGGAGAAGAGCGCTCCAAATGCTTATCCAAAGCTTCATTTATTAATCTCTTCCTTTCACCACCACCACGTGTAGGTCCCGCCATCTCCGTCTTCGATCCAACTCCAGCTCCAACCCTTCTTTCTTTGTACATATCTTCTTTCTCCTCACCTTTTACCCTACCGCTTCGATGTAACACAAATTTAGGGTTTTTGGTGGGGGATTTTGAAGGGAGATTAGACGGTTATCCCATTTTTTTGAGAGAGAAAAAAGAGGGAATTGGTGGTGGCCGGAGAAGGTGAATAATTAAGACCGGCGGGAAGAGCTCAGGCGATATTTTCGGGATGGCTAATCCCTAGTGTATTGTCCGCTTGGACAATTTATCTTGCTGTGCTTGTATATACGTGGTTTTTTGTCACTGCTTACTTCACTAGGGACTCTGCTCTAGTTTTTTTTTTTTTTTTTGATGTCAATTTGGTCAAATTGTACAAACTCGGTTTTAGTTTATTTGTTCGGTTTTGACTTGGTACGGAGGTTAAGAAAATAAATAGACTTTTGAACCTTATGATTTTAAATTAAAAGATATGGATGATGTATCAACATGTCATTTAATCTTGTGGTATTAAACATGCGTTTGATTGGAGGGTTTGCAGATGAAATATGAAATAGTTGAGTCAGCAAATGCTTCCAGCATTTGACTTGAATTATCTGAGGATCTGATAATTCACAATATATTTCTTAGCTGCATACTCTCTCCCCTTTGTGTTAGAAAAGCTAACATATATCCTCACCTTATTGGAGGATCCATCTATGTGCATCGTGGTAGATCCATTAATCATATACCACACATCAAAAGTGATAAGATGGAAATATCTAGGTCCTGACCCTGAACCAATTATGAGGGGAGAATCTATCATAATTTATTGGTCTGTAGCATACAAGTGTTGTTGTATGCAATATATCATATCTCGGACCAACATCTGAAGCTCTGTTCTCATAAGCAATGATTTAGCTATATTATGGAGGTATCCAATGCCAAACCAGCTTAGATATAAACCAGCATTTTCAATATGAATTGTCTTGATTACATATGCTGAATATTGTGCTTCCATCTCAATTGTTTTGAGCAAAAACTTCACAAATGTCAAACTGCCAGTTGACAATAGACGTACACGTCAACTTATCATGAGAACAAGCAACATAAAAGAAATTTTGAAGAATCTTCTAGTTCTTCAATATATTTTGAATATTGAATTAGCACTTCATATTTAAATCAAGACGTCCAAAATGGTCATGTCAACTGATAAGATTATTTGTACTAGTAAACTTCAAGTTTATCATAACATGTGCTATTTGTCTTAGTAAAATTCTGGTTTACTATTGCATGGGATTTATGTCATAAACTTCTGGTTTATTGTGACATGTGATCTCAGCATGCTAGGGTAAGTTCCACAAGTATTTATTATCAGTAGTAACTTGAAGATATTCAATCTTCCAATCATTTGTAGTCTCAATACGATAACCAATTTTATTACTAGTAAACTTCAGGTTTACTATAATTTGTGTTCCGATCGTAACGATCACGATTTAGGACGAATGATGCTATCATATATAACCTCTTCGAGAGACTTTGATTTATTTACCATAATCAGATATTATTTTGACATTGCTGGTATCATGATATAGATAAACAATTAGCTCCTATGGAGCCCTTGATCATTAGTTTCTAGTATCAAATATTTTCTAGATACTTCTGGTATCACGAAAGAAAATTTGGTTAGACACTATTGGTGTCATGAAAGAAAACAATAATCAAATGAAAATTTAAAGACAATTTTAAACTATAAATTACGAAAAGTAAACGTTAAGATCCAAACTTCAGTGTTTCAAATATTAACCGTTAACATCTGAGTATTTGTACTAAAGCAGCAACCGCATAGTAATCACATCATTCAGGAAGAGATACATTAATGTTTATTTCCTTCAAGGAATCAATAACAACTAACCATAATGTATCAATGTGGTTGTAGTAGAAAGCATTATACTCTGCTTTCTTTTGCCTTAGAATGATAGTGTAATAAAATTATTCGAGATGTTCTAAGCACGACAGTTACGTGTTGCAATGGGCTAATTTTACACCACAAAAATGATATGTATATCCCTTGTTATTTTATTTCTCCGGGAGTGGTATTTCTTCATTCACTTCAAGGAATGAAACTTCATAATTCAGATGTGCTTGAAATACGACGTTCATCAATAGCTCGTTATTTTGTTCAAGCACAAGAAGACACTACTTCAGAATAATTATCAGCTATTTACTGATTATTTCTGCTTTAGGAGTAAAGTTTTACTACTTCGGGAGTAAAATTTAAAGGTTTACTACTTCGAGAGTAAATTTTATAGTCTTACTACTTCAGGAGTAAATTTCTAAGTCTTAATATTTCAGGAGTAAATTTAAGCTTCTACCACTTCGGAGTAAATTTAAAGTTCTGCTAATTTGGGAGTAATAACTCTTTTTTTTTGTTGGATGTCAATTTGGTCAAATTGTACTAACTCGGTTTTAGTTTATTTGTTTGGTTTGACTTGGTACGGAGGTTAAAAAAATAAATAGATTTTTGAATCTTATGATTTTAAAATTAAAGATATGGATAATGTATCAAAAGATCATTATCTTGTGGTCTTAAAAATGTCCTTGATTGAAGGGTGTAAACGTCGAAAATTAGGATAGAGAGTTAGTAAATAGTCGGACATATATCTTTCCTTACTCAGAGTATTAATATTATTTCTTATTTTTCATTATTTTTAGAATTTTTATACTACATGTTTGTTTAGCATCGGTTCTTGCTGTTGTTTCCGCTTCCTTTTGCCGTTCTTTGAGGCGAAGGTCCGTCGGAAACAAACTCTCTATCTTATTAAGGTAGTGGTAAGGTCTGCAAATACTCTACCCTCCCTAGACCCCACTTGTGGGATTAAACTGGTCTGTTGTTATTGGCGCCTTCAACATGTCAGGTGGAAAGTTGAAATTGTTAAAATTGCCAAAAAAGAAAAGACTTTATAAAAACGACTAAAAAGAAAAGTAACAACTAGAAACAAAGAAAGTAATATCTTATTCAGATTAACGCATCCTGCCAAAAGGCAATTGTAAGATGAGGCATAATTGTTCAAATCTTTGTATGGGATTGGAGTTGCAACCACTCGTTTATGTCCCAAATGCCAAATGGTTCACAAAATCATAGTTATCGTACAAAAACCAATAGCAATATAAATCCAAACTAGGAAGCTTCTCAAAATCCCCTAATGTTTCTTCCTTATCAATTGACATAAAGTTTATGCCATTAAAGTAGTTCTGAATTCAGCGACTTGAGCGTGTTGTCACACTTATTTGGACAAGAATCTCTGTCCTCGTACAGTGACTAGGTTAGCATTTCAGCATCTTTCAGTCTATCCACGTCTACCACTTGATCACATCTAAAGATTATTCTACAGCTGCTGGAATTGTAATAGTATGAATTTACAAGCTAATACCATATATTAAGCTTAACACAAGAAGATGGATAGGTTAAAAAACCAAAACCTAGCCATCGACAACCATAGAGAAACTGCCTTCAAGCCACGTTAGACCTAAGCATATGTGCATACAAGGCTAACATATACGTGATAGGAACTTGTCCAGATGTGTGTAGTTTCAAAAGCAAAAAAGATAACTCAGTATTTCAGCTCAGTCATCATCAAAGTACTTCTCTTCAGCATCATAATTTGCTTCTTTCATCCAGTGATCATCCAAGGTCTCATCCTCATCAATTTTTGAGTAATCCAGACTATCTTCTCCTAATAAAAACTTTTCCTGCATGATGTAAGCGAACTGGTCCAATCGTTCTTGCATCTCCTCTGATGACAAAGTTTCCATCACAGCAGGTCTTCTCGTTTCTGATGGTGTGTCATTAGAAGCATCGAGGTTGTTTGTATGAACCTTCAAATTGATAGCAAAAGAAATGGATCATTTTCTGATAAGCAATAGAAGTACACTAAAGAAAGATAATGGTCCATGATTTGAGAACAAATGTTGTGAGAGTACTATTGACATGCAACAAAACCTAGATATAACTCCATCTTGAGCTTCTATAAAGCTTCACTAAAACTGGAACGTGTCAATAAACACGACAATAACGGTCTGTGATTTCAGAACGAATACACAACAACTCTAGACACAAGTCCAACTTGAGCTTCTAAAAAGCTTCAGAATAAACTGAATGTGCCAACATACAAGATAACACTTGAAAAACTTCGTCTCCAGGTATAGGAAGGCAAAAGTACGCACATAGAAAGGAGAGGGAAGAAGCTAGCATAAATCCTTGAAAAAAGATAACAATGCAAGCATCTCCTGGCATTCCTTTGGCCCCCCAGGTTGGGCAATCCGCTAATGAAGCAAGAGATGGACTTAATTCACTGAAGGAAGACTGAATAAGAAGGTAAGTAGGAACTCTAATGGGCTTAAGCAAAAGCACCAAATACTAGAAACTAAAATGCACTCTTACAAACTGAAGACATCTCAGGAGAAGCCCGTGGAACTTAGAAGGTTTCCACCATAAATAAGTTCTTGAAATTTTCAACTGAAGAGCCCTAAAAATTCATACCATTAAGTTAGACTGTTGCCAATAGAACATTCAGAACCCACACCCCCCCCCCCCCCCCCCCACACACACACACACACCAAACACATAGAGACCGATTGACACAATTTAAGGGGCACCCTCGTAGGACTTTCCAACAGCCAATTAAGAAGCAGTTATAGCTCTCTAGAATTGGTTAACATGTTACGGAAAAACCTCGCGAAGGTAAGTGGGTCAGAAGTTACAAAGACTTAGGCTTCAGGTACGCTCCCCAAATCCATGAGCTAAAACCTTCTACAGTTTAGGCAAACTACTAACAGAACAACTCTTTATGCTGTAACCTCCACACATAAGTACCTCCAACAGTTATCCAATTCCTACTCAACCATATTTGATAAAACATAACCAATTTATTTCTTTCAATTGGCAATCGTCAATGTATAAGGTTACTCTTGAATTAGCCTTTTTCAGGGTTACATGATTGTCGACATCTTAAAATGGAACGTATACACTGAACAACCAAACCACTCATTCCCTTGTGGCATAAATACAATATAATAACAAGACACAAGACAATTACGAATATCTACTGGAAATAACCTGCAAGTTAGCATGTAACTAGAAATAACCAGAAGTCACGACAAATATTTTGGTATACTATCTACACAGAGATAAAGGTACAGCAATCACCTCTAGTCTATTAACTGAGATGTCCCTTTCACCTTTGTCTTGCTCCTCCTCCTCCTCATCTTCTTCTTCTTCCTCCTCTGTTTCTTCTTCTTCTTCTTCTTCTTCTTCTTCTTCTTCTTCAGCCTCTTCCTCCACATTTTCAAGTTCCTGATTGTCAAACCCTACCCAATCACTTTGAGCTACACCTCGTCTCTGCTGCTCATCCCTAATTTTTTTAACAAGCGTTGCCTCTTCTGCCCGCCTCATTAGTGTCTCAGACCATCGTTCCCCCGGTCTCGCCATGCTCCTCCCGCTTGGATCTTGGAACTTCCCGACATACTCATGGTGCAAGTATGGCTCTCGTTCCCTCATTGCGTCCTCTGAAAAGTACTGTCCATCACTTATTAATTTGTCCAGATATGCTCGCCGTCTGTTCTTAATCTTAACTGACCTGGACTTTAGATCTTCTTGTGTTGGGCTAATAACACTTCGCAGACGATTCAGATGCCAATTGATTTCATAATCATTTTTCAAAGTTCCAAATTCATTAAGCTCGTCTGATGTTAACTGCGACCCATAACGTTCTGAGATTCCAAGAATCAACAAAGTGAGATTTAGAAACAGAGATTAATGATGTTTATAATGTTCTTTTTTTTTTTTTTTTTTTGGTAAAGTAATAAAATTTTATTAGTAGAGCATCAAGAAGATGCAAGGTTACAGATGGGTAAGAAGCTGGCAGACTTGGCAAAAACCTGTAGAACAATCTAAAGATATCCCATCTCTACTGAACTAGAGAAAAGGAGCTAACAAAATCTAGCAAGTTACCCACATTGTTTACAGGGGCAAAAAAATGCCAACTGAAAAGACTAACTAAACACCTAGACTTTAGAGAGCAAATAGGAATTGAGATTCCTTCAAAGCATCTGCTGTTTCTCTCCTTCCATAGGGTCCTCTTTATTTAGAAACATGATGTATAACATCTTTCAGTGAAAAAGTTCCAAGTGCAGCACAACAGCTGTCTGTCTTTTAGTGAGGTCAACATCCCACAAGAACATGGTGAATCAAATATAAGCACATTTACTGGAACATAAGAATTTTTAGCTGAGTCCTCAAATATACAAATGAGTGAGAAAATCTGGAGCAATGCCAGTCGACATAAACTTACCAAAAAATATGAGTTTGGAGCACAATAACCTACGTTTTCCCCTATCTTATTAAGATTTATGTTTGACTTCCCTCTAGTTTGCTAAATTTTTTCTCTCTCAAAACTCGCTTTCAACATTTGAACAAATATCAGTGCTGAATTAAAGGCTCACTTGAGGAGCTTAAGCCCTGAAAGTAACTGAAGCTCGTGTTGGGCGCTTCACCTCACTTAGGTCGAACTCACACCAAGTCAATAAGGCAAGTGCCTCATGGGCCATGGTCTTTTTTCTACGAAGACAGGAGTAGATAATTAAAACAAAACCTTAAATGATTTTTTAAATGATTAAGGAATTAGCAATTTAGTATTAGAAAACAAGCGAGTTAACCACATTAATACATATAAATGGGAAATTTAAAATGGTTTTGTACTTACTTAATTGAGATGGTTTTTCCCTCATATATTTAGCTTCACTATAAGTTTCAATCTTTTTCCTAAATATAAATCGTTTATGCTTATAATCAACTTTTCTTGCAGTACACAAAACTTCATTTTTCTTCGTTGGTGTCTTTCATTGCTAAAGCTTATATATCAATAACGCTTTACACCTAAAGTCCCAGCAGATTTAGTTGCTTTTTGCCTTGGACAATTCTACATTACCGTAGAAGCCTAATGCGAAAAACTAAAAATTCTTCAAAGAAAGCATACTTCACCAAAAAAGCTCTCTATTTATAGAAGCGGGACTGCATTTACACCCTAGTGGATATATCCTATTCACTTCAAACTTGCAAGTATCCATAGAGAGAGCTTGAAATTAAGGCCTTTATATAGATTATATGGAAGGAAAAAGTGTTCCACTATAATCTATGAACTAAAAGCCACTAATAGCATGTTTGGCCAAGTTCTAGAAAGTCAAAAGTGCTTTTTAAACCGAAAAAAAAAGAGAGGGTAGGGGAAGGGATTACAAAGTGGGAACCAAACCCTTATCAGCGGGTGAAAGTTCAGCTAGCCAACCAACCGAGCTACCAAGAAAGTCAAAAGTGCTTATTTTAGAGAATTGAGATGTCAGTAAGTGCTGTTTTTTCCAGAAGCTAAAAAAAAATAAATAGGATTTTTTCCAAAAACACTTTCGGAACCTTAGTCAATCACAAATTCCTGCTCTAAAACACGTTTTCCAAATTGTTACTCTTAAGATGTACTTTTTGGGAAAGCGGTTCTGAGAGATTTCTGGCTAGGCGACTAGGTTAAAGTTAACGGGCATACTATCAGCCACAGAGGAGAAAAAACATGATTAACTACATATATGGCTTGCAAAAAATGCATATTAAAAGTGTATATAGACATTGAAGGGTACCTAAAAAGAGGGGCACGTCACGAGAGAGAAGGTCGAGAATAAGTGATTTCCGTTGGGATGCAGTGGAGGCAGATGATTGCTGAGCGCGTGGGAAATAGAGGTTATCAAGAACTGAAAGCCTCTCTGATATTTTCTCCATGGATTCCTTACTCAAAGCCGATTTCTCCAGTTTCATATTTACACAGCCCTAAATTTTGATTCTCACAAGCGAGCAGTGTAACGTCCTCCGTAATAGACTTTTGTTTGTTGTTTCTGATGAGTCGGTTAGTTCAGACTTCAGACATCACCTTTACAATTTTGCCCTTGTATCACATTCAGCTCATACCAAAGAGGCATCAGTCGGGTTCATTCATTTCAATTTTTTTTCTTCTCGTGACATGAAACCGCTATTCTTCGGGTGTGCACAGATCACTGAGTAAATTCAGTTCTTATATAATAGCTCGCAAATCACACAGGAGAAGTAACCCGCACTAAGCAAGCCCTGTGCGACGAGCTCGACCCAGAAGACAAATCTCCTGTAGTAAGCAGGGGGTTTCGAACCTGAGACCTACATTATGAAAACTCCGTGCTCAACCAACTGAGCCACCCCTGCGGGTCATTCATTTCAATTTTTTGGATTTTCAGTTTTTAAATACTCCTTTTACTTTAATTTATTTATAGGATTTTTTTAATATAAAACAAGAGAAGGTGGTACATGACATACTTTGTAGGATTTTTTTTTTTTGGGTAATTACTGTGAATATTTATCATTGATAATATAAAAGAATAAAAAATTAAAGGGTACCTAGTTTCAAAACCACTATGAAATCCATGCCCCAAACAAACTAATTACTCAGTAAGTGCTGCAGATAACCTCTACAACTATGTATCTTTTTGGACATTTTCAATGTACTAATTTCTTTCTACAACTTCCTTCTTTATCTGTGTTACTACTAACTGGCTATTTACAATTACTCCTCTAAACAGTCTCCACTTCCTAGCTCTCCAAGTATGGTAGATCATGACACTCCAAATAACTGCAAGTACTTCCTTCTTAAACTAAGGCCAGTGCTTCCCTTTAATTCTGCCCAGCACCATCTTCACTTCTCCTGGCTGCACTTATAATCTACTAACAATTCATAAAGCATACCTTACTAATGAAACCAAGGACAATGAGCAAACAAGTGTTGTGAATTTTCTAAAGCCTAAGAAGTACACAAACAGTATTGCCCGTTATCAACAGGAATTTGCGTTCTCAACAATCATTCTGTCAGTAGTCTTTTTTGAGCTGCTAGCCATATGATGATTTTGTGCTTAGGTTTTAGGTTGTAAGTTCAAGAATGGCAATATAACTCACCCTCGGCCGCTACCCTTCGAGTGCGCACAGGGTAAACCCAGCTCCTGTGCAATAGCTCGCAAACCACACAGGAGAGATAACCCGCATTAAGCAAGCGTAACGAGCTCGACCCAGAAGGCAAATCCCCTGCTATCGTAGGCGGGGGGTTTCGAACCTGAAACTTTCATTATGAAAGCCCCATGCTCATCCAACTGGGCCACCCTTGCGGGTTAGAATGGCAGTATAACTCTTTGTGATAGAATACTGTTGTCCTCCACTGGTGAGGGAGTATCTTCCATGATCATACAAACCTTCATTTCTTGATCCTTCAGTTCATTGAGTTTTTTCCAATACCTACTGTAACGGTTCGCGTTTACACAGGTGCATAAAAGCTACTACGAACTTGTTGGTACTCTTTTGGACTTGTTTTGAAAAAGAGTCGCCACCTAATTTTTAGAAAATTAGAAAAACCGGGTTGAAGGGTTTATTCAAATATTGTGAAAAATCCTTCGTAATCCAAAGTTCTAGGTAAGGGTTCTGATGATCCCCTAGGGAAGGTGTTAGGCACCTTAGTACTAAGGATCCGTACTAAACGGTTGACCTTCGAGCTCCAATGTGTGATTATTTGCATGAACCGCTTATTAAGTGTTTAATTTTCTGCATTTTTAAAACATTGTCATTTGTTGCATATCATTTGATTTTGAAAAGAATTTGAATATATCGCCCTTATACACGGGTACTTTAGGTTCGGATAATATCCGATAAGAAATATCTCCTTTTACGTATAAGGATTGTATATTTAATTTATAAGGAGAGAACCTAAAATATTTTGATTTTTTTCATAATGTATACATAAGTGAATATATCATCTTTGTTCATGCTTAATCCACACTTGGTCTCGGGTCCAACCATATGATACGTTAGAACATCCTACCTAAAATCTTTTATTCTCATTTGAACAAGTTTTAATTTGAAAAAAATGGTTCATTTTTTTTTATTTTTTTATTATAAGCCATATTGATATACAAGACTGATTCTGGTGCTTGGGCTTCGAAGCCCAAAATCATAACTTGCCCAATTTGGTCTTTAAAACAGGGAAAAACGTTGTCAGTTCTGGGCTTGGCCCAAAAAATTCATCTTTGTACTTTTCTCTGAAAATTTGTGTTGAGGTCCAAATCTGAAAATGGCTTTTTGTTTTTGGGTGAAGCCCAAATTTTTTTATCTTCCTGTTACACCTCGGAAAATTTTCTGTTCATGCACAGTGAATAGACTGACGAAGGGTACGACGTATGCGATGTTTTGATGAGTAAGAAATAACATTTGATGATTCTAAATGAGATTTCAAAGACATTCGAAGTAAGAGAAGAAAGTTGCCAAGAGAAGGTAAGACATACGAGATGTATCGGAAAGGATTTATGAATAACGAATTAACGATGGCTTAATGATGCTTTAGAGAAGAGTTATAACGTCCCCTAGATTGTTAATGAAGTGATAAACAAGTGTCAAGAAGGTTCTATAAGGATTGGAGATCAAACGAGTCGACGAAAATGATTTTCGGAAAACTGTGGATTGTACGGTCCATTATACGGACCGTACAAAAGATACGGACCGTAGGTATGGCCGTATATTTAGCCAAGATGGGAAGTGTTCACTGGAACCATTATACGGTCACATATACGGACCGTATAAATTGTACGGACCGTATGTGTGTCCGTATAAATGGGTCGGGACTGATTTTGTGTATTAAAAAGGGGATCCAAGTTCATTTCATTTCATTTTCCCTTCACACCCCTTCTCTCTAAAACATCTTTCTACACTTCTCCAACAAGAATTCAAGGGGTATTTGTGATCAATTACATCAAACAAAGTGAATCAAATGTAAGAAACTCATTAAAGTTCATCCAAGACAAGGAATCCAAGGGAAGGTGAAACTAGGGTTTTGCTCAAGTGAAGTGTTTGCACTCAAGGTTCATTCCTACACCATCTAAGGTAAGTTTTATGGTATTTAGATGATGTTTAAGGTATTTGAAAGTTGAAACACTTGGATTGTAAAAGGATATGTAAAATGGGTCATGAAAGAGTGAATAGTGTCATTTTGAGTGATAACTTGAATTGAGTCATGATTATTGATGTGTTGTAATATGGTTATGCTATAAATGATATTGAGAACACGGGATAAGCATTATATGCAAGAAAACGTACTAGTATACTATGACCAAGATTATGGAGGAATTGAAGTGGAATTGTGAGACGAGGGTAATGTAGATGAATGAAGATTGTTGGTTATGATATTGTGAATGTTATTATGAATGTTTGGGAGTTGATATACAATATGGGAAAGGTTGTATAAACAAAGGAAATGCTGCCCAATTTTCTCCAGCTTTAGTAAGCACGTTCATGTAATCGATTAGCTAATGTGAATGCGAATTCTCTTGAAGGTAGAAACGTGAGCATTGAAGGAGAACAACCAAGCGATGGAAATTGTTAAACGAAAGAGGTATGTAAGGCTAGTCCTTTCTTTCTAAAGCATGAATCATATGGTATGAATCCTTCTATCTCTCTATGATTTTCCTACATATTGGGAACTATGAATCTACGAGTATAAAGAACTTTATATGAGACAAAGAAAAGAGATACATTACGAATACGATGATACCGATGATGAGTCTCAGTCTAAGGCTTCTAAGGCCTATAATATTATGGTTCTACAAGGCTAATGATCCATATTACGATCCATTGATGTTGTTCATTGACTACACTCACCTTATATGCTAATTCCTTCAAGGCGAGGCATAATGCTTATGAATGCTCCATAATGGAATCGTGGGCTCTCGACCTTATGTCACCCCGATATTGTTATAGATTGTCAATAAGCTCTAATACATGTTCTATGACCAATGTTCCGAAAAGTTACGAGTCTATGTTCATAGAAAATTTGATATGAGATAAAGTTAAGAGATATGCTATAGATACGATGATGGTAATGATGAGCCTAAGTTAGAGATTATAAAGTCTATTATGAGATATTATTACGAAGTTCATGCTACGAATACGATGCGATTTTCATAGATTGTCTTTAAATCCAAATGTATGCTCTATGAAAAGTTATGATAAGTTTATGGGATATATGTGATGATAATAATGACGATGTTGATAGTGATGATGATAATGATGACGATGATAATAGTGATGACACTGAAGATATTTATGGGCTTTTATGCATATATGTACCTATGTATGACTATTATGAAACCTCGAGCTTATATGGCCAGTAGAATGTTTATGAATATATATATATATATATATATATATATATATATATATATATATATATATATATATATATATATTTATGTAACGCGCGCGCACCTCTGCAGTTGGGTACGGATAACTCTGAAGCCTTGGTAGGGCCAGGTAGATATAGCCCTGAAGCCTTGGTAGGGCCAGGTAGATATAACCTTGAAGCCTTGGTAGGGCCAGGTATGTATAACCCTAAAGCCTTGGTAGGGCCAGGTATGTATAACCCTGAAGCCTTGGTAGGGCCAGGTATGTATAACCCTGAAGCCTTGGTTGGCCAGGTACGTGTAACCCTGAAGCCTTGGTTGGCCAGGTACGTGTAACCCTGAAGCCTTGGTTGGCCAGGTATGTATATGATATAAATATGTATATGATATGGATATGTACATGATATAGACGTGAATATGATATATGTAGGAAAAAGCCCGAAAAAAAATGTATGTGATATTGTCAAGCCACGACGTGGCCGTATACGGATAACGTTTAATGTGTATGAGCTATGATGATACATGTACCGTGATAATATATGATATAGGCATGAAAGGTATCCTCCTTTAAAAGTTACGCAGGTTATGTCTACATCTTATGCCCTATGATTTCTCTAATATGTTTATTTCATTCATGCCTTACATAATCAGTACAATATTCGTACTGACGTCCGTTTTCTTTGGACGCTGTGTTCATGCCCACAGGTAAGCAGGGAGGAGACTCAGATTTGTAGAAGTCGATAAGCAGAATGTTGAAAGCACTCCATTATTCCGGAGGTGCCATTGAGTTACTATTTTATGTACATATATGTTTTGGGCACGACGGGGTCTTGTCCCGTCCATATGTCTAGTACTCTAGTAGAGACTCGTAGATACGTATGTGTGGGTAGTATGGTCTCACGATTTTGATAAGTGTATATATGCATATAGGCATATGTGTATTATTTTGATAGCCGAAAGGCTTATGTATATAAAAGTAATTATGTTTTCAATTGAGAAATGATTTTCTTATGATGTGAGTATGATAAGTAAGGGAATGAGTGGTGCTCGGTGGTTAGCACCGGATACCCGTCACGGCCCCTAGTCGGGTCGTGACACTTCCCATACTGGAATTGGCCTAAAAAACGCATCATTTTTTTGGTCTGATGTCAATCCAAAATACGTTTTTTCCTTTGCTTTAAAAAATTTGGTTCGCTTTGTTTTAAAAAATGCCATAATACCTATGCTTTTCAAAATCTTCTTTTGTCCTTCCATTTTAACTTGTATCAAAAATTTTGTTTCATCAATCACATACTAGGGTTTTTAAGAAGTTGTTGTGCTAAATCTGGTTTTGAAAGTCGTTTGGGGACTTAAAGGTCTTACTAAACGGTGTAGGCACCGTTATCCTAAGACGACTAATTCAAACAATGAAGATTCCAATATATACGTGTTTTTTACAAGTATTGTAAAGATAATGCAGATACAATAATCATATCATAGCATAAATATAAATAATAAACTAAACTATGGGGTGTACTGTACCGACCCGTTTCGTCGTTACGGTGAATTCTAAGGAAAGCGACAACTATGGGACCTAACGATGTCTCCACCTTCTCACATCTTGGAAACCTTTCAAGACAAACCAAGATCGTCATGCGCATCACGTAAGAAATAGAAGTGCGAGCAAAGAAATAGGGCTATAGCGGTCTCATGGACGTTACAGTGGTAATCGCATGGGACTGCTTGACCGCCATAGCGGCATGTTGGCCGCCCTGGCGATACCACTGCAGCGGTACACCAACCGCCGGGGCAGTTTCGCACAGTGAATTCCACCTATTTACGTGACATTTCGGGAATTGACTTCATTTCTCAAAACCTTAGAGAGTCTAGCCGCCTTTGGAGTAATTTTGGAGCCAAAAATGATACTTCATTGGGAAGGGTTATTTCCCTAACCTCTTCCATTCATTCTCCCAACATTAATTCTCATTAAGGATCCTTGTCTAGAGTCACAAATGAGAATCTCAAATCTCTTAAGTTCCAATATAATGAACCCTTGTCCTTCTTGATATAAAGTCCTTGGGATATTTTCCTATGCACATCATCCTAACATGATTCCCAACCAAATCCTTCACCCACCCCGTTAAAATACCTTTGGGTCTCTATTTTAGATCTTGGAAATGGATTTCTTGAAATAAGCCTAAAATGACAAAATGACCAAACTAGTAACTGGAGTAAGGTCATGAATGTTCTAAATGAAGGTTGATCTATCAACTAGCGTTGTGAAAGTGAGTTTTTAGGTAAGATAAAATTCCATATCTACCTTAACAATTTCGAAGTCCTTAGGAAAGACCCTATTGATGAATTCTACTCTTGGGTCTCATGGTTGTCTCCAGGATTTTCATATGGATTACGCGGTGGTGATTAATTGAGGCGTCATTGGATGTTCATGGCACCCGCTCGGCTATGAGGTAGGTTATGGCTTCCTTTCGGTAGACTCCAGTTAGTTTTCCGTATTGTTGTGTAGAAGAAATGGAGAGTGCATGTATAGGACTTGGAGTTATGGGATAGAATCTTAGGATGGTATTGTTATGTGTGACATGTTTGTTCAGGCTCGTAGCCTGTAGACTTCTTAGGTATTGATGTGACCTTGTTGATTATCGGTGGATTTATGTGACTTAAGAGTAGCGGACATAATCTAGTTATGCCTATCGATGAGATTATTGTAGCGAATCTAAGCGCTAGCTGGAAATATAAAATGAAGCACGGTAGTGAAAGGCATCCTAATTAAATGTTAACGAGTGACTCGAATGTAGGGTGAAATTCTTATCCTAAGTAAATAGGCTTGTTAGGAAAATTGTAATACCGTATGTTAAATGATTGACCTGATGTGTGTTGGGACTAGCCGCCCCGTTATATGTGTCTATTTTTTTAATTGTGTTGGCTTGATGCCGTGTGTAGTGGGTAGATAGCGAATGTTGCTTGTTGTCCTGATTTGGGATAGGATTGACATACCTGTTGTTGGTATTTGTACTAGGATACATTATTGACGTACCCACTATTGGTACTTGAGTTATTGATATATGTTGGCATACCTACTGTTGGTATTGTGATGTGATATATTGTTGGCGTACCCCGTTGAGGTATTTGTTATATTGAGCTTACTTGTTGAAGATTGATATATGCATTGCACGCATTCTCTCATATTATCATACATGGCCGATATCCGGCAATGATCCGGTATCGTTGATTGAGCGAAAATGATATTTGATAAACTCTTTTACTTGAGTGATTGTGAAAAAGGGTGATGTCCGAAGATCCATTCCGTAATTGTTGTTTATATGAAACTGATACTTGTTAAACTCTTTTACTTGAGTGATTGTGAAGAGGCCGATGTCCGAGGTTTAATTCCGGAATCGTTGATTTATGAAACTGATATTTGATAAATCTTTTGAGTGATTGTGAGGAGGCCGATGTCTGATGGTTATATTCGGGCATCGTTGTGCATGGCCGTTTTCGATGTTATCCCGGATTCGATTGTAGTGCATGGGCTCCGCGGGTCCTTCAGGGTGGTGCCGGTGAGACTCCCCCTGTGAGCGATTATCCAGGGTCCCGTCTGTCTATTTGGTAAAGATCCGGGACGGGTGGCACTTAGACTTCGCCAATCACACTGGGTTGTGCTGTCGAAACATTGATATTTTCGTCCGGAGTACATGTGTACATCTCATTTGCATGGCATGGCATACATACCATTATTGCATTGCATTGCATTATGGCTTGAGTGAGATATCGTGATGACTGTATTGTGACCATTGTGTTGTTGATTCTATTGTGTTGATTGTTCCAGGATTAGATATATTCAGACTTATCATATGGGGTTTAGATGTGATACGTAGGTAATGATGAACAATTGGACTCGACTCTTGTGACTTATATTGCTGACTCGTGCCTGTTAAACAAACCTAAAACTAATGGTGTATCATGTTAAGCGAGGTTGGACATGAAGGTGTTGTAACAATGAGTTCGCTCTTAAAACACGGATGAGCGACCTGGGAATGGTAAGGATGTTGAGAATCTGTATATGTGTTTAGCCAACTTATAAATTTTGATAGATTAGTTGTGACCTAAGTTAGATTGAAGTTGTGATCTATTGTTTCGGGATATGTGGCTTGATTTAGTGATTATCATCATTATTCGTGAATTCTTTACCAATATGTGATACTAACCATTATCGATCTATGATACCTACTCAGTACGTATGGTTGTACTGATATTGCACTTGCTACACCCTTTTTGGGGTGTAGATTATTTCTGGTGATTGATCGAAGTATATGTTGAAGTTATGCGGTGCTTGTCTCGAAGGCCTTCTCCCATTTCATTCCAGGATTGGAGGTTGAGTCTTAGAATATGATGTCACTCTGGAATTTGCTTAGCCGCTCTTGTATTAGTCTAGACCAGGTCGTGGGAAAATTTGTATCGAGTCTGTACAAAAATGTATTGTCAATTTATGTAACACTTAAGTTGGTATTTATAAATGAAATTTCGCTATTTTTCTTAATTTCCAAATGTTTTGAAAGGAAAGTTATGTGATTGGAGCGTTGTATAAACGAGAGGGTTCGCCTACCAAGGTGGGAAGGTAGGTGCCCGCACGAGCCCAAAATGGGTCGTGACATGTATCAAGCTTCGATTAACCACTTTCACCCATGGTTGGGCCTTTAGTGCATTTTTGCATATCTATGTACATGAACTGGGCAGTCTTGATTTTGAAAGAAATGATCCGTTGGGCCTTGGCCCAATAGATTTGATTTTGACCCGACCCGAGTGGCCATGCGGTGAAGGAGGAGGAAGGAAAAAATAAACCGGTTAGAATTAATCCAGTGAACTTATCACAGACATGTATATTAATATGTATACATATATACAGAACACGCATATAATACAATTTGGGCCTTAAAGTTTATTAACATATTTGCAGAAATGCACTGACTTGTCACAAGCATATATATATATATATATATATATATATATATATATATATATATATATATATATATATATATATATATATATATATATATATATATATATTCGATACATATATTTCTACAGAATGTATATTCAATTTGGGCCTTAAGGTTCATTAATCTATTTGCAAAAATGTCACTGAACTTAATAATAAATAAAAATGAAACTGTTTTGGACTTTAACATGAGATAAACCAGGCCCATGCATTTCCTAGTTCTGAATAATCATATGGGACTAACCCATTCCTTCATATACGCCTGGGATATCCAGGATATACGCTCAAGCTGTGTATACCAAGTGTATACAATGTATATTCCCTTTCTTTTTATTGACTTGTGAATACAATTCATGAATATGTAACCCTTAATACCTATGATTCAATTACCCAGTCTACTAACTATTATATTCTCAACAAGATCCCATTCTAAACTAAGGTGAAAAATAAACTCAACCCAAACAGATATTTACCAGTCTAAAATCTGCTCACTCACAGTCTCCAATTAAGTAAACAGTTCTCACAGTATCCTCTATAAACTCAAACCAATACATGTTCATTTTTTCTAACAAAGATTTAGACAACACTAATCACACAGTAAGAGTAGGCAACATCAAACACAGTAAGAGTCTATAATTTCAGCAGATCAAATACTTTGCAACGATGATCAAAAGAGAATGATAAGCTAGAAAAATCCAAAACATATGCTATCTTGGGATTTCATAGTTTAAGCAAAATCACATAAGAGGACTAAGTTAAAATCAGGTTTGAAAAGTAAGAATGACACAGAGATACCAAACAGAGCCAAGAGCAGATATGCAGGCAGGAAACATGAAATTTCTATGCACCGTAATTCAGAAAAACACCAAATCAGTCTCCTTTGGAATTCAACAGTTTTTAAGGGGCAAGGGGGAGGGGTCCAAACAAAGCCTTGTGATCAAAATTTAAACTCATTTCAGAGGCAATATTTCAGCACCAACAGATTCATCTTAACTCGTCCAAAATTACAACTTCACAACAACAAACCAGTTTGTTCCTTTTTTTTTTTTGAAAACTTGACAGTCTCTTAAGTTTTTCAACAAAAATCCATTCTTCCCTTTATTTAGACATGAACAAATTCAGATAAACCAGATCATCCTCTATCCTTAAACAGTCCGCTTAGGCTAATGGCAAGTTCATTTCAATCCCTTTTCCTTGGTCTAATGATGGAAATGAAAGACAAAGTTATGTACATAATGAGCACATATCCCATAGACCCTTTAGGGCATGCCATGGCAACCCTTATGTGGGAGAAAATATACTAGAAGCCTAGTGATACGTTCAAATTACACCTAGTAATGGTATAACGCGGACGTTGTCAAATATAGTAACCCAACGAGGTTGGGGTCGAATCGCACAGAGAATATGGTGTGAAAAGTTTACTAAATAAGTTTTATACTAATCTTGCAGTCCTGGTGTATTCCAGAAAAGGGTTTTATAGTTGATTTGGTTTGTGGACTAATTTAAAGTGACTGAAAATATAAAGTTGTAAATATATGGGTAAAAAGAACTAAGGTTGTGTCCCCGTCAGATAAAGTGTATGATCATGGGTATCGATCTTGATATACTTCTAATGGACTGTTTGTATGGATGCACTTAACCTCTATGTGAATCTAAACTATTTCCCAATAAGAAAATATTATTTCTTTCTATGCTTTTCCAAATATAAGAAAATATGCATGAAGAACGGTTAATTATGCCAAGTAAATTCCTCTTATCCCTAAGTGATTTATTAAATAAGGTTTAAAGCTCTGAGTTCTTGTTATTTGTTCTTACCTAACCCTAACTATTTTCCCAAATAAACTAAAGTTTATGGCGTTAGCTAATGTTTGCGACCACTAACTATATGATGAATACGAAGAACAAATAAACCCTAACAATCCATTATGTGTATATCTTTCACGATCCCCAATCACAACACACCCATCCTTGGGTTCATAACCTTAGTAAAGGTGTTTAGCTACTCATGGCAATAAGAAAACAATAAAAGATTGAAGATTGCACAATTGAATTATTGTATTGAAATTACGAATAAAACTTGAAAGTAATGAATGTAATTGTCTGGAAATCTTCAAAAGCAATAACAACTCAAAAGTAATTACTACAAGTCTAAAACTCCAGATGTCTGAAAAATAAAACCTAAACAGGTATTTATACAAGTCAAACTCGAAATAATCAATCCAGTCCTGTTCCAGCTCGGCTTGCACTTCGACGGGTCGTCTTTGCACTTCAACGGTCGTCGACATGCTCGACGACCATATCGACAATCTGAGTATACTTTTATCACTCTGCAGGAACTCCACCATCGAAGCACTTCGACAGACCATCGATCATGTCGACGGTGCAAGTCGACAATTTGATGATGCTCTGATGATTTTGTTACTTCGGAGGAGCTTATTGACGAGGCGATTTGACGGACTGTCGAGCACGTTGACGGTCCATCCTTATGCTTATCAGAATAGATTTCTTATTTTCCTCATTTTTCACTCTCCGAGCATTCTAACTTCAAAATACCTGCACAACACATAAAACTAGCACAAACTTGCTCGAAAATAAGTAAAACTTAGAGTTAAAGAGCATTAGATGTGCCAAAATCCGGCACATCAACACCCTAACTTAAAGTCTTTGCTTGTCCTCAAGAAAGTCAAGTAACAGACTCAATCTACAAATGTCTCGATATCACAAAGCAAAGCTGTCTACAGTGGTTGTGGTAATTAACTTCCGGCATATCAAGTGTATCACAATGACTCCCCCCCCCAATAAAGACAAAACCAATAAAGGACTCGTTGCAACTAACCATAAGGCTTCAATTTATGACATCTAGTTATCATAGAAACCATAGCGCACACGAATCAAGACTCACGGGAAACCAGTCACTTAACAAATTCTAATGCCTTCACAAAGACCAAAGAATGTCCCAACAGATATGTACACACAGAATGGGATAGAAGTCAAAGGAGAAGAGAAACACTCACACTCACAAAGAAATTCTCTAGCTATACATGCAAATACCATAAGCTTGCCCTTATTTTCAGCGCCCTCGACTTTGGACAGTTCGGCTGTGATCACACTACGACTTTTTTCAATGTTGTAATGTAGGCTTGGGGACGGGTAGGATAGATATTCGGATAACAGTGACTCACCCTCCTTGAACACTACATCTTATTCTTCTCTTTTACCTTTTTCGCCTTTTGTTTTCTTCCCTTCTTTCTTTTTGTTGCCTCGGTGTGGTTTTATTGTGATTCTACTTCCCTATTTTTTTTTCTTTGGTTGCTTTTTTTTTCATTTTTTCTTTTCTTTTTATACTTGCCACACCGCTGTCTTTTAACTAGGTACTTTACTTTAACCTCACTTTAGGCTTATGCCTCATATTCCCTTTAGTCCACCAAACTTAGGCTTTTAGCCTCAATCTTATTATTTTAGTGCCAAGGAGGGACCGGGTGCAAAAAGAGATCGATATTTAGAACGGGTATCGACTTGTTATGGCTAGTCAAACAAACAGGTTTTCAGGCTTAAAATGGCTGACAAGGGATATTAATCTATGGGTAGGCTTATATTTAGGCTCAACAGGGGTTCCTAACACAAACAAAGCCTAAGATCATTTCACAGCTTCACTTAGCTTCAGAATGCAGGCACGACTAAGCAGGCAAGTTTCCTAATTACATACACAACTAGAGAATATATCCACAAAATCTCACAACACATGGCATCAGAATTGTCAACACACTAGTCTCCCTGCTATAATTCCGCACACAAGGTAACCCAATAATCTAAATGTCACACAAAGAAGCATGCATGTCAATTAAACAACCAAGTCTAGTTTTTCCAAAATTTTCGGAGTGGAGTACTTTTTCTCAAAATCAAAATAAGATAGCCCTAAGTTAATCAAACCACCACCACCACATAAGTCAACAATACTCTACTTTATCTAAACACGACTTAAACATTCCAGGTTCAACAAGAAATAAACCCCTCAGAAAAAGAACCATGGCAAAGAAAAGTCGAGGGGGTCCTAAACGCATATATGATACATCAAATACTCCCACCCCAACTGAAAAAGTCTGCAATGTCCCCAATGCAGAAAAATTAATACCAGGGAGTAGGAATACCTGTGGCGCACTAGGCGTGCTGCTCATCTCGCGACTCATCGGTCTCCGAGGCATCAGGTGGTGCAACCGCACCAACAGTGTCTCTGTAGCAGCATCAATAGAAACATCAGTAGTGGTGCCCGTAGGCACTGGCACTGGAGTAGGAAGGGGTGGTGGCAATGTTTCACCACTGGGAGCATTGCTCGAGGCGGCTCCCCTAGTCCCAAATTGGACATTCTCCATGAGCGATCTTTGAATGGCCTCTACCACCTGCTGCTCCTCTATACTCGCACCCCTAGTGCGAGTGCTCTCTCGCACCTCCTCCTCATCACGGGCCACTCTCTTTCTCTTTCCCCGACCACCTGCTGCGGTAGGCACAACTAACTGCACCACTGGAAGCTCCTCCTCAATGTCCTCCGCAACAGACGGTGGTGCTGCTATTAGGCTCGGATCACGAGCCTTCAACAATAACACATCAGCCTTAAGCTGCTCCAACTCTGCCCTCAAAGCATCTATAGAAGAGGTTGGGCGAGCCATCTCTAATGCCTCCTCCACTCTCATCCTCACATGACCATCCAGTCGAGCGGACAATGTCTTCCTCACAGGATCTAATTCCTTCTCCACTCTCGTCCTCACATAATCATCCAGTTGGTTTACTATGATCTTTGACTGCTGGTCCGCTGTAGCCGCCTGCTTAGAAAATTTCCTAAAGTTGTCCATTGAGAAGGAATATGGATCAACTCTAGCAGTACCCTGGGGCGGTGCAGCTGGATTCGCTGGGTGTGGGACTGGACCCGGAGGCGGTGGAGCCAAAGTCTGTGGCTCAGGAATAGCAGTCTATGTCTCAACGGAATCATCACCAACATCAGCAGCTGGAGTCTCAGAATCTGCAGCCTGGACAGTCTCAATAATAGGGGTAATAGTGGCGGGTAACTCCAGTGTAGAGTCACCTGCGGCCCCGGGATGAACAAGCTCCTGCGGTGAGGGTACCCCTCCAAGTGCCACTGGGAACCCATCCTCTTCCCCTTGGCTCTCATCAACGGCCTCATTCTTGCTCTTTTCTACCGAATAAACCGACGAAGCTGTAATACAATGGTTGATATCATCTATAAACCGCACTTGTGACCTCTGAACAAGCTCTGTAATCAGGCATGAAAATATCAGGGAAGTATTGGGTTGGGAAGCCCTCAACTGTATCTCCGTACTAGCCAATGCCCCGAAATTAATCGGGTATCTGGACATCAATGCGGCTACAACAACCTACCTGTCAACTGTAAGAGCATTATCAGCCTAAGTGGGGAGAAGCCGCAACTGCACCACGCTCCACCAAAACTTTCCCTCTAGAGTCAACCACTTCTTCTTTATCCGATTTTTCAAATTAGTACACTCGGCTCTCTTGGTCAGGCGACCCACCACTGTAGATACCCAGTCCCTGACGGACTGTTCCTTGCACCTCCGCAACTTATCTTCAAGCTCAATTATCTGCCTCGGGGCGGTGTAGTTATTACCGAAATATACTCTGTTGATGGCCTGGGCAGATATTTCAACACTCACCCTTCTGATCTTAACCTCGCTCCGTGGCGGTATCTCCTTCAACTTCTGGCACCTCTTTCTGACTTTCGAGATCAATGCCCTATATGCGGCATATATCTCACGAACCAAAATAGGGCAATAGTCCCCAGGCGGCTCCTGTATGAACTCTAACTGATAGTGACGAATAAGTGATGAGTCGTGAAATTACGCGATATTCGACGCTAATTCCTTAAGCTTTTGTGACTCCTTAAGCACTTTTATTGTTACTTTTTGTGTTTTTATGTTGTTTTGTAGGAAAAGATGCCCGGAGAGCATAAAAGAGCAAAATGGATCAAAATGGACCAAAATGGAACAAAATAGAGCAAAACAAGCCAAGTAGCTGAAATGAGTGATCGGAAGAAACCAAGTGAAAAGAAAGTCGAAAAGAGGTCAAACTGGACATTTTTGCAAAACTGTCAAAACTGGACAGTTTTGCAAAAACGGGACAGATTTGCAAAACTGTCAAAAGTGGACAGTTTTGCAAAAACGGGCAGAATTGCAAAAACAGAAATATGGGGGCAGATTTTGACATTTTTTGGACTTGGAAAAATTGGGGGGAGCTACAAAAGAGAGGCTAGGGCAAAACATTTTCCATCTTTTGCCATTTTGCAAGTTTTGGAGGCTAGGGTTTTCACCTACACCATTGGAAGAGAAGATTGGAGCACTTTAATGAGATAATTCTTAAACCTTTCTTCAATTCCTTGTTTTGTATTGAATATTTTAGTGTGTAGTATTTCATTTCTAGACTTGAATCTTGTTTATGAAAATATTCTTGATTAAAGTTTGGATTAAAACTCTTGTTTTGCTTATGTATTGAATGATTCTTATTGCTATTGAAGTGGGTCTTTGTTGATTTAATTAATCTCGTTCTTGAATGTTTCCAAAGGGATTAGCTAACCCTAGGACTCACCCATTTACTTAGATTGAGCTCGGAAGAGGAAATCTAGGTTGGGAAAGATTAATTAACAAGAATTTGGGTCATTAAACTCATCTAATAACTTGAGCTCGGAAGAGGATAGTTACTTGAGGTTAAATTGATTGTGCCTAATATCACACTCTAAGGCTTGGAAAAGCTTAGAGTGAAATTCATTGATTTGGTTGGAAGACTTTCAATGAGATTTTAGATATCATTATCTATTGACATAAACCCGTTCTTAGTTGTAAAATCGTGAAATACATTGGATCGTTACTTGAGTGTAATTTCCTTTGTATCCAAACTTGTGGCCATTGATCATTTTACTTGCTTTCTAGGTTAGTTTACATTTCCGCATTAGTCATAATTTTCTCAAAAACCCAAAATATTATCTATCGTTTGGCTTTAGCTTAGTTGGTGAAAGTTCCTTACTTTCTTAATCGCCTAGCATATTGTTCCCTGTGGGATCGACCCCGACTCATAATTGGGTAAATATATTGCATACGACCGTGTACACTTTCTCTTTGAGGAGTGTATTTGGACGTTATCAATAAACTCCCTAGGTCAGGGTAAGATCTCGAGCCCCTCAAAACTGATCCACCACTCTTCATTTATGGTTCGTTTCCATGTTGAGTGTCGTCTCATTTCAATTCAATGCCATACTCATACAGCTACCTGGCACCCTCAACAGTGAAACAATCCTCAAGCCTCTTGCTACTTAGTTCCCGAGCCCTAGCCGCCTCAGCATCGGTATCAGTATCAGCCTCATCATCACCAGGCTGTGAGCTCTGATGGGTCTGGAATCTAGAATGTGCCTGAGAGGACTGAGCAACATCCTCAATAGACTGTGCTCTCGCCACAGGTGAGGCATCTCCAGATGCAGCCTCTAATCCCTCCTCCTCGGATCCATCACCGTACCCAGATGTAGATGATTCCTCGTCGTCAGACTGGGAGAAATTGGGAGGTGTAGGAGCCGGTACTGTGACTTTCCTGTTCCATGGGGGAGGAGCAGCCCTGGTCTTCTTCACGAGCATAACCTTAGGCTCATCATCCGACCTCTCGTCTCTAAGTGTGGGTTGACCACCGGGCCTCCTTCGACCCGTTGCTCTTTGAGTTTGCCTCGAGCCACCCTCCAGGTGGTTGTCAACTTGGGTGGTGCCATACCTGTTCTCATCATAAACCACAATCTAGTCAATCCGTACAAGTGAAATCAACACAGTTAGTGTTATATCCCGTATTTTTGTACATTGAAATATTTTTAAGCTAATCGAGATAAGTCAAGGACAAGATTATTTTGGGATATGAAATAGAGACTTTTAATCCCCGATTTTTAATTAATGCACGGATTGCTTATAAATTTTATTTGGTATAGAAATATTAGTGGAGATTAGGGATTAATTAACCATGATTAGATTATTAAGTGGGGATTTTAATTAATTAAGCTAATTTGAGTGCTAAATGGACCCTACTACAACATGGCCAAATCTGATTGGTCCATGCCATAGTGGAACACATGTCATTGTGGTTGGACATGTGTCAAATGGAGGGGCTGCATATATAAATGCATTTGATGACAAGGAACCACACTTTCATCTTTTCATTTTCATGAAAACAAGTCCATAGCTCAGCCATGGCTGATCTCTTAAATTTTTTTTATTGAAGTCCCAAGGTGTTTTTCATGTCTAAAGAGGCAGCAACCTAAGGGTATTGAAGTGAGGAAGATGAAGTGGTACGAATTGTGCAAGTTATTATAGGATCTCCCCCAACTAAATTAAGGTAAGATTTAATCCTTTTCTACATGTTTTAGAGGTGGTTTAGACTTGTATAATTTGGTAGATGTGTATTGGATATAAGGAATTATGTATGTTGATGTTGAAGTGTTATTTGAGCTGTAGAGGGGGCTGTTTTAATTAGAAATGGTGAATTAATTTTAATTATCATTGAGGTTGTTGTTGTCATGGATTATATGATGATAATGAAGGAATTAAATGGTTAAAGTTGAAGTTGTATTTGTTTTGTGGGCTATTGGAAGGACTTATTGTGATATTAAGGTAGTTTTCTTGCATATGAATGAATGGTGATGTAGCTGTGTGTGTGTTGATATGAGTCGCAAATTTGGATGAAGAGTATATGAGATAATGCATAAGGAGCGTATGTGGTTTGCTTGGTGTATTTGTAGACGTTTGTAAGATTATCGGGCATCCTTTATGTTGTGATTAGGGGCTGTTTTGGGCATGTTGTTATTCTTGTTGAATTGGAAGAATAAGTATAGTTAAGGTTATACATTGTGTCGTTATAATGGTTGGGCTGTTATAAGGTCGTTTCGATGAAAACGTTATGACTATAGACCATTAAGAATAACTTGAATATGTTGTAATCGTATGTAGCTTATTATCGAATGTTGTAATATGTGGGCTGATTGGAATGTCATGTGGGCTGTTCGGAGTGTTCACGAATCTTGTCTTGATTAGTCTTGATATAGTACTTAAACGTGTGGTTATGGATGTTGATTTGGTTGTTTTATAGTTGGCTTGAATATAAGGGAAATGTCGCCCAATCTTCTAGAAACGAACTACTAACGTTGGAATAGGTTTTGAACCTTTCCATAGCTTAACCATAGTTCTTAACGTCTTAATATAGGTTGAGACACTACGGGCAGCGTATACGTATTGTATTACGGATAAGCGTTGAAGGTATGTTAAGGTTATCCCTTCTTTCTTTTTGGCATAAATTACATAAACGAGCGAACGATGAACATACATGACTCCAATGAAATCTAGTCCTTAGCAGTACTTGACATGACAGTTGTCTTTGATTCTAGAGTATTGGTTCATTCTAAATATTCTATTGAGTCTCTAATGATGATTTAGTTTATATATGGTTGCTCCTGATATTCTAATCGTGCATAACGTTATTACATCATTTCACCGAGTCCCGGGCCGGGTATGTATTCGTGCACAGTTTCACTACATTGTTCACCGAGTCCCTCACTAGAGGGCCGGGTACGGTATATGTATATGATGATATGATGATACGATGATACGATGATATCATGATATGATGATATGATTATGGCACCGAGTCCCATGATGGGCCGGGTATGGTATACGTGTACACGACTTTATTCATCGAGTCCCATAATGGGCCGGGTATGGTATATGATAATGATATGCATAATTTTGTTTCGTAAGACACAGGTACAGTGATTTCTTGATTATTATACTTGTCTCCTGGAATCTCTACTTCAGTTATGATCTTCCTTAATGTATTTCATGCTTTATATACTCAGTACATATCTCGTACTGACCCCCTTTCTTCGGGGGGGCTGCGTTTCATGCCCGCAGGTGCAGATACTCGCTTTGGTGATCCTCCAGCTTAGGACTTCTACTCAGCTGTCTTGGAGTGCTCCATTGTTCCGAAGCCTAGACTTTTGGGTACAAATCCTTTTGATGTATATATATGTTTATCCAGGGGTACGACGGGGCCCTGTCCCGTCATATGTCATTGTTGATACTCTTAGAGGTCTGTAGACATATGTGTGGGTTGTGTATAAGTTTGTTCAGCTGTGTCTATACGATGTGCTATGGATATTGATATGTTGTGGCAGCCTTGTTGGCTTGCGTATGATATTGATATGTTGTGGCAGCCTTGTCGGCTTGCGTATGATATTGATATGTAGTGGCAGCCTTGTCGGCTTGCGTATCATATTATGTTTTGGTTAGTTGTGACACCTCAGGAGACAGGTTATCTGAGTATGTGTATATATGATGACGTTATGAACCTCTGGAGTTCCTTTGCAAGTTTCCATATTGATTTGAGCTTTAGTTTGACTATGTATAACAGGTACGTATATGAGTGTCCAGGTCGGGCACTAGTCATGACCCACGGGGTTGGGTCGTGACAGTTAGTTTCAGAAAAAAGTTAAATTTTTTTTTCTGTTCCCTGATGTTCTCTGTCTGCAGACCATCGATGTGCTTTGATGGACCGTCGAACCTGTCGACGGACTGTCAAACAGCTCGACGGGACCTTCTTTGTACAAAGACGGTTCGTCGACCTGTCAACAGTGCCGTCGACATGTTTATGGCCCTGCATCAGTACCCAATAGTTTAATAGACATCAAAACTTGTTTCGGCTTTATGTTTTGCACTTCAATCAATCAGAGAACCAATTTTCAACTATTTTGCACATTTAGGGCTTTGGGGCTTCGGGTTACTCAGACTTCACCCTCGTATTCACCTTTTTTGACTTTAGGCAATTATCCGGGTTTCGTTTGGTGGGTATAACGATATCAAACCAAGATTTTTAATCGAAATACCCTCCGACCCGTTGGAGTTACTCAGACTTCACTCCTTAAGCATCATGTATCAACATAGTTCTTCTTTTTCGGACTATTGGCGGGCATAATGAACCAACAAGTTGATCAAAATGCCCACTGACTCAATGGGGGCACGATATTCTCGTCCCCACACGTCCATCTAACAACAATCGTACCAAATTCCCTTCCCCTAACCATAATTTCACAATATTTCCAATTCAAACATAGATTTCATTCAACAAATACAAACCCTAAGTCATAATCTCTACCCTTAGCATTCACATAACCTATCTCACCACCCCAACCCATTTAACAAAGCCCCAACTTAATTATTCATGATATAAACACACACCAAGTTCTCATTCTATGTACCCATTAAATTAAGAACCCTAGGTAGTGTTATTTGGGAATTTTAGAACAACATTCCTTAAAGTAAAACTAAGAAGAGGCCGAAATTAACTCAGCATACCTGCCTATGTTAAGAAGTAGAAGGGTATTTGACTACAAATCCAATAAAAACAAGGCAGCAGATGTTCGTACTTGGGCAGAGGGTTCCGAAAATTAGTGGTGAACTTTTAAGGTAAGAGATTGTAGTGGGTTGTGATTTATGGAGGAAATTATGGGAAGTTGTGGAGGGAGTTCGTGGGAGCAACTGAACAATTTAAATGCCTCTGCCCTTTATCTTGTTGTAAACGCCGACTGTTTGCCCTTTATTTTTTTTCAAATTTTTTGACATGTCGATGACTCATCAATGCGTATTTACGACAAAAAATTTAAAGACGAGAGCATACCTATTGACAAGCACTTCGACGGCGTCACCGAACGTGTCGACGGGCCGTCGACATGCTCGTCGATTTACTTACCTGCAGATGAGCAGTTGCTAATCCTCAGAAGTTCAGCTCTGCATACCGTCATTGTACATTGATGGTCCGTCGACATGTTGACGACCCGTCTTTGTGCTCTAGTGTGACTTTGCTGGTTTTCTGAGTTTCAGTTCCCGCGCACTCGATACCTGTAAAAAAAAACTAAAATCTACAAAAATAAAATTATAGAATTTTAAACTTGGGTTGCCTCCCAAGAAGCGCTTGATTTAACGTCGCACCACGACGGTGTTATCTGTTTACTCTTGGTCGGGACTCACCGCGTCACCATTCGTCCCAAGGTGCTTCAACCAATATCGGTCCATAATTCTATCTCCATCAATCGTACCATGGTAGTGCTTCACCCTCTGCCCGTTCACCTTAAATGTCCGAGTTCCGTCTTCGGACTTCAATTCAATAGCTCCATGGGGTGAGACACTTACCACTTCAAAGGGACCTGACCACCGTGATTTTAATTTGCCCGGAAGTAGCTTCAATCTAGAATTAAATAGCAAGACGAGGTCACCCTTGTATAATTCCTGCTTCAGGATTTTCTTATCATGATACTGCTTCATCCTCTCTTTGTATAGCGCTGCACTTTCATAAGCCTGATAGCGGAACTCATCTATCTCGTTGAGCTGAAACAACCTGAGTTTGGTCGCTTCTTCCCAATTCAAGTTCAATTTCTTCAAGGCCCACATGGCTCTATGTTTGAGTTCAACTGGCTGGTGGAATTCTTTACCAAAAACTAGCTTGAAAGGCGAAGTCCCAATCGGAGTTTTGAAGGTAGTCCGGTAGGCCCATAGAGCATCATCGAGCTTGCGGGCCCAATCAGTTCTGTTTGCATTCACCGTCTTTGCTAAAATACTCTTTATCTCCCGATTAGAGACTTGAACTTGCCCGCTTGTCTGAGGATGATACGAGGTTGCCACCCTATGCTTGACTCCATACTTCTCCATCAATCCCTCAAAAGCTTTATTGCATAAGTGAGAACCACCATCACTGATTATTGCCCTTGGGGGTACCAAAACGAGTAAATATGTTCTTTTTCAAGAATCCCATGACACTCTTGGATTCATTATTAGGTAAAGCCACCGCTTTCACCCATTTGGAGACATAATCAACAGCTACCAAGATGTATTTCATGCCACAAGAGCTTATAAATGGACCCATAAAATCAATTCCCCAAACATCGAACACTTCAACTTCCATTACAAAGTTCATAGGCATCTCTTGCCTCCTACCAATATTCCCTTGCCTTTGACACTGATCGCAAGAACGCACTATCAGATTAGCATCATGAAAGAGGGTAGGCCAATAATAACCACATTCAAGAACCTTTGCAGTAGTCCTCGTACCACTATGATGTCCCCCAACTGGAGAGTCATGTTAAGCCTTCAAAATCTCTAATACCTCACTCTCTGGGACACAACGCCGAATAATCTTATTAGCGAAAGTTCTGAATAAGTACGGTTCATCCCAATAGTACTGACGAACATCCAGCAAAAACTTCTTTTTCTGATACGATTTTATCTCATCGGGAATGATACCAGTCACCAAGTAGTTAGCAAAATCGGCAAACCAAGGTGCCACCTGCATAGACACCGCCAAAACTTGTTCATCTGGAAACGCATCTTCAATGTCAAGTTATTCTGCTGGCACCCCAGTTTCTTCAAGCCTAGAAAGATGATCTGCGGCCTGATTTTCGGATCCCTTTCGATCTTTTACTTCGAAATCAAACTCTTGTAACAAAAGGACCCAACGATTCAGTAGCGGCTTAGCTTCCTGCTTTGCCATCAAATACCTCAATGCGGCATAGTCAGCTTATGCCACTACCTTGGACCCTAACAAATAGGACCGAAATTTCTCAAAAGCATATACTATTGCAAGCAGTTCTTGATCGGTCACCGTGTAGTTCATCTGCGCCGCATTAAGTGTCCTACTAGCATAGTAGATCAGGTGCATAATTTTATTGTGCCTCTGGCCAAGCACAACACCTATCGCAAAACCACTAGCATCACACATCAGCTCAAAAGGTAAGGACCAATCCGGAGTAACAATAACAGGAGCAGTAGTGAGGCGCTCCTTTAGTTCATCAAACGCCTTTCGACACTTGTCATCAAATACAAACTTAGCTTCTTTTTCATGAAGCTTGCACATCGGGTTAGCAATCTTGGAGAAATCCTTGATGATGCGCCTGTAGAACCCAACATGTCCTAAGAAACTTCGGACACCTTTGACTGAGATGAGTGGAGGAAGTTTTGCAATCACATCTATCTTCGCTTGATCGACCTCTATTCCCTTTTCAGAGATTTTATGACTGAGGACGATCCCTTCCTTCACCATAAAGTGGCACTTCTCCCAATTTAGCACGAGATTCGTCTCCTCACATCTTTTCAGCACTTGACCCAGATGGTCAAGACAATCATCAAATGAATCACCAACAACAGAGAAATCATCCATAAATACCTCCAAGAAGTCCTCTACCATGTCAGAAAAGGTCGACATCATGCACCTCTGAAAAGTGGCTGGAGCATTGCACAGCCCAAAGGGCATTCGACTGAACGCAAATGTCCCATAGGGACAAGTAAAAGTCATCTTCTCTTGATCTTCTAAGGCAATGTTGATCTGATTATAGCCCGAGTATCCATCTAGGAAACAATAGTAAGATCTCCCAGCCAGCCTATCCAGCATCTAATCAATGAAAGGCATGGGAAAATGATACAAGTGGCAGTATTAAGCTTCCTGTAGTCCATGCAAACACGCCATCTAGTAACTGTACAAGTGAGAATTAGCTTATTCTTCGTATTATGCACCACAGTGATACCTTCTTTCTTTGGTACACATTGAATAGGACTTACCCACTTGGTGTCTGCAATCGGATACACTACCCCAACATCTAACCATTTTATGATCTCCTTTTTTTTGCAACCTCTTGCATGTTCTGGTTCAATCTCCGCTGATGCTTAACACTCGGCTTGCTGTCCTCCTCTAGCTGAATTTTATGCTCACAGATGCCAGAATAAATACCCCGAATGTCTACTATCGTCCAACCAATAACACGTCTGTACTCGCGTAAAATCTCCACTAAACGCTCAATCTGCTCCTCAGTCAATAATGCTGAAATGATCACTGGTAATGTCTTGTTTGGACCAAGGAACTCATATATCAAGTGTGCTGGGAGCTGCTTAAGCTCAAGCTTTGGAGGCTCAACAATAGAAGGCTTAGCTGGTGGAGTATTTCTATTTGCGAGATCAAGATCAAGCTTTCTTGGGTGATAAGTGTAGGAACCTCGACCCTTAAGTGCGTTTATAGTTTCCACGTAGCCCTCCATATCATAAGCATCGAAATTTATCAGAACTGCAGCGAGATCTTCTCCCAAATTTTCTTCTTCCATTTTATGTTCGACAACATCATCAATCCCATCAAACGAATCAATAATTGAGATACTCTCATAAGCGCTTGGCAACTTCATCCCCTTGCTTGCTTAGAAAGTTACTTCTTGATTATTCTCTCAGAACTTAGTTTCATTCTTTTCAGAATCCATAAGCGCTCTTCTCGTAGGAAGGAATGATCTTCCCAAGATAATGGGAATATCTCTATCCACCGCAAAAATCCAGAATCACGAAATCAGCAGGCAACATGAACTTACCCACTTGCACCAACACATCATTTATAACCCCAATTGGCTTCTTGATAAATCTGTCTGCCATCTGTAATCACATAGAAGTCAGTCTAGGAGTCCCCAATCTAGATATTTTGAAAATAGCAAGGGGCATCAAGTTAATATTCGCCTCATTATCACACAGAGCACGGACGAATGCATGAAGCCCAATATTGCACGGAATGGTAAACGCCCTTGGGTCTCCCTTCTTCTGAACTGTGGTGGAAGCAATAATTGAACTCACACGATGAGTTAAATTCACTGTCTCATGTTGAACAAACCTTTTCTTTGTAAGTAGGTCTTTCACAAACTTAGTAAATCCGGGCATCTCTTTGACAACATCTAAGAATGGAAAATTCACTGTTAACTGTTTCAACTGATCATAGAACTTCTGACACTTAGCATCATTATTCTTCTTTGCCAACCTTTGAGGAAAATGAGGCTTTTCTTTGTACATCTGAGTCAAAGGGCGAAGAGCCCCTTTTATTGAGTGTTTCCCTGTATCAGTAGCAACTTCTGGAATATCAACAACTTGTTCTTCACCACGGACATCCTCATCAATAGTAGGTATATCAGAATGCGCCTCTGCTTCCTCAATAATCGACTCTAGATCAACCACCTTCTTGTCAGCACCTTGAAGTATTTTACCACTCCTCGTGCTAATAGCAAAAGTACGTTCCACTCCCCCACCATTCTTCAAGTTTGGAATCGTATCACTAGGAAGCCCTCTTTTTCTAGCAGGATGCTGTTCTCTAGAAAGATCACGCATCTGCTGTTCAAGATTCTGAATAGCTGCTGAATGAGAGACCACCATATCTGATATCCCTGATAATGTCTTTTCAGTGTTTTTCTAACTTGCCAACACTTTCTCAAGCATTGACTCCAACCTCGAACTACCTTGATCATTAGATTGCCCTTTTGGTGGAATATAAGGGTTGGAGCTTCTGTTCCCAAAATTTTCGTTGTTGTTGTTGTATCTCCCTTGGTTTGGTCCACCATAGTTTTTGTTGTAGTTCCTTTGGTTGTTGTTATAGTTCCCTTGATTGTATGACCCCTGCCCTTGTTAGGGTCGCCAGTATCTCTGAATCGGCCCAAGACCATCCCCCTTCGCTATATAATCGGCATATTGAACATTCTCAACTTGCGGAGGGAGGCCCTCTTAATACGGACCCTCTGGGACTTGGTACATTCCAGGTGGCATGCCTGAGATATCTTCACATATGTTCAACTTCTTCTCTTCTCTCTTATCTAGACTCTTTTTCAGTAAAGAGAGACTAGTGGCCAATTGTGCCAACGTCTGCTGCGTTTCCTGGCTATCTTTCACAATATTTTGAATCAACGGTGTTCCAAGTGATAGCCCATCAGAAGTACTTGAATTCCATGCTTGGATATGTGTAGTCAATCGATCCAGTCTATCAGTAATAGTAGCATAGGACTTATTCATGAAACAACCGCTGGCAACATTATTGGCTATCGCTTGGGTTGTAGGATCCAACCCTCTATAGAAATTCTCCTTCAAAATCTGTTCTGGAAAACCGTGGTTTGGACTCCTATCCAAATATTCTTTGTACCTCTCCCAAGCTTCAAAAAGTTGTTCCCCATTACGTTGTTTGAATTCGTAAATCTGATCACAAATTTTAGCTCTTTTACTCGGGGGATACCACTTCATGAGAAACACTTTGACCATCTCTTCCCATGTAGCAATAGAGTTCCAGGGCAGTTTTGTGAACTATTTTCTCGCTTCTCCAGCTACCGAATATTTGAAGAGTTTCAGCCGGACTGCTTCTTGAGTCACACCCCGTTGGATATGCTAAGAGTTCACATGCCGAAAGTTTGTTATATATTGGTGAGGGTCATCATCGACTGCATTCCAAAAGTGTCCCTCTTGTTTGAGCATATGATAGAGGGAATTATCAAACTTGATAGTAGTAGCAGTCACCATTAGATGAATGATTGTAGATGCAAAGTCTTCATCTGCTTCTGGTTCATCAGCAAAAACATTCTCGACTGGAAGTTCATTGTTGGCCATGATCACCTGGTTTACAAGGTAGCAAACAAGGTGTGTTGGAATATGACGAAGACTTTAAGAAGAGTAAACACTATTTAGTAATTTAAAACCGTATTCCCCGGCAACGGCGCCAAAGTTTGATACGCTCAAATTACACCTATTAATGGTATAACGCGGATGTTATCAAATATAATAACCCAACGAGGTTAGGGTCGAATCCCACAGAGAATATGGTGTGAAAAGTTTACTAAACAACTATTATACTAATCTTGCGGTCCTGGTGTATTCCAGAAAAGGGTTTTATAGTTGATTTGGTTTGTGGACTAATTTAAAGTGACTGAAAATTTAAAGTTGTAAATATATGGGTAAAAAGAACTAAGGTTGTGTCCCCGTCAGATAAAGTGTATGATTATGGGTATCGATCTTGATATACTTCTAATGGACTGTTTGTATGGATGCATTTAACCTCTATCTGAATCTAAACTATTTTCCAATAAGAAAAGATTATTTCTTTCTATGCTTTTTCCAAAGATAAGAAAATAGGCATGAAGAACGGGTAATTATGCCAAGTAAATTTCTCTTATTCCTAAGTGAATTTATTAAACAAGGTTTAAAGCCCTGAGTTCTTGTTATTTGTTCTTACCTAACCCTAGCTATTTTCCCAAATAAACTAAAGTTTATGGCGTTAGCCAATGTTTGCAACCACTAACTATATGATGAATACGAAGAATAAATAAACCCTAACAATCCATTATGCGTATATCTTTAATGATCCCCAATCACAACACACCCATCCTTGGGTTCACAACCTTAGTAAAGGTGTTTAGCTACTCATGGCAATAAGAAAACAATAAAAGATTGAAGATTGCGCAATTGAATTATTGTATTGAACTTACGAATAAAACTTGAAAGTAATGAATGTAATTGTCTGAAAATCTTCAAAAGCAATAACAACTCAAAAGTAGTTACTACAAGTCTAAAACTCTAGATGTCTGAAAAATAAAACCTAAACAGGTATTTATACAAGTCAAGCTCGGAATAATCAATCCCAGTCCTGTTGCAGCTCGGCTTGCACTTCGACGGGTCGTCTTTGCACTTCGACGGTCATCTCGATGACCATATCGACGATCTGAGTATATTTTTATCACTCTGCAGGAACTCCACCGTCGAAGCACTTCGACGGACCGTCGATCATGTCGACGGTGCAAGTCGATGATTTGATGATGCTCTGATGATTTTGTTACTTCGCAGGAACTTATTGACGAGGCGATTTGACGGACCGTCGAGCATGTTGACGGTCCGTCCTTATGCTTATCAGAACAAATTTCTTATTTTCCTTATTTTTTGCTTTCCGAGCATTCTAACTTCAAAATACCTGCACAACACATAAAACACATCAAAGTAACACAAACTTGCTCGAAAACAAGTAAAACTTAGAGTTAAAGTGCATTAGATGTGCCAAAATCCGGCATATCACCTAGCTTGAGCTTGGCCCTTTCTCAATTCTCTCCTTGGGGTGCCTTTATTAGAAGGCTTTCCTTGTGTCAAGTGACTTACATCCCACCTATACATCCCTGTATACTTATCATCTTATCATTAGAACAAACAAACCCTTAATCAGTGATGGCCTATGAATATTTTAGCTAGCTTATCCCAAGATTTTAAACATAGATGACCTTTAACCATTTGAATCATAACAAAAATCCAATCGGTTCATATATTTTATTCCAAAACCAATTTAAACAAAAAAAGGAACAAAAGACAATTGTTATAAAAACATGACACGTTAACAGGCAGAAATAGGATAGGAACAATCTTCCTTAAAAACACCAAATTCTTATCCTATTATCTCATTATCAACCTTATCCATTTTTTGCACACTTAGTAGATTGTATTAATCATGATTTTAACAATTAGGCAGGGAGATACATTCTTTAAGACTAAATCACTTAACAAAAACATCAAATATAGAAAGACAAGGATAAAAACAAAAGACTTCACACTACCTCATCTTGCAGTTTGATAAAAAATCATTTTTTCTTGTTCAAAGAGGTCAGGTTCAAGGTATAGTGAAACTCAAAATCAATCTACTATGACTTATGTGATCAAGTTAACTAACAGTGTCAAAGTTTGGACAGTTAGGGCACCTAACCTCTTAAACTAGTTTTAAACTCTAAAGTCAATTGATTTCTTAGTTATTTAGGTCAAGGGAAACCAATGTGATCAAAGTCAATATCTAGATTCTTAACTAGGTGGAATCATCTTGTTTTAACTTATTATAAGCTTAAGCTTACATACACAAGCCCACATGTATAATTGTCAACAGTCTTGTGTTCATCCCTAATAATATGTGATCAAAGAAAGAAGACAGCTTGATATTTCCATCTTTTGACTCCTAATTCAAACTTAAAATCTATAGGTTGGAATATTTCAATAAAACATTCGAAGTTACTACAGTGATTCAATTCTATTCTAATTGATTTAAACCATTTAAAGTCTGTGATAAGATTATAGGTGTCTAAATGATTTTAGATATTTAAATAAAACTAAGAAGCATCATCAAAGGTCATTCAAAACCCATTGCTGTCAAGTTCACAATCACATCAACATGTTAAAGGAGATAAAAAATCAACCAGTGTCCGAAGTGTCATTTAGGATGTAATACAAGTTTATAACATTCTTATAAACAAATATCATCAAAATTTGTACTCAAACAAATATGAACTAGTCTATTGATTATACAAAAAAGATAAAGTATTACCTTTTTATAGTGCCGCCGTAAACAAGATTAGATTTGAAGCCTTGAGTGCTTCCAAATCTCTTCCTCAGCCATCACACAAGAACAAAAACCAAATTTTTTTAGAACTGGGGACACTTAACTTTTTCAGTCAAGTACAAAATTTTACTAATAACCTAAATTTCAAGTCAAATGCTCAAAATTCGGGGTTTGTGCTTGTCAAGGTATCTCTGAATATCAGAGTTGGGGTTCTATTTATAGAACCCCCAAATTGTTAAAAGCCCTAAAACAAACGAGGTGGGAATTTATCCATTTTATGAGAAAACATGTTCAAACATGCAATTAATGACTGAGATTAATGTGATAAAACAAATGCACGAACAGATCTAAGCCAACCTCCCTCGATCTAGTTGGTTCTTGAAGAACTAATGGGAATTGAGAGTTTGAGTTGGTCGGACAAGAAGCAATAAATGCTTAGCAGATTGATTCAATAGAAAATAAGGAAGAAAACGTGATAAAAGACACAAAATTTGTACCTTTAGGTGGCGATTGGAGAAAACGAACGGGGAAAGGAGAGGTAGCAATTAATACTACCTCAAACGAATGTACAAAGGCTGATATAAGTCTGCTCCTCTCTGAGCCTTTGCCGTTTCCGGCATGAAAGAGAAAATGAACCCTAGGCGCCGCCTAGGGTTTTATCGTTAAAAGAGAAAGAGAAGTATGTGGATGTGTTTAGATGAAAAATGAGGCGTAAAAGAGTGTACCCCCCCCCCCCCCCCCCCCCCCCCCATGTTGTGTAACGACTTGGGCCGGGTCCTGATCTTTGGACTGGACTCGGTCCTTTTAAAAAAAATAAAGAAAATGTCCCTTCATGGACATAAATTTAAGCGGATATAAATTTAAACTGGACAAAAATTAAACGCTAGTTATTAATAAACTCATTTCAATTGTACCCCTATTTAAAAACATAGCCTTGATTAATCTAAAATTGGTCAATTCTATAAATAGTCTTAATTTTGCAAATTTAACCTTAATCGAATTTTAATCCAATTGAATATTCAATTATGGTCGTATTTGGCGTAACCAATCAATTGAAATTAAATTGCAATAATAGCCTTTATTAATTTGAGCCAATGAATTTGGCTAATTCAATCAAGGCCACTAAAAGGCTAATTTTGCAAAATGACCCCAATTGTCTTGAACCATGAATTGGATTAATTCAATTGTAGCCATTACAGAAATTTAAGCAATAAAAAATAAATTTGTAATTATAATTTAAACAATTAACACAATCACACACTAGAAATAATTATGACTAACTTTGACAAATCATGCCAGTGCAGATATAGAATTACAAATTGAGGGGTAAAATAGTAAATTATTTTAATTAATCAAATTTCCCTGGATTAAAGGAAATAAAGTATTTATAAATTTAATTTTTTGATAATTTAATCAATTAAATAAATAATTGTTCAAATTGCTTTTCCTTTTGGTTAAACTTAGCAAATAACCCATAATTGCCATAAGTCATGCCAATCAATTCTCAAATGATTTATAATATTATTGAAATTATTTTATCTATTTAAGAGTGGTAAAATATTATCCCGAGTAATTCTATAAAATAATTTTGATCTTTAAAATGCATGGTTCATTTTGTTTATCATCTAGGAACTCTTATTAATTAAAATCAATTACAAGCGGTCAAAAATTAGGTGTCAACAACTGCTCCTTCGGTGTTCGGGATGGCGAGACCATCGCTGAGTAACGAAATTTGACTAACCCTAATTTTTGACTGACCCAACTTATTTAAATTCTCATTTTCATGCAATTTTTCAAATACGTGACCGGACCCTAGTTCCTGGGTTTCCTACATATCTCGGGCTGTACGAGAACTCAGGCCACTTGTAGTTCAACTCAACTAAAGACTTTAAGTGATTTGAAGGGAAAGTCCTGGGATCTCCAGTGTTGTGACTGGGATTTCTCTGGACGATTGTTAGAATGTGACCGACTCTCTGGTCTTGAGCCCACCTACATATCCCTGGTTTTTGGGAATCAGGTCACATGTAGTTCGACTCGCTGGGGAAGAGTATATCTATTACGCGGGAATATCTTCAGATTTCCCGGTGTGTAAGCGACCTGTTGCGATTTTTAGTAAAGAAAGTAAATAACAAGCAAAATTGTGGCTGAGTCTGAGATCGGATGGTTTCCAAATCCTGGCCGAGAGCTTGACTCTCATGGGCACCTTATCTTGACCGACTGCGTGAGAAAAATTCCACGTTTACTCTGCAATCTGTCCGTATCTGGTTCAGCAAACTGGCTCTTTTCTGGCGGTTGTGTACCTGTTTCTTGAATTTGATAGCATCGTGATATTCTTTGTGGTTTTTGCACAGATGGCCCTTTTGGCTATCTAAATGAATGACCCTTTTGGCGTTATGAATGAATGACCTTTTTGGCTGTCTGAATGAATGACCCTTTTGGTTGTTTGAATGAATGACTCTTTTGGCTGTTTGAATGAATGACCCTTTCGGCAACTTGAATGAAAGAATTTAAATGAAAGGATGTCTTTTTGGCAAGTTGAATGAAAGAATTAAATGAAAGAAATTAAATGAAAGGATGGCCTTTATGGAAACTTGAATGAAAGAATTAAATGAAAGGATGACCCTTTTTGCAACTTGAATGAAAGAATTAAATGAAAGGATGATCCTTTTGGAAACTTGAATGAAAGAATTAAATGAAATAAATTAAATGAAAGGATGGCCTTTTGGCAACTTGAATGAAAGAATTAAATGAAAGAAATCAAATGAAAGGATCACCTTTTTGGCAACTTAAATGAAATAATTAAATGAAAGGATGGCCCTTCTGGCAACTTGAATGAAAGAATTTAAATGAAAGGATGGCCTTTGCGGCTGGATAATCTTTCTTTCGTCTACCGTGTTGGCTGTTGACCCTTTGGTCAGATATGCCCTTGCTGTTCATTCCTTGACCCCTGTGATCAGATGTCTTTTGTTCATTCTGTGACACTTGTGGTCAGATATGTCATTCATTCCTTGTATGACCCTTGTGATCGGATATGCCATTTATTATTCATTCTTTGCATGACCTTTTGGTCGGATATATTTTTTTCATTCATCCCTTGTAAGACCCATTTGGTCGTTTGACGCCCGATTGAGATTGCCCTTCGCCTCTGTGGTTGGTAAGCCGGTTGATGATGTGTCTGTCTCCCTGTTTCAAAGCCTGCATCCATAGAAAAATTATTAGTTTCCTAAAAGGTCGACTAGGTTGTCGTCCTTTTGTCTGGTGTCTTCTTTTGATGCTCCTTTGAACTTTCTTAGGCTCGGTAGTTCGAGAGATGATTTTAGTGCGAATTTATACCAATTTTGAAAATCTAAAGTGTAAAAAAAAATGCGAGTTGTTTTCTTTGAAATTTTTTGTTCTTTATTTTAAATGTCATGACGTGTATTTCTTCGAACGAGGTCTTCTCATCTTCCAGTAGGCATTGTTGCTGAGTCCCTGAACTGGTGGAATTTTTGAAATCCTCTAAAAAATTGTGCCCCAGTTTCAGGTCTTGATTTGATTATCCTTTGGATTGTCTCGTTATACAGGAATTTTTGAGGTACCCTCAAAAATTCTGCCATGGTGTATGGTTTCGGTTCATCATCTTCTTTGTTGATTGTTTATGATAGAAATTTTTTAGGTTTCCTCAAAAATTCTGCCCCGGTATAGGGTTGACATCGACTGACTCTTGTATTAATCCTTATGTCCTAATCTTGTTGCTCTCTCCTAACTTCATGTTTTTGAGGCTTCCTAAAGGTTTCTTGGGTTTTTCTTTTATGACAACCGAGCTCAAAAGCTCTTACATTTCCTGTCGCAGCAGGAATTAGGTCGAACGTAGTTCAGAATAAAGTAATTGAGTTTTGATTTTTACTAATAATATGATCGGGTCCGATATGGACTGCCTACGTATCCCACTGAGGGGAAGTCAGGTCGTTGCGTTGTTCAGTACATAGATGATTGTTTTCCTATGCTAAAAATACGATTACAAACAAAGGTATGATTACAGAGAAATGATAATGCGATTACAAGCAAATGGAAACCTAAACCTAATATCTTTTGAGTGCATCTGCATTGATGGCTTTGGGCCACTCTTGTCCGTCCATCTCGACTGGGACTACTACTTTTCCTGAAAGTAGTTTCTTGACCATGTGTGGTCCTTGCCAGTTTGGCGCAAACTTTCCTTTATATTTTTCTTGGTGAGGGAAGACCCGCTTGAGTACGCTGTTCGATTTGAAAAAGCCGAGCTCTGACCCGCTTGTTGAAAGCTCGAGACATTCTTTTTCTATATATTTGCCCGTGGCTCACTGCCACCATTCTCTTTTCGTCGATCATGGCCAGTTTCTCATAGCGGTTTTTGACCCATTTGCATCGTTCAGTTCTGCTTCTTGGATGATCCTCAATGATGGAATTTCTACTTCCGCGGTTATGACCGTTCGGGTGGTTGTTCTGTACCCCAACAAAGCATAGGACAACTACTTATGCCAATTCTTATAATTATCGATCATATTTTGCAAGATCCTCTTGATGTTCTTGTTGCCAGCCTCTACGACCCCGTTTATCTGTGGCCGGTAGGCAGTCGAGTTCCTGTGAGTTATCTTAAATTACTCATAGATGTCTTTCATTAAATGGCTGTTCTGATTGGCTCCATTATCAATAATAATTGACTTAGGCACACCGAAACGGCATATGAGATTGTTCTTAATGAAATCAGCCACAACTTTCTTAGTTACCGACTTGTGGGAAGTTGCCTCCACCCATTTTGTGAAGTAGTCGATGGCAACCAAGATGAAGCGATGTCCATTGGAAGCTGATGGCTCAATGGGTCCGATGACGTCCATTCCCCATGCTATGAATTGCCAGGGTGAGCTCATTATATGTAATTTATCGGAGGGACCTTGATCAAGTCTCCGTGGATCTGGCATTGATGGCATTTTTGCACAAATTTGCAAGAATCATGCTCCATGGTCATCCAGTAGTACCCTATCCTCAAAATCCTTTTGGCCAAGATGAATCCATTCATGTGGGGTCCGCATGCCCACTCGTGTACCTCTTTCAACAGTCTCTTGACCTCTTCAACATCCACACGCCTGAGGGTGACCTTTTGTACAATACTTCTTTTTTTAAGAAGAATCCATTAGCTAGCCTTCTGATGGTTTTCTTCTAATTTTCTGATCTTTCTAAAGGATATTCTTTTTTCTCCAAGTACGTTTTGATGTCGGCATACCACGGCTTGCCATCCGGCTCAGCCTCAACGTGGGCGCAGTGAGCATGTTCTTCTTTCAGCGTAATCTCCAACGGATCAATGTGGGTACTCTCGGGATGCTGAATCATGAAGGCTATTGTCGCTAAAGCGTCCGTGAACTCGTTCTGAGCCCTTGGAGTATTCTTGAAGTCGATGCTTTTAAATCTGCCACACAGCCTTTGTACCAGATTCAAATATGGCAGTATTTTGTCATTCTTGGTAGCCTAATTTCCTTTCACCTGGTTCACGAGCAAGTCGGAATCTTCAATTACCAGCAACTTTTGCATGCTCATGTCTAGCGCCATTCAGAGGCCGAGGATACTTCCTTCATATTCGGCTATGTTGTTGGTACATCTGAAATTGAGCTTCACGACCATCGGGTAGTGCTGTCCCGTTTATGATATTAACATTGCTCTAATGCCCAATCCTTTATAGTTGACTGCTCCATCGAAGAACAGTCTCCATCCTAAACATGGCTCGACTACCTCTTTTTCCATAGCCATTACTTTCTCGTCTGGGAAGAGAGTTCTCAAAGGTTCGAGTTCATCGTCAATGGGACTTTCTGCTAACAAGTCGGCCAATGCTTGTCATTTTACTGCTTTCAGTGCTACATATACGATGTCAAACTCGCTCAGTAGCATCTTCCATTGGCTAACTTCCCCACAGGCATCGGCTGTAGAATGATATACCTCAATGAGTCCATTCTGGAGATGAGTTGGGTGGTGAACACGGACAGGTAATGCCTTAGCTTCTGGGAGACCTATGTTAGGGCATAACTTGTTTTCTCCACGAGCGTGTATCTCGACTCGTAGGATGTGAACTTCTTGCTCAAATAGTAGATGGCATGTTCTTTTTTTCCTTCCTCGTCATGTTGGGAGAGCATGCATCCGAAAGCATTCTCTGATACCGATAAGTATAGTAGCAGCGGACTCCCTGGTTTGGGTGGTACCAGGACAGGAGGGTTGGACAGGTATTTCTTGATTTTGTCAAACTCTTCTTGGCATTCCTCCGTCCATTTTGTAGGAGCATCTTTCTTGAGCAATTTGAGGATTGGCTCCACAATTACAGTTGACTAGGCTAGAATCGCTCGATATAGTTTAACCTTCCCAAGAAGCTCATAACTTCTTTCTTAGTTTTGGGAGGCGGCACTTCTTGAATCGCCTTGATTTTGGTTGGGTCTAATTCAATGCCTCTGTGGCTAACTATGAACCCCAACAATTTTCCTGCGGGCACTCCAAATGGACACTTTGCTCGGTTCAGCTTCAGGTTAAACTTGCGAAGCCTGTCGAAGAACTTACGTAAGTGCGTGATATGTTCCGAAATCTCCCTCGACTTTATAATGACATCGTCCACATAGACTTTGATTTCTCGATGTATCATATCATGAAACGGAGTGGTTATCGCTCTCATATATGTTGCACTGGCATTTTTGAGGCCGAACGACATTACCCGGTAATTATATATATATATAGACTCCCCAAGGGGTGATAAAAGCCATTTTTTTGGCGTCTTCCTCACTCATGAGTATCTAATGGTACTCGCCGAAACAATCTACGAATGACTGCAATTCGTGTTTGGCGCAGTTGTCAATGAAAATATGGGTGTTTGGAAGGGGAAACTTATCATTTGAACTGGCTCGGTTGAGATCCCGGTAGTCCATACAAATTCGGATTTTCCCGTCCTTCTTGGGCACTGGGACTATGTTGGCCAACTAAGTTGGGTAGGACGTCACCTCCACTATTCCAGATTCAATCTATTTTTCCACCTCGTCCTTGATTCAGATACTCATGTCTGGTTTAAATGTCCGGGTCTTTTGCTTGATCGGCGCAAAGCCTTCTTTAATGGGTAATATGTGGGCGACTATTTTGGTGCTCAATCCTGGTATATCAGCGTATGACCAGGAGAATACGTCCATATATTCCTTTAGTAGAGCAATGAGTTCCCCTTTCCGCGCGCTTCCAAATGCGCACTAATTCGTGTTTCCTTGATGTTTCCTTCATCACCGAGGTTGATTACCCCGGTTTCGTCCACGTTAGGCTCTTCTTTATCTTCCAATCCTTCTATCAAACCCTCTGGGATCATCGTTTCCTCGTCATACTCCTCGTAATTGTCGTTCTCATTGTTTATTTCGCGACAACCCATGACATTTTCGGTTGTTTCATTACGGTTGTTGCTGAAAAAGTGAGGCAAAGTAAAATGAGGTTTTATTACTATTCATTATGCAGGTGTTATAGCGAGAATTTTATTGTTATTAAAAATAATGATTTTGTGTGAATCGAGGGTTTTCATTAATTTGAAAATAACTTATTACAAAATGTGATCCTGATCCAGAACAACATTGGACCATTCTCATTTTAAAACACCATGAGGTAAATTTTTCAAAAGGGCGATCAGTCGGGCCTCAACCGATATCACCGCTTTTTAGCAAAAGGATTTTCTAAAGAAAGCCAATCTCTCTACCGAGGAGCCAAAAGGGGATTGGATATCCAATTGTCCAGGCGCTCCCCCAACCTTAGACTGCGTATGATCGACATCTCCTGTCATTCTTCTATAATCGCGCAACATTCTTGAAACAGCAATCCCATACCGTTGTTAGCTTCATCATCCGCCTACATTGGTATCCTCTTAGGAAATGACTGATACAACTCTGGGATAGGCTGAGGTAACTTCCTCGTCCTTTGTTTTCTTTGGATGGATTTCGTGAGCTCGTCCTCGCTAAGGATATAGCCGAGTCCAAAATGGTTGTTTTCCTTTGGGATTGGCACAAGTTCAATTATGCCCTTTGAATCTTTTACCAAACCTTTCCCTATCTCAAAACCACTTCTCAGCATCGTGGAGGCAATTATTTTGTATACTGATGGCATTGGTTGGTCATCTTTCTCTTCAGTGTGGGTTGCCCTGATGATATATTCCATAACGTGGAAGTCAGACATGTTGGGATTTCCTTCAATCACTAGTATGATGTTTCAAGGATATTTCTGTGTATCCTTTTCGGCTGTAACCACAACTTTTTTCCCCCGCAATTCAAATTTCATTGCCTGGTGCAATGTTGATGGTACAGCGCCAGCAATATGTATCCACAGTCTTCTCAAAATTAGGTTGAAGTTGGTAGTGACTGCCATGACTTAAAACTCTATCGTGAAGGAAGCAGGTCCTATCTGGATGTGTAGATTAATCTCCCCCAAAGAGTCACTCTGGGATCCATCAAATTCCCTGACGTTAGTCCTATTTTAGTGGATCTTGCCAATGTCATACCCAAGTTGTGTTAATGTGGTCAACATACACACATTGAGTCCCTCTCCATTATCCACGAGCACTCTTTCTATTACTTTGTCTTGATGCTCTAGAGTGATGTAAAGTGCTTGGTTGTGGGTTCCCTCTTTGGCTAGCAATTCTTCCTTGGAGAAACAAATCTTGTGCTCTCCAATGATGTGGGCGACTAGCCCGACCAAGTCCTCACTACTCGTGCCTGCCGGAACATGTGCAACATACCTTCATGAGAGCTTGCCTGTAAGGTGGGGAGCTGACCAGTAGGTCTAGCACTGATATCTTCGCCAATGTTTTCTTCAAATGTTCAATGATTGAATAATCCTTTGGTTGCATACGTCGCCAGAAATATTCGGCCTCTCCCTCAGTTATGATTCTTTTTAGGGCGCTTTCTTTTTTTGTGGCCTTTTGAGCCAACTCTTTAGGGGTATAGCATCTCCCTGAATGGGTCATACCTTAGGCTATGACTGCCTGTACAGTGGTGGATTCCTTAGGCGCGACCACTGCCTGTTGTGCCGCCCACGCTATTACTGATGCCGAGACTAAGGTTTTGAACAATTCTTTAGGCATTTTTAGTGTCAGGGGCAAGACCTCAGGACGCTCCTAGAGTGTGAGGGAGGCCATAGTTTGTTCGATAGATTTGACTGTCCTCGGGACCAACGCCCTGCAAACTTCCAATCTTCATCCCTCTCAATCATATGTACTCCGTTGTTTCCCTGATTGGGCAACGGGTTTGTGTTCACATTGGGTGCTGCGATTTCCAAGAGTATCTCCCCCTTTTCAATCAGGTCTTGGTTTTTATGCTTGGGATTTATGCAGTCCTCGGTACTGTGCCCATTACCTCCCGAGTGATAAGCGCAATTCAGTCAGCTTTGTAGAATATGTTCCCCGACTGTGCTGGCTTTGGGGGAACTTTCTGGATTAAACCTGCAGCGTATAATATCTTAAGAGTTGAGCCCTTGGCTTAAGCAGTGTGATGAATTCCCACGCTGGCTTTCTCTCGAAAGCAGGGCGTGGCACATTTTAGGCTGGTGGTGGCGGTTGGTTTTGGTAGTTCGGGGGTGGATGGGTTTGTGGTGGTTTGTTATGTGGTAGGCGGTAAGCATGAGTTGATGTTTGATAGTTTAGTTGGGGTGGCTAGTAGGTTTGTTGTCGTGGTGGTTGGTAAGTGGGTGCTCGGACATTTGGTGGAGACATATCGGCAGGCACAACGGTAGTAAAACTTGGTTGTGCATAAAATATAGGCGTAGGGCTATAAAGAGGGTTTGAATAGTTGATGGGTGGTGGTGTTTGGTAGGAAGATTGTGACACTTCCTGTCTCTTGGGGTTCGGCTTCGGGGTGTGGGCTATGCTTTCCACGTCCTCTTTTTTCTTGTGGAAAACTCATGTGGTGGCTTAGTGGGTGCCTTGTGGAATATTCTAACGAGTTTTCCATACTTGAGACCATCTTCTATGGCCTTTCCCATTTTTACCAGTTTAGAAAACGACCTCCCGACTATGAGCAACCTTCTCTTATAGAAGTCTGGTTCCTGCGACCGGATGAATATGAAAACCAGTTCCCCATCACTCATGGGTGGCTTCACACGGGTCGCTTCAGCTCTCCAGCGGTCGGCAAATTTCCTGTAGTTTTCTGTTGACTATTGCTTGACTTTCTCCAGATAGTATCGGTCCGGCACCGTTTCGACATTAAATCAAAATCTCTCCATGAAGCTTTCTGCCATATCTTCCCAGGCGAGCCATTGACGCATGTACTGGGTGGCGAACCATTCAGCGGCCTCGCCGGTCAAGCTTCGATTGAATAGTCGCATAATTAAAGGTTCATTGTTCTTGACGCCGACCAGCTGGTTACAGTAAGAACGGACATGCGCCTTTGGATTTCTAGTTCCATTGAACATCTCAAACTTTGGGATCTTGAATCCCTCTGGCAAGTCTAAATCCGGGTGCATGCACAAATCATCGTACCTTAGCCCTGTGGACTTTCTCGTGACTCTGTTGGACCTTGCCAGAAGTTTCTCCATCTTTCTCTCCATGTCCTTTTTGTGTTGGTTGTGTTCATCCCTCCAAGCTTTCTCCATTTTTTCATAATGGTCAAACTCTTTGTATTCTGGAGAGGACTCATTTGGAATGTTTTGGGGGGAGGGGGGACGGGTAAAAGGACACTGTCTGATGAGCAGGGTGATTGAGTGGTATTAATGAGGTTTGCCCAGTTGGTAAAACTACAACACGTGGTCGAACAGTTGGGTTGATGTACACTGGTTGGGGGGCCTGGTATGAGGGCACTGAATGAGTGGTTCCCAAAATTTGGGTGTATTTTGTTGGTGGCGGAGTGTATTAAGAAACACCAACGTGATTCGGGTCAGTCAGATTTAATGGAGGTGGAATAGTTCCTGGTGGGTAGATAAGGAAGTGATCATGCATCGGAGAGCTTAGTGAAGGAAAGGGAGGAGGAGGCTTTCTTCCTTTAGTTAAGGTATCCTTGTCAGCATAGACTGCCTCATTCCTAGCCACCTTTTCTTGGAGGGCCGTGACGGCAGTAATGTCGCGATCACATCTACTTAAGACGATACTTCCTGTGGGTCTTGGGTATCCCCCTCGCAGAGAACGATCTCATTTCTACCATTATCCGGTGTACCACTCATTTTCTCTTTTCCTTTATCCTCGTTCGATAGGGATGCTAACTCGGCCTTTTGTCACGACCCAACCTATTATGACTGGCACCCACACTAACTCCTAGTGGGCGAACCAATACGCTTAACCATATACTTATTCAAAGTCCATTTTTATTTAGCCATTTCATTCAGTTCACAACAATTTAAACGCAAGATAAATCAAAAGTAGTCATGCCATAAAACAATAATGTAAATGCGGAAGTCCTAACTATTACAACCCCAAAATCCGAAAGTCACCGTACAAGGACTCTAATCCAAAACATGTCTAAAGAATTCATACTGTCTGAAATAAATAGACATCAATGTTTGGAATAGAAATAGAGATGTTTGGAATAGAAATAAACATTAGATAAAAGAAGATCTTTGGGCGGCCTGGCACGGATAGGAGCTCACCCTCAATTTGTCAGCAAGTGGCCTCAGCTAAATGTGAGGTCGAGTAGCAGTCTCAGGATCACAATCTACACTCAAAAGAATGCAACAAGGTAGTATCAGTACAAACACTATGTACCGGCAGATATCATAGGCCGACTAAGATTAGTATTATGCATGAATCATAAAATCAATAAAATAGACAGACCAATCAACAACACATAATCAGATAGCCAACACCAAGTAAATCAATGATATTAACAATCAAATCAACGAAAACAAGCAATGGAACGAATCTCCCAACAACATTCTCACTTACTCAGCTACTGATCACTCATGTACATACATGCTAATTGGTATCTTTGCCCAATAACCATGACCTGTGAGGGACCTAGGGTGTCCATGTACCACTTGTTCCTGAACGAACCTCGGACCATGAGCCCATCATCTGGGTCACATCCTCAACCCCTGTCAAATGTGCCCATAATATAGGTCACATCCTCCCCCCGTCAAATATGCCTATATATATATATATATATATATATATATATATATATATATATATATATATATATATATATATATTTGACACATTACTTCAATGATCGATTATCAGGGAGTATCTCATTTTCATCAAGAAGATTATATTAACTTCTCACCATAATTGTCATCAAAATATAGATCACAACATATCGAATAATGGCATTAAGCCCACATTATCACTCAATCAATATCATATAGGAATTCCAACCACGCTATTGTGCCGGTTTGATGCCATGAGTAGTTGGTAGATATTTGATTCTGTTTTATCATATTGATTATGATATAGTTGGCATACCCATTTTTGGTATTTGTACTTGGATATTTGTTGGCGTACCCACTGTTGGTACTTGTGATTCAGTTATATTATTGGCATACCCACTGTCTGTATTTGTGATTCAAATATATTGTTGGCGTACCCATTATTGGTACTTGAGATATTGAGCATGAATCACAACACACACACTCATTTTCATGATACATTGTTGTGATATTGATGACATTGATAAAATACTTGATGAGTTGGGCTTAGTTTTACTTGAGTGACGTGAGAGGCTGATGTTCGATGTTCATCCCAGAATCGTTGATTAAGTGAAATTGACATTTGAGAGAACTCTTTTATTTGTGTGACGTGAGAGTTCGATGTTCGATGTTCATCCCAGAATCGTGGATTGCATGGACGATATTCAATGTTATTTCCGAAATCGTTATTAGTGCATGGACTCCGCGGGTCCCCCAGGGTGGTGTCGGTGAGAACCCCCCATGGATAAAGATCTGGGGTCCTGTCTATCTGTTAGGCAAAGATTCGTGACGGGTGGCACTTAGACTTCGCGAGTCACACTGGGTTGTGTTACTGGGACGTCGATATTTTCGTCCGGAGCACATGCGTACACCACATTTTCATGGCATTGCATTGCATTCATTAATTTACCATTGTTGCATTGCATTGCATTATGATTGGATTGAGATGCTTGGTGATTGTACTGTGATGTTGGATTGGATCGGATATATTCAGTATTGACATTTTTGGGATTAGATGCTTTACATAGGCGATGACGGTTACTTGGAATAGATTATATTATCTTATGCTTAATTGGTTTGTTTGCTTATCTGCTTTATTATCTGAATTGTGTTAGCTATGCTTAGTCGGGCAATGATACCTACTAGTACTGTTGTTTGTACTGACCAGCACTTGCTGCATTCTTTTATGAATGCAGAGTATCAGGTCGGATCCATTTCCGTGACCGGTGGCTGATTGACGCTTCATCTTTCTCTCGAGTTTCCAGGGTGAGCATGGTCGTCCGCTGACCTTGAAGACTTTCCGATCATATGTCCTATTTTATTCAGAGAGACAAAGACATTTTATGTATTAGTATTCCAGATTGTATTATTTCCCTTAGACGCTCTTGTATTATTCAAACTAGACCCTGGGGGTGCTTATTGTCATTCCGCACTTTCTATATATATATATATATATGTATGTATATACCATGAGATTTACGTATTTGTTCTATTCCGTTGCTTAATTTCATTTTTTTGTGTATTTATTCATTGTGGGGTTGAGGGTTCGCTTACCGAGGTGGGGTAAGTGCCCGCACGACTTAGGCAAAATAGGTCGTGACATTCTTGGAGGTAAATCTTACTTATTTCTTTACTCTTCCTTTAACCATAATCATCCTAGATTTCCCCTCCCCTTTAATAATCCCTTAGTGATGGAAGTTGGAAGAGGGTTTTGATGAACACCTTCTCTAGGCTAAGTAATGATAAATTGATGATGTTTATGTTAGATGCTGATGAATCTAAGCTTGTTAATCCTATATCTTCCATTTCTAGTGTTGAATTTCGGAATCAAAGAGTTAGGGTTTATACCCAAATTGGGGGTTTTGTTGAGAATCAAAAATTAGGCTAATCCTTGAGTTAAATCAATATTTAGTGGTTGGGTTATGATTACCTAGTGCCTAATTTGATATTTTGCTTCCGAATTTCGCGTTTTGTCCTTGTGGGCCCGATTTTCCAATTTCTAGGGTTGGAATTGACCTAAATTGAATAGTAGCAATATTATTATCATTCTTCATTTCTAATCTAGATTTCAATTATGCTTAGACTACTTTAGTTTTGAGATTCAGCGAAAGGCAAGGCGAATGAGTGAGTTGTTGATGTTGCGGTTCGGCCTTCCCGGTAGGTTATGACTTACCCTTGGTGAGACTTCGTATAGCGAAGCACACATTTTGATTATATTATCGGAGACAACATGTGAACATTCAGGTATGAAGTTGGGTTTGATATTGCCTTAGGTTGGGCCCTGTTGTGTGTTGGGACTGGCCACCCCGTTGTGTTGTGCTTGATTGTTCTATTGTGTTGGCTTGACGCCATGAGTTGTTGATAGATATTGGATTCTGTTTATCGTCTTGATTACGATATTGTTGGCATACCCACTGTTGGTATTTGTGATTCGGATATATTGTTGGCATACCCACTGTTGGTATTTGTGATTTCGATATATCGTTAGCGTGCCCATCATTGGTACTTGTGATATTGAGCATGATTTTTGATATTGATACATGCATTGCAAGAACTCTCATTTTCATGATACATGTTGAGACACTAATGACAATGGTAAAACACTTTTACTTGAGTAAGGTGAGATGACCGATATCCGATGTTCATTCCGGAATCGTTGATTGTGTGAAATGGATACTTGATAAAACTCTTTTACTTGAGTGATGTGAGATGGCCGATATCCGATGTTCATTCCGGAATCGTTGTTGCATGGCCGATATCCGATGATAGTTCCAGAATCGTGAGACTGACGTATTTAATCTATTCTGCTGCTTAATTTCATTCTTTTATGTATTTATTCATTGTTGGGTTGAGGGTTCGCTTACCGAGGTGGGAAGCTAGGTGCCCGCACGACTTAGGCAAAATAGGTCGTGACAGTATAATATTGGGTTGATTTGGTATCTGTTCGACTTCTTTAATTAGTACCAAATAACACCAATTATGATCATTTTTTTTCAATACCAAATCACTAGTGGGGCTTTTTTTCGATTTTACTCGATTTATCAATATGGTGAGGTTTTTTTATTTTCTTTTTTACACCCTAATTATTCCTATCTTCTAGGCATGTCAACAGTTTTTTTAGCGATTCGATCTACTCTATATTCAGTGTTTTAAAAGGCGTTTTTGGGGGCGCGCCCGGGGCGAGGCGTTCCAAAACCTCCCCGAGGCGTACGTACGGGGCGTATGCCCCAAACTTTTGAGTGTTCGCCTAGGCGTAAGCCCCAACATTCTAGGCGTTCACTTGGGGCGTAAGCCCAGATAATTGTTTTGCAAATTTGAGCAAAAATTGCTTAATAAATCTTTTTTTAAAAGTTAGATATCCAAAAGTTAACTCATAGTAAATTCTCAAACTAAAAATCTCAAATAGTAAAAAAAATCCAATTAATTATCCTAATTTCATAATCTTTTCTCTTTGTTGGTTACAGAGTAACAAATACACATTAGACCTTTGTATGCAAACTACAAAGCAAAGAGTTTTGTCCTACAATTGTTACTATGCTTCCATGCTTGCATTTTTCTTCTTTATGCTTAATTTTCTTCAAAATCTTTTTCGCATTCTTCAATTTACCTTTTTCAAAATAGTTTTCAGTTGGTATCGCTCTAGTTTAGATAATTGTTTTGAAGACTCTACTCTATCTGTTTATATGTAATGAATATTAATTGTTATCTAGTTTTACGTTTTAAAATAATAACTTTATATTATCATCTTCTTTGAATTATTAGAATAGAGTAGCATTTTTACAACTCTAATTATGTTTCATCATAGTCACGTTATGGGTGTAATGCATCTTTACGCCATTCACTTTTTCAAGATTTTTTTCAACGGTTCGTGCATATGTTTGCATGTTAATAATTGATATATAAATTTTCCTACTAATTTTTTTTGTTTGGCTTTTTTATAATTTTAAGATATTTTTTATTTAATTACTTTGTAAATACTAAAATTAAATACTCATGGAGTTTACTCCCCGTGCCTCAGGGCTTACACCCTGCCGAGGCATATGTAAAACACCTCGCATTACGTCCACTCCTTTTAGAACATTGCTCTATATTTAAGTTGTGTTGCTCTTGTGTTTATTCATTCTGAAAGTTGAAGTTCAATACCACTCAACATTTCTTGCTTCTTGCAATTTAAATAATAGAGCTCAATACGAGACAACTGGGATCACATGGAAATATTTTTTAGTTGTATATGGTTCACTTTTTGTATTTGGGCATAAGCTTGAAATGTAACACCTCGTACCTCCTAACTAAGCTTATTCATGATTTAAGGTCTTAGAAACCGAGATGGGAAGTGTTTGAATTGAAAATTAGCCTCAGATCATTAAATTGACGTTTTACATCATTTGTGCGGGCCGTACTTTGTGGACGTACATCACCAAGAGAAAAATCAGAGTTTCTGCAATTTGACACTCCAGGTACAGTCAAGAAGTACGGGTCGTACTTGTCAATGTACATTATTGTACAACACGTACATTTAGACCGTACCTTGCAGTCCGAAAAATCATGATCACTGGATTTTGACAATCCAAGTACGGCCCCATTGTACGGGCCGTACATGGCACCCGTACATTGCCCGCTTCAGTGAAAACTATAAATACGTGGGTTCAGTCCTAAAATCCTATTTTCATATTCTCAAGCCCTAGGTTTTCCTCTCCCACCATTGAAATACACCAAGGTAAACCTATTCCAAGTGAATTCTAACATATATCCATGAATCCTAAATAGAAATTCATTGTTTCTAACCTAGGGTTTTGCTTGAAAACCCATCTCAAGGTTCAGGGTTCAAGCTTTTGAATTTCTTCTTCAAGATACAAACTTTGTTGCACGTTTTGGCGCGATTAAGGTATGTAGGGTTTCTATCTATGTGTGAGAACATCATTGTTCTTCCCCACGCCATGTTCTTCCATGATTATACTAAAGTTCACCAAATCTAGGGTTGTAGACACATGATAACCCTAAGTACATGTAAAATGATATACCATGCTTGTATTAATAGTTCGTTATTGTGTTCTTAATATTCCCTTTTGGTTATTGAGAATATGTTCACAATCCATGAAAACCTATACGTTGCATTCCATGGGTTCTTAAATGCAAGTTAAATATATATATATATGTTGACACCTAATTTTCACCTTATAAGCTGCGTGTTTTAAATTTCAAATTTCCCGAGTCAAAGACGGAGTAAGGATACTTCCATTCAATTGTAAAATTTCAAAAATCCCGAGAAAATTGAGAAATTGACATTTTATTATTAGTATTTCATAAAGATTGACAATTATAAGAAAATTACGAGCTATTTACTCTCACAAATATGATTTGAAAAGAAGATATGTATCTCGCTCCGTCTAATTCGGGAAAATTACTAATTAAAATGATTTATGAATTACGGCTCATTTTGACTGCATTTTTCACATTTTTAAAATAATGCCCAGAACTATGTCAATATTAGGCTCATTTTAAAGCTAATATTTTGAATCTAACAACTTTAAATTTTAATTAGCCTAAATAATTATTTTATTTAGTGATATGCGTATTTATAATATATCGTCTTTAATTGATTTAAATTGGGCCGGGGGGGGGGGTTAATTTAAATATTTTAAAAACTTAAGGGGTGGGGATCTTTTTAAAAAAAGAAGGGGGAATGGAAGTTAATTAAAATAAACTCCCATCCCCCCCCCCCCCCCCCCAACTTCATATCCTCAACCCGTCACCCCTCCTCATTCTCCCATTTTCAGATGATGGAGGCGACTTGCTAGGGTTTTAATTATTCCTTCAATTCATGGCGATTGTGGGCTTATTTTCGCTAATTGTTTGAGGTTTTTTATCTTAACCATGTGCTTTCATGGTTTTCAGGTTCAGTTCCCTTCGAATATTCATTTTGCTATCTAAATTAACCCTTAAACTAGGATGTTACTCGAGTTTTGATTGGGTTAAGGTTGCCATGGGCAGGGTCACGAAACCTTAGCCATCTTGTGCACCTTAGCACCACAAAATCAAAACCTAGGGGATTTTATTTTATTGTACTAATTAGTACAACTATACCGTTGGAATATAGGCTGTTTTGTACTATTTTGATTTTTAATTTTTTTTTTTGATTATTGGATAGATTTTAGGGTACAAATGTCACGCCCCAAAACCCACCCTAGACGTGACCGGCATCCGACGTCATGAACAACATCGGAAGAACCTAAACGATATAATAATAACACTTGAACCCGCCAGGTTCAACATTCGCCTCCAACAGTTTATAAAGTAAATGTAACAAATACTGAATATATAAATTAAATCAGCGGAAGTCTTTATTCACCAAATACTTAGTCTACCGTAATAACGTGACCGAGAGTTAATCAATAACTCAACCATCTACCCACAATTCTGACAACTATCTATGGAGCTTCTAAGAGACACAACAATCATCTAACTTCGGGACGCAGCCCGGAAATCTAGAATAATAAATGAAACAGGAAGTGTCCCACGAACAAAGATGTGGGTTCACCAAATCAACAGCAGCATCAAGTTCTCCTAAACGTCGAGGGTAGCACGAACCTGCTCCTCAATGATACCTAACATACCATAAACAATAACAATGGTATGCCTGAGTACTGGGTACTCAGTGAGTGTCTTCTTTGGCTCAGCTCACTTAGCAGGGATAAGTTCTGTTTCTGCTACATTCTTATTTTTTAGAGGCATTTCTTCAAGTTCTCTGCCATTCCTAAAGGTGACTGCCTTGCAATCCTTTGGATTCTTCTCAGTATCACTAGGAAGAGCATCCGGTGGTCTGACATTCTGCATAAGAGCCATCTGCCCCATCTAACGCTCAAGCTCGTGAATAGATTTCTGCATCTCACTTTGAACTTTCTGATTTTGCTGCTGCGTCACTTGATTTTGAGTTATGAGTTGCTTCATCATCTCTTCCAAATTGCTAGTTGGCTGAGCTTGAGGTTGCTGATAATTGTTTGGATTGTGGAAGGCCTACTTCCCGAATGGAGTTTTATAATTATTTCCATAATAGTTTCTCTGATTTCCACTACCACAGTTCTGCTACCCCACAAAATAGACAGACTCTGGATTCAATGGGCAATTGCTATAATCATGAGGCTCACCACAACTTACACATGCTGCCTGCTGAGTATGTTGAACTGGTTGAATCTGTTGGTCTTGAGGAAACACTCTCAACATCACGTTAGTAAGAGTACCTATATCAGCCCGAATAGCTGCAACATCATCAATTTGAAGAACCCCAGTAGATTTCTGTGGTAACCCCCGACTAGTTTCGTGATACTCATGATGACCTTCGGACATCATCTCAAGGAGAGCTTCCATCTCTTCATATGTTTTGTTTAAGATCTTCCCTTGAGCTGAAGCATTCAACAAGGCCCTTGATTCATGGTTAAGACCTTTTATAAAATAGTGTCCAATGATCTCCTTTGGCTGCATGTGATGTGGGAAATCTCGCAAATAGCCCTTATACCTTTCCCAAGCGTGTGGAAGAGATTCAGAATCTCTCTGAGTGAAATTAGCAATTCTTCCTTGCAACTCCTTTGTCTTCTTGGGTGAGAAAAACCTGTCGATAAACTTATTTGATAATACCTCCCAAGAAGTGATAGACCCTGCGAGCAGATTCGTCAACTATTCCATTGCTTCGCCAATCAGTAAGAACGAAAATAAGGACAGCTTCATATAATCATCGGGAACATCTCTATATTGGAAATTCTCGCTTAACTCCACGAACTGCATCAAGTGCTTATGCGGGTCTTCACTAGACTTACCCATATACTGGCACGTATGTTGCACCATCCGCACTGTTCCTTCTTTCAGCTCAAAATTTCCAGTAATGTCAGGCCTAACAATAGCCTTAGCAATAGTTGCTAGACTAAGCCTAGCATAACTGGACAAAAGAATCCGTTGTTCTTGTGCCGTCGCAGCTGGTCTTGCACCCTGTTCATCCCCGTTTCTGTTTCTATCCCTTTCTGCCTGTTCAAGAGCAAGTCTTGCTACTTCGTCAGCCATTCTTCTTTGTATGTGTAAAGTTGTTTCGATTTCGGGATAAATATCAACTAAATGTTTTCCTGAACTTCTAGTGTTTGGCATAGACCAGAGAAACCTAAAGTGACACAAGTAGAACAACGAAAAAAAGTAAAGACTTGAATAGAGAAACAGAATCAAATTAGAAAAACATTAAATTTTTCTAAGTCCCCGGCAACGGCGCCAAAAACTTGTTGCTCCCAAATGCACACGCAAGTCTACACGGTCGTACAAGTAATATAGACTGTTAAGTCCAATTTTTGATCCCACAGAGACTTATATTCCACTGTTAAACTAATTCAAATCCGAATAAAACTATTCAAGAAAGTAAAAATCAAGGTGTTTGTTGTAACTAAACTAAAACTGAAAAGTAAACAATTTATGATGGGTGTTTTTGTGACTGAGAGTATTTTTGACAAAGACTGTAAGATTTATCAGATAAGAGAAAGTTCCAGGGTCATGGCTTTCGACAATCCAGTTGATCTTCTGACAATTCTACCTATCTTATTCCCTGGGTTACTAGTTGACGGCTTAATTGTAGCTTTATAATATTCTCTCGACCTACTCACAATCCTGTAGATGTTACTATAACGCCTTTATCTCTATGGTTATCATAGGTAACAAGAACGCATTTAATTCTCCGTATTCAACTAAGTAGGTGTCACACCCCTTTTTGCGCCCTCGCGCTATAAACGCGCAAGTTTTTATTATTAAAGGGTTTTTCCATTTGAAGTGACGGTTTTGAAAAAGGATTATTTATTTACTCAGAGTCGCCACTTGGAATTGAGTTTTGGTGTTCCAAGTCACCTAATGAATCCCTAATCAAAAGGAAATGACTCTTTTATTATGGTCTGCGAAAACAGAAGACCGGGTAAGGAATTCTGTTGACCGGAGAGAAGGTGTTAGGCATTCCCCGAGTCCCGTGGTTCTACCACGGTCGCTTTATCGACTTATACTTAGCTTAAATTAATATTTGGACATAATATGTATATGAGCCTTGATTTGCTCGTACTTTTATTTATTGAACTTTTCACTTTTTTTAAAAAAAAATCGGATGCGTAACCGCATTCCGGATCTTTTAAGCGTCTCAAAATAAGATGCATAACTGCATTCTTACTCGAAACAAAATTAATTATCAAAAAGAGTTCGGCCAAGGTACGTAACCGCATCCTTGAGTTATTAGGGCATCTCGGAATAACATGCGTAGCCGCATTCTTAGTCGAAACAAACATCTTAAAACGCGCCTAAAGCTCATCTAGCGTTAAAGGCAATTATTTGTCTCTAACATCCGAGACTTAAAATTATTTGGTTATTATTAATTTTCACTCTTTTGACAACGGGTTTTGAATAACTTCGCAACCCATCTCGCTCCCTCACAATTGTTTTTTCCACACTTTTCTTTTCAATAACAACGAGATTTGAAATAATCCGCATCTTGTCTCGCTCATCTCACCACTTAATTAATTAGCCCTTAAGCTTAATTAAGCCTATTACACGGCCTAATGGAGTAAAAAAACCCCACGGACCTCGTCAATTAAAAAAGTAAGGTCATCTAATCAATCATACATAAATAATAAACAATCAAGAAGTGCAATAAGAAACATGAGAAAAAGCCAAAAAAAAAAAAAAAAACATAGTAAATAAGAACTATAAAAATATACGTAATATTTACATGTTTATACATTCAAAGCCACTACTAGCTCTAGCATGCAACATTCACTGATTAATTTATATGATTACTTTACAATTAGAAAATTCTTTTTTAATAAATACCTTTATACTACAATCAAAATTATAAATAAAATATGCTTCGAAATTGTAAAGTTATCATGTCTAAACACAATAAATATAGGACAAAACAACTAAAGTTAAACCCACTTAATAACAATAGACAGTTGGAATGAAAATACGACCAAACTTAGGCAAATCAACTGTGTTGGTTATAAACATAATAATCAAATTCCATAATGGACCATACTTAAGCTTTAAAGGAGAAAAAAAAGGAAAATGGACCTCAAGAGTAAACTTTCTGATTATTGAATCCGAGGAATAAGTACAACATTTGAAATGAACGATAAACCAAATCGGACCCTTTTGACGAAAGCTTAACCGAAAAACCTCGACTGAACGACAATTAGAGATCTGAAAATGAACCAACGGTGACTTAATGATGAGTTTCATAGTGGTATATTTGAGTGGTTTCAATGGTGTTCATGGCTGAAATGATGGGATTAATGGTTTTTTTTTCTTTTGTTTTTGTATATTATTAAGAAATGAAAGGGAGAAAATGGAAAATCAGGTCTCAAAGTGGCGGCTGCTACTATATTTGTTTAGGTCTTTTCGGCTGAGTTTAGGTGTGGGTTCTATTAGGTCTTTTTTTTTTTTTGTCTCTTTGAAGGTGGCGGCTGATCTTTCTAGGGTATATAATTAGATATTTATATAGTGTTTAGGTTAGGGTTTTGAGTGTGTTATTCATTTCTTTTTCCAAAATGCCCACATGAATAAAAATATCTTGAAGGATGAAAGGAATATTCCCTTCCCAAAATGGATTGTGCTTTTTTGTGTGGATAGGGTGAAATTTTGCCAAGTGGCGGGCCATCATTGGTTCCATTTTTATTTTTCTTTTCCATTAAAAGGATATATAAAATACCAAAATAAATATATTAATCAACTATTTTTAAACCAAAACTAAGAAAAAATTAAATAAATAGACTAACGAAAAATCCAAAAGATAGAATTAACTTAGAAAAACTAGATTAAAAGAAACCTATTTTTTGTAATTTTTTCTTTCTTTTAAACATAAAACTTATGCCTTGAAAATAGCGAATATTTTTTGTCCCCTTTTTTTTTTCATTTTCACAAACAGACCTACTAAAAATGAAATAATAGTTAAAATCCACGATTAGACTAAAAAGAAAAATTAATCAATAAGACAATGAAAACATCCCGGGAAGGTCAAAAATTACGTGTCTACAGCATGTCCCTCTTTGGTTGGGGACGCGAAGCGTTCTCAGACAAAGACGTAGATAACGAGACCAATTTGGACCTGACCATTATTTGAAGGAAGAGAAAGGAACATCACAAAAATGTGACCGAGCCTTGGTCTTGGGCATCCTACATATCCCGGGTTATAAGGGAATCAGGTCACGTGTAGTTCAAAAGTAAGAAGGGGGATGAAACATATTGAGGTGAATAGTTGAGCGAGGTCCTGTCGAGGCTCCGGTCCGCGGTCCTATTATTACATCAAATGAAAGACAAAAGTGAAAAAAGAAAATACAAGCATAGGATCCTAGCTATGGAGCTTCTCTTGAATCTTGACCCGAATCTTTATGTTTTTCCCAAGTGTGAGATAAACACTTCGATCTCGAATTGAACTTGAAAGTAAACTCCATGCTTCAGGAGGGGTCCTGATCTTAAAATTGAAAAGCAGTTGAATGTTGACCCTATTATTCAGGCGGGCTCCTGCTACTTCTAACTGAAAGTAGTCTATTCTTCAGGCGGGCTCCTAAACTTGAAATTGAAAGATTTCCCTATTATCCAGGCGGGTTCCTGAACTTGAAATTGAAAGGTGGCCCTATTGTTCAGGCGGGTTCCTGCTCATCCCATTCTTCAGGCGGGTCCTGACTTGAAATTGAAAGGTGGCCCTATTCTCCAGGCGGGTTCCTGATCATCCCATTCTTCAGGCGGGTCCTTACTTGCTTCCCATTCTTCAGGCGGGTCCTGACTTGTTCCCATTCTTCAGGCGGGTCCTGACTTGCTTCCCTTTCTTCAGGCGGGTCCTGACTTGTTCCCATTCTTCAGGCGGGTCCTGACTTGTTCCCATTCTTCAGGCGGGCCCTGACTTTGTTCCCATTCTTCAGGCGGGTCCTGACTTGCTTCCCATTCTTCAGGCGGGTCCTGACATGCTTCCCATTCTTCAGGCGGGTCCTGACTTCCTTCCCATTCAGGCGGGTCCTGACTTGATTCCCATTCTTCAGGCGGGTCCTGACTTCCTTCCCATTCTTCAGGCGGGTCCTGGCTTGCTCCCATTCTTCAGGCGGGTCCTGGCTTGCTTCCCATTCTTCAGGCGGGTCCTGACTTGCTTCCCATTCTTCAGGCGGGTCCTGATTTGCTTCCCATTTTTCAGGTGGGTTCTGACTTTCTTCCCATTTTTCAGGCGGGTCCTGACTTGCTCCCATTCTTCAGGCGGGTCCTGGCTTGCTTCCCATTCTTCAGGCGGGTCCTGGCTTGCTTCCCATTCTTCAGGCGGGTCCTGGCTTTCTTCCCATTCTTCAGGCGGGTCCTGACTTGCTCCCATTCTTCAGGCGGGTCCTGACTTGCTTCCCATTCTTCAGGCGGGTCCTGACTTATTTCCCATTCTTCAGGCGGGTCCTGACTTATTTCCCATTCTTCAGGCGGGTCCTGCACATCATCAAAGACAAACAATACGAACAAAATTTTCTGCCCCAGTTTGCACTAGGAAATGTTTTGTGAGTGTTAGCAAAATCATAAACTCTTTGTAAGCTAATTCAATGATGTAAGTAAAATCAAATGCTCTAACTAGGAAGTGCGTCTCCTAGAGGTAAAACTGAAAATTCTAACTAGGAAGTGCGTCTCCTGGGAGTAATGGTTCAATTTAGGAAGTGCGTCTCCTAAAAGAAAAACCTGAAAGACCCAAAATAAGAAATGCGTCTCCTAAAAGAAAAAAACCTGAAAGACCCAAACTAAGAAGTGCGTCTCTTAGGGGTTAAAATCGAAAAACTCTGACTAGGAAGTGCGTCTCCTAGGAGTAAAGGTTAAATTAGGAAGTGCGTCTCCTAACAGCAAAATGTGAAAGACCCAGGCTAGGAAGTGTGTCTCCTAGGGGTTACAATATAAATAATTGATTAATTTTTGTTGCTTGCAAACCTATATTGTGCCATTGCCTTTGGTGTTGGCAATTTGAGGAAATGCGCCCTTCGAATATTCGGGCTCTGAAGCCTCTGATTTGAAGATAACACCCATTCCTGTTTCAAACAAAGAAAATTTGTGAGTTTAAAAGCATGGTGGTTGGTTTGTGGCTTGGCTGTGAAAGCAACTGCTTTTGCACTCATCTTGTTTGGCTCCGCTTTTAGACAGTTATCGCATCATGTTAACCCACGGTATTTACTGACTCAAACATGGTTGTCAAAATGTCTCAGAAGTAACTTCAACACCAGCCCATACATCTCTTGTTTCATAATATCCGTTAACTTAAACTTTATTGAACCTTGTATTTCACTGAATCCAGAACCTATTAACGGTTGACAGCTGGTTGAGTACCTTAAGCTGACTGAATTATGTTACCTTCATGTGCTAGCCAGATGTTTTGCTTCGCAATTGGAAAAGCTGGTAGCAAGTTTTGAAATCCTTTCTCCACCCGTTCTACATGGACGACTCAACGAAACAAAACAAAAGAAGTAAAAAGATGTAGAAGTGGAAATGTCCCTTATTAGGAGAAAAGGAAAGAAGACACTTATCTGAATGTGATCGCTGGCTCCAATGGTCATGACATGCATTTTGGATTGAGCGGCCTAATCTGTTCAACCAATCTATTCTTTAAATCCTGTTGTGCTCTCACAACTTGTTTTAAAATCAAGGCTTCATATCCCAACCTATTCAATAGGCTCAAGACTCCCATTCGGCTAGTGGCGCTCCGAAGTGTTTCCATCACTAAACCTCTCTCTTTTATTTGTCTCTCATCTTACCATCGCCTTATGGTGCCCATGAGGGTTTTCACCAATAAGACTCCCTCATTTTCAATCCCTCAACTCATCGTCCCCTTATGGTGCCTGTGAAGGTTTTCACCGGTAAGACTCTCTCATTTTCATTCTCTCAACTCACCGTCAACTTATTTTCATTCTCTCAACTCACCGTCGACTTATGGTGCCTGTGAAGGTTTTCACCAGTGAGAGACTCTCATTTTCATTTCTCCCAAATTTTCATTGCCTTATGGTGCCTGTGAAGGCTTTCACCAGTAAGACTCTCTCATTTTCATTCTCTTCTTCCACTTCCCTTATGCTTACGCAGACAGGTGATGCTCGTTAGCAAATATTTTGTACTCATAGCGTGCTCAGCCTTGACATTCTCAATGATTGATCTGAAGGTCTTTTCTTTGGTTGTAACGTGGCTTTGGATAGGGTTGAAAAAAAAGGATAGCGTGGAGGCTCGAAGACAACACAAAAATAATAGGGGTGAGACTTACAACTTTTGGAATCGACTCAAAAGGAAAAATAACTTCTGTCCCAGTTTCTTTGAAACAGGAAATTTCGAATCTTATTTAGGTTGGCCGAACCCCAAAATAGGGTTGCCTACGTATCCTGTCGAGACAAGAATCAGGTCAGACGTAGTTCCGGCTCATTTCTTGTGTGTTTCTCTCTTTTTTTTTTTTGGCCTTTATTTTTTTTTTTCTTTTTATTTCAACTCTTTTATCTTCATTTGAATTTCTCCTTACCTTTTCCCTTTTTCTCTTCCGTCTTTTTTTTTTCACCAAAAGAGGGGTATGAAAGAAAATAAAACTAAGACTCAAAAGGGGTAGCAAAGGGTGACTCAATGTTCAGATAATAGAATGAAATGCCTTCGTCATACCAATCCTTTAAAATGTCAAGTACAAAGCATGCGATTCGAGAATGAGAAGTGAAAATCATACAATATATCTTTACAATGGATGGCTCAAGTTAATCGGAGGGCACTTGCTTTTTGACTTCTCTTGATATTGACCCACTTCAAATCACTTGGGATGAACATTTTGTTATACACTAGTGCCATTCTCATGATTCCCAAAGTGATCGTATTAGTTTCATTCAAGCCAGACTTCAGCTTACTCTCAAAATGTTTCAGCTCTCTAATATTTCCTCCCATGTTTTTCTTTACCATTTTCAATCCTTTGGGTGCATTTCTCGTATAATTAAACTGGCCTTCAAGATCTGGCTAAAAATATCCGCATGCATGTCATGTCAATAGAACCAGCCTAAAAAGAACTATACAAAAGAAAAATTAAAGAAAATATACTAGGAAATGACAAAACAAAAACTCATTTTTTTTCTTTTTTTTATTATTAAACAAAATGATAGAAGGGTTGTGGACATTAAAACAAGCAAAAAGTTTCTAGATTACAACCTTAGAATAACCCGGATAACAGAAAGAACATCAAAACAAACTACCAAGACTCCTTCCTAGAGGGGAGAGGAGAAACTTCCCAACTGCAAAGCTGTCATCTTATCCACTAAGTTGCACATAAGCATTACTTGGACCATTATCATTTTCAATCAAATTATGCTCAGCAAACAAGTTCTGGGTCCCTTTAACCAATTCATCCTTATCAACTTCTGGAACTGGGACTGATAGCCCGGGAAGTTTTCCAGAGGCCTCCCTTCTCTGTTGCCTCTCTTTCTTGTATTCCGGCCTAGGTCGAAAGATGGAGCTGGTACGAGGTCGATATGCTTGTGGGGGGTAAGAACCCTGTGGAGCTATGCACACCATTGTTGGTAAGGATATGGCTGAACATATGGTTGTGCAGCACAGGCAAAGTACTGGAGAGGTGACATGGAATATTGAGGGTCTTGTGGAGGAAAGTAATATTGAGGTTGAGCGTATGGAGTTTGGGAATAGACTTGAGGTTGTGGCTGGGTATATGAGCAAGATGGACCCTTCAAACCTCGTCGCAGGTTTGGTATAATCATGGCTACATCATCATTTTCCCTCATGTCGCTCAGGCTTCCGGAACCATTTTGAGTTACTTCAGCATTTACTTTCATGTCAGCGAAACTCATGATACGTCCTGTTTTGATTCCATCTTCTATCATTTCCCCCATCTTAATGACCTCAATAAACGGTTTGCCCAGTGCCGGGAGCATATGTTGATAGTATTCTTCAGTTTGGGCTTGGAGAAAAGTATCTACAACCTCACCTTCTACCATTGGAGGCTTTACTCTAGCAGCTTGCTCTCTCCACCTAATGGCGAATTCCCTGAAAGTTTCTGTAGATTTCTTCTGCACCTTGGTCATGGACACTTTATCTAGAGCAATATCTATATTGTACTGAAATTGTCGCACAATCTCTTGAGCCATGTCATCCCAAATATGCCACTTAGTGACGTCCTGATCAGCGAACCAATCTGAGGCTATTCCTGTTAAGCTATCACTAAAGCAGGCCATAAGCATTTTGTCTTTACCTCCAACTCCTCTCAACTGATTGCAATACCTCTTCAAATGGGCCACAGGATCACCATGCCCATCATACTTGTCAAACTTTGGAGTCTTAAAACCAGAGGGTAAGTGAACATTAGGAATCATGCACAAGTCTTTGTATGAAACACTCTTGTGACCTTCCTGACCTTGCAAGTATCTTATGGATTGCTCCAAGTTTTTCATCTTTCTAGTCATTTCCTCATCATCCACGGTCTTATCAAGTTTTTCACTGTTAACGGGAGGCTCAAGGTGAGGATTAGAGACATTTAAAGTCGGTTCTAGAGTATAGGGTTGAGCATCAGGGGTTTTGAACATGGGCCCACTGTTTGATGGATCACCAGGCACAGTGAGTGGAGCTCGGGTTGAGGTCGGCATATTAGGGGAAATGTCAAGGAAGCCAGGTGGCGGTGGAGGTGGTGGCTGACCAGTCATCCAAGCCCGATACATGCTTGTCATGTGTTGTTTTAACATTCTCACTTCTTCGGCTAACCTCGAGGTTTGGTCAACCAACGGTGTTTGAGCGCTAGCGTCAACCAACCCAGTGTCCTCGTTGGTCGCCATTGCCTTTTTGGTTTTCGACCTTGTGTTGTAAGGATGAGTCGCCAGTTTTAAAACCACAAACCAACCACCTTATAAAATCAAACATCATGAATAAAAAACAATGATTGAGTTAGGGAACCGTGCGCAAGTCACATATGCACGATTATTAGTTCTAGAATGATTCTAAGGGTAACAATGTCATTTTGGCATCATCCCCATTTTCGTTCGATTTGGCCTTCCTCTCTTTCATTTTTTGCTTTCCATACCTCTCGGTTCACTCATCTTTTTTTCTTTTTATGATTATCTCTCTTTTTCTTTCCACTGTTTTTTCTTCTCTGCTCTTTCACTACTCTTTTTGGATTTTTTGAAAATAATTCGATCGAACCCGACTTGGGTTGCCTACGTATCATGCTGGGACATGAATCAGATCTTTGCGTAGTTCGGGAAGTTTCGGCGAAAAGTAATCAACAAAATTGTTTCAAATTTTCTCTTTCTTTTTCCTTTTTTTTTTTGAAATCTAGGAAGAGAAAAAAGAAAAAAAAACTACAAAAACTTGAAAACAAAAAATCTTTTTTGGATTTTGATTGTAAAATTTCCTCCAAAGAAACCCCGCTAAAAAATACTACTCAAAGTAAAATCTTTTTGCATTTTCCTTTTTCTTTTGGATAGGGAGTTAAAAAGAAATCTCCTTTTTTTTCGGATTTTCTAATACAAAATAAAAACACTTTTTTTTTAATTTTTTGAATAACGATCACCGAACCCGATATGGGCTGCCTACGTATCGTCGCCCCGAGGGACGGGAATCAGGTGTGCGTAGTTCGTCCAGATTGGACTGCTAAGTTTTTTTTTTAAATAAATAAATGAATTAATAAACTTGTCTTGAATTGAACCCTTCTTTTCTTATTTTTAGCAAGAGCCGGACAAATTAGAGGTTTAAGGAAAATGGGTGCGTAAAAAGTCAGATGAATGTTTCTCTCTCTTCTATTTCACTAGTTAGCCTAAAGATGATCAACAATCCAGCAAGCCTTAAAAATAATATTGCAAATAGCATATGAGATGCACAGGTCAGTAAGAAAAAAGGATACCTGTCCTAGACAGACCCGACCCCTGTGCCGAGTCCCACTAAGTCAAATGCATGTGATGCAGATAAGCGTAGCCTTCTAGGGATACCAGTTTTGCGTTTTCAGTTCTGCTAGGTTTATGACCTAATGGCAAAGGTGTCTAGACTGGGTCACTCGAACGGACAACTCGAGCCGGGGAGGGGCAATACTGTCGGTAGCAGTGCTGTTCCGACTTCATTGCTTATCCTGTCCCGCCTAACATGTGTGACTAAAATCCTTTACCGGGCGCCAATACGCTCCGGCTTTATCTCGACAGAAAGTTAGGATGCATAACTGCATTCCTGTGCCCGTGTGTGAAGTGTTTCAGAGATTGAGAAGGGTGCGCGAGAGAAAACAGTTTAAAATACAGTTCAACAATATCAAATCGGTAAATGAGTGGAAATTAGCACATTAGGCCAAAAACATAATATAAATCCAAATATTAATAATAGAAGTCACGTATAAGGCAATATCACAAAGCTCGAATGGTGGATTTCCCCAGCAGAGTCGCCAGAGCTGTCACACCCCTTTTTGCGCCCCCGCGCTATAAACGCGCAAGTTTTTATTATTAAAGGGTTTTTCCATTTGAAGTGACGGTTTTGAAACGGGATTATTTATTTACTCAGAGTCGCCACTTGGAATTGAGTTTTGGTGTTCCAAGTCACCTAATGAATCCCTAATCAAAAGGAAATGACTCTTTTATTATGGTCCGCGAAAACAGAAGACCGGGTAAGGAATTCTGTTGACCGGAGAGAAGGTGTTAGGCATTCCCCGAGTCCCGTGGTTCTAGCACGGTCGCTTTATCGGCTTATACTTAGCTTAAATTAATATTTGGACATAATATGTATATGAGCCTTGATTTGCTCGTACTTTTATTTATTGAACTTTTTACTTTTTTTTAAAAAAGATCGGATGCGTAACCGCATTCCGGATCTTTTAAGCGTCTCAAAATAAGATGCATAACTGCATTCTTACTCGAAACAAAATTAATTATTAAAAAGAGTTCGGCCAAGGTACGTAACCGCATCCTTGAGTTATTAGGGCGTCTCGGAATAACATGCGTAGCCGCATTCTTAGTCGAAACAAACATCTTAAAACGCGCCTAAAGCTCATCTAGCGTTAAAGACAATTATTTGTCTCTAACATCCGAGACTTAAAATTATTTGGTTATTATTAATTTTCACTCTTTTGACAACGGGTTTTGAATAACTTCGCAACCCATCTCGCTCCCTCACAATGGTTTTTCCACACTTTTCTTTTCAATAGCAACGAGATTTGAAATAATCCGCATCTTGTCTCGCTCATCTCACCACTTAATTAATTAGCCCTTAAGCTTAATTAAGCCTATTACACGGCCTAATGGAGTAAAAAAAACCCACGGACCTCGTCAATTAAAAAAGTAAGGTCATCTAATCAATCATACATAAATAATAAACAATCAAGAAGTGCAATAAGAAACATGAGAAAAAGCAAAAAAAAAAAAAAAAAACAGTAAATAAGAACTATAAAAATATACGTAATATTTACATGTTTATACATTCAAAGCCACTACTAGCTCTAGCATGCAACATTCACTGATTAATTTATATGATTACTTTACAATTAGAAAATTCTTTTTTAATAAATACCTTTATACTACAATCAAAACTATAAATAAAATATGCTTCGAAATTGTAAAGTTATCATGTCTAAACACAATAAATATAGGACAAAACAACTAAAGTTAAACCCACTTAATAACAATAGACAGTTGGAATGAAAATACGACCAAACTTAGGCAATCAACTGTGTTGGTTATAAACATAATAATCAAATTCCATAATGGACCATACTTAAGCTTTAAAGGAGAAAAAAAAGGAAAATGGACCTCAAGAGTAAACTTTCTGATTATTGAATCCGAGGAATAAGTACAACATTTGAAATGAACGATAAACCAAATCGGACCCTTTTGACGAAAGCTTAACCGAAAAACCTCGACTGAACGACAATTAGAGATCTGAAAATGAACCAACGGTGACTTAATGATGAGTTTCATGGTGGTATATTTGAGTGGTTTCAATGGTGTTCATGGCTGAAATGATGGGATTAATGGTTTTTTTTTCTTTTGTTTTTGTATATTATTAAGAAATGAAAGGGAGAAAATGGAAAATCAGGTCTCAAAGTGGCGGCTGCTACTATATTTGTTTAGGTCTTTTCGGCTGAGTTTAGGTGTGGGTTCTATTAGGTCTTTTTTTTTTTTTTTTGTCTCTATGAAGGTGGCGGCTGATCTTTCTAGGGTATATAATTAGATATTTATATAGTGTTTAGGCTAGGGTTTTGAATGTGTTATTCATTTTTTTTTCCCAAAATGCCCACATGAATAAAAATATCTTGAAGGATGAAAGGAATATTCCCTTCCCAAAATGGATTGTGCTTTTTTGTGTGGATAGGGTGAAATTTTGCCAAGTGACGGGCCATCATTGGTTCCATTTTTATTTTTCTTTTCCATTAAAAGGATGTATAAAATACCAAAATAAATATATTAATCAACTATTTTTAAACCAAAACTAAGAAAAAATTAAATAAATAGACTAACGAAAAATCCAAAAGATAGAATTAACTTAGAAAAACTAGATTAAAAGAAACCTATTTTTTTGTAATTTTTTCTTTCTTTTAAACATAAAACTTATGCCTTGAAAATAACGAATATTTTTTGTCCCCTTTTTTTTTCATTTTCACAAACAGACCTACTAAAAATGAAATAATAGTTAAAATCCACGATTAGACTAAAAAGAAAAATTAATCAATAAGACAATGAAAACATCCCAGGAGGGTCAAAAATTACGTGTCTACAGTAGGTCTAAAGGGTATATCTCTATCCTCAGTAGCGAACAATTCAATCGAACAAACTCTATTTATTCTTATTACGTACGTGAATTTCCTTTCTCAAGTCCAATTCACGCACCACAGATAGTGTTCCACTATTGACTAGATAATCAAACAGTTAAGATCAAGAATAAATAAGCAACCCAAAATATGAAAATTTAATTGATAGAAAGTGTCGCCAAACCAACTATCATGTCTTTCGCCACAACCCTAGAATTAAGAAGTTTAGCTACTCATGATTCTCAATGAACAATAAGAATTCATGAATAATCTAGGGTTGAAAAGATGAAAATAAAATAAAATAAAATCTAAAGAGAAAGTAATATGACGGCTTACAAGTCTTGGAATAATCCCCATCACGTCATTAATAACAAACAAAACATCTATTTATAGTTTAGGGTTGTTAACCAAATACAATGGTCCAAATCCTAATTAAAATCGGACAAAATTGGGGTTTTCCGCGTTGGCCACACGTCGCGAGTCCAACGCGCGGGGTCTTCAGTGATTTTAGCCCCTATTTGTGTTGAGCCCGCGACGCGGGCATGACACCTGAGTGAGAAATTCTGCAGCTTGACATTTCCGTCATGGACCCGCGATGCGGGCTTGACACCTAAGTGCCATTTCGTGTTACATCCGCAACGCAGGTCTGTCACATTTGTGCTCAATCCTTCCAGAAATTCTCCTATGTGGCGCAAGCTCCTCTCGTTCACTTGTGTACATAAGATCACCTCCAGAATCAACCAAAACTGCTCGGTTTCCTGTCGTTTGTCTTCATCGTACCTAGACACATGAAATATAGTGACATAAGCTCAAATACGATGATTTCATCATATATTAGGCGATAAAAGTAAAAGAGGTACACTTACATAGTACATGCCTTGGGGTCTTGGGGACTAAGCCTACTTTGTACCTGGCTGTATATTTTTTCATCATTTTATCTCAAAATTAATATTTGGTTATAGATTTTTAAATTCAATTTGGAGTGGTCCAAAACTATTTTCTGACTTCAAATAAAGTATTCTCTTCTCTCCTTTGCAAAAAGTATAACTAAACAAAACTTTATCTTCAACTCCAACACCAACAACAACAACAAAAACATACCCGCTATAATCTCACAAGTGGAGTCTGGAGGGTAGAGTGTACGCATGCCTTATCCTAATTTGGCAGGTAGAGATGTTGTTTTCGATAGACATCGACTCAAATAAAGCAGAAAAAACATCAGGGTAGTAAGAAAACTAAAGCAGAAGAGACAACAAGTAGTAATTGAAAATTAAGAATAAGAAATATGAGAATATAAAAAAATACGAAAATAATTTTGATCCTACAAGAAAGGAAAATAATACTAATCCTACAACTAGCCTTCCATCCTAATCCTCAGCCTCCACACCCCGCACAACTTAATCTTTAACTCCAATTTCATAAATTTTAAATAAAGTGAAATATATTGGAAACTATGGCAAACGCCTAGTGTTACACCCCTCGTGTTCGTAGTAGTAGAACCTATGGTTTTCTAGTCGGGTATGCCATTGGAATAGAGACTCGAGCCCGAGTTTGAAGGTAGAAAGTGCCTTACCCCGTGTACGAGGGTACCAACAGATATTCCTGGCAATTTATAGAGTTAGAAGTTGAACGAATCGAATCGACGCAATCTGAACTGAATCAGAAAAATCTGCAGAACACCAGTCATCGTCGACGGGTCGTCGACATGGTCGACGGACCGTCGATGTGCGGCACCAACAAGGTCCCGCAGCCTTGCATCTGCAGACGGCCCGTCAAACCGGACCGCTGTTGTTGTTTTTAATTCCGAGTATAAATAGGTGGTTCACGACCCTATTTCATATTTTCCTCATTCCAAGATAGAAAAACCCTAATATATTATCTCCAAATATTTTTCATCATATTAGTGAAGATTTGACAAGGCCTGGACCTCATAAACCCGAGCTTGTGAAGGAAAAGGTTGCTTCTAGGATTTCTTCAAGGTTGTGAAGCTTAGGGAGTTGCAGTTGAAGTGATTCTTGGGATTTTTGACCCCTCAATTTATGTAAATGATTTCTACTCTTGTATTTGAGTTTATTATCAAGAGTTTTAGTAATTTAAGTAAAGAGAAGGTATTTTGTGGGAGTGGTAAGTTGATGAAGGACAATATGGCGACTTGGGGTTATTTTAAAAGATGATTGGGAATGGATTTAACGGTATATATATATATATATATATATATATATATATATATATATATATATATATATATATATATATATCTGTGTGTGTGTGTGTGTGTGTGTGTGTGTGTGTGTGTGTGTGTTGTTATCGTTTTGTGGGTATTGTGGTTGATGTTGGATCGAATGAGAAGTTGAAGAGTTATTAAGCTTATTAGGAAAATGTTGCCCATAATTGTCAAGCTTTATTCGTGTTTACAATGATTAGTAAGCGAGGTAAATAGCCTAATTAAGCCCTATGTTATCTTAATTGTAGACTTGCAAGTTCGAGAGGTAGAAGTTGGACGATTGAGTATACTTCAAGGTATGTTAAGGCCATTCTTTCCTTCTTTTGGCATGATCCTATGATATGATCCAACAAGCGAGTAGGCGAGCTTCCATATTACTCTACTCCTAGAAGCATTAGAAGTACTTGAGTTTTTTATGTTCATATACCCCGTTCATGATTGATCCTTCTGTTCATGGGTCCAGTCTTATGTAGCCAGCTCTGTGCATACAATTTATTCATGCATTACATTCATTATATATTTATGTACATTGACCCGTGACCAGAAGGCGTTATATACGCGAATGTTAGATATATGTAAAGTATGAGAAGAAATATAGGCATTATACACGCATTACCACTATGATAATGATATTGATTATGGCCGTAGAGGAGCCGATATGATATGATGAGATGCCATAGAGGCTTTACAGGCATTATATACGTACACACATCAGGCGTTATATACGCACATATATCAGGTGTGATATACTCACACATATATAGATGCATGACCATCACTGATAGGCATGAGCATGAATATTATGTGCCCACAGAGGCATTGTCAGTTATACAGAATTATGCATACTTAGGCAGATACTAGTTCATACAAGTACATGCAGTCAGTCATTTCAGTTTATGAGTTCAGATCCTATCGATGATTCTTACGTATTTATGTTGTTCTTACGCCTTACATACTCAATACATTATCCGTACTGACTCCTTGTTGCTCGGGGAGCTCCGTTCATGCCCGCAGGTACAGGGATACAGACAGGTGGTCCAGCTCAGTAGGACCACTAGATCTAGCAGTGGTCAATACGCTCCATTTGATCCGGAGCTACAGTCAGTGTTGGTATGACACCCTTTTGAGATGTGTATGCGCATGGGTATGATGGGGCCCTGTCCCGTCCTTTCTACAGCTTTCATTCAAGTAGAGGTCTGTAGATAGTTGTATGTAGTAGTCAGACAATATAGCCTTGTCGGCTTCTATTATTTTGTGTATAGTATATGTAGCAACTTAGTTGGCTTGCACTGCTCTTCTGCATGTTATGTATATATGCAGATTGTGCAGAGATTTGATGTTTTCCTTTATGAGATTAGTTTATGCCATTCATGGGCCTTTGATATCAGTATGTTTTAGATACGAGTTTAGGGGTGTTTGGTCGCTAGAGGTAAGACACTCGTCACGACTCATTGGTTTAGGTCGTGACATAAGTGGTATCAGAGCAGTTTCGTCCTAGGGTTGTCTACCAACCGTGTCTAGTAGAGTGTTGTTTATGGGTGTGTTGTGCACCACACTTATAAACAGGAGGCTACAGGATATTTAGGATGATTTCATTCTTTCTCTCTTAGATTGTGCGATAGATCCCTGTGTTAAGCGTTCGCTTTCTGATAAATTGTTCTGATTTCAGCAATGCCTCGCAAGAAAGCTATAGCTGCCCAGAAGGGAAAGAGAGTGGCCGGTGAGGCCACTAGCTGTACTCGGCAGGCCACGAGGGCCCAGGATGAGGTTCAGAGTGAGGGGTCGTCTGAGACATCGCATACCCCGCCCCCAGCACCGGCCTCAGTTCCTCAGCCGGATGCAGAGGGCTAGGATGTACGGGATGTTATACGGTTGTTGACCAGATTAGTAGCCGCCCCAGGCACAGCGGTAGGGAGTTGGTGTTGACCCAGTAGACAGGGCCAGTAGTTCGAGGGTTAAGACCCTCCCGAGTTTTCCGTGGTAAAGCACAATATGGACCCCCAGGATTTTATTGATGGTATGCAGAGGTCCTTGAGGGTTATGCACGCGGATGAGGTTGAATCGGTGGAATTGGCTTCATATAGACTCCGGGATATTTCGATACATTGGTATCAGGCATGGGAGTTATCTGGGGGAGAATATGCCCCTCCAACTGTGTGGCGAGAGTTCTCAAATGCTTTTCTCCGCCATTATCTACCTCCAGAGGTCCAACGGGCTCGAGCAGACAGGTTCCTACGTATCGAGCAGGGTAGTATGAATGTGCAAGAGTATTGTGTACACTTCGATTCCTTGGCTAGATATGCCCCAACCATGGTGGCTGAGATGGAAGATAGAGTTCATCGCTTTGTGGCCGGTCTAGGGTCACACTTGATAGATGAATGTACAACTGCTGCATTACAGCCAGGCATGGATATCTCCTGTATACAGGCGTATGCACAAAACTTGGAGGACCGTAAATGCCAGCGGAGAATAGAGCGCGAGTGTGACTGGAGCCGTGGTAAGAGGGCTAGATCTTTTGATATGGTTGGTGAGTTCAGGGGAGGACAGAGGCAGCAGCAGTCCAGATATTCTTATTAGCCGGCAGGGAGTGCACCTCCGCGATTTCCAGGTTCGAGGTTTGACCGGTCTTCTTATTCCGGAGCGGGCTAATGTTCTAGAGCGTCAGGCTCTCAGTACCGACTAGAGTTAGGATAGATGAGGCCCCCTTTGCCGCGATGTACCCAGTGTGACAAGTTACATGCAGGTCAGTGTCGACTGGGCTCGGATGGTTGCTATACTTGTGGGCAGTCAGGCCACAGGATGAGGGAGTGCCCGATGAGAGTTCGTACAGGTATGGTTCAGCCTACAGGGTCTGTGGCTGGCTCTTCTTCTGCAGTACGCCCTTTAAGGAATATTTTTCAGATGCCAGCAGGGCGAGGTAGGGGGAGGAGTGGAGCATCCAGCTCGAGCGGTCCTCAGCACCGCGTGTATGCATTGGCTGGTAGACAGGATCGCGAGACATCTCCTGATATTGTTACAGGTATATTATCAGTTTCCTCCCATGATGTTTATGCACTGATTGATTCAGGTTCTACTTTATCATATGTTACACCCTTTATTGCCGGCAAGTTTGGGATAGAGCCCGAGTTGATTAAACCTTTTGAGGTGTCTACGCCAGTTGGTGATCCGATTATAGTGTAACACCCCGTACCTTTAACCTAAGCTTTGACCATGATCCAAGACTTAGAAAACCAGATAAAGAATGTGGGAATTAGAAATTTCCTCATCAGTTGTAAGATGGTGGTTTACGCCCATGAACAGTGACCGTATTTCAGTTTACGGGCCGTAAATAAAATCGTAAACTGGTAGTTGAATGTCATATGGTTAAATACGGACCGTATTTCACAATACGGCCCGTATTTCACAATACGGCCCGTATTTCAAATCGTAAACTGAAACCAAGGATTTCTGAGCATTCTGGAATTTGGCAATTTGATGTCAAATGGTTAAATACGGACCGTATTTCAAAATACGGCCCGTATTTCGAAATGTATTTGAAATTGGGGAAAACTTCCTTCATAAAAGTTGTAGAGCTTTGAAATACCTTTCCAACGGTATATTATGGGGGTCAAACGGACATCTGTGCAAAGAGTTATGGCCATTTTACTGAAGAGCGGCAGTGTTGTCCGTATTTCAAAATACGGCCAGTATTTCAAAATACGGCCCGTATTTTGAAATACGGCCAGTATTTAACTGGGCCGAAAAATGAATTTTTCCAGAACAGTACATATTCGTCCATATCAGTTCAAATAATTATTTTTCATTCCTTCAAGCCCTCGAACGACTTCCTACCCTCTTGCATCATCAAGAACACCAAGGTAAGCCTACTCTAATTATTCCAAATCAATTCTAATACCTATCCTTGTAATCTAAACAAGAAATTATCATTCCTAAACTAGGATTTTCAAGAAAACCCATCTCAAGGTTCAAGAATTCAAGATTGTGGAAATCTTCTTCAAAGCTCAAGTCTTTAATTCAAGTTTTGGAGCAATTAAGGTATGTAGAACTTCCATCCACATGTGGGAATCTCTACATTCTTCCCCATGCTCCGTTTCTTGATATCCATGAAGTTCAAACCCTAGGGCATTAAATCCAACATATTGGTAGCCCGTATTTATGTATTTATGTACATGTATTTTGTATCTATATTCGTTATTGTATTCCTAATCTTCCATTACGGTTATTAAGAACCCTAGATTAATCCATGAATCATGAATTCTTCCTCATGTGTTCTCATTATGTTTATATGAAACTTTATGATTTTATGTAGCAAGTTACAAGCATGTTTTCAAGTCAATTATATATATATATATATATATAACTATGAACTATTGTTATTACTCATGAATCAAGAATATGTTTGCAAGATTATGACAAGTTATCTCATGAAACCATATTACAAGATATTTCATGAAACCATGTTACAATTTATTTCGTGAAATCATGATTACAAGTTATTTACAAGTTATTTCATGAAAATCATGGGCTTCTTAGCCAACTATATCATGTTCATGTTTTTGGGAATTGCTTAGTTAACCGAGAAGGCTCAGATAGCCTGAAACTACGTTGCCACCGTAGGATAAGGGTTGTCAGCAAGGAGGCAACACCTTCATTATGCAGTTTGGATCCTTACATGCTTATTATTACTTAAATCTCATACCCCTGGCAAGGTGTAAGTGTTCTGCTGGTAGGACGCAAGTACCAGAATCATGTTGTCGGTTATACTATAGCGTTCCCCACGTTACAAGCAGTTTTACATACATGTATTTCCATTGATTTACTGTTTTCAGACTTTACTCACGTTTCATGCTCATGTTCAAGTTACATTCAGTTTCAGTTCATGTCCTATACCTATGTTGTGCCATGTTCTTCATTTCAGCAGGTTTTACATACTAGTACTATTCACCATGTACTAACGTCCCTTTTGCCCGGGGCCTGCACTTCACCGTGCAGATACCGGTTTTCAGGAGCATACACCTGCGCAGTAGGATCGCCTCAGTTATCAGCTTATTGGTGAGCCCCACTTCTCTCGGGGTTCAACATGGAGTCTGCATTAGTATTCAGTTTATGGTAGTCCAGGGCCATGTTCTGGTAGTTAGTATTCAGACATGTTTTAGAGGTTTCATAGACAGATATTAGTTCACAGAGTCAGTTATGCTTTCATGTTTGCAGACTATTATGTTTTCATGATATTTCATGCTATGAGATAATTTCAAGACTTTATTCCGCAAATTACATTTTCATGATTCATTTAAATTGCATCATATAGATTATATTGTTTTGATGCCCATGTTGACAAGCAAGCCATGAGGTTCGCTCGGACACATGCAAGCAAGGCCCGAGTGCCGTGTTACGCCCAGGCCATGGTTCGGGGCGTGACAAAGCTTGGTATCAGAGCCCTAGGTTGAAGTGTCTTAGGGAGTCTATGAAACCGTGTCCAGTACGGTCACTTTTATATGTGTGTGGCACCCATACATATAAACAGTTGACCACCAAGACATTTAAGATTGTCTCACTTCTTTCAACTCTAGATCGTGCAATAGAGCTATGTTCTCAGAAATCACTCGGACTCGTGTGTTGTTTCCCATTCTACCGAATACGCCAAGCCTCAATGGATGAGAAAGATATAAATCTAATCATTATCGGTGTGTTTCTTTCAGATGGGGTCATCATGAATTATTCTAATTCGTGCCATGAAGTTTAGAGCAGTAAGTAACATTCTTTTTCCTTCGAATTCTGAACGTATCAAATGTGTAAGCGGCAAGAAGGAAATTCGAGACCCAAGACTTGTCAAATAGTGCATGGTGTGTTTATCAGGTGTTAGTACCATTTGAAAGACAAATTTCGGTATGGTAGCACACGTAGATTATATACCCTATAGGGTAAGTTTATTTGGACTATTTGACCATGAAACTATAGTATAAGGGTGATGGTTCATATTTAAGACCCCACGAGGTAGGATGTTATGAAGTTAACCGCAGCAGGCATAAATTGTCCACGGTAGTTTTAAGTAGGAAATAGCCTAAGAGCCAATCACCTGTAATACTAGAAAGTATCGATTTTTTTTTTAAGGATATATATATTTTTGTCATATGATCTATGCACATGACTAAGAAGGGACTGATGTGATAAAAAAACACGAGCAGACGATATGATTTTTTTTTGAGTTAGTTTTAAATTATTTCAGCTTATTCAGATCAGACCTAGAGAGTATCACGTTAGTAAGCTACTAAAAGAAGCAACTATTACTATGAGATAAAAGATATGACAATTCCCTTTTAGGTTATGTGATTAAATATTTATCCCTGATGGGTATAGTATGATATAGTTTTGAAAGTGTATAGGGAGTTTGGGGTTAGTTGTTCTAATTCCTTGTTTGAGACAGATGAAATTTCCCTAAGTGTGTTCCATGTTTATAGTTCAGAAAGATAGTATACAACCCCATAATAGAGTCAGATAAGGAGGAAAAGTTAGAAATAACATTATGCTTCACTTTAGTATTCAGAGAAGAATTAGAGAATATGATGCTAGCAAGTGATTAACAGAAGCATAGTGAGTAAGTTTGAATAGACACAGTGAATTAAAAATTTTCAGCAGAGTTAGTAGAAGTATGATTTGAGTTACTTAGTCAAGTTAGCACTACTAAGGTAACTGTGTGAATACACCGAAGGCATGTTAGAACCCAAAGGGTTTAAGTTAAATTTGAGGTATAGAAATTGGTGAAAGAAGAAAACCATCTAAGCAGTAAGAGAGCAAGCTACAGAAGAAGAGTCTTTAAGAGTTATCAGAAAAGAGTTTTTTCCCAAGACTGACAAAGCTAGTATGCCAGTTATGTACATTAGAAACCCGTTCATTTAAGTAATCCAATTTTCCCAGTAAGTAAGACTTGCTTGAAGTAAGCCGAAGAAATGGGTCGTCAGTATGTTAGAAGAAATTAGCGGAACCACGAGATGACCACTTATTGCTAACTCAAGGGATCCACAGGCTTTAAACGTCAACTTTTGAACTAAGGGGGAGATCGTGCGATAAGGTGCCGATATAGATTATGTGCTTCGTAAGTTGATAGGTGTTAAGGAGATTATGTTAGAGGATTTCAGTTTCATGTAGCCAAGATAAGATGCATAAAATGTGATTTTTGTCATCCTGTTGAGATCAAGTACTAGGTAATTATGTTATAAGATAAAGTTCTAGAGCGAATAACAGGTTTAAGGGCATAACGGTTCCAATTCCAAAGTAATTCATGTACTATGTGGTACTAATGCCCAGACGTACTCTACTCGTGCCTTTCGTACCCATATCATGCCCATGTTAGAGATTGATACTATGCATTTAAGATACAAGAATTAAGACTTCATACGATAGTAAGGTATGCAAGGGAATGTCCTTTCATGTTTCGCACATCAGGTGTGCTCGTGTCTAAAGTTAAAAAAAAAAAAAACCGCATTCAGGTCTCACGTATCTGTCATGCTTTTATACTCATGTCCATGTTCTAGCATCTAAGGGCTTTTCAAATCTGATGATGATCTTGACCCTATGATTATGTTATCCATGTTACCACATACTCGTGCCCCAATTCATTTAGCTATGCATTCCATTTATAGCGGTATTGTAACAATGATTTTGTGAGATAATAATGAAGGTGAACCAAGATGGATGTCCTACCCATGCTTCTATGTAATTCATGCTTATGTTCCTTTAGCTAATGTTTTACGATCATGACGACATGATTCCTTTTTTCCTTTCGCTAAGTATCTAGGTCTCGTTATGTTCAAGGTGACTTTCTATCCATGTCTTAGATGCTCGAGGAACGAGTTATACATGCCTATAATCCATTCTTTCATGTGCCTTATTTATAACACGGGTGTTTACTCACGGTGATAAGAGTAAGCTATGTTGAACCATGTCCTATTCTTTCGGTATATCTAAATCCGAAAGGTAATGTTTTATCCATGCCTTACGTCTCTGAGTTCCTAAGAGTTAGCCTACAATTGTACTCCACGCAAGTCACACTTATGCCTTCGTCTTACTTCAATGCTCATGAACTCAAGTCTATAAGCCATGGTATGCAGATACTTATGTGAACGCCATGTTTTTCATGTACCCATGTCCCATGTCATGCTATTCACGTATTCATGTTTCATGCCATATAAATCATGTTCCCATGTACGCATGTCCCACATTACGTCCTCCATGTATAATGCACCATGCCATGTCTGTTCTCTAGAGCAAAGTATCTCATGTGAATAGTACCAATAATTCTTTTTCTCTCAGTCCTCTATAATTCGCTCATGAGAATGAGCAAGATGAGCTAAGGAATTCATAATCATGATTAACAGCTAACAAGATAAGCAGAAGTAAGATGCATTCCTATATTCAAATAAATAACTTTTCATATAACCTGTGGTACTTATCTCAAGAGTATGCTACTCAGATTCGACGTATTCATGTCATGCCTATGCTAGAGATTTATGAATACCTATGTTAGGATCATATTCTTGTTATACGATTCAAGTCTGTTGCATTCGCATCGAGTTGCGCTTACATTCAAAGCCTAAGTCATACTCCTATCTCATATTACCATGGTGACATACGAACGTCTATGATTAAGTCTCTAAGTATCCAAATCCTACACGCGCTTAGTATTCAACCCACGTGTTGTAACAATCGTATTTTCGATATTCAGATCCCATGTTACGATATCCATTTTCACACGTATTCGTATCTCATGACAGTTTAGCACTCATGTATTCATGTCATCCAGTTTCATGTATTTATGTCCCACGTCATGCGTCTCATGCCCAGGTAATCATGTCATGTTCGTGCCTATTTCCAGTACTCCTGTCATTCATGCCTACGAATTTTCTTCCAAACCCCATGCATAGTAATCATATAATCATTCAGCCAATATCCGTGTGTTCAAGCCAGCTCAGTATATATGTTAGCTACATTTAAGATCCAGTAATCACGTTGTGTCACATCATGTGTATTAAGATACCGTGTGAGTTGTGTGTTGGTACTTTAGTTAGTTGGCAGGCGTTTGAGAAATGTCGTGAGGGTCCGGATTATGAAAGAAGTCCTACCATAAATTTTGTAGATTCCAGAGTTAGTAGCGATTCTTAACCACTAGCCATAAATCGAGGACAAATGTTTCATGATTCTCATTCATGTAGGCGCTACTCAGTTTCATGTTCCCCATGTACATGTTTCCATGTAATCACGTACTCAGTTTTCATGATCCATGACCATGTTCCCACGTAACCATGTCAAGCTCTTATGTTTTACGTCATGTTTCTTTCATGTTCATGAATTCAAGCCATGTCCAGACATGTTCTTAACCATGACTAATCATTCGAGGACGAATGATCCCAAGGGGGAGATATTGTAACACCCCGTACCTTTAACCTAAGCTTTGACCATGATCCAAGACTTAGAAAACCAGATAAAGAATGTGGGAATTGGAAATTTCCTCTTCAGCTGTAAGATGGTGGTTTACGCCCATGAACAGTAACTGTATTTCAGTTTACGGGCCGTAAATCAAATTGTAAACTGGTAGTTGAAAGTCATATGGTTAAATACGGACCGTATTTCACAATACGGCCCGTATTTCAAATCGTAAACTGAAACCAAGGATTTCTGAGCATTCTGGAATTTGGCAATTTGATGTCAAATGGTTAAATACGGACCATATTTCAAAATACGGCCCGTATTTCGAAATGTATTTGAAATTGGGGAAAACTTCCTTCATAAAAGTTGTAGAGCTTTGAAATACCTTTCCAACGGTATATTATGGGGGTCAAACGGATATCTGTGCAAAGAGTTATGGCCATTTTACTGAAGAGCGGCAGTGTTGTCCGTATTTCAAAATACGGCCAGTATTTCAAAATACGGCCCGTATTTTGAAATACGGCCAGTATTTAACTGGGCCGAAAAATGAATTTTTCCAGAACAGTACATATTCGTCCATATCAGTTCAAATAATTATTTTTCATTCCTTCAAGCCCTCGAACGACTTCCTACCCTCTTGCATCATCAAGAACACCAAGGTAAGCCTACTCTAATTATTCCAAATCAATTCTAATACCTATCCTTGTAATCTAAACAAGAAATTATCATTCCTAAACTAGGATTTTCAAGAAAACCCATCTCAAGGTTCAAGAATTCAAGATTGTGGAAATCTTCTTCAAAGCTCAAGTCTTTAATTCAAGTTTTGGAGCAATTAAGGTATGTAGAACTTCCATCCACATGTGGGAATCTCTACATTCTTCCCCATGCTCCGTTTCTTGATATCCATGAAGTTCAAACCCTAGGGCATTAAATCCAACATATTGGTAGCCCGTATTTATGTATTTATGTACATGTATTTTGTATCTATATTCGTTATTGTATTCCTAATCTTCCATTACGGTTATTAAGAACCCTAGATTAATCCATGAATCATGAATTCTTCCTCATGTGTTCTCATTATGTTTATATGAAACTTTATGATTTTATGTAGCAAGTTACAAGCATGTTTTCAAGTCAATTATATATATATATATATATATATAACTATGAACTATTGTTATTACTCATGAATCAAGAATATGTTTGCAAGATTATGACAAGTTATCTCATGAAACCATATTACAAGATATTTCATGAAACCATGTTACAATTTATTTCGTGAAATCATGATTACAAGTTATTTACAAGTTATTTCATGAAAATCATGGGCTTCTTAGCCAACTATATCATGTTCATGTTTTTGGGAATTGCTTAGTTAACCGAGAAGGCTCAGATAGCCTGAAACTACGTTGCCACCGTAGGATAAGGGTTGTCAGCAAGGAGGCAACACCTTCATTATGCAGTTTGGATCCTTACATGCTTATTATTACTTAAATCTCATACCCCTGGCAAGGTGTGAGTGTTCTGCTGGTAGGACGCAAGTACCAGAATCATGTTGTCGGTTATACTATAGCGTTCCCCACGTTACAAGCAGTTTTACATACATGTATTTCCATTGATTTACTGTTTTCAGACTTTACTCACGTTTCATGCTCATGTTCAAGTTACATTCAGTTTCAGTTCATGTCCTATACCTATGTTGTGCCATGTTCTTCATTTCAGCAGGTTTTACATACTAGTACTATTCACCATGTACTAACGTCCCTTTTGCCCGGGGCCTGCACTTCACCGTGCAGATACCGGTTTTCAGGAGCATACACCTGCGCAGTAGGATCGCCTCAGTTATCAGCTTATTGGTGAGCCCCACTTCTCTCGGGGTTCAACATGGAGTCTGCATTAGTATTCAGTTTATGGTAGTCCAGGGCCATGTTCTGGTAGTTAGTATTCAGACATGTTTTAGAGGTTTCATAGACAGATATTAGTTCACAGAGTCAGTTATGCTTTCATGTTTGCAGACTATTATGTTTTCATGATATTTCATGCTATGAGATAATTTCAAGACTTTATTCCGCAAATTACATTTTCATGATTCATTTAAATTGCATCATATAGATTATATTGTTTTGATGCCTATGTTGACAAGCAAGCCATGAGGTTCGCTCGGACACATGCAAGCAAGGCCCGAGTGCCATGTTACGCCCAGGCCATGGTTCGGTAGCTAGGCGAGTATACTGAGACTCTGTTGTTATAGTTTATGACCGCCATACCGTAGCAGATCAGATTGAGTTAGATATGATTGACTTTGATGTTATTATGGGATGGACTGGTTGGCTTCTTGTTATGCTAATGTTGATTGTAGAGCAAAACTGGTTCGATTCCAGTTTCCAAGCAAGCCAGTCCTTGAGTGGAAGGGAAATGCTGCTTCGCCTAGAGGTAGGTTTATTTCCTACCTTAAGGCAGAGAAAATGATCAGAAAAGGGTATATTTTTCACCTAGTTCGTGTTCAAGATGTGCAAGCAGAGTCGCCGACTATTCAGTTTGTTCCTGTGGTTAATGAGTTCCCAGAAGTGTTTCCAGATGAGCTTCCAGGCATTCCCCTAGGCTTCTAGGGTTTCTTCAAGGTCGTGAAGCTTAGGGAGTTGAAGTTGAAGTGATTCTTGTGATTTTTGACCCCTCAATGTATGTAAATGATTTCTACTCTTGTATTTGAGTTTATTATCAAGAGTTTTAGTAATTTAAGTAAAGAGAAGGTATTTGTGGGAGTGGTAAGTTGATGAAGGACAATATGGCGACTTGGGGTTATTTTAAGATATGATTGGGAATGGATTTAACTATATATATATATATATATATATATATATATATCTGTGTGTGTGTGTGTGTGTGTGTGTTGTTATCGTTTTGTGGGTATTGTGGTTGATGTTGGATCGAATGAGAAGTTGAAGAGTTGTTAAGCTTATTAGGAAAATGTTGCCCATAATTGTCAAGCTTTATTCGTGTTTACAATGATTAGTAAGCGAGGTAAATAGCCTAATTAAGCCCTATGTTATCTTAATTGTAGACTTGCAAGTTCGAGAGGTAGAAGTTGGACGATTGAGTATACTTCAAGGTATGTTAAGGCCATTCTTTCCTTCTTTTGGCATGATCCTATGATATGATCCAACAAGCGAGTAAGCGAGCTTCCATATTACTCTACTCCTAGAAGCATTAGAAGTACTTCAGTTTTTTATATTCATGTACCCCGTGCATGAGTGATCCTTCTGTTCATGGGTCCAGTCTTATGTAGCAAGCTCTGTGCATACAATTTATTCATACATTACATTTATTATATATTTACGTACATTGACCCATGACCAGAAGGCGTTATATACGCGAATGTTAGATATATGTAAAGTATGAGAAGAGATATAGGCATTATACACGCATGATCACTATGATGATGATATTGATTATGGCCGGAGATGAGCCGATATGATATGATGAGATGCCATAGAGGCTTTACAAGCGTTATATACGCACACACATCAGGCGTTATATACGCACATATATCAGGCGTTATATACACACACATATATAGATGCATGACCATCATTGATAGGCATGAGCATGCATATTATGTGCCCACAGAAGCATTGTCAGTTATACAGATTTATGCAGACTTAGTCAGATACTAGTTCATACAAGTACATGCAGTCAGTCATTTCAGTTTATGAGTTCAGATCCTATCGATGATTCTTATGTATTTATGTTGTTCTTATGCCTTACATACTCGGTACATTATCCGTACTGACTCCCCGTTGCTCGGGGGGCTGCGTTCATGCCCGCAGTTACGGGGAGACAGACAGGTGGTCCAGCTCAGTAGGACCTCTAGATATAGCAGTGGTCAGTACGCTCCATTTGATCCGCAGCTACAGTCAGTTTTAGTATGTCATCCTTTTGAAATGTGTATGCACATGGGTATGACGGGGCCCTGTCCCATCCTTTCTACAACTTTCATTCCAGTAGAGGTCTGTAGATAGTTGTATGTAGTAGTCAGATGATGTAGCCTTGTCGGCTTCTACTTTTTTGTGTATAGTATATGTAGCAGCTTAGTTGGTTTGCACTGTTCTTCCACATGTTGTGTATATATGCAGATTGTGCAGAGATTTGATGTTTCCCTTTATGAGATCAGTTTATGCCATTCATGGGCCTTTGATGTTCAGTATGTTTCAGATAAGAGTTTAGGAGTGTTTGGTCGCTAGAGGTCAGAGACTCGTCACGACTCATCGGTTTGGGTTGTGACACCTAGCTACTTAATTAGTTAGCTTAGGTGGTGATGAGTTATGAGTTTTGATGATTGACATATGCATGAGGGACCAGGTCCCTTATCAGGTCCTCTGGGCACTGTACGAATGTGAAAGCTGTAAAGCTGTGGCACTGTTCCGACTTGCAGAGCCACATCGGGATAGACGGATTGTTACACCTCGAAAAAATTCCCGTTAACATACAGTGAATAGACTAACAAAGGGAACGAAGTATACGATGTCTTGGTAAGTAAGAAATAACATTTGATTATTCTAAATGAGATTTCAAAGACATTCGAGGTAAGAGACGGAAGTTGCCAAGAAAGGCAAGGTATATGTTATGTATCGGAAGACGATTTACGAGTAATGAGTTAATGATGACTTGGAAAAGGGTTATAATGTCCCTTAGATTGTTAATGAAGTGTTAAATAAGTGTTAAGAAGGTTCCATAAGGATTGGAGATCAAACGAGTCGATGAGAAGGAGTTCGGAAAGACTGGCATTATACGGCCCAACATACTGGCCGTATGTTGTGACCAGAATGGGTCTTTCACTGGACCAGATCTACGACCATACATACGGCCAGTATAATTTATACGGCCAGTATGTTGGTCCGTAGAATCTGCTCGGGACAGCTTCTAAAATTAGTATAAGGACCCCATCCCATTTAATTCATTTCATTTCTCCTCTCCACACTTCAAGAACATTCTAGAGAGCTCTCCACTCTTCATCCACAAGAACTCAAGAGAGATTTGTGATCAACTTCATCAAACCAACAAAATCAAGTGTATTAAACTCATTGAAGTTTATCCAAGCCAAGAAATTCCAATGGAAGTGAACTACGATTTTGGTGTAAAAGGAGTATTTCCGCTCAAGGCTTATTCCTACACTACCTAATGTAAGTTTTATGATTTTTCCATGTTGTTTAAGGTAATGAGAGGTTGAAAGACTTAGATTATGAGTAGTAGTTTGGAATGAGTCATGAATATTGATATGTTGTGATGGTAAGTATGTTATAAATGACATTTAGAACATGGGATAAGCCTTATATGTGAGAAAGCGTAATAGTGAACTATGACCATGATTATGGAGGAATTAAAGTGAAATTGTGAAATGTGGATAATGTAGATGAATGATGATTGTGGCTTATAATAAAGTGAATGTTGTTATAGATGTTTGGGAGTTGATATGGAATATGAGGAACGTTGTATAAACAAAGGAAATGCTGCCCAATTTTCTCTAGCTTTAGTAAGCACGTTCATATGATTGATTAGCTAATGTTAATATGAACTCCCTTGAAGGTAGAAACGCGAGCATTGAAGGAGAACATTCAAGCGATAGAATAGCTAAACGAAAAGGTATGTAAGGCTAGTCCCTTCTTTCTAAGGCATGAATCTTATGGCATGATTTTCCCTCCTTCTCCATGAATTTCCTACATTCCGGAAACTAAGAGTCTATGTTCATGAATAGCCATACGAAATAAAGATAAGAGATATGTTATGAGCATGATAATGATGATGATGAGCTTAAGTCTAAAGATTCTAGAGTTCATGATATGATGTTTCTACAAAGCTAATGATGTTAACTATGGTCCATTTATGTTGTTCATTGTATACACTCACCTTATATGTTCATTCCTTCAAGGTGAGGCAGAATGCTTATGAAACTCCATTATGGAATCGGGGGTTCACGACCTTATGTCACCCTGATAAAGTATAGTATCTATGAACTCCTATGCATGCATTATGATGATGATATTACACCGCGCCTATATGGCCGGGCAGACACCGCTAAGGCGGGCAGCATATACACCATGTCTAGATGGCATGGGCAGACACCACTAGTGGGCGGCATGAGATGGTACCCCAGACGCGGGAGGCCTGGACGCGGGCTAATGATTATCACACCGTACCTATATGGTCGGGCAGCTTATACATATAAGCATACATGATATGATGATGAGTATGAAGTAAGTCAGCATGCGTTATTTCTATCATAATTGACAGTCAGTTACAGGTTGCTCCTTACTTGATGTCTCCTTATTTCATTGACGTATGATTATTGTTTATGCCTTACATACTCAGTACAATGTTCGTACTGACGTCCGTTTTCTTTGGACGTTGTGTTTGTGCCCACAGGTAGACAAGGAGGAGATCCAGACTCGTAGGAGATATTAGCAGGCCTTGAGAGCACTCCATTATTTCGGAGGTGCCACTGCTTATTGTTTTGTGTATATGTATTTTGGGCACGGTGAGGTCCTGTCCCGTCCATATGTCTAGCACTCTAGTAGAGGCTCGTAGATACGTACGTGTGGGTAGTATGTCTCACGATGTCTTTATTGTATATATGTAATGTTTTGATAGCCGAAGGTCTTATGTATATAAAGGTAATTATGTTCAAAGTGAAAATGGTTTTCCTATGATCATGAGCATGAGATTAACAAATGAAAGTAGGATGAGTGCGATAAGTAATAGAATGAGTGGTGCTCGGTGGTTAGCCTCGGGTACCCGTCATGGCCCCTAGTCAGGTCGTGACACGGATCATTGCAACGTCTCTATCTATGTCACATGTTACTCACATGATCCTCACATGCTCTCTTTGGTCCCCTATATAAATAAGATCTTGGCATTTGTTTGACCTAGCACTTGAAATATATTATTCTCATTGTTGAAAAGTGTAGCCGCCACTATTTTCTCTGAGCTTTTAAGATCAAGACTAAACAACTCCAAGGACCAGATCCTAAGACTGAAGATGTCTTAAGTCCCAGGTTGTTTTATTCGTTCTCTTTTGGTCTAAATATTGTAAACCTACACTTCTTTTAAGAAGGGCTTTTGTAGGTGTTTGGTTTATTAAGCTTTTTGTGTAGACGCCTAACTATAGTTAATTATGGTGAGTTGAAGTTCAGCCAGAGGTAGTTGAATTAGTTTGGTTCTTGGCTAGAGTTAGTCAAGTGAGTGCTTGCAATAGAGTTATTGCAAGAGAAGGGATTAGTGGGCTAATTTCTTGATTGCAAAAGGCTTTAATCTGAAAAACGTTGCTCAGTTAGTGAAGTTGGAAATCCTACTAGTGTAGGTCATGTTTTTTAATCGTTTGAGCAAGGAGTTTTCCACGTAAACATTGTGTCTTGTTTACTTTCTGTTTTTGCTTGAGGGAACAAATAAGGTAACTGGTCCCTTATCTGTTTTGGTGAACGCTTAGTTTCTATCAATTTTTATCAGAGCAGGTTCTTTCTAAAAGGGTAACACCTAGAAAGGATCACTCATTATGGCTTCTCCACCAAACTTTAAGGAAGAACAGTCAACCACGAGACCTCCAAGGTTTAATGGAAAGTATTATGGATGGTGGAAAACTAGAATGCATGACTACTTGATGGCTGAAGACTCTAAACTCTGGGATATCATTCTCGATGACCCTTTTGTCCCTACAAAGACTTATACTGAGTCTGGAAAGCTTGAGGTAAAACCCGGGAAAGAATATACTGAAGCTGATAGAAAAGCCATTGAAAAGGGGTTCAAGGCAATGAAGATTTTAATGTGTGGTATTGGACCAGATGAATACAACCGTGTTTCATTTTGTGAAACTACCAAGGAAATATGGGAAGCCCTCTTGATGGCTCATGAAAGAACCTCTCAAGTCAAGTAGTCCAAGATAGACATGCTCACCACTGAGTATGAACTATTTAGAATGAAGGATGATGAGTCAATCCAGGATATGCATACTCGTTTCACCTCCATTATCAATGAGCTCCATTCTCTTGGTGAGGTCATTCCAATCAACAAGCGAGTTCAAAAAATTATTTGGTGTTCTACCAGGATCTTGGGAGAGTAAAGTTAATGCTATAACTGAAGCCAAAGATATGGAAAAAATGACCATTGATGATTTGATTAGAAATCTCAAAACCTATGAGGTGAAGAAAAAGAAGGAGCTTGAAAGACGGGAGCCAAGGAAAGAGAAGAACATGGTCCTTAAAGCGGCTAAAAGTGACTCAAGTGGTGATGAATCTGATATGGCCTACATTACAAAGAGGTTCCATAAGATGATTCGTAAAAATGGTGGGTTTTCCAAGATAAGAAGCTCCAGTAAGAACTTCAAACAGAATGACTTATGTCACAAATGTGGGAAGCCTGGTCACTACATCAAGGAATGCCCCCTTCACAAGTAAGATTACTACAAGAATGCTGACAAAGGAGTGAAGAGGAACCAGGTCCCTGATAAGAAGTTCAACAGAAGAGATGTGGCTGACAACTTGGTAAAACAGGCTCTACCTGCTTGGGGAGACTCCACTAGTGAGTCTGAAGATGAAGATACAGGGGACACCTCCATGATGGCTATTGAAGATGAACCTGCGAAGTATGAGTCTATCTTTGCACTCATGGCCAAGTCGGAAGATGAAGATGACAATGAGAATGAAGAGATAAATTTCTTTAATGTTTAGAAAAATCTGAAAAAATTACTTTTAAAATAAATTAATATATCTTGAAAATGTGTTGATTGATACCTATCATAGCCTTATTAATGAGAAAAATGTCTTAAATGAAGAGATTGAAGGGTTAGAACAAGTAAGGGATGATATGGTAGTAAATATTGTGGATCTAAAGGAACAAGTTGAAGTGTTAACTAGGGATAATGTTTGTTGATTAGTCAGATGAACAAATGGGTGAAACACCCCTTCTACGGGAAAACAAGTGGGAAGTGAGACTTATTTTGAGAGGGAGCAGTCAAAAATGGTTTGTGGATAGCGGCTGCTCAAAGCACATAACTGAAAGGATGGAAAGTTTTCTCTCACTCAAGGCCTTGAAAGGTGGGAGTGTGTCCTTTGGTAATGGGAAGAAAGGATATATTCTTAGTATTGGCAAAATTGGCAAGACACTCTCCCATGCTTTTGAAAATGTTTACTATGTGAAGGGTTTAAGCTACAGTCTGCTAAGTGTGTCACAAATATGCGACAAAGGAAACAAAGTGGAGTTCTTGTCTCATGTGTGCACTATCACTAATCTCAAAACTGGAGAAGTGGTACTAACTGCAAAAAGATACAAGAACATCTATGTACCAGACTTTGGCTCATCTGATGATAGCGATTTTACTTATCTCAGTGCTATGGATGATAATGCTGAGCTGTGGCACAGGAGAATGGGACATGCAAGCTTCACCTTGCTGAAAAAACTGTTGGCAAAGGACCTGGTCCGAGGGCTACCAAATGTCAAGTTCAAAGATCACAAAGTGTGTGATGCATGCATAAAAGGGAAGCAAGTCAGGACCCTTTTAAGCCAAAGAATAAAGTAAGCACCTCTAGGCCACTTGAGCTTCTTCATATGGATCTTCGTGGGCCTATGAGGATTCAAAGCAGAGGTGGAAAGAAGTACATTTTTGTGATTGTTGATGACTTTTCAAGATTCACTTGGACATTGTTTCTAGGAACCAAGGATAAAACATTACCTGTGTTTGTATCCTTTGTGAAACAGATTCAATTAAAGTTGGGACATCAAGTTGTAAGTATAAGATCTGATCATGGCACTGAATTTGACAATGCAAACTTTAATGAATTATGTGCTGAAAATGGAATTAGTCACAATTTCTCTGCTCCCAGAATACCTCAGAAAAATGGTATTGTGGAAAGAAAAAAGGGGACTCTTGAAGACATTGCGAGAACAATGTTGCAAGTGATGTGGCTAAAAGCTTCTGGGCAGAGGTTGTTAACGTCGCTTGTCATTTGATCAACAGGTGCATGATCAGATCCTTTCTTGAAAAGACACTCCATGAGTTACTAAATGGGAAGAAACCCAAGATGACTTACCTTAAGGCCTTTGGATGCAAATGCTTTATTCTTAACAATGGTAAGGAGGCCTTAGGGAAGTTTGATGCTAAAAGTGGCGAAGGAATATTTCTTGGGTATTCCTCCCACAGCAAGGCATATAAAGTTTTCAATAAGAGAACTCAAATTGAGGAAGAAAGTATGCATGTGATCGTTGATAAGACAGATGAGTTAGGAAGCAAAGGGACTCAAAGTGGTGATGCAGATGATGGAGACCCCTCAATTCCAAATGAGGTTCTGGAAATCACAAATGGAAAAGCTGAAATGATGAATCAAGTTGAAGTAAGCAATAAAGAAGATGTACCAGAATATCCAAATGATGCTAAGGTACGTGGTCCTTCCATCACTTCACTTGAGGCTGAAGATCGAGTAGTTAATGTTGTGTCAGGCACTCCTGGTGCTGATCAGAGAAGTGGAGATCATGCATCTCTAGATGCGAATGATGGATCAAATGCAGAGGCACCAGGTCCCTCAAGCAGTGAAATTCAAGTATCCAACTGGAAACACAAAAAATCTCACCCTTTTGAAAATATAATCACTCCCTTAAACACCGACATCCAAACCAGATCTAAGGCAAGAAACATGTTTGCCTACTCTGCCTTCATCTCCCAAATTGAGCCCAAGAATATTAAGGAGGCATTGAAAGATGCTGACTGGATTAGTGCTATGCAAGAAGAGCTTCATCAATTTGAAAGGAACAAGGTGTGGCACCTAGTCCCTAGACCAACAGACAGAACAGTGATCGGGACTAGGTGGGTGTTTCGCAACAAGCTTGATAAGTTTGGAAACACTACTAGAAACAAGGCAAGGCTGGTACTTCAAGGATATAATCAAGAAGAGGATATTGACTATGATGAGACTTTTGCACCAGTAGCAAGGATGGAGGCAATCATGATATTGATTGTTTTTGCATCACATATGGAATTTAAATTGTTCCAAATGGATGTCAAAAGTGCCTTTCTCAATAGATACTTGAAGGAAAAGGTCTTTGTCAAGAAACCTCCTAGCTTTGAAAGTCATGCTCATCCTGATTATGTCTTCAAGCTTGACAAAGCTCTCTATGTCTTAAAGCAGGCTCCTCGAGCATGGTATGAAAGGTTGTCAAAGTTTCTTCTAGAAAATGGGTTTACAAGAGGAAGAATTGACAACACTCTGTTTCTAAAGAAAAGAGGGAAGAATCTGCTGATTGTGCAAGTATATGTTGATTACATCATTTTTGGTGCTACTCTTGATTCACTATGTGAATAATTTTCTAAGCTCATGAGAAGTGAATTTGAAATGAGTATGATGGGTGAGCTAGACTTCTTCCTGGGACTACAAGTCAAGCAATCTCAAAGGGAACCATCAACAAAAGTACATCAAGGAGTTTCTTAAAAGGTTTGAAATGGAAAATACGAAGCCTATTGATACCCCTATAGGAACTGCTACTAAGCTGGAAATGGATGAACCTGGTCCTTCTGTGAATGAAACCATGTATAGAGGTATCATTGGGTCACTGCTATACCTAACTGCTAGCAGGACTGACATTGTATTCAGTGTAGGGCTGTGTGCTAGGTTCCAATCAAGTCCTAAATAGTCTCATTTGAAGGCTGCTAAAAGAATATTGAGGTATCTTAAAGGTTCACAAGACCTTGTCCTCTTCTATCCCTCTGGAGCCAACTTTGACTTGGCTGGTTATGCTGATGCTGATTATGTTGGTTACTTGTTGGATAGAAAAAGTACCTCCGGTATGGCACATTTTCTAGGATCATGCTTGATCTCATGGGGTATAAGGAAACAGAACTATGTGGCTCTCTCTATTGCTGAGGCTGAGTATGTGGCTGCTACATCTTGTTGTGCTCAATTGATGTGGATCAAACTACAACCTAAGGACTTTGGTGTTTTCACTATTTGTGTGCCTCTGATGTGTGGCAATACCAGTGCCTTGAATATGGCAAAACATCCAGTGCACCACAAAAGAACCAAGCACATTGATGTGAGGCATCATTTCCTAAGGGACAATGTGGAAAAGGGTTTGATCTGTATGAAGTTCTACAATACAAAATCAGATTGCAGATATTTTCACTAAGGCACTGGGTAGAGAACATTTTGAAAGGAATCCCTTGTAGTTGGGCTTGATCATGCTAAACTAATTGTCTCCCATGATTGGATATGTCAAGAGAAAGGGTACAATGCTCTAAGTGTTTTTTGGAGACATCTAACTCATCTTTATACCATTACAGGAATACTCACATGGCACTCTCAGGACAGCACAAGCACTGAAGCCATTGCATACTTCAGACTTTTGCCTAAGCTTTATCAAATTAGTCAAGGGAACTGGTCCCGTTAACTCAGGTTAGTAGTCAACTCAGAATTTACATACTCTTAAATTATCAAAGTGCTATGTCATCATTTGTTCCCACCGCCCTTTCAAAATTTCAACGTCGAATCATCACACCTTTCAGAACCGACCTGACTTAAATGGAATGACTTGTTTGCCAATGGGAACCGGTTCCTTCACCCACTTTTAAAACCCAACCATAAATTTATCTCTTTCTTACTTTACTCTCAACACTTAAGTCTTCATTGTTCATATCTTCACACATTAAATCGACCATGTTAAACAAAGAAACTTTATCTCCTAGTGTCTCAGAAGTCAATCCTTCTCATTCCTTTCCCAAACCGCTTCCTTCAACCAACCCACAAACAATTTCATCATCTTCACCAGTTTTCCTTCCCAAAGAACCAAACCCTAAAAAGTCATCCCCAAGACCTGCTAGTTTCTCCAAAACTCGTAAAAGCCAAATCCCAAAGAAGTTTGTGCCTACTTCCACATCTTCTAAGAAACCCAATTCGGAAGGACGCACTCATACTATGACGACTTCCCAAAATCTTGACACATCTGTGGAAACTACTGAGAAGGACGATGGTATGGAAGTGACAAGTCAGGGAATGGAAACATAGACTGCAATTTAAAGGGGGAACTTGAGGAAAGTTCCTCCAGCCTCAGGTAATCCAACTTCTCCTGCAAATGTGGATATTTCTGGGGATGGTGGTAACAGTGTGGTAGCGGGTGGTGAAACAAAAGATAGCGTAGGCAACGTCGTTGCTAATGTACCTAGTAACTGTTGACACCTAATTTTTGACCTCCCGTAATTTATTTTAAGTGCTCGAAGTCCTTGGACAATAAATAAAATCAGTTGTGCACCCTAAAGGGTCTAGGTAATTTTTATGAAATTATTTGGGGCAATATTTTCACCCTTTTAAATTGATAAAGAAATCTCCAGGGTAATTTTAATTTTTGTGGAAATTGATGATATTCAAAGATTTTTTTTTTTTTGAAACTAATCAAAGGGGCAAGAAAACCCTTTTTGGATAATTATTTTTTTAATTAATTAAATTAGGGAAAATTAGATTAATGAGTGATTTTGTTCCATTTTATTGCCCGAGGCACTCTGAGTAATTAAAAGAATTGACCATTTCACCTTTTAAATCTTGATTCTATGTGCGTTTGCGTAGTTGATTAAAGTTCTTCTATCTGATTAATTAATTCGAAGCCAGTATGTGCAAAATGAATTTTACAAGTCATGTTTTTAATTATTTAAATCCTAATGGACTAATAATTAGTTTTTCTTTATTTATTTATTAGTTTATTTGTCCCGACCCTCTATGCATATATATATATATATATATATATATATATATATATACACACACACACCATGTATATACCAATATACATGGTGCGTATACATATATGTATATATATAATAGGCCAGTGTTTTTAAAAAATAAAGGACCAGGCCCAGTCCAACAAAGGACCAGGACCCGATCCATTAAGAGATTAAGGAGGAGGGAGTATATACTCCTCCCACCCATCATTTTTCAAGACCCTACGGGTTTGTGGGCAAAGAAAAGAGAGAGGAGGAGGCTAGGGGTAAAACCCTATCGCCGCCTCCTGTTCCACAACCTACCCGCCCCATTTTTTCAGTCTTGTCCCATCGTTGAAACGTGTAACATGGAGGAGAGGATGAAGAATTAAAAGCTTCATCCTTCTCTCACTAGAAAAACGGCCAAACAGGCCCTTAAAGGTACAAATCCCACCCATTTTATATGTATTTCCATCATCATTGCTAGTCTTGAAGTATTTGAACCATTGATTTCATTTTTAGCTTAGATCTAGACCATATGTTGGTTACTTGTGTAAATCCACAAGTCCCACATCGGTAGTATATAACTCGAGAAGCATTCTAGGGTTTCTATAAATAGAAACCCCCATTTGTTTGAAAGAAAGAGGTTGGAAACTAGAAAAGGGCTGAAAATTATATTCTTAGCCTTAAGAGTTCCATAAGTCTAAAAAAAATTAGTTTTAAAAACCTAAGGGTTTCAGTTTGTTTTTATTAGTTCTAAAATTTGCTTTTTTATTTGCTTGTGTGGTGTTGTGGTGGCTTGAGTTTGGCATTGGAGCACAAAGGCCTCCAAAATCCATTTCATTTATTTTAGTTTGATGCTTTACATTTATGTATATCATAGTTAGTAAGATTATGAGTGGTTTTATGATGAAGTATAAGTTAGTGCTTCAGTTTGATGCTTTATGTTTAGATTTATGTCATGTTTAGTCAATAAGATTATGTGTGGTTCAAGTTAGTATTCTAGTTAATTGCCTTCATACTTAGACTATGTTCATGTTATGTTTAGCTAATAAGATTACTGGGGTTTTATGGTAAAGTTTAAGCAGTTTTATTACTTTTTATACTTAGATCATGTTTGTGTTATGCTTAGGTGGTATGACTGTGTGGTTTGTGATAGGATTTAAGTTAGTGTATTAGATTGTCATATTTTATCTTAATTTTGTCTACACTATACCTAGTTAAGGTGTGTGTGTGTGGCTTAGGATAGATGTCTGAGTCAATATGCTGGTCTATTCCCTTTCATTTCAGTTTATGTCCATACTATGCCTAGTTAATGTAATTGTTTGTGGTTTAGGACAAAGCTCAAACTTGATCTGCTTATTGTGATTCCCTTTTGAGTTTGTCTGCATTGTGCTCACTTAAGGAGTTTCGTGTGAGTTATAGAGTAGTTTCAAGTTAATAGATTGTTTTGACTCAACTTTTTAGTTAGAATTTATGTTCATGCTTTGTGACTAGTTGTTCCTTTTTTTTCTTTACATGTAATCTAGACTGTAACATTAAGTTGATGAACTTGCTTCACTTAGACTCCCATTTGGCTTTCCTGCTTGCACCATTGGTTTTTCAGTTGTAACTAAATGTATTTAAGTGTGGACTATGATTTTGAGTTTGAGAAGTCTTATCTGAATTTGGATGTCCTTGCTGCATTTTCTGTTCTTTCATGATTGTCTAAACACCATCAAATCCCTGTTGTGAGGGTCTGAGATGTAGTTTAAGTTGATATGTTAGCCTGATGAAAGTTCTGTGTTTTGATCAGAGTCAAAATAGGTCTGTTGAAGCAATAAGTGGTCTAGTCCCATGTCTCCCATATGATAAACTAGGTTCATGGGGGTTAGTTTGAAGTCACAAGCTCTTTTGAATGACTGATTTGCCTTATGTCTTGTTATTGATCATTTGGAGGTTGTCTTGGTCTGGAGGTTAATTAAGGAAGGGGTCAAGAGGTCTGTCTCAAGTAAGTTACCTAATCTGGTCATTGTTTATCCCATGAGTCTTGTGTGGTCATGTGTTAGTTGGGAGTTTGAAGTCTTGAACCTAGCTTGACCATATTCTGTCCTGCTTGATCATATATGCCACGGAAAAGTTGAAGTCTTGTTATGTTGAACTTTAGCCTGGTTATTGTTGTCTCATCTGATCAAGTACTTGTTGAAAAGATTGAAAGTCTAATAGGAACTGGACCTAGTCTGGTTATCACTTTGTCTTTTTTAAACATGTTGTTTGTCTGTGAGTTGAAGTTTGTCATGTGCTGGACCTAGCCTGATCATATCAGTGCTGTCTTATGGTGTTTTGATTCTAAAAAAATGAAAGTGTGTTGTGTGCTCTTTGAGGAATTCTAGTTGTTTCACTTAGCAACTTGTTTGGCCTGATTCTTGTTTTCTCACCTAAGTCTTACTTACTTGATAGAACTTGGCATTTTGGGGTCACAATAATGTATAATTGAAACAAAGGTGTTAAAAGTGATCCTGGGGAAGGGAGGGTCTTACTTTGGCCAAAGTATTTCACTTGGCTCTGCCTTTGTCTTGACTGTCCTATTTGTGGTAAGTGTGGAAGTTTATTAAAATACATCTGAGTAGAACATGTGGAGTGTGTGGTTGTGATGTGTTTGAGTCCAAAAAGGTTTCTAATGTTGCTATAATAAACAAGGTTCAGAGCAGTTATAAGATGGTCTATGTTTGATAAAAGGTGGGCAAATCATCTAGTCTAACAGGTTGATTAAGAGGTAATTGTTATGTTTGTTCTCACCTAGCAAATGGAATATGGCTTCTAATAAAAGGGCTATAAAAGGGGATTTAGAGGTTGGTAGTTTGGCAAGGAGTGTATGCATGTGTATGTGGCCCGTGGCCCGTGGGTCATGTCTGTGTGCAGGAAAACCTTTTTCTTTTTGAGAACTTGCTATCTAGTTATAATAATAGGTCAGGATAAAGGATAAAATGAGGAAGGATGATGGGATCTTTGTTACAAATATTGCTTAACTTTTCCTTGTGTGGTCTTTTCTGGTTACTGTTGTATTTCCCTTTGATGTTGAGAGATGAGTTCTTTTAAAAAAGAGTGGTGATAAGGCTAAAATGATGATGTTGAAAGCTGTTGATTTTTTCTTTGTGTGGTTTGATCTTGATGGAAAAGAAAATGTGTACTCTTTCCTTTGAACTACATTGCGGTCAAGAACAAAGACTTTTTTTATGACCTTGATTTTAGTTTGAAGTTATTAGGGAAAACGAGTTTGTTATCATTTGCTATGTGTCCATGATGTGTCTGTTTCCAGTACTTATAAGGGAATTTGATAATAAAAGGTCTTTAAAATCTGGATATGGTACTTACAAATCAGCTAGTTTGTTATTGTCTCCTATGTGTCTATGAGGTGCTTGTTCCCAGTACATCATATTTTTACTTGATAACTAAGGTTTACTATATAATCTGGGCATAATATTTATGAATTAGTCAGCTTGTTACTGTGTGCTATGTGTCTGCAAGGGGTCTATTCCTAGTGTTCATAGTGAATTTGGTAACAAAGTCTTTAGGATCTGGGCATTAATCCTATGGGTTCATTATGGAAACTGTATGATAGAGCTAAATTGTCCTAGATCTTCCACGGCCTTTAGTGGTGTCACTAGGGTATGAGGGGGAGTGCATAAAGGAGAGAAAAGAGGTCTTGGGAGAGTGAAGGTGAGCCTGGGCATGAACTGGAGGCAATGACCAATGGAACCCAGGATCCCTTTGCTGAAAGGGAGATTCAAGAGAAGGAGATGGGGAGGTAATGACCCCACTCTATCCTGCTTCCCCTTTCCTTACCCTGAGACCCCATCTTTTTTTCTTAGAACTCCTTTTCGTGACCTTGGGACACACCAAGACCATAGGTGACTTGGAACAGTTTGACTATGTCTAACAGGGAGGGGAAGATACACCTAGAACCAAATAAGCTACTGCAATACTTGGTGTCACGACCCAACCCCGTGGGCCATGACTAGTGCCCGACCTGGACACTCGTATACATACCTGTTAGATATAGTCAAACTGAAGCTAAGGTCAATATGGAAACTTGCAAAAGAACTCCAAAGGTTCATAACATTATATATATATATATGTCCGAATAACTGTCTCCTGAGGAGTCACAACTGATCAAGACATAATATGATACGCAAGCTGACAAGGCTGCCATTATATATCAACATCATACGCAAGCCGACAAGGCTGCCACTTCAGATGAACATATCCATAGCACATCATATAGACACCGCTGAACAAACTTATACACAACCCACACAAATGTCTACAGACCTCTAAGAGTATCAACAGTGACATATGACGGGACAGGGCCCTGTCGTACCCCTGCATAAACATATATATACATATACATCAAAAGGGCTGTACCAAAAGTCTAGGCTCCGGAACAACGGAGCTCTCCAAGACAGCTGAAAGGGAATCCTAAGCTGGAGGATCACCAAAGCGAGTATATGTACCTGCGGGCATGAAACGCAGCCCCCCGAAGAAAGGGGGTCAGTACGGAATATGTACTGAGTATATAAAGCATGAAATACAGTAAAGAGGATCATAACTGAAATAGAGATTACCAGAAACAAGTATGACTTTTAAAACATCAATACACTTGCCTTATGAAATGAAAATCATGCATATCAATATCATATATCATATATATAACGTGTCCCGGCCCTCTAGTGAGGGACTCGGTGAATAAGGTCGCCACATACCATCCTTGGCGCCATAATCACATCATCACATCATCACACCATCATATTATCACACCATCATATCATCACATCATATATATATATATATATATATATATATATAACGTGTCCCGGCCCTCTAGTGAGGGACTCGGTGAACAATGCAGTGAAACTGTGCACGAAAACGTGTCCTGGCCCGGGACTCAGTGAAAGACATATTGAGGCACGCACGAGCAGAGTAGTGAGCAACTATATGAAATTTAAATCATATCTGAGACTCAATGGAATAATCAAAACGATATCATTTGGAAATCAAAACGATAGTCGTATCAAATACCTTTCAGATGTCACTGTGGATTATGTCAGAATAGAACTTCTGGAATCATATATACGTATCAAGATATATCAAAGAACCAATGGAATAATCAAAACGAACTATCATTTGAAATCAAGACAATAGTCATATCAAATGCCTTTCGAGTGTCACTCGGAAACATATCAAATAGAACTTCGGAAAATCATAGACACGTATCAAAACCATATGAAATAGCTTATAGAAATCAAGAACATAATTATCCTAGTGTCTCTAAGAATAGGAATTTCTTTGGATTCTTATACACATCGTCTGTTTATTTCATAAGGATCATGCCAAAAAGAAAGAAGGGTTAACTTTACATACCTGTTAACGATTAATCGTAATCTCGTTCGCTTCGTTGCTCCTTTAGCCTATTTAATATAAAAGTAGCGCTATCGTTAGTAATTATACTTTCTAGTTCGTAAACCCGTAGCCCATCGCTTATAGAACTTATTCTTTAACTCATACTTTCTCGTTTAGGCTTTTTCATTAGTTAAGGACTTAACGAAAATCGGGCAGCATTTCCCCTGTATATTCGCCTAACTCGAATTTCCAATTATCCTCCTGTTAACACAGAAATACCAACAATAGAGATATACGTACATAATTCGCACAATTCAGCCCATAACAATTCTAACAACCCAACAACCTTTTTGAACCTATCTCAACCCACAATTTTATATAACAACAATTTCATGCATTTTCCTAATTCCAATACTATTAACACAATTACACCATAAAATAAAAAAATCTTACCAATTTTTTTCTCGGAGGAATTTCTACGCTCAATTGCTCTAATTTTACAATTTCTTCTTCTCCAACTTAATATCCAATGTTGCTATCACCTCCTTGAACTTGTAATTCACTTGGAACTTGATCAAAATATGCAACAAAAATTATTTTGCTCCATCACCATGGCTGGCCTAGAGTCTTGGCAGCCATGGAAGTTTCTTATTTTTTTTTTCTCCAAATTTGATCTTATGAAATGAAATGAATTTGCTTGTCTATTCATCATCCAACTATATATATATTGCCCCTACAATGGACACGTACCCCTCCCCTTTATGATTCACTAATTGGTCTCTTGATTTATTATTGTTTTATATATTTTTTTTCGGGTGGGGCCCACAATTAATAATTAACTTAATTAATATTAATTAATCACTAATCCCTACTTTATAATCTAGTCATAATTAATTAATTCCTAATCTCCGATAATATTTTTACACTAAATAAAATTTATAAACAATTTATGTTCTAATTTAAAATTAAAAATTAAAGGTTTCTATTTCGTGTCCGAAAATGATCTCGTCTTTAACTTGAGTCGATTTACTCGCAAATAATTCGATGTATAAATATACGGGGTATAACACTTGGGAAGTCTGAGTGTTATGTGATTCCCACCTTGCCTTCTGAAAATCCCTTTTTGTCTGAAAGGTTTGTAGGTTTTTTTAGCCTTACTTGTTTGAAATTAGTTGTGTGTGTAAAGGGAAAATGAGGCTGATGGTTGTGTTATATGAGCCTGAGTCCACCTATGAGAAAACTAAGTGTCCACTGGGATTTGCCATTTTACTTTGCTGTTGGCCATGTGCCTTTGTCCATTTTTCCTAACTTGTTCATCCATGACTAATGTCTAGGACCTGCCACTTGGTTTAGTGGTTTAGACTTATCCTTTATGTGATGTTTGGTCTTTTTGTTTGCCAAAACTGTGATCTTGATGTAAATTCATTTCTTGCTTTCCTCTTCCTCCCCTTCCGTTCTTTGGAAAAAAAAAACCTTAGATTAATCTAAAATATGTTGAAGGAATACTTTTAGGAATCAAAACTATTGACAGCCTGTTTGGTTGACTTGTCCATTGAGATTTCCCTTCTTTTAACAAAGTTATTTTTATCTAAAGCTTACTTATCTATTAATCAGAGGCCTTGCTTTATGCACCAGTTTGTGGTGTGTTCAAGATAACAAAGAGGAGTAATTTTAAAAGATGCTAGTTCTGAATATGTACCCTAAAAGTTCTAAACATGGCCATGAGCCTTGGCTATCTATGAGGTCTTCCTAGGTTTTATTTTTTTCTTTTCTCTGAGAATACTGTGCTTGTTCTGGACTTCTTTGTGAGCAATCTTGAGCTTAGTTGGGATAGGGTGAATGCTATCACTTGAATTAGTGTAACTAGGTTTTGTTTCCTCTGGGCAGTGGCTTTGAACCGTAACAAATGAGTGGGTTAGGTTGTCTGAACATAGGAATTTAGAACTTTTCTTTTATTTATGAGGAGTCCTAGGCTAAGTGATTGTCTGAAAAGAGACCAGTTTGCATTTGACCATAAAGCCTCCTGAACATTCTTTGATATACCTGAAGTGTTCTAGTTTACTCCTTCTATTTCTATGACTATCTTAACAAGTCCATGTTTTTGATTGATCATTATCTGTGCTCCTCTAAAACAGTTGTGTGCATTATCCTTGTCATCATCTAGTCATGAAACTGAGTGTACCCCTTCATTACTTCTATGCTTGTGGATTATCTAGTCTCACTTAGGTGCTGTCATTTGCTATGTTTGATATAGATGCCTCCCTCTAGAGTATGGTACTTGGTTGTTGTTTGTTTATGAGTTTGCTTGAAATATGTTGCTACTCCCAAGTTCTATACTCCCTTTTCCTCTAGTTTGGATGCACTGGTTGAAGATAAACTATGGTAGTTCGGGGTCGTCCAGGCCTTCTTGGTGTTAGCCATGCCTGGGGTTCTTAGAAACTCCTTGAAACTTGTGCGATAATAGGAATATAAGGCAAGGACTTAGTCCCCATGCCATTTGCAAAACCTCCAACCAAGGCAAATCCACTCAAGGAGAAACGGGGTAAGTGTAGAATAATGTGAATACCTTCCATATTTTTATACTATGTACAATTTTACCATTTTAGTGATAAGTTCAGTGTTTATAAACTAACCGGGTCCTTTTCTTCCCCCCCCCCCCTCTCCTTACTCGCATGGCTGCTCGGGTCCAGCCAAAGCCTACCTATTGGGCCAAATTAATTCAAAAATCGAGTCTGCAAAGACAAAGCAAATAGCAAGGCCCTAGTGTAATTCTATTTTATTATCATTTTAGATTATTTGTTTAAAGCTTTGATGTACTTGTAATTTGTATCAAAACTCATATTATAGTGGAAAATATTATGGTTAGAATTAGCTGTCTTAGGACAACGGTGCTTATACTATTTAGATGACTTTAGGTCCCTAACGAATTTCCAAAACCACAAGAAAATTCAACGGTTTTTTTTTTAAAAGTTAAATGTAAAAATGAGATTTCATTAACTCCTTTTAACATAACTCATTTTTTAAACCCCAAACGGTCAAAAATGATTATTGGTAACAAAAGCATTTTCCAAAACATAAAAAAATTACCAACTCTCTTATAAACAAACGTGTTTTCTTAGCTTAACACAAAAGAGTTTCCTTCTTTTATAACTGCTTGAAGTAAATTTTGGGCCTCAGCCCGTGGATAATATCTTAAACGAAAAATTTTGTATCATTTATGAGTTTTTTTAGAAAAATATAGACCAAATTCCATACTTAAGCCTTTCAATTCTAACAAGGACCAGAATTGACAAAAAGAAATGTATACACAGCTCTATTTTTTCCGAAAATTAAAACAGAACCAAAGTTTTTTCTGGGGTTGCAGATTTGGGCCAAAGAGAAGGCCATGAAAATGAGTATATACAGCCAAGATATACTCCTTTGAACAAACAAAAATGTTCTTTCATAACGTGAAAACCAATTGTAATACAAAGTTCTGGATAAGACTGAGCGTACCAAAACGGAGCGACACGAGCCAAAGTATGAGTATGACATGAATTTAACACTATAAAAAATCAAGAACTTCGTCTCTCTCTTCGTTTATGAAAATAAAATATACTCCTTATATATAAAAGGAGACTATTTTTACAGGGATATTGTAAATCCGAAACTACAATACCGTGTATATAAGGGGGACATATTCAAACTCTTTTCCAAATGATATGCAATTTACACAAAACTGACAGTTTCTTTAAATACGAGGATAAACACAAAATAGACAGTTCAGGCAAATACTCATACTTTGGAATTCGAAGGTCAACCGTATAATACAGATCCTTAATATTGGGGTACCTAACACCTTCCCCAGACGATCATTAGAACCCTTACCTAGAACTCTGGATTACGAAGGTTTTTTTCACGGTATTTGAATAAACCCTTCGAACCCTGCAGTGGCTTATGAGAAAGAAGTAGCCGATTTCTTTGTAAATCTTCAATATACTGCTGACTACTCACTGGTTTTCCAAGTTGATGTCGTGGAGTTCACCCTCACTGAAGAGCAGCTAGGGAAAATTCTTAGTGTTCCAATTGATGGAGTAAGTAGACCGAAGAAAGAAGACAAGGCTACTGCAGACTTCAAGTTTCACATAGTTAAAAGGGGAGAGAATGTGACCATTGAGACCATATGTAAGAAACAAATGAAGTCTTAGTATCAGTTGCTCTTTGAGTTTGTGAACAAGGCCATGCTTCCTCGGACTGAGAAACGGTGTATTGCTTCCAAGACGGGCCTGGTCTTTATGAAAATTCTAGGTGGTGGCCACTTGATCATTTTGCCTGGAATAATTTTGCAGCACATGATAAAGGTGGTGGATGTCAGGGATGATAAGCATGGTCTGCCCTATGGCTTTCTCCTTACCAAAGTTTTTGAGCATTTCAAAGTGCCTCTTGGTAAAACCTCCAAAGGGACCAAGAAGCAAATGTTCTCTATGTTCGCCCTGGAGGAGTGTGAATGTGTCCCAAAGAGGGGAGAAGCAGGTACCTCATCCACTATATCCGGTCTGATCGAAGCAAATGAGAAAATCTTAGCTGATGTTGAGAGGTTGCAGGTTGAGAACACCCTGCCGAAGGCAGAAATCACCAGACTGAAGTTGGAGGGACCTGGTCCCAATGGTGATTCATTGAAAGAAGTTGCAGATTTACGAGAGGTTAATTCTAGTCTCACGAAGAAAGTTGTCGAGCTCCAAGAGCAAATCCTGGCTAATCACAAAGCTGCGGATGCTCGACTAGACATGATGTTCAAAGCTTTCAACCCTGTCAACTCTTCCAACCCTGCCCAACCCTGATCTTTTATTCTGTCAAATTCCTGCACCTTTCTTTTTGATATTTCCCTTTTGACAATTAAATTAGTATGTTTGTGTTGAATTGATTACTATATTTTTATACTAAAATATCGTTCTGCTTGGCACATTCTCGGATTTTTGCATATGTTTTTCCCCATGATTGGTTTGCTGTTTTTGTTAGTACTCATGCTGAGTTGCCCCTGTGGCCTGAGTTAATATTTTTGAAGTTCTTATTGTTTATGTCAACCTTTGTCTCTTTTCAATGATGCCAAAAGGGGGAAGATGTGTTCATATTTGCAAAAGGAACCTTGGTTCTCAGAATGAAAATGAGAATATTATATGCTACATGTTGTTAGGGTCAAATCTGCAGGGGGATTCTGGTTCTCAGAGGGAACATCACTTACTAGTTTGCCATCATTAAAAAGGGGGAAATTGATTACTTATGAGTTTTGATGATTGACATATGCATTAGGGACCAGGTCCCCTAGGCACTGTACGAACGTGACAGTTGTAAAGTTGTGGCACTGTTTCGACTTGCAGAGCCACAGCGGGACAGACAGATCATTGCAATGTCTCTATCTATGTCACATGCCACTCACATGATCCTCACATGCTCTCTTTGGTCCCCTATATAAACAACATGTTGGCATTTTTTTGACCTAGCACTTGAAATATGTTATTCTCATTGTTGAAAAGTGTAGCCGCCACTATTTTCTCTGAGCTTTCAAGATCAAGACTAAACAACTCCAAGGACCGAATCCCAAGATTGAAGATGTCTTAAGTCCTAGGTTGTTTTAGTCATTATTTTTTGTCTAAATATTGTAAACCTACACTTATTTTAAGAAGGACTTTCATAGGTGTTTGGTTTATTAAGCTTTTTGTGTAGACGCCTAACTATAGTTAGTTATGTGAGTTGAAGTTCAGCTAGAGGTAGTTGAATTAGTTTGGTTCTTGGCTAGAGTTAGTCAAGTGAGTGCTTACAATAGAGTTATTGCAAGGGGAGGGATTAGTGGGCTAATTCCTTGGTTGCAAAAGTCTTGTAATCTGAAAAACGTTGCTCAGTTAGTGAAGTTGGAAATCCTGCCAGTGTAGGTCATGGTTTTTAATCCCTTGATCAAGGAATTTTCCACATAAACATTGTGTCTTGTTTACTTTCTGTTTTTGCTTGAGGGAATAGATAAGGTACCTAGTCTCTTATCTGTTTTGGTGGACGCTTAGTTTCTATCGGGAGGGGAGACTTAGGAGCCTACAAATTTTAAAAATATATTCAATTGTACAATTTTTGCTTTTGAAAATGGAATTGGAGGACCGAAAGTAGCAATTCCACCAAAAGAACACAGGTCATGCCAAGAAAACCTTAACATTAGCTGTAACGATAATATTGTCCAATATAAGTGTCGCTTTCAGAATTCAAGATAAAAAATTATTATTATTTTCAACTATATATTTATATTAAAGAATTACTTCTTCTTAATAGTGATCAATTCTCATGAAACTGTAACGACCCGTCCGGTCGTTATTTAATATTGTGCGAACCCATGCCCAATCTAGGTCTAGGGTCGTAAATAATAAGCTCTATGATGTGATTTAAGGGCTAAAAGTGGGAAAAATCAATTTCGGAAAAAAGTAGAAATTGCGGGCCAGGGAAAAGAAGCGGACCCCTATAGCGATCACTAGACCGCCATAGCGGCTTATTGACTGCCGTAGCGGTCCACGCGGGGCAGTGACACATTTTTGGTCACTTAGTGTATTTTTCTCTCCTTTTTCAATAGAAGACTCGCTCCTAGGGTTCCATATGAAAGACAAACCCTTGACACTAAGAAAAAGAAACCTTTCTAAATTTCCTTCCCACCATTCCCTATGGATATTACCACTCATGAATTCAGATGAAGGCTAGGAAGATGAGAAATTCTTGGAGATTCAATTAGCTGTTCATCAATGAGGTAGGTTATGGTTTATTTGAGTTAGACTTTGATTAGCGAATCGTACATACTTTTAGAGTTTACGGGAGACTGCATGATTTGGCCTTCGGGCATGGAGTTTGGATGGACATACTCTTTAATGTGACTAAAATATTGTGTAAATTGTAGCTAAGGTAATAATGAGTTATTATTAACAGAAAGTGTTGTTATCACTGAGGGATACTTCGTGTTTAATTTATGCAACCCTAGAAGTGGGTGATTTCCGTCCTTATACCCGACTGTGTTAAATATTCACATGGTTGTTTTCCTTGAAAACAAGAGATTTGTATTGAAAGAATTATATTGAGTTGGAGTGGAACTACGCCTATCAAGGGCGAGATTTATGATTGTTTTGATATATTGCATCGTTGCATTGAATTGCATGGTTTATGAGGAAATAAAGGTAGCAGGCAAGGCTGAGTGTGGGCATTGTGTTATCTGGTCTTGTGGCTGTTGAGTCGAATACGCGAAATATATATATGATTTGGATCTGCGTCCAAGGTTCGCTCCGAAGCAGAGATTGTGCTCGGGTCCGAGGAGTGAATCTGGAATGAGTGGTACATGGACACCATGGGTCCCCTGCAGGTCATGACTACTGAGCAATGACATCAGATAGCATGCATGTACAGTGTGTAGGAGCCTTTGCATCGCATTTTCATTTCACTACATCTCATATTTCTATGTTATATATGCGTGTACTACTATCGTTGATATTGCATATTCACCCTTATGTTTTTGTTGAGAATCTAGGGGGAGAGGGAATTAATATATGATGCATGTAGTAGTGGTGACAGATAGTGATTTATTTCCCTAGGTGCATCGTATTGTAGTAAGTAATTTAAGTAGGTGAAACTTTACGAACAAAAAGGGTAGAAGTTAGAGTATACGATGAGCGCGGAGCAGAGGAGTTACTAGGTTGGATTAAAGGGAGGGAACAATTGTGATTTAGTAGAATACCGGTAAATTTTGGAAATAAAAGAAGTGAACATTGAGAGCGGAAAGGTAAGGGGTGAGGATGTAATAACCTTTATTTAGCATCTTGAGGTTCATTGACTTATGCTTATCTTATTGACTTTATACTGTGTTGCGTAAACTAATCTTAGTCAACCTATGATGCTTATCAATACGTGTGGTGTACTGATACTACTCTTGCTACACCCTTTCTGGGTATAGATGTGTTGCAGGTCTTAATTGAAGTTTCGCCGTGGGGATTTTCCTGACATTCTCCTACAGCCTCGCTTATCTCACTCCCGGCGGAGGCTATGTCATTTATTTTGTCTTCCTGTACTATAGGAGCTCTTGTACCTGTCTAAACTAGATCCCGGGAAATTGCTTTTCAGATTTATTGTATTTGAAATAGTCTGTACGAAGTTTTACTTTAATTCTGTAATTTTCAAAGATGGTTGTCGTATGGTTTTAGATGTTGGGTTTATTGGTAAGGGTTCGCCAACTAGATTAGTAATATGGTAGGTGCCCACACAACCCGTGGGTTGGGTCGTGACAGAAATATCAAATAAATAGAATTTTCTTAGTAAGTTATACCTTGTATTTATTAATTTTTCTTAATGATGCGAAATGACCTAAAAGCAACACTTATTTTGGGAAGGAAGAAATACCAATTATGATTTGTTTAATTATTCATGAAAAGCTGGGTACTTCTCTTTATGGTATTTTGGCCAGGAAGGCTGACAAACTCACTTTTCCATCAAAGGTCGACGTGACCTTCGATCTTCCGAAGTTGAATATTGAAGTCAATGGTGATTGTACTAGAAAAACATAAGATAAGACCCATAAAAAAAATATATAATCTTAAGAGTCGACCATTTATTTATTGAGGATCTGTTCGGATAAAGACCTTATGTTAAATTAATGAAAGAAAAAAAAAACTGATAATAAAACACTACAGCTTGCTATCCCTTTCACCTACGTACCGCCAAATTCCAAAAGACTTAAGGGGTCGTTTGGTAGATAGTCGAAATTATCCCGGGATTATAATTTCGGGATTAATTTATCTCATCTATTGGGATAAGAAGGTATAAGCTGGGATATCTCAGCACTAATTTTTGTACCATATTTGGTACAAGGTATAAATTTATCCCAGGATAAATTTATACCATCTATCAAACATGGTATAAAAATTAGTGCTGGGATATCCCAGCTTATACCTTCTACCAAACGACCCCTAAGGGTTCGTTTGGTATGATGGATAAGAAAAAATAGTCTTGGGATAAAATTTAGTGTCGCCTTATCTCACGTTTGGTTGGAATAAAATCTCGGGATAACTAATCTCGGAATTAGTTATCCCGGGATTATAGTGTTTTTTTATCCCACCTTAAGGGTGGAATAACTAATCTTGGGATTAGTTATTTCCAACCAAACGAGCCCTAAAAGGGTTGCACCTGAGAATAAGGGAAAATGAAAGACAAAATTGGGTTGATTTCAATAGGGGTATGTGTGCATGGATTGGATTGGTTCGGACTTTCAAATACCAAATTAAATTAATTGTGTTGGATTTTTAAATACATAAATCAAATCAAATCAATAAAAGAAGGGTTTTTCAATATCGGATTTCCTCCAATGTTTCGATTTTCTCGGATTTTTTTCGATAAAGTCTTTATACAAAACATATAACTTGTGCTTCAAATATTTTTTTAATCCTAATAAGATACAACTTATATCTAATTAAGATATTTTTCTAAAAAATAACACAAAATGTGAGATTAGTGATGATATTGTATTTAAATAATCAACAAAATAAATAAATTATGAAATAGCATAAAATGAATATAGATAACAAATAATCCATAATAAAAATGGTCATAATCTACACGTTCTAAGTCATGCTAAATTAAGTACGGCTAGTAAGTATTAACTACATGTCTAAATATTAAGGAAAAAATAAAATTAAGTTATATATTTTCAGTGCCTAAATCAATGCAGAACTAAAGACTAGATATCCAGCATTATTATTATTATTTCTAGTGGTAGAATTGAATTTCTTTTGTTAGCATTAGTATCATTGTTTTGCACGGATTTCCCTTCAAAGGAGATGGTCTTTAAGTTTTGCCCTTTGTTTAAAAAAGTAGCCGAAAATATCTCGAGGTTCTAGGTTCGAACCCCCGCTCAGTAAAAAAAAAATCACAAGGCAAGACTTCGCGAAAAGTTTGCCTTAAGGTCTGACTTTTGCTACGAAACTTTGTCTTGTGATTTTTTTTTTTTTTACTAAACCTGGGTTCGAAGTTAGAACCTCGGGTTATTTTAGGTGCAGTGCAAAAATTAAAGATCAGTATTAGAGGGGAAAAAATTAAAGACCACCCCAGAATAAGGGCAATCGTGCAAATTGCCCCATTAGTATTGATTTGGTTTTAATTTGGGCTTTATTTGAGTTACTAAGGGCAATTCGCAGGAATGCCCTTCTTTTGGGGTGGTCTTTAATTTTTGCCCATTAAATTGGTGGTCTTTATTATTTGCCCTTCGCCTAATACCATGAGGTTTGAGGTTCGAATCCCAGCACAGTCAAAAAAATAAAAAAATAATCGCAAGGCAGAGTTTGTATATAAAACTCTACCTGCAGGCAGAGTTTGAAAGTATGCCTGCAGGTAGAGTTTTGCATTCAAAACTCTGTCTGAGGCCTAACTTTGTTATGCCTCAGGCAGGATTTTGAAGGCAAACTCTACCTGCAGGCAGAGTTTTTTATGCATGCAGGTAGAGTTTGCATTCAAAATTCTGCCTGAGGCATGCAAAACTCTGTCTGCAAATCCAACTTATGCCTTGTGAATTTTTTATTATTTTTTGACTGAGCGAGGGTTCGAATCCGAAACCAAGGGGCTTCTAGCAAAGGGCAAAATTTAAAGGCCACCAATTTAAGGAGTAAAAATTAAAGACCGGTGCTTTTGAGGGACAACCCGCACAAAAAAATGAGGTACTAACATCTATGTATTTTTTTGCGCGGATTGCCTTTCTATTGGAGTGGTCTTTAATTTTTGCCCCTCAAATTGGTGGTCTTTAATTTTTTCCCTTTGCCTGGAATACCCTGAGATTCTGGGTTCAAACTCCGACTCAGGCATTAAAATTAAAAAAAAAAATCGCAAGGCAAGGGTTTGGGAAAAGTTTGCCTTATTAAGGCAACCTATGCCGGATCTGGCATAACTTTAGTTATGCTTTAAGACAACCTATGCCGTCTCCGACAGAGGTTGCCTTGACATAACTAAAAGTCTGCCTTATAAGACAACCTCTACCGGATCCGGCAGAACATTAGTTATGCCTTAAGGCAACCTATGCCGCATAAGCCAGACTTTTCCAAAAGCCTTGTCTTGCGAATTTTTTATTTTTATTTTTATGCCCGAGTCGGGGTTCGAACCCAGAACCTCAGGGTATTCTAAGCGAAAGGCAAAAATTAAAGACCACCCTGAATAAGGGGCATTCCTGCGAATTGCCCATAGAGCTATAAAACTTATTGGACTATGCAAAATTCTAAGTCCAAGCTTAAAATAATATGTACAAATTACATTACAAAAAAATATTTTACGTATAAAATATTCTTAATAATTGTATACTATAATGTCGGGTTGGTGTAGTTCGGTTTGACTTTTTTTAGTTAAAATCAAACCAAATCAATTACGGTTATTTATTTTTTTCAATGCCAAACCAAGTCAACAAAATAATTGTGGGGTATTTTTCTCAGTTGGACCCGGGTTATCGCTTACGTGCGGTTTGTAGGTTTTCTTTGTACACCCCTAAATTTCACAAATGATCACTCAACCTTTATTGTAGTAAATTTATTATATTATTTTTTAAAATACAAAAATCACTCAACTTTAATTATAAGTATCACAGAAAGTCATCAAACTATCTTTTGTAACAAAATAATCTTTTAACTTTACAAATCACTAAATATTTGTCTGTAACCAAAAAGTCATTCAACCTCGTCTAAGTATGAGAAGAATAGCTCTTTTGTTTCCTCCTAATAACTTTATCTAATACTTAAGCAAAGTTGACTGACTACTTGGTTAAAAGAAAATAGTTTAGCTAGGGATTTTTCGTAAAAATTGTAACTTCCAAGTTTTTAATACATTCGTTAGTTTTGCAGCACGAAAAAAAGCTTCATAGTTCAATTAAAGATGGATAAATCGGAGAATGCCAATGTCGTTTAGTGTGTTATGAACCTCCTCCCAAAGAAGACTTTCATATAGATCTTATTGTAAGAGATTTTTGGAATACTATTGTTGAAGGTACAATATTTTCATAATAACTAGTATCATCACAGCACATGGTTGACTATCCCTTTCGTAGTAAGTTAGGTGCAACGTATATTTACAAGAAGAAGAAGAAATTTCTTTATTTTTCTCTTTGGACAACAAAAAAGGAAGTGGTCCTAACTATCAAAATAATGAAAATAACGACACCAAAAAAAATTGATATAAAACTTTTAACTCATTTTTTAGTCATGTGGGAACATCCTTTAGTACTCACTGACTCATTGTAATTTATTTATCCCTCTTGGCCTAAAAGAAGGGACTAGCATCAACGCTTAGTACTTTGATCAATTAAAGTAATTAAAAACTTCAAATTTAAGAATGTTATCTTTAGAGGCTAGAAGATTATATTTATTATTTTAAGTGGTTTGAGATGAGAACTTTTTGGTTGTCTTATGTGGAAGTACTCGTACTTAGAATTTCTAAAAAAAAAAAAAAAAATATATATATATATATATATATATATATAGCTTATTTAACATTGTAATATGTCAGCAAAATTCTACAACAGAAAATGAAAAAAGAAAAATGAATAAAAGTTCGCTTTACTTGGACTACCCTTTCAAACCCAATTTAGTTAATACCAATATTATATTATACAAGAGTCATTATATTATTTTATCTCACATTCAAACTCAGATAACAATAAATGATTAGTTTGTAACGAAGTACATCCACGACCATTTAAATTTGTCAATAAATTTCATTTAGACATTGAAACTACACCTTGTTTTGATTGTGTGCCTGAGTACGTGATAAAGTGTTTCTATTAGACGCTTTCAGCTCAATTTTTTTTTAAAAAAATTGCCCCTCTCTCAGATATCCATTACATGGATAAGTTAACCACATAAAATATATCACCTTTCTCATATATCTTTATTATTTCCAAACAGTTTGTGTTTTTCAGTTTACCCTTCTCGAAGACTACAAACACCTCAATTATAACACATAAATAGAGTAAATATTCAATGGAAAGATTATATCTTAAGATATAAATAAAGGTAAAATAGTCAAACACCCCTCCTAATTGATGTTTTATTAAAAGACGTGTAAACTAAAAGCACAAACTGTTTGGAAAGTCACCTGGTAAGTGGAATTGGTGTAATTACTAGGGTAGTAATTACACAACCTAGTAATTATACAATATTGTAATTACAATGACCTGTTTGTTTGTCACGACGTAATTACAGAATAATTACAAGCATATTGTTTGATTGCACATGTGTAATTACACAGTTAGATTAGTTAAAAATAAAAATTAATAATCAAGAACACTCAAATGAATGTTAAATCCCCCGTTAGATTCTTCAATGTGTGGTCTGAACATCCTGATTTTGAAACAATAGTGAAAGAGGTGTGGCAGAAACAACTAGCAGCTGGCAAAGTGGAGTCTACTTGAAAGAAATTGAAAACTCTTAAACCTGGCTTCAAGAAACTGAATACTCTAGAATATAAGGGCATCACTCAGTAGATAGAGAAGGTTAGAGATGATTTAGTGGCTATCCAGGAACAACTAAAATTGCAGTACTCATATACATTGCTAGAGGAAGAAAATAAGGCTGCTCAGAAATGGTCTTTAAGTGAGGAGAGCATCTTAAAGCAAAAGTCTAGGGTCAAATGGATCAAGCTAGGAGATGAAAATAATAAATACTTCTCTGCTGTTATGAAGGAAAGGACAAACAGAAAGCAGATTTTAGAACTCACTATTGCTAATTGGGACAAGATTACAACACTTACTGGTATCAGGGATGAGATGATATAGTTTTACAAGAACTTGATGGGATTTGCAGCTCATTCCTTACCAACAATCAACAAAGAGATAATGAAGAATGGGCCAACACTAACACATGAACAACTACTTAGTTTGAGTGCTGAGGTGACTGAAGAAGAGATTCAAGAAAGGTTGTGGGCTATTAGTGAGGACAATGCTCCAGGGATTGATGGATATAATTCATGTTTCTTCAAGAAATCATGAATACAAGAGTTCTTCAGAACAGGTAACCTATACAAACCTGTAAACTGTGTTGCTATAACTTTAGTACTTAAAGTGACAAACCCAACCAGCATAAAGGATTTCAGATCCATTGCCTGTTGTTCTGTCTTGTACAAGATCATCTCTAAGGTGTTAGCAACTAGATTATAGAAAGTGATTGCCAGTATCATTAGTCAGGCCCAGGCAGGTTTCATACCTGAAAGAAAAATTGCAGATAACATTATATTGGCCCATGAGATTGTCAAAGCTTACACAAGAAAGAATACTTCCCCAAGATGCATGATCAAAATAGATTTAACAAAAGCTTATGACTCTGTCGAATGGATTTTCTTTGAACAAGTTATGGTGGAACTGGGATTTCCAAAAAGATTTCAAGATTGGATCCTTGCTTGTGTGAAAACTGTCAGTTACTCTTGTAACAACCCAATATTGTTTTCAAATGTTTAAAAGTATTTCCTTAGTTATAGTTTACTAATTTTAGCGGGTTACATATCGAAGCGGGTATTGATCATATTCGTATAATATGTATGTATATGTATATTTATTCCAGAGATTAATACTGATATATGTATGATCTCTCTATAAATAACTAGTGGTTAGTGGGTTAGATTTAATGATAGGTTAACTAAGTAATGTTTTAAGAAAATAGTAGAGTGCATAGAATATTGCATTAGTTTAAGGGCAACTTACATAAATGACTACAATTTGAGGTTTTTTTTAGGCATAGCTACACTTTAGCTAATTACATTTCGTAGCTACAGTAGATTGTATTCACGCGTTACAGTAGATTGTATTCAAAATTCGGATTGTATTCCAAATTCGGCTGAGTCAGATTTCGCTTTATTCAATTCAGATGTATTCAACTAAGTTGTATTCAAGTCAAATATATTCAACTTAATTGTATTCATTTGTAGTTATTTTTACACTGTATTCACTTTATTATATTTAAAATCGGTTATATACAAAAAAATATCCTTCAAAATACACCCCAAAACACTGAATTTTGCACTAAAAAAAAATTAACGAAACTGAAAAACTGAATACAAGAAATAAAATTCACTGTATTCATTTGTATACAAAAAAGATCTTCTTCGAAATACAGGCAAAAAACACTGTATACATTGTATGTATACAACAAATCAGTGTATTTTGTATTTTCCGGTTAGATTCCAATCAGATCTGACTGTTTCCGGTTAGATTCGGGCACCGTTTCCGTCAAGATCTGACACCGACGCCACCAGATCTATGAAAACACCGTCGTCACGGCCATCGTCACCAACAACCGCCACTGTATCCTTCATCGTCACCAACAACTGACGATGTATCCTTCATCTCCGGCGATACAACGATGCCGGGAAAAGAGAGAGAGAGAGAGAGAGACAAAAATGGAAGTACTTCCGCTAGATAACTCCGCCAGTGCTAGCGGTGACGAAGGGAGTAAAAGGAGAATGCAACAAAGGTTGACGGTGGTCTATGGGTGGTTGACGGCAGTGGGGCGCGGATGACGGAGGGAGTAGATTTCGACGACGCCGTCGAACGTGTCGACGGTCCGTCGACACGCTCGTCGATTTACTTACCTGCAGATGAGCAGTTGCTAATCCTCAGAAGTTCAGCCCTGCATACCGTCATTGTACATTGACGGTCCACCGACATGTTGACGGTCCGTCCTTATGCTTATCAGAACAGATTTCTTATTTTTCTCGTTTTTTTCGCTTTCCGAGCATTTTAACTTCAAAATTCCTGCACAACACATAAAACACATCAAACTAACACAAACTTACTCGAAAACAAGTAAAACTTAGAGTTAAAGAGCATTAGATATGCCAAAATCTCGGCACATCAACACCCCCAACTTAAAGTGTCAACTAACAGACTCAATCTCAAATGTCTCGATATCACAAAGCAAAGTTGTCTACAGTGGTTGTGGCAATTAACTTCCGGCATATCAAGTGTATCACAATGACTCCCCCCCCCCCCCCCCAATAAAGACAAAACCAATCAAGGACTCGTTGCAACTAACCATGAGGCTTCAATTTATGACATCTAGTTATCGCAGAAACCATAGCGTACACGAATCAAGACTCACGGGAAACCAGTCACTTAACAAATTCTAATGCTCTCACAAAGACCAAAGAATGTCCCAACATATATGTATACGCAGAATGGGACAGAAGTCAAAGGAGAAGAGAAACACTCACACTCACAAAGAAATTCTCTAGCTATACATGCAAATACCATAAGCTTGCACTTATTTTCAGCGCCCTCGACTTTGGACAGTTCGGCTGTGATCACACTAGGACTTTTTTCAAGGTTGTAATGTAGGCTTGGGGACGGGTAGGATAGATATTTGGATAACAGTGACTCACTCTCCTTGAACACTACATCTTATTCTTCACTTTTACCCTTTTCACCTTTTGTTTTCTTTCCTTCTTTATTTTTGTTGCCTCGGTGTGGTTTTATTGCGATTCTACATCCCTAATTTTTTTTTCTTTTTTTTATCGATGATTTCATTTTTTTTCTTTTTTACACTTACCACACAGCAGCCTTTTAACTAGGTACTTTACTTCAACCCCACTTTAGGATTATGCCTCATATTCCCTTTAGTCCACCTATCACCCCTGACTTAGGCTTTTAGCCTCAATCTTATGATTTTAGTGCCAAGGAGGGACTGGGTGCAAAAGGAGATGGATATTTAGAACGGGTATCGGCTTGTTACGGCTAGTCAAAAAACAGGTTTTCAGGCTCAAAATGGCTAACAAGGGATATTAATCTATGGGTAGGCTTATATTTAGGCTAAACAGGGGTTCTTCACACAAACAAAGCCTAAGCTCATTTCACAGCTTCGCTTATCTTCAGAATGCAGGCACGACTAACCAGGCAAGTTCTAGATTACATACACCACTAGAGAATATATCCACAAAACCTCACAACACATGGCATCAGAATTGTCAACACACTATTCTCCCCGCTATAATTCCGCACACAAGGTAACTCAATAATCTAAATGTCACACAAAGAAGCATGCATGTCAATTAAACAACCAAGATACATCAAATACTCCCACCCCCAATTGAAAAAGTCTGCAATGTCCACAATTCAGAAAAAGTAATACCGGGGAGTAGGAATACCTGTGGCGCACTAGGCGCGCTTCTCATCTCGCGACTCATCGGTCTGCGAGGCATCAGGTGGTGTAACCGCACAAACAGCAGTCTCTATAGCAGCATCAGTAGCAACATCAGTAGTGGTCCCCGTAGGCACTGGCACTGGAGTAGGAAGGGGTGGTGGCAATGTCTCACCACTGGGAGCACTGCTCGAGGTGGCTCCTCTAGTCCCAAACTGGACATTCTCCACGAGCGATCTCTGAATGGCCTCTGCCACCTGCTGCTCCTCTATACTCGGACCCCTAGGGCGAGTGCTCTCTCGCACCTCTTCCTCATCACGGGCCACTCTTTTTCTCTTTCCCTGACCACCTGTTGCGGTAGGCGCAACTAATTGCACCACTGGGAGCTCCTCCTCAATATCCCCCGCAACAGACAGTGGTGCTGCTACTAGGCTAGGATCAAGGACCTTCAATAATGCAACATCAGCCTTAAGCTGCTCTAACTCTGTCCTCAAATCATCTGTGGAAGTGGTCGGGCGAGCCATCTCCAATGCAGTCAATCTCAACTCAAATCCATCCAATCGAGCGGACAGTGTCTTCCTCATAGGATCTAATGCCTCCTCCACTCTCGTCCTCACATAATCATCCAGTTGGTTTACTATGATCTTTGACTGTTGGTCCGCTGTAGCCGTATGTTTTGCAAATTTCCTAAAGTTATCCATTGAGAAGGCATATGGATCAACTCTAGCAGTACCCTGGGGCTGTGCAGCTGGACCCGCTGGCTGTAGGACTGAACTCGGAGGTGGTGGAGCCGAAGTCTGTGGCTCAGGAGTATCAGTCTTAGTCTCAACGGAATAATCTCCAATATCAGTAGTTCGGATCTCAGAATCTGTAGCCTGTATAGTCTTAGTAATAGGGGCAGCAGTGGCAGGTAACTCCTGTGTAGAGTCACCCGCGTCCTAGGGATGATTCAGCTCCTGCGGTAGGGGTACCCTTCCAAGTGCCACTGGGAACCCATTCGCTTCCCCTTGGCTCTCATCAACGGCCTCATTCTTGCTCTTTTCTACCGAGTAAATCGACGAAGCTGTAATTCGGTGGTCGATATCATCTATAAACCGCACCTGTGACCTCCGAACAAAATCTGTAATCAGGCATGGAAATATCAGGGAAGTGTTGGGCTGGGAAGCCCTCAACTGTATCTCCGTACTAGCCAATGCCCCGAAATCAGTCAGGTATCTGGACATCAATGCGGCTACCACAACCTACCTGTCAACCGTAAGAGCATTATCGGCCTGAGTGGGGAGAATCCGCAACTGCACCACACTCTACCAAAATTTTCCCTCTAAAGTCAACCACTTCTTCTTTATCCGATTCTTCAAATTAGTACACTCGGCTCTCTTGGTCGGGCGACCCACCACAGTAGCTACTCAGTCCCTGACGGACTGTTCCTTATGTCTTAGCAATTTGTCTTCTAGCTCAATGGTCTGCCTCGGGGCGGTGTAATTATTACCGAAATATACTCTGTTGATAGGCTGGGCAAATATTTCAACACTCACCCCTCTGATCTCAACCTCACTCAGTGGCGATATCTCCCTCAATTTCTGGCGCTTCTTTCTAACTTTTCTGATCAAGGCCCCATATGCGGCATATATCTCGCGAACCAAGATTGGGCAATACTCCCCAGGTGGCTCCTGCATAAACTCTAGCTGATAGTGGCGAATGAGCTCTCTGGCCTTGGGTAAGATCTCTAGCCCCTCGAAACTGATCCGCCGCTTTTCATTTATGGTGCGGTTCTCATGCTGAGTGTCGTCACCTTTTAATTCAATGTCATAGTCATATAGCTGCCTGGCACCCTCAACAGTGAAACGATCCTCAAGCCTCTTGCTTCTAAGTTCCCAAGCCCTAGCTGCCTCAGCATCAGTATCAGTATCAGCCTCATCATCACCAGGCTGAGAGCTTGGACGGGTATGGGATCTAGAATGTGCCTGAGAGGACTGAGCAGCATCCTCAGTAGACTGTGCTCGCACAGCAGGTGAGGCATCTCCAGATGCAGCCTCTGATCCCTCCTCCTCAGATCCATCACCGGACCCAGATGTATATGATTCCTCCTCGTCAGACTAAGAGGAACTGGGAGGTGTAGGAGTTGGTACTGTGACCTGCATGTTCCACGGGGGAGGAGCAGCCCTGGTCTTCTTTACGGGCATAACCTCAGGCTCATCATCCGACCTCTCATCTCTAAGTATGGGTTAGCCACCGGGCCTCCTTCGACACGTTGCTCTTTGAGTTTTCCTCGAGCCACCCCCTCGGGTGGTTGTCAACTTAGGTGGCGCTATACCTGTTGACGAGCATTTTGACGACGCCGTCGAAGGTGTTGACGGTCCGTCGACACGCTCGTCGATTTACTTACCTGTAGATGAGAAGTTGCTAGTCCTCAGAGGTTCAGCTCTGCATACCGTCATTGTACATTGACAGTCCGCCGACATGTCGACAGCCCGTCTTTGTGCTCTGGTGTAACTTTGCTGGTTTTTCGAGTTTCAGTTCCTGCGCACTCAATACCTGTGAAAAAAATAAAAAAATAAAAACTAAAACCTATAAAAACAAAATTACATAATTTTAAAATTGGGTTGCCTCCCAAGAAGCGCTTGATTTAACGTCGCAGCACGACGGTGTTATCAGTTTACTCTTGGTCGGGACTCGCCGTGTCAGCATTCGTGCCAAGGTGCTTCAACCGATATCGGTCTACAATTTTATCTCCGACAATCGTACCATGGTAGTGCTTCACCATCTGCCCGTTCACCTTAAATGTTCGAGTTCCATCTTCAGACTTCAATTCAACAGCTCCATGGGGTGAGACACTTACCACTTCAAAGGGACCTGACCACCGTGATTTTAATTTGCCCGAAAGCAGCTTCAATCTAGAATTAAATAGCAAGACGGGGTCACACTTGTAGAATTCCCGCTTCAGGATTTTCTTGTCATGATACTGCTTCATCCTCTCTTTGTATAGGGCTGCACTTTCATAAGCCTGATAGCGGAACTCATCCATCTCGTTGAGCTGAAACAACTTGAGTTTGGTCGCTTCTTCCCAATTCATGTTCAATTTCTTGAAGGCCCACATGGCTTTATGTTCGAGTTCAACTGGCAGGTGGCATGCTTTACCAAAAACTAGCTTGAAAGGCGAAGTCCCAATCGGAGTTTTGAAGGCAGTCCGATAGGCCCATAAAGCATCATCGAGCTTGCGGGCCCAATCAGTTCTGTTTGCATTCATCGTCTTTGCTAAAATACTTTTTATCTCCCGATTAGAGACTTGAACTTGCCCGCTTGTCTGAGGATGATACGGGGTTGCCACCTTATGCTACTCCATACTTCTCCATCAATCCCCGCAAAGGCTTTATTGCAAAAGTGAGAACCACCATCACTGATTATTGCCCTTGGGGTACCAAAACGAGTAAATATGTTCTTTTTCAAGAATCCCATGACACTCTTGGTTTCATTATTAGGTAAACTCACCGCTTCCACCCATTTGGAAACATAATCAACAGCTACCAAGATGTATTTCATGCCACAAGAGCTTACAAAGGGACCCATAAAATCAATTCACCAAACATCGAACACTTCAACTTCCATTACAAAGTTCATGGGCATCTCTTGCCTCCTACCAATATTCCCCTGCCTTTGGAACTGATCACAAGAACACACCATCAGATTAGCATCATGAAAGAGAGTAGGCCAATAATAACCACATTCGTGAACCTATGCAGCAGTCCTCGTACCACTATGATGTCCCCCAACTGGAGAGTCGTGGAAAGCCTTCAAAATCTCCAATACCTCACTCTCTGGGACACAACGCTGAATAATGGTATCAGCGCAAGTTCCGAATAAGTATGTTTCATCCCAATAGTACTGACGAACATCCCGCAAAAAATTCTTTTTCTGATATGATTTTATCTCGTCGGGAATGATACCAGTCACCAAGTAGATAGCAAAATCGGCAAACCAAGGTGCCACCTACATAGACACCACCAAAACTTGCTCATCTGGAAACACATCTTCAATCTCAAGTTTTTCTGCTGGCACCCCAGTTTCTTCAAGCCTAGAGAGATGATCTGCGACGTGATTTTCAGATCCCTTTCGATCTTTTACTTCGAAATCAAATTTTTGTAACAAAAGGACCCAACGAATCAGTCGCGGCTTAGCTTCCTTCTTTTCCATCAAATACCTCAACGCCGCATGGTCAGTGTACACCACAACCTTAGACCCCAGCAAATAGGATCGAAACTTCTCAAAAGCATATACTATTACAAACAGTTCTTGCTCAGTCACCGTGTAGTTCATCTGCGTCGCATTAAGTTTCCTACTAGCATAGTAGATCGGGTGCATAATTTTATTGTGCCTCTTGCCAAGCACAACACCTATCGCAAAACCACTACCCTCACACATCAGCTCAAAAGGTAAGGACCAATCCGGAGTAACAATCACAGGAGCAGTAGTGAGGCGCTCCTTTAATTCATCAAACGCCTTTCGTCACTTGTCATCAAACACAAACTTAGCCTCTTTTTCAAGAAGCTTGCACATCGGGTTAGCAATCTTGGAGAAATCCTTGTTGAAGCGCTTGTAGAACCCAGCATTTCCTAAGAAACTTCGGACACTTTTGACTGAGATGGGTGGAGGAAGTTTCACAATCACATCTATCTTCGCTTGATCGACCTCAATTCCCTTTTCAGAGATTTTGTGACCGAGGACGATCCCTTCCTTCACCATAAAGTGACACTTCTCCCAATTTTGCACCAGATTTGTCTCCTCACATTTTTTCAGCACTTGACCCAGATGGTCAAGACAATCATCAAACAAATCACCAACAACAAAGAAATCATCCATAATTACCTCTATGAAGTCCTCTACCATGTCAGAAAAGATCGACATCATGCACCTCTAAAAAGTGGCCGGTGCATTACACAACCCAAAGGGCATTCGGCTGAACGCAAACGTCCCATACGGACAGGTAAAATTCATCTTCTCTTAATCTTCCAAGGCAATGTTGATCTGATTATAGCCTGAGTATCCATCTAGGAAGCAATAGTAAGACCTCCCAGCCAGCCTATCGAGCATCTGATCGATGAAAGGCATGGGAAAATGGTCTTTACACGTGGCAGTATTCATCTTTCTATAATCCATGCAAACACGCCACCCATTAACTATACGAGTGGAAATCAGCTCATTCTTTGCATTAGGCACCACAGTGATACCTCCTTTCTTTGGTACACATTGAACAGGACTTACCCGCTTGTTGTCTGCAATCGGATACACTACCCTAGTATCTAACCACTTTATCATCCCCTTTTTCACGACCTCTTGCCTGTTCTGGTTCAATCTCCGCTGATGCTCAACACTCGACTTGCTGTCCTCCTTTAGCTAAATTTTATGCTCACAAATACCAGAAGGAATAGCCCGAATGTCTGCTATGATCCAACCAATAGCACGTCTGTACTCGCGCAAAATCTCCACTAAATGCTCAATCTGTTCCTCAGTCAACAATGCTGAAATGATCACTGGCATTGTCTTGTTCAGACCAAGGAACTCATATCTCAAATGTGTTGGGAACTGCTTAGGCTCAAGCTTTGGAGGCTCAACAATAAAAGGCTTAACTGGTGGAGTAGTTCTATTTGCAAGATCAAGATCAAGCTTTCTTGGGTGGTACGTATAGGAACCTCGACCCTCAAGCGCATTTATAGTTTCCACGTATCCCTCCATATCACAAGCATCAAAATTTATCAGAACTATAGTGAGAGCTTCTCCCAGACTTTCTTATTCCATTTTATGTTCGACAGCATCATCAATCCCATCAAACGAATCAATAACCGAGATCTTCTCATAAGCGTTTGGCAACTTCATCCCCTTGCTTGCTTAGAAAGTTACTTCTTCATCATTCACTCGGAACTTGATTTCATTCTTTTCAGAATCCATAAGCACTCTTCTCATAGCAAGGAACGGTCTTCCCGAGATAATGGGAATATTTCTATCCACCGCACAATCCAGAATCACGAAATCAGCAAGCAACATGAACTTACCCACTTGCACCAACACATCATCTATAACCCCAATTGGCTCTTGATAGATCTGTCTGCCATCTGTAATCGCATAGAAGTCGGTCTAGGATTCCCCAATATAGATTGTTTGAAAATAGCAAGGGGCATCAAGTTAATACTCGCCCCATTATCACACAGAGCACGGGCGAATGCATGAAGCCCAATATTGCACGGAATGGTAAACGCCCCTCGGTCTCCCTTCTTCTAAACTGTAGTGGAAGCAATAATTGAAATCACACGATGAGTTAAAGTCACTGTCTCATGTTGAACAGACCTTTTCTTTGTAAGCAGGTCTTTCAAAAACTTAGCAAATCCGGGCATCTCTTTGACAGCATCTAAGAATAGAAAATTCACTATTAACTGCTTCAACTGATCATAGAACTTTTGACACTTAGATTCATCATTCTTCTTTGCCAACCTCTGAGGAAAGGGAGGCTTTGCTTTGTATATTTGAGTCAAAGGGCGAAGAGCCCCTTTTATCGAGTGTTTCCCTGTATCAGCAACAACTTCTGGAATATCAGCAACTTGTTCTTCACCACGGACATCCTCATCAATAATAGGTACATCAGAATGCACCTCTTCTTCCTTAATAATCGGCTCTAGATCAACCACCTTCTTGTCAGCACCTTCAACTATTTTACCACTCCTCGTGCTAATACCAAAAGTACATTCCACTCCCCCACCATTCTTCGGGTTTGGAATCCTATCACTAGAAAGCCCTCATTTTCTAGCAGGATGTTGTTCTCTAGAAAGATCACGCATCTACTATTTAAGATTCTGAATAGCTGCTGAATGAGAGACCACCGTCTCTAATAGCCCAGATAATGTCTTTTCAGTGTTTGTCTGACTTGCCAAAACTTTCTCAAGCATTATCTCCAACCTCGAACTACCTTGATCATTAGATTGCCCTTTTGGTGGAATATAAGGGTTGGAACTTCTGTTCCCAAAATTTTCGTTGTTGTTGTTGTATCTCCTTTGGTTCGGTCCACCATGTTGTTGTTGTAGTTCCTTTGGTTGTTGTTATAGTTCCCTTGATTGTATGACCCCTGCCCTTGTTGGGGTCGCCAGTATCTCTGAATCGGCCCAGGACCATCCCCCTTCACTATGTAATCTGCATACTGAACATTCTCAATTTGCGAAGGAGGGCCCTCTTGATACGGAGCCTCTGGGACTTGGTTCATTCCAGGCGGCATGCCTGAGATATCTTCGCATACGTTTACCTTCTTCGCTTCTCTGTCATCTAGCCTCTTTGTCAGTAAAAAGAGACTAGTATCCAATTGTGCCAATGTCTGCGGCATTTTCTGGCTATCTTTCACAATATTTTGAATCAACGGTGTTCTAAGTGATAGCCCATCAGAAGTACTTGAATGCCATTCTTGGCTATGCATAGTCAATCAATCAAGTATATCAGTAATAGTAGCATAGGACTTATTCATGAAATAACCGCTGGCAGCATTATTGGCTATCGCTTGGGTCATAGGATCCAACCCTCTATAGAACTTCTCCTTCAAAATCTGTTTTGGATAACCATGGTTTGGACTCCTATCCAAATATTCTTTATATCTCTCCTAAGCTTCAAAAAGTTGTTCCCCATTACGTTGTTTGAATTCGGAAATCTGATCACGAATTTCAGCTCTTTTACTCGGGGGATACCACTTCCTGAGAAACACTCTGACCATCTCTTCCCATGTAGCAATAGAGTTTCGGGGCAGCTTTGTGAACCATTTCTCGCTTCTCCAACTAATGAATATTTGAAGAGTTTTAGCCGGACTGCTTCTTGAGTCACACCCCGTTGGATATGCTGAGAGCACACATCCAGAAAGTTTGTTATATGTTGGTGAGGGTCATCATCGACTGCATTCCGAAAGTATCCCTCTTGTTTGAGCATATGATAAAGGGAATTATCAAACTTGATAGTAGTAGCAGTCACCCTCGGATGAATGATTGCAGATGCAAAATCTTCATCTATTTCTGGTTCATCATCAAAAACATTCTCGACTGGAAGTTCGTTGTTGGCCATGATCACCTGGTTTACAAGGTAGCAAACGAGGTGTGTTGGAATATGACAAAGACTTTAAGAAGAGTAAACACTATGTAGTAATTTCAAAACCGTATTCCCCAGCAACGTTGCCAAAATTTGATACGCTCAAATTACACCTATTAATGGTATAACGCGGACGTTGTCAAATATAGTAACCCAACTAGGTTGGGGTCGAATCCCACCGAAAATATGGTGTGAAAAATTTACTAAACTAGTATTATACTAATCTAGCGGTCCTGGTGTATTCCAAAAAAAAGGTTTTATAGTTGATTTGGTTTGTGGACTAATTTAAAGTGACTAAAAATTTAAAGTTGTAAATATATAGGTAAAAAGAATCAAGGTTGTGTCCCCGTCAGATAAAGTGTATGATCATGGGTATCGATCTTGAAATACTTCTAATGGACTTTTTGTATGGATGCACTTAACCTCTATGTGAATCTAAACTATTTCCTAATAAGAAAAGATTATTTCTTTCTATGCTTTTTCCAAAGATAAGAAAGTATGCATGAAGAACGGTTAATTATGCCAAGTAAAAATTCCTCTTATTCCTAAGTGAATTTATTAAATAAGGTTTAAAGCCATGAGTTCTTATTATTTGTTCTTACCTAACCCTAGCTATTTTCCCAAATAAACTAAAGTTTATGGCGTTAGCTAATGTTTGCAACCACTAACTATATGATGAATACGAAGAACAAATAAACCCTAACAACCCATTATGCGTATATCTTTCACGATCCCCAACCACAACACACCCATCCTTAGGTTCACACCTTAGTAAAGGTGTTCAGCTACTCATGACAATAATAAAACAATAAAAGATTGAAGATTGCATAATTGAATTATTGTATTTGAACTTACGAATAAAACTTGAAAGTAATGAATGTAATTGTTTGGAACTCTTCAAAAGCAATAACAACTCAAAAGTAATTACTACAAGTATAAAACTCTAGATGTCTAAAATATAAAACCTAAACAGGTATTTATACAAGTCAAACTCGGAATAATCAATCCCAGTCCTGCTCCAGCTCGGCTTGCACTTCTACAGGTCGTCTTTGCACTTCAACGGTCGTCGACATGCTCGACGACCATATCGACTATTTGAGTATACTTTTATCACTCTGCAGGAACTCCACCGTCGAAGCACTTCAACGGACCGTCGATCATATCGACGGTGCAAGTCGACGATCTGATGATTTTGTTACTTCGCAGGAACTTATTGACAAGGCGATTTGACGGACCGTCGAGCATGTTGACGGTCCGTCCTTATGCTTATCAGAACAGATTTCTTATTTTCCTCATTTTTTTCGTTTTCCGAGCATTTTAACTTCAAAATGTCTCCACAACACATAAAACACATCAAGCTAACACAAACTTGCTCGAAAACAAGTAAAACTTAGAGTTAAAGAGCATTAGATGTGCCAAAATCCCGGTACATCAAAGGAGCAGTGGTGTGTTGTTGTTGGTTGGTGGTCGGAGCTCCGGCGGCTGTCTGGCTGAGAGCAGAAGCAGTCAATTTTTTTTATAAATAATTATAAAGTATTCTATTTTAGATATATATGTAGCTATTAATTGTATTTAACATATTACTCTTAGTTATAGGATGTAATTAATATAAACTATAGCTATTAAATCTAAATATGTAATAGAGTTAGTTATGCCATGTAAATTTTCCTTAGTTCAATGGGTTAATAAGTGGGCCCAAACTCATCCTTTATGGCTGAATAGTGGAGTGCCTAAAGGAAAGAAAATATGGAACGTGAAGTTGGTTTTTATTTTAGTTGGGAGAAAATAAAAGCATTACGGCACCGACACTAGTGGAAACAAAACTACTGCTATCTCAATTCCATCCATTATTGATTGTGTGAGAGTTTTCTTGGAAAGAAAGGGTCGTTTGGTTTGGCCAGGAATCAACAAATAGATTAAGAGAACTTTCCACATAGGCTTACAATTTTTTTTGCTACAGCAAGTATACAGGTTAAGGTAATTTCTTTAGTCTGGTTTGAGTATCATTATTACGATGCAAACAATTATGTACGAGTTATATATAAAATATTGAGTTGAATTGTAATTAATGAGATGTGTTTTTAATCTTTAACTTCAAGAATTGAGGTAGAATGTTGAGATTTATCCCTAAATTTAAGACCAGGGAAATTTTGAATTTGACCTATTAATTGATATCAAGATTGAAATTTGATTATAGATTTAGACTCCATGGCTTATGACCAAGAGTTTACTTTGACCATGAGGTGTCTTAAAAATTATGGGATTAGTTTCCGTAGACTAATTTGGACCCATTATTTATGTTATTGAATAGATTGAGGCTATTGGAAATCGCTTGAAGAGTATTTGGCATTTCAAGAGAGGTTTGCATTCCGGTTATAAAGCAAGTGAGGCTTTAACTCTCAGTTTACTTGATTTTCATAAAAAGCATATGGTTTCTATTGTATATATACATTTAAACCATTTAGTTCGTGTGAGTGGGCAAGCATGATCTAAATTGGATAATTTTCAAGAATCTAAAGTAATGATCATATGAGTCCTTTAATGTAATTTCGCTCAAATAAATACTTGCTGTATGTGTAAAGTTTTGAATTGGTATTGATTGGATAGTTGTTCCACTGTATCATATCTTCAGAGAGGCATACTCCGAAAGGCCCCACTGGGTTCGGTTGGGGGTTAGATGCCAGAATTATAAGTGACCAGTAAGATTGTGGGTAAATAATCTCTACTCCAGAAGACGAGGTAAGACATGGACAAATATGTACCGTGTCCCGTGAGCATAGATTCAGATTCAGTGTATTTCATGCGATGCTTGTTTATGCTTCATGATTTCAGCTTCAGCTTCAGTGTTTGTATATATTTAATATACTTGTATTGTTTATGCAATATCAGAGATTTCTAAGACTTGCCCCTAGGATAAGCTGAGAGTGTGTCGATGATCTTGCTAGGTCTTTTAGACTCACACTTCTTGATGTTTGTATGTGTGCAGGTATGGTTAACGGCGACCAAGTAGCCGATACCTGAATATTCCAGCTTTCTTCAGTCCAGTTCAGCCGAGGTGAGCTACCATTAGATTATGGCGGCCTCTTCTTCTTTAGTTGACTTAGTAGTATTCCGAGTTATGTCTCGTACTTTTGTATTCAGACTAATCGTTCCATGACTTTGACATCTTATGGGGTTTATGGGCAAAATTAGAATTAGTATTTCTCTTACATACTTTTCTTTATATTATGATGAGACATTGAGGATAATTCGTTTATTCCGTTAATTTTTGCACGATTAGCTTAGAGGGTTCACCTTATCGGTAGAAGCTCGTCAGGTGCCCTGTTACCACCTGAGTGTCAAATTTGGTTTGTGACAACTCTATTATAGTGAATGGGGAACCATCACCACCATTTCCAGCAGCTAAGGGGTTGAGACAAGTGTTACGATCCGCTTTTACACTTGCGTATAAAAGTGTAACAATAACTTGGCTCTTTGTGTGAAAACAGAGTCGCCACCTAATTTTATGGAATTAGGAAACCGTTTTGGAAAAAAGATTTATTTATGGAAAAGAAACCTTTTAGTACCAAAGAAAGGGTAAGGGTTCTGATGATTTCCCGAGGAAGAGGTTAGGCATCTCAGGGAATCCGCAAAAGCGGTTACCGATAGATTTTAAGTATTTGGCTAAAAAGAATACAACTTATTTAAAGAAAGCGATTTGGGAAGGAAAAGTTATTAACTTAAATAAATATTTTATTTAGAAAAGATTGGCTAAAATATAACTCGTTTAGAAAGTGATTTAGAAAAGAACAGTCATTAATTTAAAGAAATATTATTTTTAAAGAAACGGTCCGAAAAGAAACGATAGAAAATTACTTAATACTTAGACGCTTATATTGGTTCACTTTGTGAAATAATGTAGACATTAAATATTTCATGTAAACGTAAACTTTTTATTTATCTCGGTTTCGATCTTGAATAAATTCAATTTCGGAAGCTAGACAAATACCACTTAATTGAAGACCATTAATATTCTGAAAATTATTTTCATTAATAACCTAAATTTAACCAATGACAAAGAAATACCCCTTTTATTTTATTATACAAACTACTTTTTTATTTAAGAAAAGAAAGAACGGACAAAACTGATTTAATGAACTTAAGCAAACTAACCTAACTTACAAACTGATTAGAAAGAAAGAAAAAATCCATATTTTAATAAAAGAAGCACTGGTTTTTATCCTTTAATGAGAACGAGACAAAATCTCATTTTTATAGGAAAAAGGAGTTGATAACAGAACAGGATTTAATGGTAAAAAAGATAAAATAGCAACTAAATGTACTCAAAACTGCCTGCTGGGGCTTTATTGAGTTTCTAAAAAATATTTACACAAAATGTAAGCAAAACAGATGCAGAAATTTAAAGAGAGAGAGCAAAGAATCGGGCCTCAATCCCGATAAAACTATTCTAATAGTCGGGCTTAGTCCGAGAGAGTCTAAAAAGGGCCCTGTCCTAGGTTCTCTTAAACTTCCGCCCATGATTTGCAATTTTTCTTTTCCTCGAATTGTTGCTGTGATCTGCTACTATTTCAAGGTACTGGTGATGCTGTCTGGACTCGATAAAAATGCAGGGATTTTGTGTTAGGCCTAATTTTGAGCAATGAAACTCAAACGAGAAATGAAAGGAACTCAGAAGAGAGATATTTTGGCTAAAACTTGCTTCGAAAAAAAAGCTTTTAGATTTTACTACTCTTTTTTAGAACTTCCAAAACTGAAAAACTTAGACTCCAAAAATATCCCTGCTAAAGGGCATCAAAGCCCTCTATTTATACATGAAAAAAGAGGGTCGAGGTTCAATTTGAATTTCAAAAAATAAAGAAAAGAGGGGGAGGGGTTCGGCTCGAAGTGACAGAAAGAAAAAAAGGAGAAGGGATGGAGCACTTACACTGTTGCAACGGCGAAATTCGTACAAATCCTATGTTTCGAGGGGGCATGGGCGATGATGGGATTTGTCCCTTCCATGGCTCTCTTCAACATAGGGAAGGAGGAAGAGATGAGACATAAAGAGGGCGAAGTTGGCGGCAGAGTTGAGGTGAACGATGGGAAGTCTGGGCGGCCAAATTGAGAGGTCTGAATAGTCTAGGGTTTAGGGTTTCTATGTTTTGGGGGATCTGATGGGATTAAAGGTGGGGATTTAATTTGGGCCGTTTATCAAATATTGATCGATGGTCCAGATTAAAAGAAACATTTAAATGAAAAGGACTATTATATATATATATATATATATAAATCTGTATACATAAATAAAGGAAAAACAAAGGGGAAAAGAGATGACCATCGGATTAAATAGTTGGTCGACCCAAATCGAAAGAAAGGCTTGATCTGCGTCATGCCCACGTGGCACGCGCGGATTGGGCGAACAAAACTGAAGGGATTTTAAAAAAAAATACTAAGTGTTGAGCACTTTGCAAATGTGGCCAACGTCATTTAAGAGCTAGCCAAATTGATTTAAACTGTAACCAAAATATTTTAATTGAAGCCATAAATTACAGAACTGAACAAAATTAAACATAAATCGGAAATTAACTAGTTTTGAACAAAATTGAGGCAAATTATTATGCAATTAATTAACTAAACTTCTCGAACTTAACAAAGTTAAATAACTACTTACAAACGCGGACTAGTTACCAAAATTTAATAGTGAATGACTCAAAATTGACTAATTAATTAGACATGTGGAGGGCTAAAATTGGGTGTCAACAACTGCCCCTTACTTTGGCCAGGGATGATGAAAGAAAGCCTGGGTAAAGAAAATTGACAAACCCGATTTTGTCCGACCACCAATTCATCTCTTTGAATAAAAATGGCATGAATTTTGAAAGATTATGGTCGGACTCTTGTATTGAGTTTCCTGCATATCTCATGTTGCATGAGAATTCAAGCCATATGTAGTTCAAGATACGCCCCATTTACGCAAGATTGAAAGTGTTCAAGGCTTGTCCCAATGTCGAATTATTGAGAAGTTGGGTAGCCCGAGAATGCGATGTGCGAAAAGACTTTAGAATACGGCCAAACTCAGGTCTCAAGTTCACCTACATATCCCCGGTATGGGAAATCCGGCTGTATGTAGTTCGATTTCGTCAGTTGAAAAGGTATCCCTTATATGGAATCAACCTTTGGCTTAGGATAGGTGACGAATGATCTAAGCTATGGAAAAGAGGCTTGTAGTCTCTTAGTCATGAATGTGGTGCACTTCACACCCATAAATAAGAACTCACATGGACATAATTCTCATGGGTCTCAAGTGTGTCGTCACCATGATTTGAAAAGACGATAGTGGTCTAGTAGGGATTCAGAATTTGTACTTTGAGCAAAACTGACCGACAACCGATTTTATCCCCTCGATAAAATGACTTTGACACGGGAGAGTACCTACGTGCCTTCTTACAGGGGTGTAGTTTGAAAGTAGTGAAAGTCGATTCTTAACTCTCTTTTGAAAAGTTTAGGTCCCTCTTCGGTAAACCCATTTCGTTGCTGAGATGACGTTCCACGTTGCTCCGCATGCATCTCGAAATTCATCTGAAATAAATAATCTTTCGATGATTGGGTAAATAGTGCCAACTGGCACTTCCAAATGATCGTTGTCTTCGTTTGACCCTGATGGTAGCTCTCTGAAAAGAAAAGCTCGACGGCAACTAATGGAAAATAAAGCCCGACGGCAATAGAGGAAATGTAAAGCTCGTCGACAACTGCTGGAAGGTAAGGCCCGATGGCAACTGATGAGAAGTAAAGCCTGACGGCAACTGGTGAGAAGTAAAACCTGCCGGCAATTGATTGAGAAGTAAAGCCCGATGGCAACTTATTGACACGTAAAGCCCGACGGCAATTGACTGAGAAGTAAAGCCCGACGACAACTAATTAAGACGTAGAGCCCGACATCAACTGACTAAGAAGTACAGCCCGACGGCAACTGATTAAGAAGTAAAGCCCGATGGCCACTGACTGAGAAGTAGAGCCCGACGGCAACTGATTGAGAAGTAAAACTTGACGGCCACTCGATGTACCTGACTATATACAACTTGTTTCTATGTGAGTCTGGTTTTCTTGAATTTAGACCCCTTGATGTGATTTGATAAACGTCCTCTTGACAGTAGACCTCAAATAAAGAGGTCAACCTACGAATGTTTTGTCTGTCTAAAATTTTGACAACCTTGCATCAAAAGGAAATTTGTTAGTTTTTAAGACTGATCTGTGTCGGCCTGGCCTAGCTGATGTGCTCCGTCATCTTGGTAGATCTATTAGAAGTTCTTTTGGCCTTTTGAGTCACGATAGTTTGAAAAAGTAAAGAAACAATTGTAAAACGTTAGTCAATCTAAACAAATGATGTCGAAAAGCTCTGCCTGTTAATGTCATGACACATGTGATTTAAGCGAACGTCCTCTATATAGACTTGCTCTTTGATATGCCGCTTCGCTGGAATTTTGAGGACCTCCTCAAAATTCTGCCCCAGTTAAGATATTGATAGAACTTCTAAACCTTCTTGTAGATTTTGACGCCACTTGTAGAAGAATTTTTGACATCCTCTCAAAAATTCTGCCCCAGTCACATGTCTTGACAATTCATTATATCGATTCTGTTGAAGCAAAAATCGTTTGCAGAATTTTTTGAGACCTCCTCAAAAATTCTGTCCCAGTTGATGCTATGATCAAACACTTGTTACTCATCCGTGAAGGAAAATACTGTTTGGAATTTTTGAGATCTTCTAAAAAAATCTTCCCCAGTCCTTGTCTTAAGAGGGTACAATGGAGGTTTTGAATGACATGACCGAGCCCATAAGGCGCCTACATATCCCGTTTAAATAGCAATCAAGTCGAACATAGTTCCGAATACAAAGAAAGGATTTTTCTAATAAAGCGACCGCGTTCGACATGGACTGCCTATGTATCTTGCCCCGCAAGAAATCAGGTCATCATGTAGTTCATAATACAAGGAATATCGTTCATAAATCTATTACAAAAGGAGACCAAAACCGATATGGATTTTCTACGTATCCCACCATAAGGGATAGGTCAATTGTAGTCAAACTTACAATCAAAGGATGCGATTACAAGGAAAATGGAAACAAACTTCAAGTGTAGTATCTCTTGACAGCATTTGAGTTAATCTCTTTTGGCCTCTACTGGCCATCCATTTCTGCTATGACCAGCGCCCCTCCTGACAGCACTTTACGAACAATATAAGGCCCTTGCCAATTCAGCATGAACTTCCCTTTGTACTCATCTTGATGTGGAAATATACGCTTCAAAACTAGTTGCCCTATTTCAAAAAGTCGAGCCTTTACTTTCTTATTGAAAGATCGCATCATTCTTTTTTGATACAGTTGACCATGACAAACTGCAATCACTCTCTTCTCATCGATGAAGGCCAGCTGCTCACATCGGTTACGAACCCATTCGATATTTCTCAACTCGGCTTCTTGAATGACTCTTAGTGATGGTATCTCTACTTCAACCAGTATCACTGCTTCAGTGCCATCTACCAACAAATAGGGGGTTGCCCCAGTCGAAGTTCGAACTGTCGTTTGGTAGCCCAACAAAGCGTAAGGTAACATCTCGTGCCAACCCTTATGGTTATCGATCATGTTCCTCAGTATCTTCTTGATGTTCTTGTTGGAAGCTTCAACGGCTCCATTCATCTGTGGACGGTATGCGGTTGCGTTGCGATGAGTTATCTTGAACTGCTCACATATTTCTTTCATCAAGTGGTTGTTCAAATTTTCCCCATTATCGGTTATGATGGACTCTGGAACTCCAAACCGACATATAAGATTGTTTCGGACAAAGTCTGCTACAGCCTTCTTCTTCACGGATTTGTGTGATGTTGTTTCTACCCACTTAGTGAAGTAATCAATAGCGACCAAAATGAATCTGTACCCATTTGAGGCAGCTGGTTTGATGGGACCAATGACATCCATACCCCATGCTGCAAATGGCAAAGGAGAACTCGTTACATTGAGCTCACTCGGCGGAACTCTGATCAAATCTCTATGAATTTGACACTAGTGACACCTTTGCACAAATCGACTGCAGTCACTTTCCATGGTCATCCAAAAATACCCTACTCGTAGGATTTTTCTTGCTAGAGTTAATCCGTTCATGTGTGGTCCATATACCCCAGCGAGTACTTCTTTAAGCAATCTTGTGGCCTCTCTAGCGTCCACACATCTCAATAATCCTAGGTTAGGGGTTCTTTTATAAAGGATTTCCCCGCTTAAAAAGAAATTATTGGCCATTCTTTGGATTGTCTTCTTCTGATTGTTCGTTGCATTTTCTGGGTATTCTCTTTTTTCCAAATATTTCTTCATATTAGTGTACCATGGCTTCCCGTCTAGTTCTACCTCCACATGTGAACAATAAGCGTGTTGCTCCTTCAAATTTATTTCAGGCGGATCAATATAGCTCCTTTTTTGGTGTTGTATAATGGAAGATATGGTGGCGAGGGTGTCAGCAAACTCATTATGTACTCTTGGGGTGTGCTTAAACTCGATCTTTCTGAACTTTTTGCACAATTTTGTGCAAGATATAGATATGGTAAAATCTTGACATTCTTTGTGGCCCATTCCCCTTGAACCCGATGAATCAGCAAATCTGAATCACCAATTACCAAAAGTTCTTGAATGTTCATATCGAGGGCTAATCTCAAAACCAGGATGCACGCTTCATACTCTGCCATGTTGTTAGTGCACTTGAATCTAAGCTTTGCTGCAACCGGATAGTGTTGTCCAGATTCAGATACCAATACAGCTCCAATTTCAGATTCTTTGAAGTTTACCGCTCCATCAAAGAACATCCTCCAACTAGGGTATGATTCTGCAATGTCTTCGCCTATGAACAATACTTTTTCATCAGGGAAATATGTCCAAAGAGGCTCATACTCTTCATCGACCGGGTTTTCTACAAGATGATCGGCCAAGGCTTGTCCCTTGATTGCTTTCTGGGTCATGTACACAATATCAAACTCACTTAACAACATCTGTCATTTAGCCAACTTCCCTGTCGGCATTGGTTTTTGAAATATGTATTTCAAAGGATCCATTCTTGAAATCAAGTGAGTGGTGTAAGCTGATAGGTAATGTCTCAATTTTTGGGCAACCCATGTCAAAGCACAACATGTCCTTTTTAAGAGGGTATAACGAGCCTCATAGGATGTAAACTTCTTGCTCAAATAATATATTGCTCGCTCTTTCTTACCAGTCTCGTCATGTTGCCCAAGCACACACCCGAATGTATTGTTTAACACGGACAAGTATAGCAACAAAGGACTGCCAAGTCGTGGTGGTACCAGCACTGTTGGGTTAGAAAGGTAATATTTGATCTTATCAAAGGCCTTTTGTCACTGTTCTGTCCATTCTATTGGAGCATCTTTCTGTAGTAACTTGAGTATGGGCTCATAAATTACAGTTGATTGCGCTATGAATCGGCTGATGTAGTTTAGTCTTCCCAAAAAACTCATCACTTCTTTCTTTCACTTTGGAGGAGGTAGGTCTTGGATTGCCTTAATTTTGGAAGGATCCAGTTCTATGCCTCTCCTGCTAACTGTGAAACCCAATAGCTTCCCTGCTAGAACCCCGAATGCGCACTTGGCTGGGTTTAATTTTAGGTTATACCTCCGCAGCCTATCGAAGAATTTCTGTAAGTATGTCAGATGATCAGAACTCTCACGAGATTTTATGATGACATCATCTACGTAAACCTCGATCTCCTTGTGAATCATATCGTGGAAGATAGTGGTCATGGCTCTCATGTATGTGGCACCTGCTTCAGACCAAAAGGTATCACGCGGTAGTGATAGACTCCCTAAGGCGTGATGAAAGATGTCTTCTCCGCATCCTCCTTATCCATTAGGATTTGATGGTATCCCGCAAAATAATCCACGAATGATTGCAACTCATGCTTAGCGCAATTATCAATGAGTATGTGGATGTTGGGTAGAGGGAAATTATCTTTGGGACTCGCTTTGTTGAGATCTCGATAATCTACACATATCCTGATCTTGCCATCTTTCTTCGGTACTTGAATGATATTAACCAACCAAGTAGGATATTTGGTTACCTCGACGACATTCGATTCGATTTGTTTTGAGACTTCGTCTTTGATCCTCAAACTCAAATCTGGCTTGAATTTTTGGGTTTTCTGTTTCACTGGGCTAAATGTTGGATGGATAGGCAATTTGTGGGAGATAATTTCTATGCTCAACCCCGGCATGTCGTCATAAGAACATGCGAACACATCGATATACTGCTTTAGTAGGCTGACCAATTCTTCTTTTTGTGAAGCTGTCAAGTGTACACTGATTCTAGTTTCCTTGATTAAGTCATCATCCCCCAGATTTACTGTCTCGGTTTCATCCAAGTTCGGCTTTTTCACATCCCCAAATTGTTCCAACTTTTTTGCTAGGTATTAGGGTAGCATAGTATCTTCGTTATATTCCTCGTACTCATTCTCATCAATTTTGGTATGTTCGTTTGTGTCACAGCATGTCATGACATTGGCAGGTTTATTTTCATTTTTATTGAAAAACAAAACAAGTTAGAAATCAGATAATAAGAGTTTAAAGATAAACATAAATAGTTTTTCGAAATAAATGAAGCTTTCATTGAAAATTAAAGGCGTACAAATTGGGTCATGACTCGGATCAACACGAGTCAGGTCCTCTTTTGAAACATCACAACAAAAGTAAAGACATAAAATGGTGGGTTCGAGCCTCATTCGAACCACACCGATTTTTCAAAAGTAGATATTGCCATTTATCTACCGAGACATTCGATGGACCAAAAGCGGAGTAGAAATCCAATTCCGCAACGGCTCCCCGGGCCTGGCATCACAAATGGTCGGCATTTCAGCACATTCTTCCAGGATCACAGCACAGTCTTCCTCCCAGAATAGCCCTTTCAAACCTTCTATCAGACCATCTTCTTCAAACTCTTGAACGTGGACAAGAAATGACTGGTACAGGCTTGAAATAGGATGAGACAAGTTGGAGATGGATTTCTTGATTGAACTAGCTTCGAAGATATCTTCCCCAGTTGGCACATAACCTAAGCCAAATTGAAAGTTCTTATGAGAGACCGGGACAGGCTCAGTTATTCCATCCAAATTCTTCCCCAATCCACGACCTGGTTCGAAACCGCTCCTTAGCATAGTGGTAGCTAGCATTTTTTATGTTGGAGGCATCGGTACTTATGGTGTAAAGTCTTCATATGCAGCATTAACTATCTCCACAATATGATAATTAGTCTCCTCGGGAATTTTCTCAATAAATGGGACAGAGTATTCGGGATAGCTAGAACTGCTTCCTTAACCGTAAATGATGACTTCGTGATCCTTCTAGACAAACCTCAGCAACTGATGCAGAGTGGATGGTACTACCCCGGCCATGTGGATCCATGGTCTTCCCAATAGCAAGTTATAATTGGCAGATACATCCATTACTTGAAACTCCGTGGTGAATTCAGCGGGCCCATTTGGATACACAAATCCACTTCTCCAAGGGTACTTCTTTGTGCGCCATTGAATGCTCTCACGTTCACGTGACTTTGGTGGATCTTTTCAACATCGTAGCCTAGTTGAGTAAGAGTCGATTTTGGGCAAGTATTGAGCCCAGACCCATCATTGACCAATACCCTCGCCACAAATTTGTCCCTGTACTTGACAGTGATATAAAGGGCCTTGTTATGTGTTGCTCCTTCAACAGGAAACTCGTCGTTGCAGAAAGATATTCAATAGTTCCCAATGACATGGCTCACCATGGTCGCTAAGTTCTCTCTGGGTGTCCCTGTCGGCACATGTGCTTCATCAAGCACTTTCAATAATGCTTGTCGGTGCTGCTGGGAGCTCAACAAAAGAGACAACACGAAAATCTGAGCAGGGGTCTTCTCCAAGTGCTTAACAATGGAATATTCTTTTGGTTGCATCCTCCGCCAGAATTCTTCAGCCTCACCTTCTGTGATTGGCCTCTTTTGGTTGTTTTCACTTCTCGATGCCTCTTGTGCCAAATTATCTGGGACATAGCATCTTCCAGAGCGTGTCATACCCTATGCCGCGGCTGCTTCTACAACAAACTCTTTTCGAGGAACCATGGAGGCTACCTGAGCTACAACTGGTGATGCGGCCATGACGATGAACTCCGGACGAGCGTCTATACTCGATTAACCCACCGCCTGCATAATAGACTTAGAATCCATTTTAATTATGGCATCGCAAACCGACCATTCCTCTTCTCTCTCGATAATGTGAATGGTTGTGCTTCTATGATTAGGAAATGGGTTGTTATTCACATTGGGGGCTGGCGTCTAAACCGTGATTATCTTCTGATCAATCAAGTCCTGAATTTTGTGTTTTAGGTTAATACTTCCCTTAGTAGTGTGTCCAGCTCTGCCTAAATGGTAGGCGCAATGTTGGTCGGCCGGGTAAAATCTGGCAGTTGTATTTATGGATTTTGGGTCGATGGTTTGGATCATTCCTGCTGCTTTAAAATGCTCGAACAACTGGGTTCGGGTCTCCATTAAGGGCGTGAAAACTTGAAGTATTTTCTTTTAAAAATTCAGTTGAGGGAGGTTGTTATATCGGTTGGGTGGAGCTTGGTTTCGGTATACTGGAGCTGGATTGTGATATGTGGGAGCTTGGTTGTTTGGCAGGGGATTCTGGTAGACTGGTGCGGGTGCTGGTTGGTCATTTGGTTGGGCATAAAAAATGGGCGGCGAGATGTATGATGTTGGAGGATAGGTGTTTTGTGGGTAATGGTTTCCGGTGGCGGGACTAGACTCGAAATATCTTTACGGGCTTGGACTGTGAGAGAAGTAAACAATAGACACATCTTCCTTCTTTTTCCTGGCGAATCCTGCGGCGTTGGTATATGTAGCTTTATTGGCGGTTTGTAGGGCCGTCAGGTTCGTGACCTTCCCAGACTTGTGCCCATCTTCTATGGCCTCTCCCATTTTGAAAACCTCAGAGAACTTTTGTCCCATCATGGACAACATCCTTTCGTAGTATTCTGGTTCTTGAAATCTGATAAAAATAGAAATCAACTCGTTTTCACTCATTGGGGGTTGTACCCTCGCGTCTTCCTTTCTCCAACGGATAGCATATCCCCGATAGTTCTCTATGGATTTTTGCTTGATTTTCTCGAGATAGTAACGGTCGGGGACCGTTTCGACATTGAACTGAAATCTATTTACGAATGCCCTAGCCATAGATTTCCATGTCGTCCAATTGCGAGAGTCCTGGGAACTGTACCATTCTAAGGCCTCTCCTCCTAGACTGCAGCTAAATAACCTCATGATTAATGCCTCATTCTCACCAACTCCGACGAGCTTGTCACAGTAAGCTCGAAAATGAGTCATAGGATCCCCGATTCCAAGAAAAATGTTAAATTTTGGTGCCTTAAATCCTTCGGGTAAACTGAGACTTGGGTGCATAAATAAATCTTCATAGTCTAAACCCACGACCTTTTGTAAGGGTTGAATGCTCTTCATAGCCTGAGAAAAAGTGTCCTTCATAGCGTTCATCTCCTGAGCACGCTTTTCCTCCTTCGCCTGCCGCTCTCTCTCCAATTCATTATGGTGGTCTTTCTCGGGCACTTCTTGGGGTGGGATATTTAATGTATAGGCTAGATGGGTAGTAAATTGGGAGAAGGACATATGTTGACCGGCGGGATTGGTGAAGGTTGGTAAGAGGGTTTGATAGGTGGAGTGATTATGATATGCTAGCAGCGGAGTAAAGAGTGTAGGATGAATGGTATTTTGGGAATGGCTAGTGTTTGGTGCGGGACCGTGGGTTTGTGGTGGTAGGGTTTGATATGAGGAGCTTGCACGGAGTGGGTTTGGTACTGTGAGGTCAATGGTAGGGGAGGAGGAATAGAGGCAATAGGTCTCATAGTGTATGCAGGGAATTGTTCGGCCATGGGCATGTTCAAAGAGGGAAAGTGAGGTGGTGGTCTCCTTGCGTCGAGGGGTGGTGTATTGGCTGCAGCGGCCAATTTGGCTAAGTCCTTAGTTTGTTGCATTTCCTCTCACATATCTGCAATCTGTTGAATCAAAACGGCAAAGAACTCATTATTGTTGGCATTGCTACCTTGGTCAGAAGCTTCGGGTCCCTTAGTGAAACGTCAGTAACCCTAGTTTTTTCGCCTGATGTACCAGTCATTTTTCCTTTTCCTTTGGACCTGGTGAAATAAGGGTGATCGGCCAGTTTGAATGCCGATACAAATCAATCTTTCTTGTTGAGATAGAAAAACTCAAAGGTAAACGAGTTAGTTTGTCATTCGTAATGTTTAAATCATAATAATGTTTGTAATATTCGAATCGAAATAATACACACATATAAAGCAAGTAACATTTGTTTTGCTTGAGGAAAATTAATCCAATATTTGAGGGTTGAAAGGCTTTCCGAGATAGGACTGAATGGATGAAAATTTTATGTCTATTTGACTGGTTTTGATAAGTATTTGGATATGATAAGTTTTATGGTCTTTTGACAAAAGACAGATTCATGCCAATCTAATTTGAGGTTGGGTTCATCGACCCCTGTCTTGTTAGTTCTTTGTGTTGCTTTCGTGGGATCATGTTTCAGTGTTGACGATGCTTCTATTCGCGCTCCAAAACATATCTTGGGGGGGTAAAACTTACAATAGGAAAGGGACCGAGTCTTAAGTAGACTGCCTACGTATCCCACTATGGGAAATCAGGCCCGACGTAGTTCGATTACATATAAATGACTTATGGATATGTCCTACCCAACCCGAAGACCAGAGCTCGTTATGAGCTTCCTACGAGTTCCTCTATGGAACTTAGGTCAATGTAGTTCTTAATAGAGGAAAATAAATATAAAGACAACATAATTTGAAAATGCAAAATTTGGACCTAGATACTACCCAAAATGATGACCTCCTTGGATCACGGCAATCTGGATATTTCTAGATTGCCCTTGGCGCCTTATCTTCACTAATTGTTGTCAGAGAGATCGACTATGATGTCCCCGGTGTGAACCATGTTTTCCACAACCTGTTTGAAGTCGCGATATGCCTCAATATCGTGTCCTGGTGCTCCGTTGTGATAAAGACAAGTGTCTCCCCCTTTTAAAGAGCATTTCCTTGGTTTTCCAGCAGGTCGTATCATCCCATCGTTGGTTAAAGTCTTAAATATTCCAGTATAGGATTCCTCAAAGGTGGTGAACTCATGACGCCAAATATGGGGTGGAAAAATCATTGCGGCTAGTCCCCCAAGCTAAGGTCTTTCATAGCTCAGCGTGGTGTGTGCTCCCCATAAATGAGTGATTTGTCCATTGTTGATCATTTCTCTAATCTGAGCTCCCAAAGCCCAACATTCGTCAGTGGTATGGCCCAAAAGATCGACATGGTAGTCACACCTTTTATGGATGTCACCAAAGGTGTACTCGGGGTCTTTGACTGGGTGCAATATTCCAATTGCCTACTCAACCTCGGGGTGAATGCTGTGAGGGCGAGTGTGGGCTCTTAAAATGATGAATTTCCTTCCCCTGGTTATGTTTACCGTGTCCTCAATTCGGACCGGGTAGTAGGGCATACAATCGGCATCAGTTTACATTCTCATTCCCTCCATTTTGTAGCTAACCTTTGTCTCCTCCCAAGGAGTGCCGTCCGGCGATCATTGGGCGGAGCTACTGGTGGATCCTTTAGCATTACTTTTGAGTGATTCCCATATAAGGGCTATTCTCTTATCACCCTCTTCAATATTTTTCCATATCCTCGTGATCTCTTTGTCTGTCTCTTCAACTTCTTTCCAGGCTAAGGCAATGTTTCGGTCATTTTCTTCCAAGCTATCAAATAAGTTCTGGATGTTCTCGCTTGACGTCATCTTAGAATGGTCGGTCTGAAAAAGGGTAAATAGGTTAGGGTGTATATTGGTGAGGGATTTTGCGAGACAGAGTCATTGCGAATGAGCGATGATTTGACGATTTCTGAGAAACTTGAGACACTTTGACATAAATTTGGAGAGTTTTTGGGTGAACTTGACAACATTCATTTCGGAAGTTTTATATGCCTAAGGATCTAAGCAAACTGTCGGGGTTGAATACTGGATTAATATTTTTCAAGCAAAATATAAGCATATAAACTCATAAGCAGATAAGACAGGTTATATCACGTAGTGTGTAAGCAGTTAATAGCGTGCCCTACATAGATGACCATATTATGCCAAGGTTGGCCTAGCGTTTGAAAGATGTATATGCCATTTATGAACCGGTCCATTGCCCCAAATTACACTTTATTTAATAAGATACATAACGAAATTTAATAAAGTGAGCCAAATGGGGATACATAAGTGGGGGAAAAGGAGAGAATACATAAAGCATAAACCCATACAGGGGCAATAAGTACTTATGATGTTGTGGATGGTCCCTCACCGGTCCTTGCCCTTTTGGCATTTATGACAACGTCTCGGGTGCGATATTGGTTTGCGAGTAAGAAAGCATCGGCTAGACATCCATTATTCTCAAGTCCCAATGGAAAAGGAGTCTTCATTTGGTCGTTCATCTCATTGTCGAGGCTGATTATACAGTTTCTAGTAGTTTCCAGCTCGTGGGATAGGTCGGCTATGACTTGCTTATCTTCTAACTGCTTTTGTCGATACATCACCTCTTTTTCTAAAATCTCTCTTTGAAGAAGGCGTAACTGGATTTGGGCTTTAGACTCGACGTCTCGAACTCGGTCAGGAATGACAGTTCCTTGTAAATCTGCTTTTAACCAAGCTTTATACATCTCATCATACCTCGCTCGGAACCTATTTCGGGCCATAGTTTCAGGCCCATAAAGTCGGCAACCCCTCCATTCGCGGATGATGTTCTTGACATAAGGGACTATATCTTCCTCATAGTCGACTATATACTGGTTCATGTCCACTACTTGGGGTATTTCTTGCATTCTTCCAAATTGTCTTAACACTCTCACAAGTACGTAAAGTCTGATTCCCCTAATCCCCATGAGTGCTAAGAAAGGAAACCTCTTGCCACGAACGACGACGTCTTTGGAAACAAAATTGTTGAACATCTCCTTCTCTCAAATCGGTGAAGATTTGGGCCCATTCTTTCTTGGACCGCCACTTTCGGAAGTTCTTCAAATGCAAACGCATTTCGTGGAATCCAATATCATACCCTCAACTTGGGTGTGAAGGGTCTGTTCCCCCTCGTCCTTAATAAGGTGTTTAATCATCCACCATTGCAAAAGCAAATTGCATCCTTGGAAGAACCCATGTCCATTTTTGCACCTACCTAAGGATCGGTAGATATCAGCGAGGATAATAGGTGCTAAGCAGAAGTAAGTGATTGTTTGGTCATTGCAAATGCCGTAAAATATGGCATGAGTAACCATGACGATGCGCGGGTCAATTCCGAGGCTCGGGCCTTGAGGAAATACCATTGTTCCCAATAGACATATAGCAAAAGTCAAGGATCGTGTTTTCCCCCAAACTTCGGGTGTAGAGAACTCTTCTTCAAACATTAGAAATCCATTGAAATGGCCAAAACGGATATAAAAGTCGTCAAAGGATATATTTGAACCCTGTAGCCAGTCTGCTTTGACAAGAGAAAGTTTGTCTTTAATTTCCCGAACACTTGGTTTGTGTGGAACTAAAATATTATTGTCGGGTTTCCTTCTACATTTCAAACTCATGCCAACACTTTCGAGACAGTCTTTAAGCTCTTTTATTGTCGGGGTCAATTCTACATCTCCGAAATGGAAAACTATCCTTTCACAATCCCAATGCCTAGTAACGGCTTCCACCAACTTGGGCCATGCTACCATATTTATTAGTGATGGTAAGTGACCTATATGCCTGACGACCTCTTTTTGTTGATCTTCGCTTAAGTTGGCCCACCATAGTTTCAACAACTTAGGTGTCTCAGTAACCATACCAAATTTCAAAGTCTTCTGTACCATAGCCATCTACAAAATAAGAAAATGGTTAGTAAACCCGCCCCCAGGAACAATGGTTTGGATAACTTGGCATATCCATCTTTCAAAATAACACATAGTTGGATGAATGTCTTTAGGTCGTAGACCGTTTCGACACAAGGTGGTCTTCTAATGGATTTAATACACCAAGGGTATTAAACCAACTTAGGCAAATGCTCTAAAAATAATAGGTTTTGGCTTCATTCTAATCACAGGTTGACTAGAGTGGGCTTTAAAAAGAGACTGGTACCCGGGCGGACAACTGGAGGCGGAACGATGATAACTGTTGGCCGGACCGCGACCAACTACCAGTCTGGGTGTCCCAGAAATAGGGTTTTATAGTGGAAGACGGTTGCGAACCCGCATAACTGCTTTTGAGAAGGGATGAGAAGTGAGAGTTGCCATTTGGCAGAAGTATGCCATGAAATGCAATGTCAGCGTACGTATAAAATAAACAGATAAGGAAAATATTTAAGCACATAAAACAAATAAGAGTTAGCCAAACATAAAAATCTTTTTGGTTAGAACCTAAATAAATCCCCAGCAGAGACGCCATCTGTTACGATCCGCTTTTACACTTGCATATAAAAGTGTAACAATAACTTGGCTCTTGTGTGAAAACAGAGTCACCACCTAATTTTATGGAATTAGGAAACCATTTCGGAAAAAAGATTTATTTACGGAATAGAAACCTTTTAGTACCAAAGAAAGGGTAAGGGTTCTGATGATTTCCCGAAGAAGGTGTTAGGCATCTCAGGGAATCCGCAAAAGCGGTTACCGACAGATTTTAAGTATTTGGCTAAAAAGAATATAACTTGTTTAAAGAAAGCGATTTGGGAAGGAAAATTTATTAACTTAAATAAATATTTTATTTAGAAAAGATTGGCTAAAATATAACTCGTTTAGAAAGTGATTTAGAAAAGAAAAGTCATTAATTTAAAGAAATATTATTTTTTAAGAAACGGTCCTAAAAGGAACGATAGAAAATTACTTAATACTTAGACGCTTATATTACTTCACTTTGTGAAATAATGTAGACATTAAATATTTCATGTAAGCGTAAACTTTATATTTATCTGGGTTTCGATCTTGAATTAATTCAATTTCGAAAGCTAGACAAATACAACTTAATTGAAGACATTAATATTCTGAAAATTCTTTTCATTACTAACCTAAATTTAGCCAATGGCAAAGAAATACCCCTTTTATTTTATTTTACAAACTACTTTTTAATTTAAGAAAAGAAAGAAGACAAAACTGATTTAATGAACTTAAGCAAACTAACCTAACTTACAAACTGATTAGAAAGAAAGAAAAAAAATCCATATTTTAATAAAAGGAGCACTGGTTTTTATCCTTTAAAGAGAACGAGACAAAATCTCATTTTTATAGGAAAAAAAAGTTGATAATAGAACAGGATTTAATGGTAAAAAAGATAAAATAGCAACTAAACGTACTCAAAACTGCCTGCTGGGGCTTTATTTAGTTTCTAAAAAATATTTACACAAAATGTAAGCAAAAAAGATGCAGAAATTTAAAGAGAGAACAAAGAATCGGGCCTCAATCCCGATAAAACTCTTCTAATAGTCGGGCTTAGTCCGAGAAAGTCTAAAAAGGGCCCTGTCCTAGGTTCTCTCAAATTTCTGCCCAAGATTTGCAATTTTTCTTTTCCTCGAATTGTTGTTGTGATCTGCTACTGGTGATGCTGTCCGGACTCGATAAATTTGCAGGGATTTTGTGTTAGGCCTGATTTTGAGCAACGAAATGGGTCCAAGAGTGTTTGAATCGATTTCAACTTTGATTCCCTAGATTCGAAACTCAAACAAGAAATTAAAGGAACTCAGAAGAGAGATATTTTGGCTAAAACTTGCTTCGAAAAAAAAGCTTTCAGATTTTACTACTTCTTTTTTTGAACTTCCAAAACTGAAAAACTTAGATTCCAAAAACCTCCCTGCTAAAGGGCATCAAAGCCCTCTATTTATACACGAAAAAATAGGGTCGAGGTTCAATTTGAATTTCAAAAAATGAAGAAAATAGGGGGAGGGGTTCGGCTCGAAGTGACAGAAAGGAAAAAAGGAGAAGGGATGGAGCACTTACACTGTTGCAACAGCTAAATTCGTACAAATCCCATGGTTTGAGGTGCAGGTGATGGTGAAGAAAAGTACGAGGGGGCATGGGCGATGGGATTTGTCCCTTCCATGTCTGTCTTCAACATAGGGAAGGAGGAAGAGAGGAGAGATGAAGAGGACGAAGTTGGCGGTAGAGTTAAGGTGAACGATGGGAAGGGTTTGGGTGGCGGATTTGAGAGGTCTAATTAGTCTAGGGTTTAGGGTTTCTATGTTTTGAGGGATCTGATGGGATTAAAGGTAGGGATTTAATTTGGGTTGTTGATCAAATATTGATCGATGGTCCAGATTAAAAGAAACATTTAAATGAAAAGGACTATTATATATCTGTATACATAAATAAAGGGGAAAAGAGATGACCATCGGATTAAATAGCTAGTCGACCCAAATCGAAAGAAAGGCTTGATCTGCATCATGCCCACGTGGCACGCGCGGATTGGGCGAACAAAACTGAAGGAATTTTAAAAAAATACTAAGTGTTGAGCACTTTGCAAATGTGGCCAACGTCATTTAAGAGCTAGCCAAATTGATTTAAACTGTAACCAAAATATTTTAATTGAAGCCATAAATTACAGAACTGAACAAAATTAAACATAAATCGGAAATTAACTAGTTTTGAACAAAATTGAGGCAAATTATTATGCAATTAATTAACTAAACTTCTCGAACTTAACAAAGTTAAATAACTACTTACAAACGCGGACTAGTTACCAAAATTGAATAGTGAACGACTCAAAATTGGTGATTCAAAATATGTACCAAGTAAAAATGAATATATTTTTTAAGATGAAATTTGGTTTTCCCATTTAATAACATACTTTAAAATTACGAAAACAATATAGAAATATGTATAATATATATTGTGAATATTTTGCCACATGAAATGTCAAATAACACTGAAATTAGTTAAAAGAATATTTTTTTCTTCTGCGAACGGTTATTTTACTTTATTTTAAATATCAAGAAGTTTGACTAATTAATTAGACATGTGAAGGGTCAAAATTGGGTGTCAACAACAAGGGGACCTATATTCCCTTCTTTTATTTGCAATAGTCATGGAATACTTGAGTAGATGTCTCCATGGACTGAAAAAGGAGAGAATCAAATTTCACCCTAGATGTGCAAAACTGGGTATTACTCACCTCAGTTTTGCAGATGATCTACTATTATTTGCAAGGGGTGACCTCTATTCTATTACTTATGTTCATAATTATTTTAACCAGTTTGCTATGGCCTCAAGATTACAAGCAAAGCTGAGTAAAAGCTCCGTTTATTTTGGGGGTGTGTCACATTCAGTGAAGACTGAGATTTTATAAGCATTGGGCTATACACATGGAGAATTTCCATTTAAATACCTTGGAGTGCCCCTATCCACTAAAAAGATGACTTTACTTCAATGGCAACCTCTTATAGACAAAATGGTTGCAAAAATCTCTTCATGGACTGCTAAGAAATTATCTTATGCTGGAAGAACTCAACTGGTTCAATCTGTGTAGTTTGGCATCCAAGCATATTGGGCACAACTCTTTTTAATTCCTACTAAAGTGCTTAAAACTGTTGAATCCTATTGCAGAAGCTATATCTGGTCTGGGGAAAATGTCATTACAAGAAGAGCACTAGTAGCTTGGGAGAAAATGAGTACACCAAAGAGTATTAAAGCCCTGAATCTGATCAACCTAAGGTTGTGGAACAAAGCAGTAGTTGCTAAGAACCACTGGGATTTAGCATATAAAAATGATAAAGTGTGGATCAGATGGATTCACTCATACTACATTAAGGGGAACCAACTGGATACTACGGCCATTCCACAACAAGCTGCATGGATGGTAAGGAAGATCATTGAAGCAAGACATGTGATTACTCAGAGTCAACTAGTGATACAAAACTCTAGAAGTGTGATTAGGCAAATATACTTGCAACTCCTTGGACAACAGAAAAGAATCATATGGAAATGTTTCATGTTCAAAAATAAAGCAAGTGTAAAAGCTAGATACATTATGTGGTTACATTTTCATGGGAGGATGCTGACAAGTGATAGACTAGCGAAATGGGGTATCAATGTAGATCTAATATGTGTGCTATGTCAAGTGCAACAGGAGAGTAGAAACCACTTATTTGCTGAAGGTGTATTTACTAAAGCATTATAGGACAGACTATTGGGTGGATGAAGGGTAAACCATACAGAGCTACAACTTGAGCACAATACTTCCAGTGGGCTCTCAACAATGCCAAGGGGAAATCACAAACTGCAAATGTATTCAAGATGGTGTTTGCTGAGACCATTCATGGTGTATGGACTGAAAGAAATTTGCGCATATTTGAGAAGAGGAACATGAGTATTGAAGACATTGCCAGGAGGGTTGCTTGCACTTGCAACTACAGAGCTACAACAGGAACAAGGACCCTGCTGCAGACCCTTCAATTTTGAGTAGTTTGTAGGCTGATTACAGAATTTTGAGATGTATTGGGACTGCTAGACAAGAGAAACCCTCCCTTTTGATTTGAAAGTTGATCCCCGATAGATTGATTGGAGTATTTGAGCTTTTTTGTATATAGTCCAATAGAGAGACTGAACTGAGACAGTAAAGTCCTTCTAATGTGGTTTTGTAAAGTTTGCACTTGGTGATTAATAAAAATCAGTTAGTTACCAATAATAATAATAATTGACAAATATGTGCCTTTATAAATGATATATTAAATTAGGTATTTAAGATAACTATTGTTTCTTGAAAATGTATTAATTAATAATCACATATTTGTAAATAATTTTTCTAAGTAATGGGGAAGAGGACCGAAACGTGCCACTGAAAGACTCTACTGAGACAAAGATGGACTGTCAAGAACGTAGAGGAGGTAGGATGGGCAGTTGGTCAGATCTAGTATGAATCGTACATGGACGGTAGTTGGAGTCGGCGGCTCTCCCAGGGTTCCCTCATCTGAGATCTCTGGGGAAGAGGATCAAGTTGTCCCTTGCGAACAGCTTGATGCACTATCTCCCTTCAACCCTTTGAGCGAAATGCAACAAAAGAAAAGGAAGGAAAATCCATGGACCGACAGAAGATATAATTGACAATTCGAAGTTGCACATTATCCCTTTCCTGCAATGGATCCAGTGGAAAAAGGGTTGCTAAATGTAAGAATAATTGTATATATTTTTCAAATTATTAAAAATGATTTAATTTAATTAATTATAAATATTAAAAGCACACATTTTGTAAGAATATCAGGGGTTGAAACATCAGGGGTTGAATGTTTGACAAAAAAATTATTGTAATATTTATACATATAATTCTATAACATTGTTCAAATGTTTGAATAAAAAATAATCTACCAATTTTAATAATTTGAAGAATTATGTTCTTTTTATAAAGCCAAAAAGCCATGACTTTACTAATTGAATTACTATCTTGGGAAAAGAAAATAACTTGCTCAATCTAAAAACATTAAGAGTGGAACATCCACAGTTTAATACTAGTATTTACAAAAAGATAATTGAATGTTGTAATATGGGATTGCTGCCACAAAATAACACGTAAGGCAAGGCATTAGTTAGTTATTTCCGTCTCATTTTTATGTGAAAATGTCAACTGAACACAAAATTTAAAAAAGAAAAAAGATTTTTAAAACTTGTTGATCTTTAAATAAGTCATGACGATGTATAGATATAAAATTATGTCATTGAAGTTAAATTGAAAGTTTAAAAATTAAATTATCTTTAAATATAAGAAAAACTAAGCAAAGCTTGTTGCGTAAAATGAGATAGAGGGAAACATCAAAAGATGTGTTGCAATTGATGGGGCTGCTCCTTCTTTAACGAGAGATCTCGGGTTCAAGCCCTTGGCATGGAAAAATCCTTGGTAAGGAGTGTTTCCCCTGAATAAGCCCTACGCGGCGCGAATCCAAATATAATCAGGCTCCAATGAGTGTACTGGCACCAAACTAGAAACCCAAAAAAAAAAAAAAAATAGAGATAGATACTAATATATGTTATCAAATGATTTGATTAATTTTATTAAAGAAAAACAAACTGGGACGTTCTTCCAGAATTGAAAACGCAAGTCAATGGGGAATGAACTTGAAACGATAAGAAGAACTATGGGTGTTCATTGAAACCCAAAAATGGGACCAAATCGAAAATTAGATCAAACCACAGAAAAAAAAATAGTGACATTTTTGGTTTGGAAATTAAGATTTTTAATTTTAAAAGCGAAAATTTGGTTTGGTTTTAAGCGAAAAATAACCGAAAAAAGAGAACAAAACTAACTATATAAACACCTATTCAAAAAAAATTAATTGCACATATATATATGTATATTTTTATATAATTTTTTAAAAATTTAATGGCACATATTGATCTTTTGCACTATTGATTTGTAGTGTTTTCCTTTATAGTATTCCAATTCTTTTGGCTTTGCATTCTAGTTTGATTTGTAATTTTTACTTTGATATAAAATAATTTATTTTATGTTCAAGATATCTTGGTATATCACAATTAGATCTTTAATTTTTTGTAAAAAAAATTAAATAAATTCTAAGAACATTTTATTATTCCTTGAAAATGACTAAATTCTTGAAGAATGCATATGATTTTGTTAAATTAGCTACGCACGCATTATGTCAGTATAATATGTGTTTAAAAATATATTGCCATATATTTAAGATAATTAATAAGAAATCGAGTAAACCGACAACACCGAAGCGATGAGAAACCGATTTAATTGATCTGGTTTAATTTCAACATTTTACAGTGTTATCCTACTTTTAGTCGTATGTTTTAGGGTAGTCATGTAGTTTCTTTTCCACTAATGTGTATTGATATATGTTACTGCATTTTTGTACATTTGCTATTTTTGCCGTCCCTTTTTCTTTTCTTAAGTTTCTGCATTGGTTACATTTCTTTTGAGCCGAGGGTCTATCGGAAACAAGCTCTCTATTCCAAAGATAAAGGTAAGGTCTGCGTACATCTTACCCTCCCCAGACCCCACTTGTGGAATTACACTGGGTATGTTGTTGTTGTTGTTGGTTTAATTTCAACATTTAAAAAATCGCTTAATTATTCTGATTGACTTTCAACGTTTGAAAAACCAACTTAATTGGTTTGTTTTCCTTTTAGAGAAAAATCTAGCTAAACTGAACCATAAACACCTCCTAAAAGAAGACGTATAATTAGACTGAAAAGAAGATCACCAATTACTGTATCTTGCAACTGTCTACCTCGTTTAGCAGGAGTTACTCCAAATTAAAAGTGAATTTTAAGTAGTAGTATTAAATTAAATGATTTTTAGCTTTTCTTTGCTAATTGTCATGATTTGTTTTTCGTCTGAACAAAGCAGCACACCTTATTATGACCACCTTATTCATTGATCCAGAAATTTTTTCACAAAATCTTATCAATAATATGATCTGTCTTATTCAATTATCCTTTTTATCATCAAACACAAACATATGCACATCATCAACAAGTTATGCTGATTCAAACAACGTTAACACAATCAAGAACTCATACACAATCCTTATTTCTCTTTAGCCTTTTTTACAGCTGAGCAGTGTTAACTGCATCACATCTCCTCCTCACTTCTCCTTGATTGTCAATTTTAACTTGATAAACATTAAGCTTCTCCATGGCACAAGCAAAATCAGCAGCGAAAGCCAAGGCATCATTTGCATATTTCTCAACAAATGGCCTTGTCCTTGGATCACTCAAAAGCAATTGATCAGAACCAAGAACTCCTAAACCCTTCATCAAATTCTTGAACAACATGTTGTCAAAAGTGCCAGGGGTTATCACATCAAGAAATGCTGCCATGTCCGTGTCCATCGTGTAATTCCCGCACATCCCTCTCAACCTCTCTGCCAATTTCGGGTTCATTGTTGGATCAGGTTCGCCAAATATCCGATCAGCAAATTCCTTGCAATGAGCAAATCCAATAGAGTGTCCACCTCCAGCTAATGCAACCATTTCTTGGATGTTGAAACCTAGACCTTGGAATTTTTGTATCATTTGATCCATCGTCTCATTTGCACGACCGAGTTTCCCTTCTACACGTGTAGCTTGGGAAACAAGGCCGTCTTTCCGACCTAGAGGGACTTTATAGTGGGGTCCACCTATCATAACGATGAGATTCCTCGTGGCCGAGGCTAAGATGTCTGCACAAGATACAACGCCAGGGCAGGAGAGCTCAAGGGCGGTCTTGATGCGTGAAATGAGATCAAACCCGTCACCCGCAAGGGAGTGGTTGATGTCATGTTCGAGCTCGGGCTTGGTGAAGGTGGTTGATTTTATAAGGACGGAGGCATCACAACCATCCACAGCACAGTCGTGGAAGAAGAGACGTAGGGTTGCTGCGGCGGTGACGGGGAACTCTTGTTGCTTTTGATGGACAATCTCGGTAACAATGTCTTCAAACTTAGGACATGTCTTGGCATAGTAGTCCAATGTGAGGGTTGATTTGGTGAATGGAATGGAAGCAAATGATGAAAACAAGAAGAGAAGAATCCATGGCAAAGCCATGGTTGATTGAAAAAAAGACCTGCTTCCTCTCACCAGAATAATGGTGTGATGGCAGGCCAAAAGGGTAAGAAAGAAGGTGGATCAACTTGATATGAAAAAATAGGAAAGAATGATGAAAAGATGAAGAAAGAAGGTGAAAGTTGAAAAGAGTTGGAATGCTGTGGTCATGAGAGGTCTTGGGGAAACAAAATTGACTTCATTTCTAGACGTGTGAATTTGTGCTGATAATTTTCATGGCTGGATTTTAGTTAAGCATGAAGAGCGGTTCACCACTTGATTGAAAGGAGTAGTGCAACCTTTGTTTCATTCTAATTAATTAACCCAAACCAATTAGAGGTGCATACATTATTATTGTGAGTTAAAGTTGTAAACACTAACCGTCTAAAAAGAATTCAAACAATCAGGTCACTTGTTATAAGATAAAACTATAAATTTTTGTAACAAACATTAATTGGTAACATGATAAAAATAATAATGAACCTGCTATATTATGTTAAAATACAATGATCGTGCCAAAAATGCTTTCATGGTTAGTATGTTTCACTTGAATTCTCTTTTTTCTTCAAGAGAATATTTATGATTTAACCAAAAAACTAATAATGTTTTCTTTACCCGGTTATGCTCGTAACTTGCAAGGATGTTATGCAAAATTTACCAACTCAAAACAGATAAAGAGTAAACAGTAACGGATTGAAATGTAATCTATCTATCCTGCTCACTCTTAAACAGCAGAATATTGCTTACAAAATAACTTTTTAACGGGAGGCTAGCTTAACCTAATGATCCAATCACTACTGTTTCCATTTTAATCACCCTTAGTTTTTCTACATTCTAAAAAAAGCTCCAACTCCCCAACAAAACTTAGGTGCATCAATTAATTACTCAACTACATTTGATAGTTAGGTAGCACCTTCATCAACTTCAGAATGAAATACGAAGCTTGGGAAAGTAGTAGTTATATCCCTGAATCAAGAAAAAGAAAAATCTCATCAGACAACAACATCCTATGTCTAATATATTAATGTTCACCACACATCAATATCAAAACATGATACCTTAGATACGAAAGAGTCATTATCTTTAATAATGAAGGATTTCGGCCCACAAAATTGTGCCATTCAGATTTGTCAATCTTTCCGTCCTGATTTGAGTCTGCTTCCAAAAATGTCTGTACGTTAAAATACATTTACTAGTTACTAAAATAGGAATGGTAATGATCAGCAAACAGTAAATGCTATTGTAAATGGCCATCTCCCATATACTATTCTTGGGCAACGAACCAACCACATATTACAGTGATAGTAAATGCAAACAGAAATTATTGGTTCCCTTAGCATCTTATCAAACAGGGAGGGGGAGGTACCAATTTTAAGTACTGGGATGATGGAAACTTAAATTGGTCGTCATCAGTAAATTACCTTATCAAGTATTATCTCAACAGTCTCATCGGCCAACTTCATCTGAGATTCGCATAAAATTGCAATCAACATTTGCTTAACCTGCCAAAATCACAGATAATGAAGCCTGCAAAATTATTGGATAGATACCAGAAATTAATTAAACCATGATGTAAGTGTGATATTGATATCTGCATAACTATACGCAAACAACGCTTTGAACTCGGAAGGGGAAAATAAACAAATATTAAATGAGTGCTTCCTCCAACTTCTGGCTGCTAAGAACTTCAGTGTGGAAGCTATACAATATATAAAGAGGACATAGCGAAGAAGTGAAGTACAGTTGTAACTTGTAAGTACAATATATGCCTCAAGTGGCTCTCTCTAAGTCTTCCGTGCAAGCTATTATAACTTAAAATAAGGAACAGAGTAACAGCTCATAGACTAGCAGCAGTAGAGTGAAAAGTGCATGGTCTTAAACATCTAGAATAGCATACCTCTTGCCGCTCGATGAATCCCGTGCCATCCATATCATAAAGCCTAAATGAAACTGCAATAACCGAATGATGGAGTATCAATGTGACTATTTGTGTGCCAGCATTATCTGAAACATAAAAGAGGAACTAAACAGTTATGTTTATCTTTTGTTTCACTTACAATCAATCTTCTCTTCCTGTGGGGCATTTGGGTGGAAAACATTAAGTGCCCTAACAAAATCACCAAAATCGATAACTCCTCTTTGCTTTACATCAAAGAGATCAAAAATCTGCACCCACAAAGTTCAAAAGGGCAATTAATATACCATGTCTCATTTAAAGTAAGTTCTGAGCTTTTCACATGTAAATCTAATCATCTTAGCTACTTCCCAAGTCATCGGATTCAGTAACTTAATCCACATTTTGATGGACCTCTGTAGGTGTTTTTTGATACAACGTATCAAGCTATAACATTCACGCTAATTTTATTTGGAGCAATTCTTGAAACGCATGCTCAAACTTTGAGTTGCAAACCAGCATTATCTCAAACAGGAAAAAAATGCTGCATATCAAAGAAGTATCATACCCGATTTGCAAAAAGGTTTTCTTTTTTTCTGTTCTTGAATAGAGCCAACTGAAATTCTCCCTGTACCACCAACATGATTTTCAAGAGCATTAGAAAAACAAAACCAAGTACGTAGAAGGAATATATAATCCCATAATTCCATCTTCAGAAGTTGCTGCAGCAAAATTTTTAGCACAAAACAGTTTGATATTCTGCATTTAGTAGAAATTAACGGTAAAAATAAGCAAGGATGAGATATACTCCAAAGACAATAGACTTCAAAAAACTGATAAGGTAAGCTAGAATTGCAAACAAAGCCATGTTGATTCTGTCACATGTAGCTTTGACAATCTATGGTTTGCCGTTTATCTGGAAAAGAGAACTCCACCAAATATCTCACAGAAATAACCTTTTCACTCCCTCAAAAATAACTCTTTCATCCCATGATCGAGTAACCATCAGAAAAGACAATTATGATTCCTGTTGTAGCTGAGTCAAGGAAAGTTTCCCAATGCCTACCAAATGTCATGATTTGAGATACTTCCAGTAAGATTTCAAGTTTCCATCCCTTTCAATCATTTAAATAAAGTATAACTAACTTATGATTTCAACAAAAGGTCAAAGGATAACAAGGAAACTCAAAAAGATGCAGGTGAAAGACGCAGAACTTAGCCTAGCATTGCACTAACTCATGAACCATCCATCTGGAATGATGCAGCAGGAAGTCACAACCCCACATTGAAAGCCAGTAAGAGTATGTTTGGGCAATTAAGGGAAGACTACCTTGCTTATTAGCCCGTCATCTATTACGGAACTGCTAATATTCTTGAACAGCTCAAATAATGCTTCAACTTCGCTCACACCAACTGCAAAAAAGGAAAATAACAGAGAGGAAAACATATAAGCAACAAGAAGGACGGTTGGGTAGTAGGAAAAAAAACTGGTGACGCGGGGGGTGGGGGGGAGGGGGGGTGTCCAGTGTTATCAAAAGCGAAAAGCGCAAAAAAGCTCTAAGGTTAGCTGGGGCTTTAAGCGCAAAGCGCAAATAAAGCGTGGGCTTTAATGAAAAAAGGCGCAATGGTGCAAAATACAAATCTATATATGTTTAGTCCAAGACTAATAATAATAAGCATGAATAACAAATATATGGACAAAAGAATTGTAAAAATATTACGATAAAGTGAAATATGAATTATCTAGTGTCACCCCTTCAAGGGAGGCTCATTGGCAAGGGAAAGTATGTCTTAGAGCCTTGATGATGACACTGAAGCGCACATAAAGCGAGGCGAAGCGCTCAACATGGTTTGAACCTCGCTTCAGGGCTTAAGCGCGCTTTAAGCGCGCCTTTGACAACACTGGGGGTGTCTATGCTGCTCAGATCCTCTAAAAATGATGCCGCACCCGTGTCAGATCCTCCACAATTGTAAGCCGTATCCCAGCACCCGTTAATGAAGTTCAGTAACAGTAAACCATGAATGTTTAATTAATTAAATAGAAGAAAATCAAGTCATTATTATATTAACTTATCAAAAAAAAATCCAGTCATAATTACACAAATCACTGAATCAGTGGTCATTTAACTTAATTAAATAGAAATTGAGTTAAATTACATTGTTCACTAAACATTTAATTTATTTCTCAACCAAAATATGTACCGATCCATACCCCCAACCCTAATATTGATGTGATGATGAATCCGACATCTAGATCCATACCCATCTCGGATACCCCACCTGTAGCCGAGTTATATAGATGTAAGCAACTAAAATTGTTCCAAGACAACCTATGGGATAACCAGATGTGAAATGACTAGACCTGAAGTTCGGAACTGCATCAGGCCAATGTCTCACTTCTCCAGTTTATGGCACTTAATACATTTAGTGATCAAGCGCATTGTAAGAGTAATTCAAAGAACCCAAGGGTACAGATCAGCTCTCAGCACCAAATGTTGCAAGTGTAGGAACCTTTCAAAGCTAATTCTTAACATAAATCAGAAATAATAGTTTTGTTTGCACAGCTCGATGATGAAAATTATGTTTTTCATTGTGTTATAACTTATAAGTCCTAACATGAATCTCATTTCAAATTCTTGTTTATGTTTCAAGGTACTTATCCATTGTCTATGTTTCTTCTATTTCCAAGTCATCATAGTCAAAAATTTCCGATACGCACGTCTCATCTCACCCTAGAAAAGACGTCTCAAGCTATACTCCCACATTTTTAAGATAGAAGCAAAAGTATCCCATCCAACACTGAGAGGCTAACTTCATAATACTAGCCATAAACTCGGACATGGACTCAGCACCTTAGAAATCGCAAGGAAATCATCAAAATCAGAAGTCATTGCTTTTGACTTCCATTAATTTGCCTGATTGTTCATCACAAACCTCTAAAATTCAAAGGCAACCTTAATTCAAAAGTGCACACCAAAATCGCAATTGGACAAAAGTCAATTAATAACTTACAGGCAGTTTGAGATGAAAGGACCACAGGATCTTCGTGTCCAGGGAACTGCTTTGTTGCCTTGGAATGGAAACAGCCCATCTACGGAAGAATGGAGGCCAAGGAGGAACGACTAGTGCCTAGCAACCAGCTTCACTACAATATATCATCAAAACCGTCTTAACCAAGCAATTGCACCGCTCAAATTCAAGCAGAGGATTTAAGAATTAAAACTTCCTATAAAGGAACATAATACTTAATATCCAACTATGGATAACTCATAACTATCTATAATAAGGGCGCATTGATAACCTAAAAAAGATGAGCGTCTCATGCTACAACCAAACACATTGACACTTCGGAACTTTTTTTTTTTGGATGAAGTAAGTTGTTATATTCAAAAGCATCAAGCAGATGCAAAAAGCTTTACAAAGAAAAGGTTAAAAACTCCAGACACTGCAAAAAAAAAAAACTATTAAGAGCTGGGAGTTTAAAACCATGAGCAAAAGACTCAAGGCTGCTAAGCCACTGAGAGGGAGCCAATGAAACCTAAAAGGGGGATAACATCATTCACAGGGGATAGATTGCTCCAACTAAAAAGGTTAACTAAAACACTTTGATTTTAGAGAAAAGTTAGGAGTTGAAGTCCCATCAAAGCATCTGCTGTTCCTCTCTGTCCATAAACACCAAAAAATACACACAGGTTTGCCAGATCTTGTTGAGGGTTTTGTTCACTTTCCATAAGCTCCGACTTTCAACTGCTCCTTTTAAGCTATATGGGATTGTCCAACTGATTCCAAAAATTGCTGTAAACATGTGCCTGAGATCTGCTGCAACAGGGCAGTGCAAAAAAAGATGGTTAACTGACTCTGGCTCTTTTTGGCACATATAGCATCGGTTCACCAAATGGATCTTCTTCTTTTTTAAATTATCCAGAGTTAGTATGGCATTTTTGAGGGCTGTCCAAGTAAAACACTTGACTTTGGTGGGTAATTTTGTCTTCCATATCAATTTTCAAGGCCAAGGATCAGTCAAAACATTGATAGTATTCATCCTATTATAACTCGCATTCACTGAGAACACCCCTTTGCTTGACTCTCCCCATTTCAGGCTATCTGGTGTTTGTGAATTCACTGGAAAACCTTCCAAAGATTTAAACAGGTCAAAGATCTCTCCTAGTTCCCAGTCCTGCCAATTTCTTCTAAAATGGATATCCCAAATGTTTCCATCCCTATTGCTTGCAACTGTGGAGTCTGGTTCTGTTGCTATTAGGAAGAGTCTAGGATGAGTCTTTCAGGGGAATATTAAGCAACCACTTATCTTTCCAAAACTTTACAGAGGTGCCATTTCCAATCCTAAAGGACACTTCCTGGAAGAAGTCATCCTTCATATTATTAATGTACTTCCAGGGACCAACACAATGAGGGGCTGTATTTTTCTTGGTGCACCAGTTCTCAAGTTTCCTATACTTCGCGTTGACCACCTCTTTCCAGAGGCTAGGTGTCTCCTGGCCATACCTCCACCACCATTTCATTAGTAGGCTCTTGTTGTGTTTGTTTAGATCTCTTATTCCCAACCCACCCTGATCCTTTGGTAGGCTAACCTTTTCCCATTTAACAAGGTGAAATTTGTGGTTCAGAACTTTACATTTCCAATGTATGTAACTTACTTATTGTACAGTCAAACCTCTCTATAACAACATCGTTTGTTCCGATATATTTTGGCTACTATAGCCAAATGTTGTTATAGAGAACATAACATAACATGAACAGTCTGTTCTAGAACAACTTGGCCCTTACAGTGAAATGTTGTTATAGAGAATGGATACTATAAAAAGTTCTGACTTTAATCTGTATATCCTTATTTTATGTTTATCAGTTTGCCAGCTAAATAAAAATACACGAGGTAAATTGCTGGAAAATCTTGATTCTCAAAAAAGATCAAAACTTTCTAATGAAATCTTGAATTTTGATTTCCAAAAGTATAAATATTTCATCTTCCAGAAACCAAACGGTACAAATTTCAAAATTTGCCTTAACCACCACCCACCCACCCACGCCGTTCTCTCTTTTCATGACCCATTAAGAACAAATATGGGTCACTCTCAAACTAGTTGAGTTACATCCATTTAATCCCCTTTCATGACCCATCATAAAATTATATTCTAAGAATGCAAGCACCAATAAGTATAAAAACAAATACACAGAAATCCATGCATGTAAAAGTTAACAACCAAGAAAAAATTTTAAGAAAAGAAAACATACCGATCAGACAGTCCACTGAACAGACAAACAAAAAGAGCCCGAGAAGGAATTAAATAAATAGTAGTTCAAAAGTGAGCTTCAAAGGGACTTATGTAATATCTAGAGAGAGTCATACTTTTAATGAAGTTTGGGAAGGTGGTGACTGGTGAGCAAGAGAAAAAAAGAGTAGAGAGGCAAAATAGTAATAAGCAGTAGGAGTGATGCGCACGCGTTATTTTAGAACGTGGCAGTACAGGATAGGTTCTGGACAAAACGAATATTCTATCGTTCCAAAAATAGAAATACTAGATTAAAACATTAAATTTATGTTAATCTATTAGTATTAAGCGAATATTAAGGTGATAATTCAATAATAATATACAGGTACATAACACGTTTTTTTCTCCCACACGGTATTTGTATCCTACATTTGGGCATGACTAACTTCCCTACATAATCTTTTTCATACCTAAGTCTCGAAGTCAGACTTTCGTTGTAGGGAACATATGTATCTCACCACAGCCCTTATTGGTTTTTTTTCTCATAAAAGTCTCATTAATTAATATGAATAGCGCATGTTATGTATTCATAAATTTGATATAAATTTCTGTTGTGGACAACTTTATTCTTGGAATTGATCCCTAGATTAAAGAAGTTCCCATACTAATTAACATTAATATTATTTCGTGATTACCTAATTTTCAATGTACACACTAGTGTGATTAATGAGTTAATAATAGCCTCTATTCAAGCTCCTACTATTTTGATACAAAAGTTTTATGGAGTGGCAAAACTGGTTAAGATACTAATTAGTTGTTAGAATTACTTGTTGTGTGGTATGAAACCACTGGCATCCATATATTACGTTAACTTAAAATGGACGTTTTCTTTCTTTGGCTCTTGGAAAGTGTTGATAATATATCATTAGACATTTGTTCGTTGTATCTAAGACAAATTAAGAATTTCTTTACAGTATTGTCTTAATGCATAATCAGAGGTACAAATTTTAACAAACACCCACAAATAAGGTTTTGCTCAACCGAACGGGCTGGTACACAAAAATTAAATTCTTTCTTTTTTGTCTAAAAAAAGGGTATTCATAAATTCTACATAGATTTTCAAGCATACTTTTTGCTGACTTACTAATCAAGAGAATATTCCCTTTTTTTTTTTTTCCAACGAGAATGTTTCTTTTTCTATTCTGAGGAAACTGGGAAGAAAAAACATACAACTATTCTATTATATTATGGAAGAATTAGTAGTTAACTCCTTAAATGATTATTCAATAGAGTTTATATCTTTTTTCGTTTTTGACTTTCTTTAACTGGCTGCCATTTATTGAATAAACAACATCATCTGATCTTTCATGGATATGATAAGAGAAATACAAGATAAATATCATGTTAGGAAATCATGTGGCTCACGTATATATGAAAGTTGTTACTCCTATTTATTTTCTGAAATGAAAATCAATACTACGATAACTATTTTATCATATCAACAATTTGTGAATATTTTATAAAGCGTTTCTGTAGTCCTTTACTCTGTGAATGCTCTCAATGCACAACAACTTGAACAAAAGTCTCCTATAAACAGTTCTCTTTCATTTATATTTTTTGCGTTGTCTTTTCCTTTTCTTTTATTTTTCCCTTTTCAATAAGTAAAATCACATATATGGTAACAATTCACGATATTAACGCCACTATGTCGGGAGTTAAAAGGAAAGACGTCCAGGTTCAAAGTCTAAATTGAACTACACAATTGCAAATGACTACATTACTTCTTAGTTATAATTTTGTTAATCGCAGTATTTAATTATTAATCAACTTTACTTCTCATCTTGCTTCCTTTTAGTTCTTCAACAGTGTTAATGCTGGCGCTGGAAGGCTTGGAAGAAAATTAAGCCATCCATTTCGTTCATATAACACTATTTTCTTATTAGTTCATGCAAAAAAAAATGGTACACTAATTTTTTTCCTTAATAACAAGTTTTTATAGCCATAAAATGTTATGACATGTTTAGAATCATAAATTTATTCATAACCATATAAATATTAAATATATTTAAGATCACAAATTTAAAAATTCTTCATTTCTAAATCTGACTATATTTTATACTCAACTGTGTATGTTAGAATATTCTTGAACAAAGTAACGTGGTGAAGCCTTCTGATGGGACCAAAATGTTCCCCTGATTACCCTTGGTTCCGTCCTATCCTTTCCTAATTAAAGCACTTTTTCTATTTTAGGCAGTTACATACTTTTATGGTAGGGCTAATTAGTACCTATTAAATACCCTTTGTCATTGCAACTGGAGAAAGGTTTCACATGTGAATTGTCCTTGCAGTATCTTTTGACTCTTCCACTGACAAAGGAAGCCACTAACAATGCTGTAGAAATATATAATTAGTGGAACAAAACAGTAGAGGTTTTGATAGTACTATTGTCACTCTTCTCAAAAAACTTATACTCCCACAGTCCCACCATATTGGTGAGGCAAACGAAATTTAAACTTGGCAAAAACTTGAATTTAAACGCCAAGGTGAATACACCAAAGTACTGAGATTATACATATAGAGAGAGAGACACACACAAAACTTTCATTTCAAAATTGTAGTCTCTTTAATTCTTATTACTACTTAATAATTATTTGTTTCTATATATCTTGTGACACTCATTCTTGTAAAGAATAATACTACACAACACATCAAACGGTCGAAAAGTAAAAGAAGGCCACTTAAGGGCCGAACCCATGTGTAGTGGTCCGAGTGCTCGAGCACCCACTGTCCCGAACCTGAACTATACATTCTTATATAGAAATATTTTAAAATCTGATATATTGTGTCAATAGAACCCACCAGCCAAAAGTTTGGGTGGGTGTTTTTGATTGAGAGCCTGAGTTGAAGGCGCATAGTTGAAGTGTGCGGGCTCGATTCCAAGTGGTTACGCATTATTTTAAGAGCTCCCATCTTCATTTTCTCTGACTTTTTCCCTTCTTTTTCTCTTATACATATACAACTTGTTCTTTAATTTTTATACTTTACTTATTAGCTTTCCTTTTTAGTTTGTTGACTTTTACTTTAGAGCCCGTTTGGATTGGCTTATAAGTTGCTTAAAAGCTGTTTTCAGCTTTTTTGAGTGTTTGGTTAGCCAGCTTAAAGTCATTTTGTGTTTAAAATAAGCTCAAAAAAAATAATTGGGCTCATTTGACTTAGCTTATCTAAAGCAGCTTATAAGCTGAAAACAGCTTATAAGCCAAAAAAAAATAAGTTAGACTACCCCGATTTATTCTTTTTAGCTTATAAGCTGCAAACAGCTTATAGGCATAAGCCCATCCAAACAGGCTCTTAACTTGGTTTCAACTTAAAAGTTCTTATATTTTTTCATTGTTCTTTTTCCCGCTGATTTCTCCTCCTTTTTACTCCAATATATATTCTCTTTTTTTTAACCTTTTTCGTCTATTTTTTTTAAACTTTTTTAAATGTTTTTTCGCTTAACATTTTTTATTATTGTGTTCAAATAGTTCCACTTATATTTTATGATCAGTAGCAATTAGTGGCGGATCCAGAATTTTCACTCATGGGGTTCGAAAAAATAACAAAAGCTAAATATAAAAAATAGCGTTGTTTTTGGAAATTAAACCTAGGACGCTAGTGATAATTTTGAACACCCTGGACCACTTGAGCTAGCCTTTTGTATTTGTTCAAGATATTCAAAGCTATATATATTATATAAAAACACAGAAAATTTACCTTATATATACCCTGTAATTTTTTACCAAGGGTATCAGGTGAACAAAGTCACCACCCTCTAAATTCGCCCTTGGTAGCAACTTTAGTTAATGGAGGTCAGCACTCATGACCATAAAATTCTGAGTGCACCACCACTATTTAAACACTTTGTACTTATCTTAACGATGTCCTTTTATTGAAAAAGCAATATATATCCGTTTTACCATTAAGGAGATATTATATTATTTAATTATTGTTGACTTTCGTTATGCTCCTTTTGCAGGGAGAATATACATAACGTATTGACGAATAATTCACTTTATTTGCTAAAGTGGAACAAAGCCATTAGCTCAACACCACCTGCGTATCTATTCAACCAAAACATTCTTTGAATCTTTAAAGTTCCAACTATATAAAAGGTAAAGTGAAAAAGAGACCAAGGGCAGACACGACTTCCTGACCATTTTGTCTAAACAAAATCGGTAGTAGCCAGAGACGGACCCAGAATTTTAAGACGGCGGGGCACCATTATCTTAACATAAACGCCAACTAAAATTTTAATGGCAACTGAGGGATAATACCGTGTCGGACCGATCACTAATAGCGTAGCAGTAGCGAAAATACAAGTATATAGGTCAAATATGGATAATAAATAAAATTTAACACAGTGAAGCAAATGAAAGAGAGAGCTCAGTGGCTAAGGTTGTGCAACATGCAGTGACAGTGCAGGTTCAAATCTGGGCGAGCTCATTTAACGCTTATTGTTTTCCTAAAAATAGGCTCAAAAAATAATTAAAAGTGACATTCGGATTCCATTCGAGGTGACATGTAAAGGAAGCAGCTGTTGCAACCAATGTGCCCCAAAGACACTTTCATTTTTTAGAGTGCACAATTAAATATATACTAATTTCTCAAGATATATACACAAATATATACATAATTTTTTCCGAAGGGTGGGTGTGCATGTGCAGTCCCACCCTTCTACTTGGGTCCTCCTCTGATTGTAGCTAGTCTTTTTTGAGTTGAAATATTATGTGTTATTTCTAAGAACATAAACAATGGAGTATATAGTTTGGCGTATGAAGTATTTCGCATTTAGACAGGGTGTGAACAAGAATCACACCTTAAATAGGTATTTACAAAGGTAGTTTGGTTTTATTTTTTTGGTATTTTTTGTTTAAAAATAAAATATAATCATTATTTGAAGGTTTTTAATATTAAAAATCAAAATCTAATCAAACTAAAAAAAATGTCTATTGGTTCCTTTGATTTGGTTCGATTTTTTGGTTTCTCGTGAATACCTCAATAGGCAACCTACTGAGAAAAGCATCCGTATGACTGAATTCACAATTCGAATTTATAACTATAGGCCACACAAAATAACTTTACCTTTAGTCCAAAGTTTCCCCAGAAGTATGCAGTTGTTGGACCTTGCATGTTTTGATGATTGACAAAATGAATGAACTAGGTCGATTGATACATGTTTCATCTTAGAGTCCAGATGTTGCGGCAAAACTCTTGGATTAAAGTAATTTGGAGATATGAACTTAGCGGATAGGATCTAGGAGTCTTTGAAATAATTATCTAGGATAAACTTCGGACTCTCGTGAAGCATATCAAGTCGTGTGATAGCAAAGAGATTGCCTCCATCTCAAATACTATTTCTCCTCATGGGCTTTATCAAGTAACGTGTTTGTGACCGACTAGATTGCTACTCACAAGTTGCTACATATATGCAAATCTTCTACTGAAGAAGGTCACACACTCACATAGAGTGACAAGGAGAAATCGAGCAAATAAGCAATAACAATATTTGAGAAACTTCTAATTGGCTACTCAAGTGTGACCTGATACAAAGGACCATATTGAAGAACATGTTTCGTAGTGTAATGCTCTACAGTCTTCAAGTGTAGTATTTTGTATTAGGATTGTTTATCGAGTTGTACCTTTTCAACTTTTTTAGAAGTATTGTAATAGGTATAAACAATTGTCAAATTCAGCTCCAAGTTGAGGGCAACTCGGAGGGGACTCAATAGCCTAGGTAGATTGTTGTAATATGAATTTGTTGAGGTTCACACTTTTAGTGGAGTTTGGGACAAATCCTGTAGAGGTGTAGGTCGTGGTTTTTCACCCTTGTGAGCAGGATGTTTTCCACTTAAAAATATTGTGTTGTTACTTTTCTATTTATCATTATTCTGCAAACTGAACTTAGGGACAAATAAAATAACCTGATCCATCATCTAGAGGAAAATCAGACATACCTCAATTCCCCTCTTGTGCTATTTAGTCGTGCAAAATATCAGCAGCAGTTGTTAAGAAACTTTACTACATCAAAAGCTCTTCTTTATGACAGGTCATATTGGAGCAAAAGGAAGGAGTTTTGAAGGGAAAGGTGGTCACGGTATTGTTTAAGTAATTTGACATGATACAAGCTGTTTGTTGGGATTAAAATGTTGAATGTCCAAAAGTGCAAATCCCTTTGTTTATAAGAGACTAGACAAGTATAAATAATTCTGAGATAAAAATTTCGTACTGGCTTATCTCTTGTTTGATTATGAATATTGGAATATAAGTTATATCGGGATTAGAAATAGTATCGGGATAAGTATAGATGATGGAATAATAGTATAGGGATTAGTTATTCCTAAATAAAACAACGAAAATAACAAAAATATCTCTGAGGTCCCTCAAACCTTTTTTCTACTAAATAAGACAAAGGGTATTTTTGTAATAATAACTTCTTCTTAGAAATTATGCAATGCGTGGTGTTTTTAATCAAACAAACTAAACAATCAATAAAAAATAAAATTAGAATAATTAATTCCAACATAACTTTTCTTCAAACCAAACGACCCCTTAAAATGAGCTTTAGTTGCTGAGGTGTGCCCAATGGGAGATTTGCACGATTTCCCTTATTCGGGGGTGGTCTTTAATTTTCGCCCTTCGCCTAAAGTATCTTGAGGTTCTGATTTGAATCCCAGCTCAGTAAAAACAAAATCACAAGGTAGAATTTCGTAGCAAAATTAGGCCTATTCGGCCAAAAGTTAGGCGTTAAGAAAGCAGAATTTTCGCGAAGCCTTGCACTTGCCTTGCGATTTTATTTTTAACTGAGCGGAGATTCAAATTCAAAACCTCGGTATATTTTTGGCCACTTTTGTAAATGAAGAGAAAAAAATTAAAGACTAGCGCCTTTGAAGGAAATCCGTGCAAAAAAAAAAAAAAAGGGCCAATGACCGAATGGACAAGTTAGTCATTTTTTTGCACGGATTGCCCTTCTTTTGGGGTGGTCTTTAAATTTTGCCCCTCATATTTGTGTTCTTTAAGTTTTGCCCTTCGCTTGGATACCTGAGGTTCTGGGTTCGAACCCCCGCTCAGGCATAAAATAAGAAAATAATTTCACAAGGCAGGGCTGGGGGGAGTGTATGCCGGATCCGGCATACAATCCTTAAGGAAAAACTAAAGTTATGCCGGAGGGGGCAGACTTTGCCTTGAGACATATACTTTTTTTTTTTACTTTTCAAGGCAAACTTTTAATTATGCCTTAAGGAAAAGTTCTGCCTTATGATGCATACTTTTGGTTATGCCTTAATTAAAAGTCTGCCCCATAAGGCATAGTTCCTTAAGGAAAAGTTTTGCCCCATAAGGCATAACTAAACTATGCCTTGAGGAAAAGTTATGCCCCCTCCGGCATAACTTTAGTTTTTCCTTAAGGACTTTATGCCGGATCCGGCATACACTCCCTCCAGCCCTGCTTTGCGAAATTATTTTTTTTATTTTATGCCTGAGCGAGGGTTCGAACCCAGCACCTCAGGTATCCAAGCTAAGAGCAAAACTTAAAGACTACAAATATGAGGGGCAAAATTTAAAGACCGCAAATATGAGGGGCAAAATTTAAAGATCACCCCAAAAGAAGGCCCAAGTTAGTTTGGTATGATTAGGCTAGGAACTTAATTTTGCAACTTCTAGAATTGAGAATTTTTAGCCCAGCCCTAATTACGCCACTGACCTCAAGGGATGGGCTAAAGCCTGTCCATGAACGAACACTTCAAAAGAGAAACAAAAAGGATCATATATACCACTTGTATTATTGAAAGGGAAAAGGACACTGTGTGTTCACTCAGCCAAACTAATCCCACATTTAATTACTGTTTGGGCTTAATTTCATTAGGTGTCCATTCGGTCCAAATTAATGCCAAAAAATGGTCGGTCGGCCCAAAATAATGTCAAGGCTGGCCGGCCCAACAACTTAGGCGTTAAAAGAAAAAAAAGTCGCCACTAAAGGGCTGCTACAGCATATATACATATGTTGGAATTATATATACACTTTATATACAAGAATTATACATTTTATATACATATGCTAGAATAAATCATACATTTGTTATAAATAAATTATACGTTAATTATACATTTATTATACACATATAGACAATAATGATATGATACTTATTTTTAACATATACAATAGTAATACATATTATATACCACAATGATACGGTTTCTATAATACATTTTTTATACATATGGTACACTTTTTATACAAGACTGATACAATTTATATACATATGCTGGAATTATATATACACTTTCTATACAAAAATGATACATATTATATACAAAAATGATACAATTTTATATTCTTTATAGGGCAGTTGCACTGTGCTGATACACATTATATACACAAATGATATATATTATATACAAAAATGATACATACCTTAGTGATTCGTATTTTATACAGTTTCTATACATTATAGTTAGGTACTGATACATATTTTATACACAAAAGACACATGTTATATATAAAAATTGCCTCAAACATTTTTGTGTTTGGGTTTTTATTTGAAAATTGTCTTATTTAAGTTTTGGCTAATGGATGAGATTAGTTTAATTGCTACATTTTGGGTTTGAGAAAACTTGGGCTACATGGTGGGATTATTTATGGCCGACCGGCGATATATGTCCTTTTCCCTTATTGAAAATGGTCAAATATACCCCTCGTTATACTTTGGGTCCAAATATACCTTATGCCATTATATTATTAGATTAAATATACTCCTTTTCTGTTTAATTTGTTTAAGATGGACATCCAATCTTACGTGACACTGACATTTGATAAGGTGGATGTCCCGTGGCATGTCACTTCAGCACTCCTAATCCATTTTACCCTTCCCCTTTATTTATTTTTCCACCATTAAAATTTATTTTCCCTCCACCATCATTGCCACTGCATACCGGCACCCTCCCATCCCTCTAAATACTAAGAAGAAAGGGGAAAAGGAAAGAATAGAACATATGAAAAAGAATACTAAAAAGTACCTACACCTTAAAAAAAAACTTCCAAGATAAAGGAAATTAACCCCAATACTTCACTAGGGATTCCCGGAGTAAAAATGTATGATACATTTGTTAAAGAAGTATTATGCTGCTCCTTCTAGTTTTACAAAAGAACGGGTCTATTTTTACAACGTTGTCACTTTCTGTCAGTTCAATGTAAACCCGTCAACCGGTTCGATTTAACCGGTTAAAACCGGTAACCGGACCGGTAAAATCGGAACCGGAACCGGAATCGGTAGAACCGGTTAACCGGTTCCGGTTAACCGTTTAATTATTACCGGTCCGGTTCCGATTTTTTTGAAACCGGAACCGGTTAAACCGGTAAAATCGGAACCGGACCAGTTAAACCGGTTAAACCGGTGAAATAAAAAAAATTAAATTATAGCCGTTGGGCGTTGGGCCTTTGTCCGTTAATGGACCGTTGGCAACGGTCCATTTGCAAAAATGGCCGTTGCCAAACGGTCATAAAATTAATTTTTGGCCCCCCAATCCCCCAAACTTTTTTTTTAACACTTTAACCCATCACCCACCCCTATATAAACCCTTCTTCATTTTCATTTTAATTCACACCAATTCACTCTCCTCTTTCTCTCAAATCTCAATCTCTCAATTATAGTTACTTTGCAATAATTAGCCACTTTATATTTCTCTCAAATAAATATTACAAAGTCTTATTATAGTTTCAACTTTCAATTATTAATTTTGCAATTATAATATTGTTGGTGGAGTTGGTGATTTTGCAACAATCCGAAGTAGCTTTGGTGGATTTGCAATTTTAACCGCCTTCACTTTGTTGGAAATTAATCCGGCAATTTGGTACCTTCGTTCCAACTCTATCTTTATTTTTCGCAATTTAATTTACGCAATTTAATTCTAGCAATTTATTTTTCGCAATTTAATTCTAGCAATTTAATTTGTTGTAATTTATTTTCTTGTGATTTATTTGATTGTGATTTAAATTAATTCTATTTAATAATGTCAAAGAGATTAAGATGTGGTGCCGGTAGTAGTAGTGGTATTGTTAGGGGTGGGCTTAATGAGGAAACATTTGTGGAAGAAACACCTAATTTAGGTATTGATGTTGATGGAAATAATCCATTTTTAGGTCATGAGGCAATGCAACAACATTTTACCGACACTTTTAATGAAGATGATGATGATGATGAAACACAACCCCCCGAAAATCCCATAGGAGATACATGTCCTGCACAATCACATATACAAGACAAACCGCCTAGAACTCGTAAGCCAACAGATAAAGTTTGGAAATTTATGACTAAGAATAGGGAAAACCAATCAGCTACATGTACCGTATGTGGACAAGTATTTAGTTTTAAGCAAGGAACTGGTAAGGATGGTGGAACAGGTACACTAAATGGTCATATGAGAAGCAAACATATGGATGTTTGGGGAGAGCAAACGGGTTCAAATGTGGGGGGTATTCAAATGACGATAGACCCACGAATCGGTAGAAATTTTAAGTATGACAAGAAAAAAGAGCGTGTAGAAATAGCTAAAATGGTAGCTTATGATTGTTTACCATTTTCCTTTCCCTCGGGTTTGGGGTTTGTTACTTACATTCAACGTTGTTATAATCCGTTATTTGAGGGTATTCCTAGAAGTACTTGTAGAGCCGATGTTATAGATTTGTTTAAAAAATATAGATTTTATTTGCGCCATGTATTTAATTCTTTAAATTGTAATGTTTGTCTTACCGCTGATTTGGGTCTTAGTCTTAACAAGTTAGATTTTTTTACTATTACATGTCATTGGGTTGATGACAACTGGGTTATGCAAAAAAGAATTATAACTTTTTTATATGATGAAGGAAAAGGTCGTCACGATGGAAAATTTTTAGCGGATTCAATGTCTACTATTATGAGATTTTTTAACATTTATAGAAAAACACTTTGTATTGCTTTAGATAATGTTTCTAATAATACAAAGGCGATAGGTCTTACAAAAAGAGAACTAAACCCTCTGCTAAGAAATATTTTTCATGTAAGATGTAGTTGTCACATTTTAAACTTAATTGTTAAAGATGGTCTTGTGCATTTTGAAGATTCTGTTCAAAAAGTTAAAGATGCGGTTGCGTTTCTTTTTTGTAATGCTAATAGGGGAAGAATTAGAGATTTTAAGAATGCTTGTGTGGAAAATAACTTTAGACCTAGAAAAATTCAAGTAGAAATTGAGATTAGGTGGAACTACACTTACATTATGCTACAACAAGCATATGAGTATAGGATTCCCATACAACAAGTCCACAACAAATATAATACTGATAGTGATGATTGGTTAATTTTTTTGCATTGGGAAGATGTTAAAGAATGTGTTGAACTCTTAGAAATTTTTTATAATGCAACTCTTGTTTTTTCTAGACAATTTTATCCCACGGTAACCGGAATTTTAGCCTACTTAGTGTAAATAGCTAGAGTTTTACAAGAGTATAAATATAAACTCGGTTATCAAGTGGCTATTTTTGAAATGATAATCAAATTTAAGAAGTATTTTTTTCCCATCCCAACTTTATTTATATTGGGTTCTCTTTTAAATCCTTGTTTAAAAGTTTCTTATACTAAAAATTTGGTTAGTCAAATTTATACATTTTTAGAAATTGAAGAGGGAGTTCAACCATCTTTAGCTGAAGCCGAACTCGCTATTGATGATGAGTTTAGAAATTTTTTTACTCATTATTCTAGTTTTGAAGAACGTGCTACACCCGTTGCTCCACGCCCTACTACTTCTCAGAGTAGCAAAAAGGGCTTGTCGGGTTTAAAAGTTTTACATTCACAGCCAACTTCTTCTTGTACTGCAAACTTTGATGAATATAACTTTTATTTGATGCAGCCAAATGTAGATATCAAGGAACTGGATGACTTGAACGTCTTAGCATGGTGGAAGAAGTACAAGGCAAGTTATCCGATACTTTCAAGAATGGCTCGAGATATCCTTACGGTTCAAGTATCAACTGTGGCTTCGGAGAGCGCATTTAGCCAAGGAAGATAGCAAATTGGAGACCATAGACATTCATTATCCGGCTTTAGCTTGCAATTACTAGTGTGCATTCGCGATTGGATAAGATCGGAGCGACGCAACCAAAACTTAGAAGCGGAGGAAGGCGAAGAGGAAGAAATTGAAGATTTGATAGCTAGTGGACCGGACCAAATGGAAGACTTTGAAGATATTTCCATGACCGAATATGATATGGGGGAAATTAACGAAATGATTCAAAATTGGTGATTTTATTATTCTACTATTTCTGTACAACTCATGTATTATTTGCAAGTTAAAAAAAACTACAACTTGCAAATAAATGTTATTCAAGAATGAATAAAATATATGGCTCATTGAGCTTTCTTCTATTTACTTGTGTTCATATTAAAAATAAAAACTAGAAAGTTATATTCTTACTATATTTTAGGTATATATATATGTATACGTATATACGAATTTATAAACTTAGAAAAAAATTAAGCTATAAATAACATAAGTTATAAGTATATATAGTATATAACTTAAACACACACACACACACACACACACACACACACACACACACACACACACACACACATATATATATATATATATATATATATATATAAGTTATATAACCTAAGTATATTGATATATATACGTATATTCTTACTATATTTTAGGTATATGTAGTATAACACTATAACTTAAGCATATAACTTAATATATATATATATATATATATATGTATACACGTATATTCTGTATTGCTGACTTGCTGTTAGCCTGTTAGTCAGTAAATATTTAAACTTTACTTATAAACTTGTATAACATATGTAAATATACCTACAATATACTAATAAATACTATAATATATATATATATATAATACAAAAAACAAAAACCAAAAAAGATTTTGGAGACTTTGAACCGGACCGGTTCCCTAACCGGTTACCGGTCCGGTTCCCTAACCGGTTACCGGTCCGGTTCCCTAACCGGTTACCGGTCCGGTTCCGGTTAAACCGGTTAACGAGCATAGTTCAATGGATGTTATTGTCTTTCCTGTTGAAAACATTAAACTTGTTAACATTATTGAACTTGTTCACATAATATTTAATTTAGATCATGAATTAGTAGATTAATGTTTTAGGAGATACATGAATTGGTGAAAAATTCTAGATTAGTCTAGTGAGTTCTTATTCATGGATTTGGAGGATGTGAAGTATGAACCTATCAATAGTGATACATGTATGCTAGCCTAGATACATGGATGAATTCACCTATAAATAGTTATGTAATCTAGCCATTTGATCAAGTCAAGTTGAAATAGAAAATCATTTTTCCTCCATTTCTCTTCTAGTGAGTTTTTGAGTGTATTTTGTGTTGTCTTGCTCTCCCAAATTTTCACCATTTGGTACCAGAGTCGGTGTGTTCGAGACAACTAAATGCAGAGAGAAAATAACTAGCACCAATGGAACTCCATTCCAAGTTCCGATGCTCACTAAAGAAAATTATGAAAGTTGGTGCATCCGAATGAAGGCTTTGCTTGGAGCCTATGATGTTTGGAAAATTGTGGAGAGCAGAGTTGATGAAGAAGAGTATGCCGCTGCCACAAAGAAAAAGGACCAAAAGGCTCTCGCTCTCATCCATCAAAGTTTGGATGAAAAGATGTTTGAGAAGGTTGCAAATGCAACCACCTCCAAGCAAGCATGGGATATTCTTCAAACTTCCTTTAAAGGTTTGGACAAGGTGAAAAGGGTTCGTCTTCAAACCTTAAGAAGAGAGCTTGAATTGCTGTAAATGAAGGAATCCGAACCAATTTCAGATTAGATTTCAAGAGTCTTAGCGGTTATCAATCAAATGAAAAGATACGGTGAAGAGTTGAATGATGATATGGTAGTTGCAAAAATACTATGATCCCTAGATTCAAAGTTTAATTATATTGTTGTTGCCATTGAAGAGTACAAGGACTTAGACACCATGACCATAGAAGAACTCAAGAGTTCTTTGCAAGCACATGAAGAAAAGTTGAAGAAACCAAAACAAGAGTCGGTTGAACAAGCTTTGCAAGAAAAACTTTCTTTGAAGGAGAAAGATGAAAGACGTTGTCACGCCCCGAACCATGACCTGGGCGTAACACGGCACTCGGTGTCTGACTACATATAATCGAGCGAACCACACAGCTTACTGAATCAACATGGGGCATGTACTGATGCGGAATGCAGATTAAATCATGAGAATTTAAATAAGCATGAGCTATCATAATAATACTGAAAATACTTGTTTAAAACATAAGTGCGGAAAGTAGTCTGAAAACATAGTTGTGTAGCCTATAAGGCTAAACATAACTGAATACTAAACATGACACACTGACTAGTTTATGAAACCTCTGACATGAGTCTGGAATACTGAACTAGTGCTTTGACAAGGCCCTAGCGTACCTGACTGTCTAACATGGCATAACTTCTGAAAGTAAAGACAACACCCCGAAGTAAATGGAGCTCACCAATAGCTGATACGAAAAGTCCTAGCAAGAATATATGTCGTCCTATAAATCAATGCTTGCATCGTGAAATGCAGGCCTCAGGAAAAAGGGACGTAAGTACATTTGAATTGTACTTATATATAAAGCAACTGAAAGAAAAAACTGTAAAGGGGGTGCTCGGGGAATAGGCAGCCCAAATCAATAACATGGATACATGAAGTAATACGAAACTGAAACTATAAATGTAACTGGATACTGTAAAGGATGTAACTATAACTAAAACTTGGACATGACCATGATCTGCATGATCAAGCTGTAATAGGAGTACAACATTTTTAAGTGTGTGTGTGAGTGTGTGTGTGTATTATGTGGGAGAGCATTAGTAAAACCGACATGTAATCCACGACGTGAGTACGTGGTGTCTGGCCTCTGACCCGACCAGCTGAGCCATCTCATACCTTGTCGAAGTATGAGACATGAACATGACATGAATGAATCCAATCAGTAAAATCCCACAAGGTTAACATGAAGGAATTGTCCTAACTTAGCGGATCAGTCCTTATCCTATGTTGGTGTTACGCCTCGAACTTTTGTATGTTAAGCGTCTTCATGAGTTGGTTGTTATATATTTGGAGAGTGGAATTATCTTCGAGGTTATATAAGATTACAAGTTTTCATCTTGAGTGTATGAGGGTTTAATTTCATGCTTAATATGTGATTGAAGGATTAGAGGTTAAACGAATCGACGAGAATGCGTTTTGAAAAAAGCTGGGTTTTACGGTTGGATATACGGGCCATATAATTTTTACAGCCCATATATCTTGTTGACCCCCACCGTAAAATGATAACAGTGGGGGTGAGCCACTGTTGGTATTTTACGGTCCAATTATATGGAACATATTTTTACGGACCGTATAATGGGACTGTAAATTTAAGTCGGTGGCAACTCTTGTTTTATATAATTCGTACCCTACTCTTTTTGTCTCATTTTTCTCATTTCCTCAGACCCCAAAATTTCTAGAAACCCTCTTCAACATATGTGATCAACCCCCAAGTGAAGTTAAGGAATTAAAGTGAGAATCAATTGCCAAAGGGTTCCAAAGTGTTGTTGAAGCTTGTTTCTCGTTCTTGTATTATCTTTGGAGGATACTTCAAGGTGAAATAATCTTGGAGTTGTTGTGTTCTTGAGTCCATGAGATAAGAATTCATCTTATTTCCATGTTTATGAGTTTATGGGATGGTTATACTAGGTTTAGAGGGAAAGAAGTTGGAAGGAAGGTTCAAATATGAACTTGAGTTTATGTTGAGTTGTAATCTATTTCGAGCCATGATTGTTAATGTGTTTTTGAGCTAAAATCTTGTTATATCGATAGTAGTTTATGTTGAGGTTGTTAGACTTGGTATATTTAAAAGAAGAAGGTGTATAGGTGTCGTATGTGAAGTGTATATCGGGTTGTTCTATCGTATATCTAATGTTGTTGATATGAGTTTAAAGAGGATCATATGAGATGGTTGTGTTGATTGTTAGCTATTGGATGAGTGTGATAATTAAGAAATAAGGGCAATGCTGCCCGTTTTGTTTTTTAATCAATTTATCATTGGGTATATGTGATATACTAGTACCATCTAAGCTTGTAAATGTCTTCCTTTGTTGTAGGATTGGAGTAATAGTTCGATGGATTCGTTGGGGGATTGTGTTGATGACTTGAGGTATGTTAAGTCTAACTTTCCTTCTTTTGGCATGATTCATATGAGCGAAACGTAAACGTAACACTACTCCATAATGCTTCTATTCTTAGCAGCTAGAGATGTTCTATGTTGATTCATGCTCCAGTTCTGTTGTTCTTAGCAAGCTCTTCTCCAGCTTCCGTATGCTTCATAGAGTCAAATATTGATGGAAATGATATCTCATAACGATGTTCGGAGGTGTAACGACCTTACGTCACTCCGATCGATTCAGGATGTACTCTTATCATATTCATGCATTTTATATACCAGGACCCACAGGCTTTATATACGCGTATACTTATATGATATCTATATGGGTTATGGGGAAGGTTACGGCGTTATATATGGACTACCACCTGATCAATCAGTCATATGATGATGATTATGCCCACAGAGGCCGATGTGATACGATGGGATGCCCACAGAGGCTTGACAAGCATTATATATATGTATGCATATCATTGGCCCTCGGAGGCAGTTCAAATATATATATATATATATATATATATATATATATATATATATATATATATATATATATATATATAGAGAGAGAGAGAGAGAGAGAGTTGTTGTTATGTCTTGGTACGTATATTTTTGTTGTGCATATGGGTATGGGGGGGCCTGTCCTGACCTTATTATGTCATGTACTCTAGTAGAGGCTTGTAGGCAGTTGTGGTACAGTTAGACGTTGTATGGCCCTCTCAGCCTATATTTTGTTGTATAAGTGTCTATGATGGCCTTGTCGGCTCGTACAGTTATGTCCAGCATTGTTATATACGTATGTCCTTTCGGGCTCGTCCCTTTTCAGTATAGTTCTCCTATGATCTAGCAGGTTGCCTTCTGATGACCCTCGTAGTCTATCTTTGTGTACGATTACGATATGAAATCATGTTTTACTGGTGCTCGGCAGGTAGGGCCCGGGTTCCCGTCATGACCCTTCGATTTGGGTCGTGACAGTTGGCATGCGTAGTTTCAGGCTATCTGAGCCTTCTCGGTAATCTGTGCAACTTACAAAAATATGAACATGAATATAGATGGCATAGGAGCCAATGATTTTTATAATAGGATTTGTAAGCATGACTTGTAAACATGGCTTGTAAATATGAGTTTTAAACACGACTTGTAAGTATAATATTACATGTATATAGTATATAACTTGTGTAAAACATGAAAACATTTAAGATTCATGGAGTAGAGTAATATTTATTCATGACTTGTAATTGAGAACCCATGGAATTCAAGACATGAGTATTCGTGGATTACGGACAGGTTCATGGTAATCGAAATTATATTTTTATGAATACAAATAACGAAAACATGATTGAGCATGATAATATAGAATTATTGACATGTATCTGGGGTTTATCATGAAATGAGGCATACTTCTCAAACTCTGAGGAGAAAATATGTTTCATGAATTAAACGTGGCATGGGAAAGAATAATGATGTTCCCTTACATGGATAGTTACCTTAATTTCCTGCTCTTGAGCGTAATACAGCGTTTGTCCATAATTTCCTGCTCTTGAGCGTAATAAAACGTTTGTCCACCCTTTCAAATTTTATCTACAGCAATACAAGTCAAAGGGATTCAATATTAGCAAGGATACTCATGCTTTGGTCATCTACTTTTTTTATCAAACACTTGGTGGGCATAAAACTCCACAACTTCCATTAATGGTGTTAATACACCCAACTACCCATCCTCTTGCTTCAAGATGATTCTACAATCTCATAATGCTTTAATTATCTTCATCTCTCATCACCCATAAGATAAACAACACCCTTAGTCAACAATAATCAATCAACAATCAACAACCCAAATAGATAATCGTTCATGCTTTTCTATCAAACCTATCAACTCATATCTCATGAACTTATAGTCTATAATCACCAATACAAGGTTAAAATCAATTGAAGTAGGAAAGTCTTACCTTTTGATGTTCAAGTTTCTTGAATTCGGATTCTAGGGTTCTTTTGTCCAGGATGAGGATTCAATCGATAATCTACATAATAGATGAGGATTCTAGCGTTAATCTTTGTTAGAATGATGTAATAATCAATGGGGTTTGAGTAGGAACTCACCTTGGATGCTTTGTGGAAGCCCTAGAGTGTTTTCTATCCAAAAAGACAGTTTAGAATGAAATGGGAAAAAAAATCTTTTATAAAATTTGGGAAAAATCGCTTCAGGCATAAAATAGCCTGGCGCTGTGCGTGGGGCTCCGTGGCCCTCATCGCGCACAGTGTATTTTTCGACGGTGTCAAAATTTTGAGTTTTCTTGTAAATTTTTCCTGGCCCGGGGCGCGGGACGTTGAGCCATTCTGGCAGCGTTCGGTAAAATTGACATAACTCCCATCACAGAGCTCCGTTTGGGCTCCATAATATGTCGTTGGAAAGGTATTTCAAAGATATACAACTTTCATGTTTTAATTTTTCTCGAATATCAACAGATTTTCGCCAAATCTGGCTGGAAGAATGACATGTTGAAAACTTAGCCGATTCTATCGAATCTTAAGCACCTCACTATTCGTCTTGATTCCAAAAAATATATTTCCTCGCATATTCATCCTGGTAGTACTTCACATGTCTAAAGTGTGATATTAATGCTCATTTAACATCTCTATACCTAATATGGATTTACAGAGTGCTACAGACGTGGCTCACAACAAAGAGGTCATGGGTGTGGAAGAGGTCGTGGTAGAGGAGGAAGAGGTGGTAGTTAACCTCCGACCAAAGAAAATAGAAGTCAAGACTCCAACCAAGGAAGAGGCCGCGAAATAGGTAGAGAATGGAGGTCAAATCAAGAAAGGTATGACAAATCAAATATTGAATGTTATACTTGTCATAAGTATGACCATTTTTCGTGGGAATGTAAAAATAATTTGGAGGAGATAAATAATTTTGTGGAGAGCAAATATGAAGATTAAGATGACACTTTACTCATGTCATGTAAAGAAGAAGAAAGTGTAGAAAGAAATAAATGGTACCTTGATTCCTGTGCAAGCAGCCATATTTACGGAGTTTGAGGAATATAATTTAATAGTGGCAACATCACTCTTGGAGATTCTTCAAAAGTTCAAATAAAGGAAAATGTACAATTTTTATTTGTTTGAAAGATAGAAAACATCAATTTATCTCCAATGTCATGTATATATCGGAAATGAAAAGTAATATTGAGTTTGGGACAGCTCTAAGAGAAAAATTATGACATTCATTTGAAAGATAAAAAGTTGACTATGAAAGATGAAAATGGGAGATTGTTAGCCAAAGTTCCTATTGTTAAAAATAAAATGTTTGTTTTGAATCTTTAAAGTGATGTACCGAGGTGCTTATTTTCATGTGTCAAAGATTCATCTTGTCTTTGGCATATGAAATTTGACCATTTGAATTTTGATAGTCTAGGGTTGATGGAAAAGGAAAATATGGTGAAAGGGCTGCCAACCATTAACCATCCTAATCACTTTGTGAAGAGTGTCTTTTTGGAAAGCAATCAAGAAAAGGCTCTCCCAAAGAATCATTGACAAGAGCACGGTGCCCTTTGGAGTTGATTCATATGGATGTGTGCGGACTTATCAAGCAAGCCTCACTTGGTAAAAGTAATTATTTCCTTCTCTTTATTGATGATTATTCTCAGAAAACTTGGGTTTATTTTTTGAAGAAAAATTCTAAGGATTTTGAAAACTTCAAGAATTTTAAGAGCATGGTGGAGAAACAAAGTGGCTACCAAATTAAGTCACTTTGGTCCGATAATGGTGGAGAATTCACTTCAAATGAATTCAAGGCTTTTGTGGAAAAACTGTAATTCGTCATTTTTTTACCGTTCCAAGACCGCCTCAACAAAATGGCGTGGTGGAGAGGAAGATTCGGACTATTCTCAACATGGCAAGAAGTATGTTGAAGAGAAATAATATGCCAAAGGAGTTTTGGGCTGAAGCAGTTGCTTGTGTGGTGTATTTATCAAATCGGCGTCACACCAAATGTGGTCGTGGCAAAACACTGCAAGAGGCTTGGAGCGGTTTCAAACCAAAGGTTGCTCACTTGCAAGTATTTGGAAGCATTGCTTATGCACATGTGCCGAATAAGAAGAGATCTAAGCTTGATGACAAAAGTGAGAGATATGTCTTCGTTGGTTATGATAAAAAATCTAAAGGTAATAAATTATATAACCCAAGAAATGACAAAGTTACCATAAGCAGAGATGTTGAAGTTCAAGAAGATAGTGCTTGGGAGTGGAAATCTAAAGAGCAAGATTACTCTTTTAGTCCATTCCTTGATGATGAAGAAGTTATGGAGCAGCCTACTACACAACCTGCAACACTTCCACTGTAAGTTCAAGAAGTCGAGGAATCAAGTTCCAGCAGTGTACCTCAAAAGACTAAAAGTTTACGAGAATTGTATGATGCAACGGAAGAAGTAACAAACAGTTTAAGTGATTTAATTCACTTTAATTTATTGGTGGACAATGAGCCTTTAAGTTATGAAGATACTGCTCGTAATCCAAAAATGGAGAAATGCGATGGATGAAGAAATCAAGACAGTCAAGAAGAATAACACTTAGGAGTTGGCGAAACTTCCAAAAGGAAAAAGCACCATTAGAGTCAAATGAGTTTACAAGCTAAAGAAAAATTCCAAAGGAGAAGTAGAGAGGTACAAAGCAAGATTGGTCGCAAAAGGCTGGTATTGATTACAATGAGGTATTTGCACCAGTTGCTCGTTTGGAGACAATCCACTTGATTATTTCTTTGGTAGCTCAAAACCAATGGAAAATTCATCAAATGAATGTGAAGTCAGCTTTCTTGAATGGGGTTTTGGAGGAAGAAGTTTACATTGTCAACCTTTGGGATACAAGGTTGAAGGATATGAAGATAAAGTGTTGAAATTGAAGAAGACTCTCTATGGCTTGAAACAAGCTCCACGGGCTTGGAATTGTAAAATTGATAAATATGTACTTCCAAGCAAATGAGTTTTCAAAGTGTCCACATAAGCATGCACTTTATGTAAAAATTAATGAAAATGATGACATATTAATTGTTTGTTTGTATGTGGATGATTTGATCTTGACAGGAAATAATCCAAAGTTGTTTGAAGAATTCAAAAAAGCAATAACAAGAGAATTTGAGATGACTGATATTGGTCTAATGTCATACTATCTTGGCATTAAAGTGGAGCAAAAGAAGGATGGCAATTTTATTTCTCAAGGAGAATATGCATAGGAGATTCTCAAGAAATTTGAGATGGAGAATTGCAAGCCTGTTAGCACCCTCGTAGACTTTGGAGTTAAATTGTCCAGGCGTGAAGATAGAAAAAATATCAATTCCACATATTTCAAGAGTCTTGTTGGAAGCTTAAGGTACTTAACTTGTACGAGACCAGATAGTTTGTTTTGGTGTTGGACTTGTCAGTCGCGTTATGGAAACTCCAACAGCTTCTCATTTAAAAGCATACTCCGGTACGTCAAAGGTACACTTGATTATAGAATTTTTTATTCATCTTCCAAAGACTTCAAGCTTGTTGGCTATTGTGATATTGATTAGGATGGTGATATTGATGCCCGAAAAAGTACTATCGGGTCTATTTTCTCTTTTGATAATTCTGCTTTGACATGAAATTCCAAGAAGCAACCAATTGTGACTTTGTCAACTTGTGAAGCGGAGTATGTAGCAGCTTCTTCTTGTGTTTGTCATGAAATTTGGCTAAGAAATTTGTTGGAAGAACTTCACCAACCACAAGAAGATGCAACTAAGATTTGTGTTGATAACAAATCGGCCATTGCGTTAGCCAAGAACCCGGTGTTTCATGAAATGAGCAAGCATATTGATACTAAATATCATTTCATTAGAGATTGAATATTGAAGAAGGAGGTAGAGCTTGAGTTTGTGAAATCTCAAGACCAAGTTGTTGTCACGACCCAATTTATGGATAGTGCGGGCACCTACCTGATTACCTCCTAGTAGGTGAACCCTCACCAACCAACCCATTATTAAATCTTATTTTTCCATTCAGTGGCTGATAATCAGAAACATTAAGTGAGAAAACATAAATGACACTCTTTATAAAATTAGAGCTTACAATTTCCTGGGACCTAGTCCAGACGTGTACAAGAGCTTCTACAACACAGAGTAATAAACTTACAATAAAATGACACAACTTCTGCGTTGGAACGAGATGCACAAAAGCTGTAGGAAGATGTCCGCCACTCCGATTTATGAAAACTTCAGCAATAACCTGAAACACATCTACACTCCAAAGGATGTAGCAAAAGTAGTATCAATACACCACACGTACTGGTTAGCATCATAGGCCGACTAAAATTAATTCACGCAATACAATATAAAATCAATAAGGTAACCAGATAAGCACAATCGTACACCTTTATAAATCCTCCCCCACAAGTGACAACTCTACTCTAAGCATACTCATATCCTCTTAACATTACCATATCAACATAACCACAGAAAATAAGGACTAACAGGCAACAATCGGTTTCAACTCAGAAGGACCCCTAGACCACCTGATCCTCAATAATCAATAAGTCAGGGAAACACCCCTCAGGTGGACCCATTCCATTCGAACACACTAAACCCTACACTTCTTCCAGCGATCTAACAGACTCATAGTTCGACGGGAAGACTCAACAGCATAACAATTCAAAATAGACATCAGTCGATAATAACTTATCGGTTAAACAACGAGAGTAAGCACAAGCAAAGCGGGTGGCGATAATAGTTCTCCCGTACGTTCCAACCTTAGCCATTCTATTTGGATCACTTTAACATGACCTCCCTTCATTTGATAAACAAGATCATGAAATTACGTGTAAACACAACAGCTCAACAACCAAGAAAATCAAATATGAAATCACCAGAACGAGTTATGATTCAGTGTAATGCAATCAAGACTAGTATTACCTCTATCACACGAATATAAGTAAGTAAAATGTAATGTAACCCGAGTTAGTATCACATCTGTACACACATGCTAAATGGTATTGTGCCCAAATAGTCATGACCTGCATGGGACCCATGGTGTCCATGTCCATGGTGTCCATAACTAGGCCACATCCTCACCCCCTATCAAATCTGCATTTTCGTATGTATATAACATATATGTTCTGTTTCTCATCACAATGTGTATCTCACGTATTTCCAATTCATTGGCAAATATGAAATATGATTTGTCTACAATATCAATATCAAGATCACAAGGCATCATGCCACAAGTTATACCAAGAACCAAATAACTCCGCTCATTATTCACAAAAATATGAACTCCACTAAATCATGACACGAATACTCTAATGAAGACACATGCAATTACCGCACAAGTCACCCCGCCCATCAGTACAACAAGCTCTATAATTATCAACTCAGTACGTATGCGAATCCTTACCTTCTAACCTAATCACTCTAAGAACATAAAAACCACCATATTCCCTCAAGCATAACGACTATTCACCTTGGTTCGACTACTCACTCAATGGCGACAAGCCCATATAATTCAACAGTTTGTATCAATCTATCTAATACAATCGAACTCCTCGTCCGAAGACATAATCATGCTTTCTCTCGTCAATGCTATAACATATATGCGTTTCGCTAATCAAAGTCTAACTCAAGTAAACCATAAGATACCTTGAGGCCGAGTAGCTGCCACAAACAATCATGGAGTCCACGACGGAGAAGTCTAAGAGTAGCACGAACTTCAATAACGAGAGTCAAAATAAATCATGCGCAGTAATCTTGATTTTATAGTTGACTACCTCTGCCTTTATATTTCTAATTCAAGAACTCGAGTCCCAACCCCTCTAATGTGTGAGCAATTTAAGAACTTCATGTTTATTATTATCCGAAGGTTAAACCTAGCGGTGAGGAATTAATTATAGAAAATATAACAAAAGGAAGGGTTAGAAGGGTTACCTTACTCAAGTCTCTATGTGCTCTGCCCAGAATTTCTCCCAAGTGACGGCTTAGAAGAAGGTTTGAAGGAAAAGTGGGATTTAATCCCGTAATAAGGTATTTAAGCTGGGTCTGTTTTCGCGTCGACCGTTGCAGCTGTCCTCTGTCCGCTGGGGAGGACCTGCTACTGCGGTATATCGACCGCTGCGGCGAAGCGCGTCCACCAGGCCCACACCTATTTTTTGGCTCGATTGACTCGACTATAGTTAAAATTTAACGATGTTTTTTCCCTCGAAGACTAATCGTACAACAACCCAACTTAGCTTTTGTACACGAGCGGAGGAAAGTTTAATAACGATCTGTCAGGTCATTACAGTTGCGAACATTTTAACCAAGCCGTTGATGATTGATATTTCTTAGAAGTTGCGGATGGCTCTTGGAAAGTGAATCAAGTTTTGGGGGGAGGGGATGTTGAATAACTTTTTCACATTATTAAACTTGTTCAGATTATATTTAATTTAATTCATGAACTAGTAGATTAATGTATTAGGAAATACATGAATTGGTGGAAAATTTTAGATTAGTCTAGCGAGCTTTTATTCATGTACTTGGAGAATGTGAAGTATGAACCTATTAATAGTGAAACACGTAAGCTAGACTAGATACATGGATGAATTCACCTATAAATAGTCATGTAATCTAGCCATTTGATCAAGTCAAGTTGAAATAGAAAATCATATTTCCTTCATTTCTCTTCTAGTGAGTTTTTGAGTGTTGTTTGAGTTGTCTTGCTCTCCCAAATTTCTAACATTTCCATGAATCTATCAGTTGTAATACACAACTAATGTGGTGTAGAATTTTGTTTTTGCTAGGTCCTTACTCTATATTATTATTGTATCTCCTACTTCCTAGGAGGTTCCGCTGAGATGAGATTTCTTTCTTTAGCCCCAACATGCTAATGGTGGCAATGGTGGTGGAGCACTGGAGGTAAAGGAAATTTTAGTGGTGAAAGAACAAATAGAGAGGAGGGGTAAAATGAGTTAGGGGTGCTGAGAGGGCATACCACGTGGTATCCACCTCATCAGATGTCAGTGCCACGTAGGATTAGATATCATCTTGGATAACTTTTACGGAGGAGGGGTATATTTGATCCAATAGTATAACGGCAGGAGTATATTTGGATCCAAAATATAACGAAGGATATATTTAACCCTTTTTCAATATTATAGGAGTATATTTGGCCCTTTTCCGAAATTGAAAAGGGGGACATTTGTTTTTTAACATAAAAATATTCCCAATTTTTTAGACGATGTTAGAGTTCGAAGCTTTGAGTGAAACTCCAACAAAATGTGGTGGGAATCACAAAAGTGACCATCCCACCTATTTTTTTTTCCATAAAAGATTTAAGAATGTTCATCCACTGCTAGGCTTAATGTCACGCCCCGAACCATGGCCTGGGCGTAACACGGCACTCGGGCCTTGCTTGCATGTGTCCGAGCGAACCTCATGGCTTGCTTGTCAACATGGGCATCAAAACAATATAATCTATATGATGCAATTTAAATAAATCATGAAAATGTAATTTGCAGAATAAAGTCTTGAAATTATCTCATAGCATGAAATATCATGGAAACACAATAGTTTGCAAACATAAAAGCATAACTGACTCTGTGAACTAACATATGTCTATGAAATCTCTAAAACATGTCTGAATACTAACTACCAGGACATAGCCCTGGACTACCATAAACTGAATACTAATGCAGACTCTATGTTGAACCCCGAGAGGAGTGGGGCTCACCAATAAGCTGATAACTGAAGTGATCCTACTGTGCAGATGTATGCTCCTGAAAATCGGTATCTGCACCGTGAAGTGCAGGCCCCGGGCAAAAAGGACGTTAGTACACGGTGAATAGTACTAGTATGTAAAACCTGCTGAAATGAAGAACCTGACACAACATAGATATAGGATATGAACTGAAATTGAATGTAACTTGAACATGAACATGAAACGTGAGTGAAGTCTTAAAACAGTAATCAATAGAAATACTTGTATGTAAAACTACTTGTAACGTGGGGAATGCTATAGTATAACCGACAACATGGTCTGGTACTTGCGTCCTACCAGCAGAACACTCACAACCTTGCCAGGGATATGAGATTTAAGTAATAATAAGCATGTAAGGATCCAAACTGCATAATGAAGGTGTTGCCTCCTTGCTGACAACCCTTATCCTACGGTGGCAACGTAGTTTCAGGCTATCTGAGCCTTCTCGGTTAACTAAGCAATTCCCAAAACATGAACATAATATAACTGGCTAAGAAGCCCATGATTTTCGTGAAATAACTTATAAATAACTTGTAATCATGATTTCATGAAATAACTTGTAACTTGGTTTCATGAAATATCTTGTAATACGGTTTCATGAGATAACTTGTCATAGTCTTGCAAACATGTTCTTGATTCATGAGTAATAACAATAGTTCATAATTATATATATATAATTGACTTGAAAACATGCTTGTAACTTGCTACATAAAATCATAAAGTTTCATATAAACATAATGAGAATACATGAGGAAGAATTCATGATTCATGGATTAAGCTAGGGTTCCTAATAACCGTAATGGAAGATTAGGAATACAATAACGAATATAGATACAAAATTCATGTACATAAATACATAAATACGGGCTACCAATATGTTGGGTTTAATGCCCTAGGGTTTGAACTTCATGGATATCAAGAAACGGAGCATGGGGAAGAACGTAGAGATTCCCACATGTGGATGGAAGTTCTACATATCTTAATTGCTCCAAAACTTGAATTAAAGACTTGAGCTTTGAAGAAGATTTTCAAAATCTTGAATTCTTGAACCTTGAGATGGGTTTTCTTGAAAACCCTAGTTTAGGACTGATAATTTCTTGTTTAGATTACAAGGATAGGTATTAGAATTGATTTGGAATAATTAGAGTAGGCTTACCTTGGTGTTCTTGATGATGCAAGAGGGTAGGAAGTCGTTCTAGGGCTTGAAGGAATGAAAAATAATGATTTGAACTGATATGGACGAATATATACTGTTCTGGAAAAATTCATTTTTCGGCCCAGTTAAATACTGGCTGTATTTTGAAATACGGACAACACTGCCTCTCTTCAGTAAAATGGCCATAAATCTTTGTACAGATGTCCGTTTGACCCCCATAATATACCGTTGGAAAGGTATTTCAAAGCTCTACAACTTTCATGAAGGAAGTTTTCCCAAATTCCAAATAAATTTTGAAATACAGGCCGTATTTTGAAATACGGTCCGTATTTAACCATTTGACATCAAATTGCCAAATTCCAGAATGCTCAGAAATCCTTGGTTTCAGTTTACGATTTGAAATACGGGCCGTATTGTGAAATACGGTCCGTATTTAACCATATGACATTCAACTACCAGTTTACGATTTGATTTACGGCCCGTAAACTGAAATACGGCACTGTTCATGGGCGTAAACCACCATCTTACAGCTGAAGAGGAAATTTCCAATTCCCACATTCTTTATCTGGTTTTCTAAGTTTAAGATCATGGTCAAAGCTTAGGTTAAAGGTACGGGGTGTTACACTTAATCCTCGTTCAATTTTTTTTTCCAAGAGAATGAATGGTTAAGCACATGGGGCATCCCCTTTGAGAGGAGTGAAATTGAAAGATCGTTCATTGAAGAAAGACAAATACCTTGGCGAGTGAGTTATGGCTTGTACGAAAACAGAAAAAACTTATGGCTTGGCAAAAGTAAGAGAGAAATTGTACTATGATTAGAGAAACGTAAACTTGGGGGACTTATTTGGAAAGTAGTGAAAGTGAAAGCATTGTTAATGGACCATCAAAGAATGTGGTGCAACAAATAGAGTTGTTTCTCACTTAATCAGAGATCTCAGATTTGAACCTTGGATATGGAAATCCTTAGTAGAGATCTTTTCCCACGAATGGGCCCTACACCGCACAAATTCAGATATAAGAGCTTGTTTGGATTGACTTATTTTAAGTGTTTTTAAGCCAAAACAACTTTTAAGTATTTTTATAGTGTTTGAGTAAAATAAAAAAGTGCTTTTAAACACTTGTTTTTAAGCTAAAATAACAAAAATAACCCAAAAGCCATAAGCTAGAATTCCTAACTTATAACTTATAATTCAAAGGGCAATTTGCACGATTGCCCTTCGTTGGGGGTGGTTTTTAATTTTTTCCCCTCAAATTGCTAGTCTTTAATTTTTGTCCTTCGCTTAAAATACCCCGAGAATCTGGGTTCGAATCTCGCTCAGTAAAAAAAAAAAATCGCAAGGTAAGACTTCGCAAAAATTCTGCCTTATGTAGCAAACTGTCTTATAAGGCAAACTTTTAGTTATGCATTAAGGAAAAGTCTGCCTTATGCGGCAGACTTTGGGTAAGGCAAAGTCTGCCGTCTCCGGCAGACTTTTAGTTATGCCTTAACCAAAGTCTGCCGCATAAGGCAGACATTTTGTAAAGTCTTGCCTTGCGAATTTTTTTTTTTACTGAGCGGGATTCAAACCTAGATTCTCGGAGTATTTTCAGCTACCTTTTTGAGCAAAGGACAAAAATTAAAGACCAACAATTTAAGGGACAAAAATTAAAGACCACCCCAAAAGAAGGGAATCCACGCAAAAAAATGTAATTTAAAACTCATAAGCCCATTCAAACCGGCTCATAGTCAGTGGCGGAGTTAGGATTTCCGCCGAGGGGGTTCAAAATATAAAAAAGTAAATATACGAAGAAATCTAAGGGAATTCAACATCTACTATATATACATAAAAAATAATTTTATTTTTATAAAAATAATATTTTTTTTCACCGAGGGAGTTCGAATGAACACCCTCGACACTACGTGGCTCCGCCACTACTCATAGTCAAGACTCTAGTATAGATACCAAACATCACCAAAAAAAGGGGGGGGGGGGGGGGGGGGGGGAAGAATGCAATGTTAATGGGATCTAAGACAGTGGCATAAAATCATTTGACAGATCAGAAAGTTTTCAAAATCGAGATACACGTCAGGATACATCTAATTTGACTTAAAGCGGAATGACAGCTACGAACCGACCAGTTATGGTAGGACCCAAACATCTGTTTGTCCTTTTAAACTGTCAGTTCCCAAGTAGCTTTCCCATTCATACAATCCTTAGTTGCGCGTGTAATGCAATTATTTCGGGTGTGTTTTATGAAACCTTTTTCCCTGTAAAATAAGTCATTTTCTGATAACCAAATACAAAAAAAAAAAAAAAAAAAAAAAAGCTTCTTCACTTATTCTTCATAATCCGTTGATAATTTCTTCATTTTAGAAATTATTGAGTAGTGAGACAAAATATTATTAAGAAAATAAGTTTTGTTGTATCAAACACACGATACACATTTTCCTCTTTTTCCCAATAAGTATACCTTCACTATGTTATTGAAGAACCATGTGAGAAATAAAAAAGAATAATAATAAATACTTTAGTCGATGTTATGATTGTTCGTGTTATAATTGTAGTATATTACTTTTTATTTACGATTTTTAAAAAGCTTGTAAAAACATATGATAATTAAAAATAGAACGAAAGGAGTAATACTTTTATGTACGGTTATTTTATGTTATATAAATTAAAACAGATAGAGCAGTGAAGAAAGACAAGAAGAGAACCATATGATATTGACGATTGTAGGTATCTATTGCTTAATGCAAGAGGGGCATCAACCAAGTACGTATATTGAGAAGTGAATGGAGTTACCAGTTAACCAAGAATGTGGGTACTATATTTCCTAGGCTAGTCTCCTTATGTAATGACTCTTAAATCTGTTTAATGAATAAATATCCTTATTACGTAGAAAAAAAAGAAGAAGGTGGTGTTCACGAAACAAAGAACGCGTGCGGCCAGCCATTTTTAAAGGCAACGGATGGTAATAAAATGCCAAGTAGATGAAGAAGGTCGGCGAGCCTAATTTCAACACTGGGCCAGTTGCCCATGATGGCAAGCCACACCAACACCCACGTCACCGAACAAGGGTCCCACGTGTAGTCACACGTTTATTAAACAAATTTAAATTATAGTTGCCGTATTCTCATATTAGTATAATTTAATCGGAAATTGATAGATTATGTAACTATTAATTATAATTTCTCTCTTCAAGTGTTATATCAAAGAAAGTCATCTTATTCTCATTTTCGGGTTTTTGGGTGTTTATGTTATCCCTTCTTTCCTTCTATGACTATTCACAAATTGCAAGCCCGATCTACACCGTGTATATTTTTGGGGTATCCTACGAATCATAGAGGGTATAAGTGTTATGATTTATCGTCCAACAAAATCATTATTTCTCATCACGTGATTTTTGATGAGAATGTTTTCCCATTTTCCAATCTACATTCTCCCACTTCAACTACTTATGATTTTTTGGATGATGGGATTTCCCCATTTTGGTTGCATCATATGGCTACTAATCTGGATAATCGGCCCAAACCACCCCACGCTGCACCCGTGACCCAGCCGACTATCCCCCCTCCCACCATGGCTCGTACTGCCGCCTTCCCTGCCGCCCTACCCCCTTCGTCTCCCACACCCATACAAACATCACCCCAGCCGCCCCAATCTACCAATCCGCCCCGAATGATGACCTAGAGTCAAAATGGTATTTTTAAGCCAAAACGTACATTTAACTTGAATACCATGGTTACGAAATCCCCTCTCCCTCGTAACCCTGTGACCGCCCTTCGTGACCCGAATTGGAAAATGGCTATGGATGATGAATTTGATGCTCTTATTAAAAATAAGACGTGAGAGTTGGTGCCTCGTTCACCTAATGTGAATGTTATTCGTTCTATGTGGATTTTCACTCAAAAAGAAAAGTCTAATGGTGATTTTGAGAGACATAAAGCCCGTCTTGTAGGTGATGGAAAGACTCAACAGGTTGGCATTGATTGTGGTGAGACCTTCAGTCCGGTGGTCAAGCCGGCTACGATCCGTACCGTTCTCAGCCTTTCATTATCAAAGAAGTGGCTTATTCATCAGCTAGATGTCAAGAATGCTTTCTTACACGGTGAGCTCAAGGAAACCGTGTATATGCATCAGCCTCATGGTATCAGAGCAGGACCCATCTCACCCGATGTTAGGCTCTCAAATTAAATTTCCCGCGCTCCAGATGTCTAGCCCTGGGCGTGAGATGGGGTGTTGAAGAATGAAAAACAATCCCTCATCGGTGGTTAATGAGATGTGTGATCTCCTTATATGGACTTGGGCAATCCTCACCTCATAAGCTAGCTTTTGAGGTTGAGTTAGACCCATGATCCATTTCTTTACATGTTGAAGAATGAAAAAAAGTCTCTCATCGATGGTTAATGAGATGAGTGGTCTTCTTTCATTCCTTGACTTGGTTAATATACAAAATATTCTAACCTAAAATAGGAGATTACAAAATATTCTAACTAATATTTACATAATCTATCAGAAATACCTGAATATTATTTAATTTTCCATTTCATAATACTCTGCTAGATTTTCTTGTAATAAGGTACTCACTCTATTCTACTTTATGTGACAATTTCTTTTACCTAGTAGGAGTATATTTTAAGAAAAACTATCTACTTTAATTAATTTTAAACTATTCTATTTTATTCTTAATGTCATAATCTTATAATCACATAAATAACATGACTTGTTTGAGATAATAAGTAATGCAAATTTTGTACACTCTCTGCACAAAATTCTACTACTAAATAGTTGTGTGATTCACAAAAAGTAGGCTATAGTTTGATTTGAGTTTTTGTTTTAGTAAAGAAATTATTGTATGAGCCAATCTTTTTTTTTTTTTTTTTGGAGGACAAGTCTGCAATTAATTGTATCTGGAAAGTATCACTAATTTACTTCTTAGTTTCATTTTATATGACTATTTTTGATTGGATATATAATTTAAGATATTAATATTTTACAGGAGCATGTTTGTATTTAATATTAATGATAGTGAAAATATATATATATATTATATTAAATAATTAAAAAGTTAGTTCACAGAGCTCAAAGTTCTAATTGTTTAATATAATTGTATTCTTGAAAATTGTAAAAATTGATACTACTAAAGTAGTACTAGTAGAATATCTCAAAGATTTTGTTTATGATTTAAAAACTGTTTTCCATGGTTATGTTACGCCATCTTAACTCATCAGCTTATACAAGTGTCTGTCACTCTTGAAAAAATTGTCTCATTAAAAGAAAGGTTTGAACTTCGAGCCAACTCTTAACAAATTTCGTGTACTTTTAGTGTATCCACGTGCTCACATTCTCAACGTTTTGCAAAATTTTAAAAAGATTTGATCATTTATTATAAATACTGTCTTTTCTTGAAGTTGAGCTAATTTCAGAGACCGGGGTTGGTCAGAAAGTTTACTTTATTTGCAGACAAATGTTCTTACTTTGTGTAGCTTTTTATAAGTTCTTTTGAGTATCATTTGGTGGATATTTCAAATTTGAATAGTGGAAACTTGTAGCTGCTTAGTTTGAGTTGGATTGAGGTGAGATGGAGGAAAGGTATGAGCCATTGAAGGAACTTGGTTCTGGTAATTTTGGGGTGGCAAGGCTAGTGAGGGACAAGAAGACTAAGGAACTTGTTGCTGTCAAATACATTGAAAGAGGGAATAAGGTATTTTCTCTTGTCAACATGATTTCTTTCAGTGCTATTAATGTAAATTTGTAAACTTGGTCAAGTTGAAAGTTTAACTAGATATTTATCAATTCTTATTTGAGGTTAAGCTCGGACATTCTTGCTAAAAATAACTCAAAAATTTGGTCATTGCATCATAGCGTTGGGTGTGCGAACAGTCCTATATTGGTAGTTGAAAAGGAAAAAAAGTTAATTATAAGGTATCGGATACTCCCTAATGATGTAAGGCCTTTTAAAGAAACTGTGCGGGCTTGGCTCAAAGCGGACAATATCACATCATCACTATAGGAAAAAATATATCTGGCAACAAAATTATTTTTGTTGTTATATATTGATTATTATTGCAAAAAGTACTTTTGCTAACAATTTTTTTTTGTTGCATAAACTTTTCCCAACGGCTGTTATTGCAACAATGTGCAACCACTTTTTTTTTGTTGTCAAAAATACTTTTTGCGATAATAATTAATATTATGGCAACAAAATTAAATTCTTTGGCAACAAAAATATTTTTTGCCAACAATAAAACTAAGTTGTTGCCATACTTTCTTGTAGTGCATGTTAGGAGTATTGGACCGATTAGCCAAACACTTAGTGTATTGTGAAGGTATTTTCAGGCATTTTGGTGGTATATGTAGAAAGTTTTGGCACAGAATTTATTTAGGTTGTAGTTTGGAATTTTGGGAAATTGAGTAGGAGTATTTAATTGATGTTGATAACATTTCCGGATTTCCCCCTTCTCCACTTTTTTTTTGTTTGTTTGTTGATTTCTTGACCCAACATTGTATGGGCTTGAGGTTTAGTTGATTGGTCTTAGTTTCTTGACTGAGTTAGTGTATTGCTGTCTGTTTTTGTTTTATAATCGATTCACCGGGCAACAATCTAGTGTGGAGAAACATTGGGTTGATACTGGAAAAGCTCCAGTACATTTTCTCCTAATTTACTGGATTCATGTCCAAAAAATGTCATATGCTTTATCTCCAGTTACTTTAAGTGTAGAAAAAGGTTTTTATGCTCTCTCGTTAAGTTAGCCTGATTTAAATGATGTGTATTTGTCTGTTGTTTCAGATTGACGAGAATGTGCAGAGGGAGATCATAAATCACAGATCATTGAGGCATCCTAACATTATCCGATTTAAAGAGGTAAATACCTCCTTTTTCTCCTGATATGAAGACTTACAACAACCAGAATAACAAGAAGTAATTCTAAGATTACGAACATGCTTGAGTATATACTTCAATTTACTAGATTGAGTAGATTGTGCTTGGTAATTTTAGGTCCTCCTGTTGTTTCTCAGGGCTTCTCTCTTGGCTTTTCGTCTTCTCCTGCTCCATTTTAAATGGCAAACCAGCGTCATGTTGAGATTAAAACACTTCATAGATACTTGCCTTGACTAGATTGCGTAGCTATCTGGCTTATTAATCAATTCTAACAATAATAAGTAAGAAGCTTAGGCTTGTTATGGTTAAAGTTCTTAAGCAAAAGAATGATGCTTTCTAATATGTCCATGGATATCCTCAAGAAGTTTGATTTGAGTAGCCTTGTTTACACAGCGTAAGTGCTCTAGTAGGAAGAAGACTGGAGAATAAAGGAAAATGGATTATGCTCATCTTTCTTCTGAGCAATGTATATTATCCACTGTATTTTCTGTATGATCCATATTATAATCACATAGTTTCCTGTCTGGACTAGCTCAAAGTGTCTACAGAGCATAAAAGATGGAGTAAAATTATCATCCCCTGGGACATCCTCACAAATCATAAGCTCTTGCTCTGACTGAGCTACCACTTATATATTAATCAGAAATTCAGAATATTATGATAAAAGTTCCTTCCAGATAAGTGGAAACAGATATGAGTTACAAATAGTTCTGCTTCCATATGTAACGAGAGTACATAGAGTAATTGGTGTAGTTTTTGCTCAAAATGTCATCCCGATGAACTCTAGAAATGTCTGTTTTGGTCGTCTAAGGCAATTACCACTTCATTGCATAACCCTTTTCAACTGCTGTGATCTTTACACTTAAGGGTTAATGTTATGTGGTATTGTCAGAATCACTAATTCTTAACAATTCAAGTGCGGCATTGCTTCTTGCTGTGTCATAGTAAACATGGTATGGCCCTTCTTGCTATAGGTATTGTTAACTCCTACACATTTAGCAATTGTGATGGAATATGCAGCAGGGGGAGAACTTTTTGCTAGAATATGCAGTGCCGGAAGATTTAGTGAAGATGAGGTTATAAACATATCCAACTTATTCTTTACCTGCATTTGGTGAGAATGAGATGTTATCCCTTATCATTTCATTTTGTTCTACCGACAACAGGCTCGCTTCTTCTTCCAACAACTAATATCTGGAGTCAGCTACTGTCATTCAATGGTATAATTTTGAAAATACTTTTCTTTATTCTTTTATGATATACATATACTCATGATTCATTTAATAATCTTCTAGAGCAATACTTCCATTTCACTGCAGGAAATCTGTCACAGGGATTTGAAACTGGAAAACACACTCCTTGATGGAAGCCCAACACCACGTCTTAAAATATGTGATTTTGGCTATTCTAAGGTTTCTTGTTTTCTAGTTGAGAAGTTATCAACTATCATATATCTAGTAGGACATTGCATTTTTTATTTACTATTTTCTTCATCATGCAGTCCGGGTTATTACATTCACAACCCAAGTCGACAGTAGGAACACCTGCTTACATTGCTCCAGAGGTCCTGTCACGGAAGGAATATGATGGGAAGGTATACATAGAATCTTGCAGAATTCTCTGACAAGCTGTGGTTCTACCTTTAAACCCCATCCCCCTTTCCATCTTCCTCCCATTCTAGCTAAAGTAAAACCCTCAAGCATCACAAGCATTGCATTGACCTGATAATTTTATTTTATCGATTTCGCTTTCACTAATCTGCTAGGGGCCTTTGTTTGCATGGAGCAGTCTGTATATTTGGGATTTTACTGAAAATTGCAGTAGTGGATATGCTTCAAATTTTTTGTGCAAAAGAATTTTAGAAAAGATCAGTAAATTTATGGATGAAGTACTGATATGTTGCTTCGTTGAAAAAGTCATAGATAGCCCCTTAAACTTTACCACATTTTCCTCTGGGCTACCTAAATCGAGAGTTGTACCTATTGGGTACTTAAACCAGTCTAAATTTGATCCTATTGGGTACCTTTTTCACAATAATCAGCAAAATTAAGAGAGTATATTACACTCTCCATGACGTGGCAACTTTGTCCAATGAAAACGTTACACGTGGCGATGGGGTCCATTATAATAATTAAAAAATAAATTATACACCCCCTCCCCCAATTTTCATCTCCTTCGCCCCCCCCCCCCCCCCAACTGGCCGCCGCTCCCCCACCACCGGCCGCCGCACCACCGCCCCCAACCGCCGTCTCCCCACCCCACCAATAATTTATTTCCCTTTTCTTCTCTTCTTTAGGTCTATCAATGTCTTTACAAGACCCACCAACCTTTAATGAAAGGTGAGATAAAAAAAGAGTTATATTAATGGTGAATCCCCATTTGTTCTGGTGAACGAGTCATAGTAACGGTGAATCCCCATTTTTTCCGGTGAACGAGTCATAATAATGGTGAATCCCCATTTTTTCGGGTGAACGAGTCGTAGTAATGGTGAATCCCATTTTTTCCGGTGAGCGAGTCATAATAATGGTGAATCCCCATTTTTTCCGGCGAACAAGATGGTAATGCTACTTTTCAGATCTAAAAAGGACAAAAAAAATTGTGGTAAAAATTAACATCCAATTCAAAAATTAATTTTATATAAATAATTAAAAGAAATGAAGTGTTATAATGAAGAAGAAGAAGAGAAAAAAAAAAAAGGAAGAAGGAGAAGAGAAGAGAACTGCAGTGAAGAAGAAGATAAAAAAAGGAACGTACAGTGGAGTGGGGTCAGGGGACAGACAAGCGGCTGGGGGGGGGGGGAGGTGGGTTAGTTTTTTATTAATTTATCTATTAAATTTTATTTAAAAGAGGTAAAATTTTAACCCAAAAAAAAAAAAATTAAGGATGAAAGGGCTGTCCACGCGCCCAACAAAAAGTGGAATCAATTGCTGCGCCACGTAGGCGCCACATAGGCAAAAGGTACCCAATAGGATCAATTTAGACTGATTTAGATACCCAATAGGTACAACCCTCGATTTAGGTAGCCCAGAGGAAAATGTGGCAAAGTTTAGGGGGCTATCTGTGACTTTTGCCTTGAAATAAAGTATATGTTATCCGCTTAGAGACTCTAACAAATCTGATGAAGAACCTGGTATCAGCATTTACTAGTGTCTGCTTCTAGGTTTGTTTGCACGAGTGAAGTACTACAATACTGTTGAACCGTTTGATGTAGCACAGTTCGTCTTAGATAAATGTGTGGTCCTAAAGCAAACCTTCTAGTAAGAACTTACCCAACCAAAAAAGGAAAAGAAACAAGAGAGCACTAAATTCTTATAAACACTTGCTTGCTCATTTGATCACAGCTGTTTCTGAATGCCTCAATGCTGGTTTACATCTGGTTCATTTTGAGTTATTTTAATTGAATATTCTGCACATCTGAAAGTCTTGCATTTTTAGGTTGCCGACGTGTGGTCATGTGGGGTGACACTGTATGTGATGTTAGTAGGAGCATACCCTTTTGAGGATCCTGAAGATCCTAGAAATTTCCGTAAAACTATCCAGGTGAGTTTGTTAATACTTTGATTTGAGGTTTGAACCAAGTAAGCTTTTATTCTGAATGATGGTTGATTATTTTTGTCTCAATCAGCAGCTGAAGAACTGTTTGTTTCCTTTTACAGAGAATAATGAGCGTCCAGTACTCCATACCCGATTATATACGAATATCTGCAGATTGCATGAACCTTCTGTCTCGAATATTTGTTGCGAATCCATCAAAGGTAAGTTTAATTTACTAAACTTGCTAGTGCATTGATACTGCAGTGGTTTTCGATGAAAGATTCTTTTTCTTTTACACATTAGAAGCAAGCTTTCTTGTTATGCATTGTCCTTGGCACTAAAGTTATTCCAGTTGGCGATAAAATCAACCAAAATAATGACGTTTTGAGCGGAACATTAATCATTAAGCTGTGTATATGCCAAATATTGGCTTAGTTGAAATATTTCAATTGGCTGCAGAGGATCACTATTCCAGAGATAAAGAAACACCCCTGGTTTCTAAAGAATTTGCCGAAAAACTTGATGGATGGCAAGAACGCGAATTATGGAGAATCTTCTGATCAGCAACAGCAAAGAGTCGAAGATATAATGCGGATCATACAAGAAGCAACGATCCCTGGAGAAGGTTCAAAACCCAGGCAAGCACCTGCAGGGGCAACAGCTGAGCCCGATGACATGGAAGGTGACCTGGAATCTGAAATTGACATCAGTGGTTATTTCGTCGATCATATCTGAGGTTTACATTGTGAACTAGACTGAAAAAAGTTGTAGCATGCAATTCTGACTTGCTTATATATAATGTAAAGAAGACTATATGTTTTTGATTATGCACAGAAATATGAGTTTCAGGTGTGCTCAACTGTATGAGATGTACTCAGCCAGCAACTAGAGTTATGTGTTTACTGTTCTTTTAACAATGGACATATCAGGTTATTTTATATTAGTATCTTTCTTGATTCATAATTGACTGAACTCTTGTCAAAATATATGAACTTCCCAAATGTTTCTTTCAGGGACATTAATTGGGCATATTGCATCAGCAATATTAAGGCCCCGTTTGGACATGGTTTGAAACCATGGTTGGACATGCAATTTGAATATTTTTGTTAGGAAAATGAGCTTACATTGTTTAAAATATTTTCTTTATATTTTAACTATTCCGGGTTGTATGGTAGTCCATAAACATGCTCCCAATTAGAGTGTGTTAATTGGTACTGGGCCGTGCACTTTATGTGCTGGTGGGTCTAGTAAGGCAGTGAGTGTAGGCTTAATCCAATGAGGCCCATAATGGGTGGGCCCATTAGGATTTCAATATTGCAGCTAGGTCCCCTCCTCTAACCCTATATAAGACACCTCTTGGCTCTTCTGTGTTATCACTTTAGAGAGACAATAAAATAGGTGTGAGGTTGTTGTCCCATTGACGCCGCCTTAACGAGAAGGGTAATAGGGAGGAAGACCTAGTTCGTTCTGCTGTCAATTATGGCTCAAACAGGTACGCCGTTCTATCCTACTAATCTCTTATAATTTTGTGTCCTATTATCATGTTTGATATTGGAATTGTCATGTTAAATATCTTACATGTGGCATCAGAGCCTAAAAAGCATGATTTAGGATCAAAATTTTATGATTAGTAGAGATTAGGGTTTTGTAACCCGAAATTGGTTGCTGTAATTTCATGTTGAAATTTTTGAAGAAACGGACTGGGACCTTAAGGCTTTTATTCCTCTCGTTGAGACCTTCGATTTGATAGGTGGCTCATTTTCTAACTCCAAATATTGAGAGAGTAATTGCATTTTGAAGTTTTAGGATTTATATGAACAAAACCCATTTGAACTCTTCCTTAAATCTTGATTTGTGATAAAAATCGATTGAAATTTTGTTATGGATTTTGTTATGATGTTGTTGATGACTGAAATATTGGATCAATTGCAAGATATTGCTCAAGGAAGGGCTAAATTTTCAGTTGCTTTCAAGAAATACATTGAAGTTTATTTCTAGGATTTTTGGCCAAAATATTAGGATGAAATTCTATCATTTTTTTAACAACATTGGTTGTGGAATTTTGTTGTGCATGATTCTAATGTGTGGTTGATCGAAAAGTTGTCATCTTACCGGAAATTACACTTTTACGGCGAAAAAAAATAATAATTTCAGGTTCATGTATTGGTCATTAAAATAATTGTTTTAAATCTGATTTAATGTTGGTATAATATGCAAAAACGTTTTTAGACTTTATTCCATTGTAACTGATATTTCATTTTTTTTAATTTGATTTAATGTTGGTATAATATGCAAAAACGTTTTTAGACTTTATTCCATTGTAATTGCTATTTATTATATCAGTTACAAGCTTTAAAGTTGGTGTTTATGTTCATTATTAATGAACCCATTGATTGAAACATTTCAGATTCAAAATACATTCCCTTTACTTTAATTTTTGTAATAAATGTGTTTAAAGTGTATTTTAGTGATTTGACTTGACCAATATTGATAAAATTGAAAGAACTTGAATTTGGGTCAAAGAAAAACTATTTTTCGGGTTTTGACCCTGGTGGAGGTAGAAGAAGGGTTCATCCCCATTCTTCTTAGAAAATCCCACTCTCGCCCAAAGGAGAGTGAGATACAAGCTCCATTTTCCTAAGGTCATTTCAGGCTGAATTTTGGTGTGCAGAATCGTCCAAATTTTCTGGATTTTTTCATAATTGTTTGAGCTCGGGAAGTATTTATTTCGAATTTATTACTTCTGAAATTTTGGAAAATCACAGAAACTAAATTTGGCAATAGAATTTGTTGAAAATTTACTGGAAATTTATATGAGTCATTATAAATATATGGGAGGCTTCACACGCCTAAAACGACTCTGAATAATTATTCTCTAATTTTAGGATATGTTAAGGTTCGTTTATGTTGAAATTAGAAAAAAACTATTTCATAATTAAATTGTTGTTAGAATTGCGACTTGGTGTGGTACATTTGAGATGTAAACATGAAAGGCAATAATTTTCTAAATAATATTATTTAATTAATTTATGAAGTTATCTACCCAAAGGGGGTAATTTTATGAGTTAATTAATTCATCATGGAGTAATTTTGGCTGAGATTCGATTAAAGAAAGTTTTCCACCCAAAGGGGATTATTTTGTTTATATCATTATGTCTCGTGGGAGGTGTGTGACTTAGAAAAGTTTATTTACCCAAAGGAGATAAATTTTTCGAAGGTTACTGTATCTCAATTTTCTTATATAAATCTCCATGAAAGGGTGCGCGATCAGTTGTGTCTTTGTTTTCTCTACCCAAAGGGGAGTTAATAATTATACAACTACTTGCACATATTTTGGTGAAAATATATTGCCTTAATTAGTCAAGTTGCATTTATTTCAGTCTCCTTTACAAAGAACAATAATGTTGCTGAATACAAAAAGTGGAAACGTGATGTGGACTTTGCTTTTGAACTGGTTGAGATGGATATGATTATTATAAAAGATGCATCGACGAAACCCACTGAGGAAAGTAATGACGAAGAGAAAAATGAATATGCTAAATGGGAAAGATTGAACAGATTGTGCTTCAAGGCCTTAAAGAGGTCCATTGCTGAGCATTTACTGGGGTCTCTGCGAGAAACAGATAGCTCCAAGGAATTTTTTGAGGTTGTGGGTGAGCGTTTTCAGGTTTCTGATAATGCTGAAGCCTCAAGATTGATGGGTGAGCTAAGGAAGTTAAAGTATGATGAAACAGTGGGAGTCCGTCAGTTTATTTTGAGAATGGTCTCTATGCAGAATTAGTTGAAGAACTTAGATGTGACTCTTCCTGATAGTTTCATTGTTCATGAAGCTCTTTTACAGCCTCCATCACAATTTAGTCAGATGAGGACAGCTTATAGTACAAACAGCCAGCCATGGACTATTTATGAGCTCATTACTAAATGTGATGCCGAGGAAGCAAAAGTGAAAAGAGAAAAAGTGGCATCTACTAATGAAAAGGTAGAATCTGCTAACATGGTTTCTCAGGCAAAATCTTCTGGCAATAAGTTCAAAGGAAAGAAAAAGTGGCAAGGTCCTAAAAGGACTCAGGCTTTCAAAGGAAATGGTAAAAGTGGAAAACCTAGCAACAATGGCAATCAAAAAGGTGTTGATGGGAAATGTCATTTTTGTGACAAGATGGGTCACAAGATAGCAAACTGTTTCAAGTTTAAGGCTTAAAAAGAGAAGCAAAAGGCTGATCAAAGTGAGTTTGCTTATGTTTGTTTGGAAGCTAATTTAGCTGATGCACCAAAAGTTTCTTGGTGGTTAGATAGTGGTGCTACTATTCATATCAGCACTGTTTTGCAGGGGGTAAGAGATCAGAGGAAGCCAAGTCTAAAGGAAGCAAAAGTTAGAGTTGGAGGAGGCACTTTTCTTGACGTCGTCGCTGTTGGGACGTTTTGTTTGGAGCTAGATAGTGAATTTCAGCTTGTTTTGAATAATGTGTTTTATGTTCTAAATTTTGGAAGAAACATAGTTTCTATTCAGTTGTTGGACAAGGCTGGTTATGTTATGACTTTTGGTAATAATAAAGTTGAAATATTCTATGACTCCAAATGTGTTGGTATTTGTCCTTTAGTTGATGATTTATATAAATTGCCTTTGACTTTCAACTCCTCATTTCATGTTGAGACCGGAAATTCTAAGCGGTCTTTAATTAAAGAGAAGTCTTGAATACTTTGGCATAAACGGTTGGGTCATATTTCTAAGGAACACATTGATAGATTGGTGAAAATCGATATTCTTCCACCTCTAAGTCATGATGACGCCGGGTTATGTGTAGATTGTGTTCGTGGTAAGTTGACTAAGACCAGGACAAAGGGTGCCACTCGAAGTCATGGTCTTTTAGAGATTGTTCATACGGATATCAGTGGGCCTTATTCTACTACTCTGTGTGGCAACATATACTTCATCACCTTTATTGATGACTATTCTCGCTATTTTTATCTTTATTTAATTAAGGAGAAGTCTGATTCTGTTTTGTTTTCAGGATTTTTCGGGCTGACGTTGAGAATCAATTGGGAAAAGTTATCAAAATTGTGAGATCTGACCGTGGAGGTGAATATTATGGGAGATATACTAAAACGTATCGACACTTGGGGTCTTTTGCTAAATATCTTCAAGAAAATGGAATAATTGGTCAAGTTACTATGCATGTAGATCCTGAGCAGAATGGTGTGGCTGAAAGACGTAATCGCACTTTGATGGACATGAAAAGAAGTATGATGAGTCGGACCAATATGCCCGAGTTTCTTTGGGGTGAAGCCATAAAAACTGTTGCTTATATTCTAAACCGGGTTCCAAGTAAGGCTGTTCCTAAAACACTATTTGAATTATGGACTGGTAGGAAACCAAGTCTGAATCACTTTTGGGTTTGGGGTTGTCCTGCAGAAGTTAAAATCTATGATCCGCTGCAGAAGAAGATTGATCCAAGGACTGTTCGTTGTTATTTCATGGGATATCCAGACCATTCGAAAGGCTATAGGTTCTAACGCCCCTCTCGGGGAACTAGAATTGTTGAATCTCGCACGACTAAGTTTCTGGAGTTAGACTTTGCTGAAGGAAGTAATTCTCGGTCTAATGAGCCAAGGGGGAGCAGTAGCAGTGCACATGATATTGCTCCTATGGCAGTAGAAAATGAGAATGTTCAAGCTGGTGAACCACTTTATGAAGTTTCAGGGATTCCACTCCGAAGATCACAAAGCGATAGGAGGTCCGCTATTTCCAGTGATTATCAAGTATATCTTGGTGAAGCTGATTATGATATTGGTCAAATTGAGGATCCCGTGACTTTTAAACAAGCTGTTAACAGTCATGAATCAGATAAATGGCTAGATGCCATGAATGATGAAATGAAATCCATGTATGATAATGGTGTTTGGGAAATAGTTGAGTTTCCAAGGTAACAAACCCATCAGTTGTAAATGGGTTTATAAAACCAAGAAAGACAGTCGCGAAAATATTGAAAGATTTAAAGCCCGTTTGGTAGCAAAGGGCTTTACTCAGAAAGAAGGCATTGATTACAATGAGACTTTTTCACCTGTGTCTACTAAAGATGCTTTCAGAATTATCATGGCACTGGTTGCTCATTTTGACCTCGATCTCCACCAGATGGATGTCAAGACAGCTTTTCTCAATGGAAATTTGTCTGAGGAGATTTACATGAAACAGCTTGAAGGTTTCGTTAAAAGTGGAAAGGAGCATCTAGTGTGCAAATTGAAGAAGTCTATTTATGGCTTGAAGCAAACTTCTCGTCAGTAGTATCTTAAGTTTGATAGTGTTGTGTCATCGTTTGGTTTCGTGGAAAATAAATTTGATGAATGCGTTTATCTGAAAATCAGTGGGAGCATATTCATTTTTCTTGTACTCTACGTGGATGACATTCTGCTCACTAGTAGTGATCATGGATTGCTATATGAAACCAAATAATTTGTATCAAGCAACTTTGAGATAAAAGATCTTGGGGAAGCTTCTTTTGTACTCGGCATAGAGATTCATCATGATAGATCTCGCAACATTCTTAGGTTGTCTCAGAAGTCCTATATTGATCGGATTCTTTCTAGATTTAATATGCAATCTTGCAAGGCTGGAGATGTACCAGTAGCCAAAGGAGACAAATTAAGCAAGACGCATACTTATCTGATCCTGGTCATGACCATTGGGTTGCAGCCAAGAAGGTCATGAGATATCTTCAGAAGAATAAAGACCATATGTTGATATATCGAAAGGTTGACAGTCTTGAAGTTGTTGGTTATTCAGACGCTGATTTTGACAGGTGCACAGATGACTATAAATCCACTTCTAGTTACGTTTTCACACTTGCTAGTGGTGCCATATCTTGGAAAAGCGTTAAGCAGACATTGGTCACATCTTCTACTATGTATATTGAGTTCGTAGCTTGCTATAGTGCGTCTACGCAAGCTGTTTGGCTTCAAAATTTTATTGGAGAACTCAGAGTTGTTAACTCGATTCAGAGACCCATTGTGATGTATTGTGACAATAGTACAACTGTATTCTTTTCCAAAAATAATAAGCTGAGTAGTGGCACAAAACACATACAGATTAAGTTCTTGACAGTCAGGGATTTGGTAAGACAAGGAGACATTGTTATACAGAATATTAGGACAGCCACAGTGCTAGCTGATCCACTAACTAAGGGTCTCAGGCCCATTGACTTTAATCGTAATATAGGTGTTTTAGAGTCTTTTGATTCTTTGAGTTAGTGGGAGTATGTAATATTCTGTTATCGTGAACTTTTATTATATGAAATAAAATGCGCATTACTTTCATATATTGTGTTATTATTAGCATCATTATTGGTTAGTCATATCATGGTATCTTGAGGTGGAATTTGGTTCACCCAAGAGGTAATTCAGATGTGCAATGATTTGCAACGTTAGTTGCTCTATATTTTGGATGCATTTCGGTAATACGGTATCTTGAGATGAAATTTGGTTCGTCCAAGAGGGCATCCATTTCTAGTATATGATGCAATTCGGTAATACGGTATCTTGAGGTGAAATTGGTTCGCCCAAGAGGTGCATCATTCATATGCCTTTATGACATATGGAGGACCGATAAGGTAATAGTGCTTGAGTACATATATATCACACGTGACACTATTCCTTACTACACTGCTAGACCATGATCTTGTTGGCTTAATTGAAAGTATTGTGATTACGGAAGGTCTCGTGTTCCAAAGAATACAAAGACCGCCATAGTCCGGTATTTAAGATTGAGACTGCAAAGGTCAATTAAAGTTTATGGACTGTTTTCTAAAATGTGGCCACAAATATTTTCTTTCATCAACCCGGAAAAATCTATTTTCAAGAGAGTCAGTTTTTTTTTTTTTTTTTTTAAAATAAAGTATTTTATGCTAATGTAGCCCAAGTGGGAGAATGTTAGGAAAATGAGCTTACATTATTTAAAATATTTTCTTTATATTTTAACTATTCCGAGTTGTATGGTAGTCCATAAACGTGCGCCCAATTAGAGTGTGTTAATTGGTATAGGGTCGTGCACTTTATGTGTTGGTGGGTCTAGTAAGGTGGTGAGTGTAGGCTTAATCCAATGAGGCCCATAATGGGTGGGCCCATTAGGATTTCAATATTACAGCTAGGTCCCCTCCTCTAACCCTATATAAGGCACCTCTTGGCTCTTCTGTGTTATCACTTTAGAGAGATAATAAAATAGGTGTAAGGTTGTTGTTCCATTGACGCCGCCTTAACGAGAAGGGTAATAGGGAGGAAGACCTAGTCCGTTCTGCTATCAATTATGGCTCAAACAGGTACGTTGTTCTATCCTACTAGTCTCTTATAATTTTGTGTCCTATTGTCATGTTTGATCTTGGAATTTTCATATTAAATATCTTACAATTTTAAGTTGTATTTTCTCTTATAGACATAAAACCCCATAAATATCCAAATTGCATGTCCAAACATGGTTTCCAACCATGAGTGAAAACGCATGCCCAAACGCTGGTTTGGGGTCATGGTTTCAAACCATGGTTTGAAAACGCATGGCCAACCGCCTACTACCCATAGAAACAAAAAAAAATCACTTTTTTCGGAATTTTTGAAGTTGGAGTTGTGTTTGGCCATTGTTTTTGCAAATAATATTTGGTTGTTGAAATGCACTTTTTCTTAAAAAAATGAAATATGATTTGTACCCCTGACTTTTTAAAAACTAACAAAATCACCCAAAGCAATTAATAAACATAATCAGTGCGAGAAATATAGCAACTATACTCGAGATCGGCTTGTGGAGCGCTCAAGACTGATGGTTTCTTTCTATCAAAAGGTTGCAACTGGGAAGCTTATCGGTGTACACAGAAAATATGACATCTCTAAAAATGACTTTGTTGCAACATTCCCTCCTGCTTCTTTTCTTTTAAAGGCTTTTGGCACATGATGTTCAATTTTTGTTGGAGTGGAGAGCAACCGAGCAACATAAGTTGCCTCTGACCAGTGAAAAAAATTGTATGAATTTTTAGGATAAAATTGAGCAACATAAAAACTTTTGGGAGAAAATTAAAAACAGAAAAACAAAAGTAAAGGTCCAAAACAGAAAATGAAAAAAGTGAAAAAAATGAAAGCAAGGTTTTGGTTGTTTTCCAAATTCCAAATACTACTTTAAGTTGTATTTGAAATTTTTATGGCCAAACACTATAAAGTGAAAAAAGTGAAAAACAAAATTTCGGAAAAAATGAATAATTCTCATGGCCAAACGGGTCCTAAATATTTTACATTTAGAGATTAAATTGTTTTTCTAAAGATATTTATGGATGGAAGGCAGGTTTATATTTTCCCACTGAAAAATGTTCAATGGCTATTGCCCACTGAATATTGGTGGGAAAAACCTAAATAGTAGTGTTTTCACACGTAAAAAGTATGACGTTTCCCTGCGTTTCAATGGGAACTTGTTTCCCACCATGCGTTTTTCCAATGAGCTGGTTCAGTGAGAATGAAGTGGGAAAATCATGTTTTATAGCACAAATTTCCCACTGAATGTCGGTGGGAAAACCCTCTATATCTAGTAGTGTTATAAGCATTGCTTAATCTATTATTACCTAAAAACAATCAAGTTAATAATTGCAAATCAAGAAATAACCCTTCGTGTACGAATTATAGAAGATCTCCTTTAGGGTCAAACAATTTCATCAATTGAGTATGATTGCAAGTGTAATTGTATCTATTATACCAATAATATCAATGAACTCGATTACCACAATATTTCCTCGATTGCCTTTTTTTTTAAAGTAGCTTTTAGGTCTATTTATTAGTTCAAGAATCCTCTTATAATAAGAGTCTTATTGATTGAAATGAAAAAATTAGTAAATATGTTCTTCGGAATAAAAATTAGTTAAAGTTATGAACTTATAATTTGATGATCGAGTTGATTTTATGATTATAAGTTGGTTCGAAATGCTCCATTACCAAAAAAACGAATAATTTTTTTTTCCATCTACAGATTGGTTTAGCAACTTGAATGAGGACGCATCACAGGGGATGAATAGATGGTTTCTTTTGTTTGATTGAGGTAATATGGCATGTCCTTATTGGATATGTTTGACATCATGTACTATTTTTTACACGTATAATATTGTCTATATATATATTAGAAACTGTTTCTCTAACAACCGGATCCGTGGCGCAATGGTAGCGCGTCTGACTCCAGATCAGAAGGTTGCGTGTTCGATTCACGTCGGGTTCAATCAATCCCCCGATCCATATCCGGTCCTTTTATAATTTATTTGACAGCTTGATTATCCTGTTAACAAACACATTATACACAAAGTCGCCCTTGAGCTTGTAACTTAGCAAGGAACTTATCTCCCATGCACGTTTCAAGGTAGTAGAGAAGAGAAGCACTTCAATTCATTGTAAATCTATGATTGCCTTATTAATTTGGTTAAGGCAACCACGTAGTACCTCTCGTAGAGAGTGAGTGCACGTGCACTCGTTAACTTAGGAAAAAATTATGTATATATATCTGAAGTAGGATCATATATTTCGTTAGCCACCCTAAAACACAAAAGCTGATTTGGTGCACTGGTTCAATGCGCGTCTTAGTCCCTCTGCCTGTGTTCGAATCTTTGTTGTTGAATTCTACATCATTTTTCCGAAAAAATAAATGCATATAAAACACATAGGTAGCGAGTTTCGAACCGAGAATTATTTTTCTTGTTTAATTTATATTTATACAAGTACATTGGGTTTTATGTGTGCTTAACAACATTTCTTGACAAAGCAGTGTGGGTGTCGCGTGACACCGCTTCGCCTACCATGAATCCGCCTTTGGTGGTGCCCTGTCGCCTTCAAATCCTGAGTCCGGTCGAAATAACATAAGAGAACATTATAATATAAAAAAATAAGATAAAGGAAGCCAAAAAGCTGCTCAAGCTGCTCAAGCTTGCTAAACACTGGTTCAATGCGCGTCTTAGTCCCTCTGCCTGTGTTCGAATCTTTGTTGTTGAATTCTACATCATTTTTTCGAAAAAATAAATGCATATAAAACACATAGGTAGCGAGTTTCGAACCGAGAATTATTTTTCTTGTTTAATTTATATTTATACAAGTACATTGGGTTTATGTGTGCTTAACAACATTTCTTGACAAAGCAGTGTGGGTGTCGCGTGACACCGCTTCGCCTACCATGAATCCGCCTTTGGTGGTGCCCTGTCGCCTTCAAATCCTGAGTCCGGTCGAAATAACATAAGAGAACATTATAATATAAAAAAATAAGATAAAGGAAGCCAAAAAGCTGCTCAAGCTTGCTAAGCACACATCACACAGGCACTTCATGAAAGTGGGGACTATGAGAAGGCAGAGTGCAGAGAAAAGAAGTCCAGAAACTATACAAATGGTCGAACATCTCCAGCAATAAGAAAAAGAAAAGAAAATGAAGTTGTTCGGTTGGGACTGGAGAAAAGACATGAAATTAAAAAAAAGAAGACCGGATATGGATCGGGGGGATTGAACCCGACGTGAATCGAACACGCAACCTTCTGATCTGGAGTCAGACGCGCTACCATTGCGCCACGGATCCGGTTGTGTTGATTTGTGTATGAATTCTATATCTCCGGCAACTACATAAATAAAAGTCATTTAAAGTAATATCCTGATCTCTCCTTTTTTTTTTTTTTTTTTGGGTGCAAAAAACGTCACTTAGCATGTCCAAGTAATGCTTACTTTTCATTTCAATTTTTTTTGTGTTACTTTCCTTTTTTGTCCGTCTCAAAAAGAATATATTTTTTCTTAGTATTTGATAACTCTTTAATTCCAATTTTTCACATAATGTGTTTAAGAGCACAAGATTAAAGAGTGTTTTGTAGATTCTACATATTTTTAATTTAAAATCACAAGAGTTAAAAGTCATTTTTACTTTTTACACTCCGTGCCAAATTAAAACCAAACAAATAAATTGAATAAAAAAAAGTAGTATTTTTGATAATAGAAAAATTGGATAATGCCAGCTTAGTGGAATTAGCACTGTTGAAAATAATGTAGCAAGCAAGAGACATTCTCTTATTTTTATTCTTTGGTGCACATGTAAAAGGATAATCATGTAAAAGGATAATCATATAGACTAAGAGCCAGTTTGGATTGACTTATAAGTTGCTGAAAATAGCTTATAAGCTGTTTTCAGTTTTTTTGAGTGTTTGACTGGTCAGCTTATAAGCCATTTTGTGCTTAAAATAAGCCCAAAAAAATAATTGGGCCCGTTTGGCTTAACTTATCTAAAGCAGCTTATAAGTTGAAAACAGCTTATAAGCTATTTTTTTTTAAACCCATCCAAACAGGCTCTAAACTTCACTGGCGGTAATCCAGTTTTGTGTTCATTACGCAAAAGCCATTTTTCTTTCTTTTGTTACACTAAAATCATTTTACTTTGCTCCGGTAGTTGGTTATCATTCTATATCCCCATATAAATAAAACATGCATTATAAGTCATAAGTTAATCTATATACTATGTTCGATGAAATATGAAATAACTAATACATTAATAGCTCAACTTTGCATAACTAATTTATGTATTATTAATACTTACCTAACTCTAAATACCAAACCAAACGATCCCTAAGAGTGTTCCCCATGCAACTCGGACAACCGACAATTCTTCCATTGTTATTTGTTAGACAAAGAGGAATATAGCTTGGGTGGGGTTCTTATTAATTCAGACTTCACAATACCATTATTCATTAGTGATGGACTTACTAACCATATATAGGAGCTATCTAGGTTGGTAGCTATCCTTAATTGGTACAATATACATGACATTTCTCAATTCGCACTATGGAAATGAAGTCAACAACTTGTACACCAACACCATAGTATCTGTGGACACGCCAACACCATCTATTTGATCAACCAACAAATTAGCTAGACAAAAACTAGTGCACTAAAAGCTAGGCAAGAAGTGGGAGTGAAAAAAAAAAATGCGTAGGTTAATTTCTTTTTATGGTTTGTAAGAGGTGAGCAAATATATACACACTTGTGAAAGTCTTGTGTACCATCGAATAGAGGCTAAGAAAGAATACTACTCCTATCAACATTAAAGATCTTTCCGGCTATTTTTCTTATTTACATTTGGTTTCCACTTTCCACAGTGGGAATTCCATTAATCGTATATTCTCCGAACGGATTTATGATTTTTAAAGGAAAAAGGCTCAGATTTACCTTCTACTTTAAAAAATTGTTTATTTAATCCTTCTACTTTAAAAAATAGTTTACATTTAACTTCTGATGTAAACTATTTTTAAATTTGGTTTACATTTAAAAATAGTTTACATTTGGTTTCCACTTTCCATAGTGGAAACTGGAAAGTCCTTTAATCGTATATTCTCTAAATAGGTTTATGATTTTGAAAGGAAAAAGGGTTCAGATTTATCCTTCTACTTTCAAAAATAGTTTACATTTAACTTTTGATGTACTTTAATTTGCGAACAAAACCACCCCATGCAGTTAAGAAAGTTGTTAACAATATATCCCTATTGTAACGGAAGTTCACTTGTCTCGACCCCAGCTTTTAAAAATAACATGTCGGACTCCATATTTATATTTATTTTTCACATTTGTTAGAATTATAATAAATAACCCAACCCAATGACCCAATTTTTCATATTTATCAGAATAAATAACCCAACCCGTTGGAAATCCATTTTTTTTATGCAAGCCATGCAGATTGGTTCTGTTGTTCCGTGAAAGTTCTTACCAAACGTTTTTACCAAGTGCTGGGCATTGTCACTTACTCCGAAAATTCCTTCCAACATTTGAATTTATTCTTTTTGTTTTATCAATGCTTGGCATGATGCATGGTTTGAGGTAAACCCTTATGAAAAAGGATATGATGGTTAACCATTTTAAAGATTGTCAGAACCATTTACTATTTTGTGCCTTAAATATTGTTATATTAGTCAACTTATGTAAAGAAGAAGGCAAAAATATCCTTGTCTTTTAGCTTTCTCGACAAGCTTTTGTCCAATTTGTTTTTCCATTTAATTAAGAATCACAGTTATTAAGAGCTAACTACATATTTTATAGGCTAAAATAATATGGGATATAAAGGGAAAGTGTCTAGGAGGGATTTAACTTTGAGAAGAAGAATGGTGAAAAAGGGGCGTAGATTATTATTAATTGAAGCGTGAAGTTTGATGCCTATGTTTCTGGTATTGATGGTGGAGGAATTGGTAGCTTTAGGTGGTGATGGCCGAAGAAATGAAAGAGGAAGAGAAGGTATTGGAGGAGAGGGTAAAACAAGGTTAAAGCAGTATGCGATGTGATGTTCACCTCACCTAAATGTCAGGTGACATGCGATTTTAATAGCTCGGTCCTTTTCGGTGGATTTCTATTAAAAATAAGGGTATTTTTAATAATTTTTTATATAGCAGGAGTATTTTTGTTCGCAAAGTATAACGAAAGTAAATGTAAGCTATTTTAAAAGTAGAGGGACAAATCTGACCCTTTTCCCTGTTTTAAATGTACAAGTTGGCAAAGATCAAAGCATGAACAATAGTGGTAATGTTGGAAAAATTACTACAATATTAAAACTTAACAGAAATAAAACAATAAAAATAACTTATCAAAAGAAATACTTTGTCATGACGAGCCACTATCTTAATTAAAGTGATTTCAGTCCGATTAGTGATCGGTTGCTCTCCAAGATTTCACAACACTTCCAAATACGTATACTTTTGGCTAAAAATTTAAAATTGGCTAAAAATAGAATTGCCCAGAAAAGCAGAAAGAGAAGAACACTTTGAAAAAAAAAAAAAGCGAAAAATTAATTGTGATGGTTGCATAATTTCTTCTGACATGCATGTGTACATATTCGTGTAAGCATGTATTTGGACACTTTTTTAGTAGGCTCAAAGATGTTAAATTTTTTCCAAAACCAAATGGATTAGGTCTAACGTATATTCGGGGCACAGGGAGACAAATCGATCAGTTTTGCTTTCAAGCCTTTTTCTCACGTGTGAGAGATTACTTTCTTTTACTAGCTCTTTTCAAGCCCAATAAATGACAATTCAATATAAGGAGAAAAAGAGAATTCTTTCTTATCAACGAGGGAATTTTGTCTTTTACATAACAAAAGAAGAAAAAGGACCAATAACACATCTTTGACTTTGCATTATCAAGTACCATTGATAACAATTCCAACAAGTACTACATAGATTGAGGTGATCCATGATCTATGCAAATTCGACAAGTTCAACTGTATCCGTTGTTTTCCGTTTGAAATATCAATATGTATATATACATACAAAATTTAAAATGTATAATATATGAAGAGCACACTCATTCTCAACCCACTAATTGTAGATCCTGAATTATATTTACCTCTCCTGCTACAAGCCTATAACTATCCGGAATGATCATTTTGTAATGTCAAATTCACCTAAAAAGATTTTTACAAATCAAATTCACCCGTCTACTGATTTGAAAAATGAAAAGTTTATTGAACATAGAGATGTCAAAATTAAACGTTTAGTTCTGTCTCTTGATAGAAAATCTGGAAGGAAATAGCATTGGTACTTTCCCGGTTTATTTAAGGTGTTCAATGAACGATTAAGCAAATAGTGTAATAATTGGGTGTCATCAAGTTAATATTGGGACTAATTTTTCTTTCCTTTGCATCCGTGACCTAAAGATCACGGGTTTAAGCCGTGGAAGCAGTCACTAATGCTTGTATTAGAGTAAGGTGTCTATGTCGCATCTCTTAGGGTGTGGTCCTTCCCCGAACCCTACTACTGAGAGATACTTTATGTACCAAGCAACTCTTTTTTTTTTTCTTTTTTTTTTCACATCTGATTTCCGCGGTCCATAGTGGAACAGAAATGTGGAAGAAAACGTCTATCCCCCCACCTATAAATATAGAGGATTTCCTCACTACAATATCACAATAATTCACAACTCTTCTCATTTTTCTAAAGGCAAAAAAAAAAAAAAAATGGTCTTTCTCAAAAACAATTACACTTTTCTCTGCATGTTTTTGCTCTTGCCTACGCTATGCTACAGCAATAATTATGTTTCAAGGGCTGCCTATTACAGTACCCAAGATGGCATGGGGACACCAAGTATGCCCTTCTTTCACCTAAGCCTGGCAACTGGTTTGGACCGGCCAAAACCGGTAACCCGTTATTAAACTGGCCGGTTTCCGGTCTAAAAATCGGAACCGGTCATCGGTTCCGGTTAACCGATTCCAAACATGGAAACCGGAACCGGCCGGTCCAAACATTAAAAAAAAACCCTTTTTTTTTGTTTTTTGTATAAATATTATAGTATTTGTTAGTATATTGTAGGTATATTTATATATGTTATATAAGTTTATAAGTAAAGTTTATATATTTACTAACTAACAACATATATGTGTATATATATATATATATATATATATATTAATTTATATGCTTAAGTTATACTACATATACCTAAAATATACTAAGAATATACTTATAATATCAATATACTTAAGTTATAAAATAGAAATTTACAAACTTAGAAAAAACTTAACTTATAAATAACTTAACTAACAGAAAAAACTTAACTTATAAATAACTTAACTAACAGAAAAAACTTAACTTATATGTATTATAACTTATATAAATATATATGTTTAAGTTATATGTATACTATATATATACTTATATAACTTATATATATATGTTTAAGTTATATGTATACCGTGTATAGTTATAACTTATATATATATGTTTAATTTATATATATATATATATATATATATATATATATATATATATATATATATATATATATATATATATATATATATGTTTAAGTTATATTTATACTATATATACTTATATATGTTAAAGTTATATGCATTATATGTTTAATTTTTTTTGACCGGTTAACCGGTCCGGTTCCGGTTTACCGGTTAATCGGTCCCAAAAATGCAAAACCGGACAGGTAATAATTCACCGGTTTACCGGTTAATCGGTCCCAAAAATGCAAAACTGGACAGGTAATAATTCACCGGTTAACCGTGACCGGTAAACCGGTTCCGATTTAACCGGTCCAGTTACCGGTTTGAACCGGTTAAACCAAACTGGTTGCCAGGCTAACTTTCACCTACGTATCAAAAGCAATATTCAAGTTCTATTTAAATTCGTCATAGTTCTATTTAAATTCGTCATTTCATGTATCGCAATCGCCTTAATTATGTTACTACGTTGATGGTGATAGTTGGCTTCAAGCAACTTAAAAATAACTTTTATCTTATGCTTCATGTATGTTAAATTAACCTTTTGTGGGTATATATAGTTTTTAGTTGACACCATGTCAAGACTTTATTTCTAAAAAATATCAAATTAATGTCACTTTGTTGACAAACATTGATTAATTTGATCACTTTCGCAATCGACTTAATGTCACATAAAAAGAGATGAAAAGGTAACTAAAATTTAAGAGGTCCGTAACATATATGGTACTAGTTCATAGCAGCATCACCCACATCTAAATATAATCTTATAACACACACAAAAATTATCAACTAAACTTGCTCATGCACCGTCTAAACTAAACATTTAATTATTGCACATTTTAATCAGGGGGAGCGTGTGGCTATGGAGACTATGGCAAAGATGCCAATAATGGGGAAGTTTGCGCAGCCTCCGAGCGGCTTTACAAATATGGAGCTGGCTGTGGAGCTTGTTACCAGGTAATATATTCCTTTATTCTTCTTTTATGAGTTTAACTTCAATATGTTGACCGTGCGAAAAAAAAGTTTATACATTTTCAGGTCACTTAAAAGATACCTATAACTAATTATCCATACCGAAGTTATATATTATAAACATGAAAAAATAAGATAGGTTATTGTTTGAGTCAAAATTCGTATTTTTCTCAAATAGTTGAATTTGTTCTAAGGTTAACTATAGTTGGTAGTAATTTGATATAGATGAAAGAATTAAGACAAGCAATTTATTAGTTATTGATAAAGAATAAGTAAATAAAGAGAAAAGAGTAAACTTATTACAATTTTGATGAACAACAGTAGCGGAGTTCTTGATCCTCAAGAATGAATGCAAGCTTGATGATCAAAGAATAAAGGTGAAAATAAGCAAGAAATAATAATGATAGTTTATTTTCTTAGTCAGACTTGAATGCCTTCCTCTACAAATGAAAATCCTATTTATAGGTATATGGTCCTATCTGGTGCTCTTCCCGTTGTGTGTTTGTAACGACAATCATTAATTGCTAAATTGATGATTGTCATTTAATTTCCTTGATTCTGGTCGTTAGTAACAGTTTTGTCGTTACTGCATTAATTCCATTTAATGCGTAGCAAAAGAGGGTTTTGTAGTTTCCGTTGATGTTCTCTCCGTTGACCCAGTCTGTTGCCTCTCCGTAAATGCCATGCTCAGCATTACCATATGATATTTACACGTCATTGAATAAACTGACACGTGTCGACTACAAGTTAGTCCACGTGTCAGGTACATTTTTTACCCATACAGTTATAACAGGTAAAAATTCACTGATAGTATAAAAATATTTTATGTAGTTAGTTAGTAGCATTGATTAATTAACAAGGAAATTACAGGTAAAGTGCAGGGACAAGAATTTGTGCAGTGAGGAGGGAACAAAGATAATGGTGACTGACCATGGAGGAGGGCATAGAACAGACTTCATTCTCAGCAAAGCAGCCTATGCTAATCTTGCTAAGCAACCTAATATGGCTAAACAATTGTTTGCTAAAGGAGTGGTTGAAATAGAATATGGTAGAGTTTCTTGCAAAATTGGAGGAAATCTCATGCTTAAAATCAATAAACATAGCAAGTACCGTCACTATCTCGCTATAGTAGTTATGAACCAAGGTGGTGCCACTGACATTCTTGATGTTGAAGTTTACGAGGTTCGTCTCATTTTACCATAGCAAGAACATCATTTTTGCGCTTCATTCACTGTTGCGGAGTCATAATTTTCAGTTCATTGTCTGTTATATATATTTCGCTTCAATTTACGTGACACTTATTCCTTTTTAGTCAGTTTAATAAAGAATGACATCTTTTTATATTTATTAGTAATAATTTAACTTTTGACATATTTTTATATTTATTAGTAATAATTTAACTTTAAACAGCTCATTTTACTCTTAATGAGATTATTTATAGCTGCACAGATATCTATGACTTATTTTAAACCACAAGTTTTAGAAGTTTTTCTTTATTTCTTAAACTATGTCCTAGTTTAACAAGCTTATAAGCAGGAGTGGAGCTAGAGTACATGTTAGGGTTTAGCCGAATTCAGTGATTTTAATTCAAAGCCTATATTTATCTTAAGAAATTGAACATGCATAACTCAATAGCATAAAAGGAATAGGAATCTCAAACTCATAATCTTCAAATATATCTTTTCCACACAAAATAAAGAGCAATTATTATACATGTTGATGCAGGAGGAAACAAAACAATGGTTATCAATGAGGAGGGCTTATGGAGCTGTGTTCGACCTGACAAGCCCACCAAGTGGTGATCTTAACGTGAGATTCCTCACAAGTGATGGTAATGAAATCAAATGGGTGCAGTCTAACAAGGCTGTAATCCCTGCTGAATGGAAAGCTGGGATTACTATTGAGACAGACATTCAGCTCTCTTAGACCAAAAAATATATAGAAGTATGATATAACATATATTTGTATCTAATGACTTATTAGTGCTACTTGGTGATGTCTCGGCAATCAGTTTACCGAATAAATTTTAGATTAGTCGCATATTAGGAATATAATCACCCACAGTGTGCACAAGATGCTTAAATTGTTGCTACTTCGTTCTCTAATATATAACATAATGTTGTTTGGTTTAACGATCTTATTGAGTTATCATGGCTTATGTTTTTGTAATTCGTTCTCTAATAGAAGTTAAACATAATTAGTAATATGCAAAATGTGAGTAATCAAATGTGCTTTTATCACCTGTAGCCCAAGGATTTGAAACATCACATCTCTGTTCTTTCCACTACTGAAGTGGTTGTTATATTCACAAAAGAAACAACAGATTTTAAATACGTACATTTATTAGATAGCTACATCCTATTGGGACATATACTATTAGCCAGGTGTTTGGATATAGTATTTATTATAGAACAATTATTTATTCAATTTTTAATAAAGAGTTAAATAGATCATGTACTAGTATGTGTGTTTTTTTACTTATATAGTAGATGATTTAGTGTATAGAGTTTAGCTTATACACGGAAGATTAAATCATCGGTTCTTATAAGTATAAAGTTTATGTTCACAATCTAAGATGGAAATTGGACAAAATCATCTGTATGATTGTAGGACAAGATTAAATATCATTATGGGAACGGTATAGTTCCGTGTTCTTGTACTAATACATTTTGTATGTATTGAACGGACCAAGTAGAGATAAATGTTTTTGTACTGAATATATAAAACAAATTCTCTAGTTCATTAAATGTACTTATACTCTTAATCTTGATATAATTATTACGATCAATGTGATTTGTCATTATTTTGATTTATTAAAAGGTACGACTCAATTGCGGGTCTATGTATTCTTGGTAAATTGGATAATGGCATAATACATTTGTGAAATAATAATTAGTTGATAGAATTCATGTCTCCACTTTGAGCTTGATGATACTCCTTTATGAATACTTATAAGTCTCATGTGAAAACCCTGCAGGTGCATTTTGTATCCGTCACATGATATAAGTTAAGCAGAAATATAAAGGATTTGATTAGTCAATGGATTAAATTCTCAGTAATTTAATTTAATTGATTGATATTTGTAATCTTAACATGGGGAGTTAAATAAGATTTAATGAAAGATTTCGAAATTAAACTGAGGAGTGCAATTACAGTTTTTTAGTGGAATAAATTGTAATTTATTGTGGTAGGATTAATTCATTCATATTCCGAATTAATACCACAATTGGAAGCCTCGTTATTAAATCTGTGGTCCCTGCTATGCCTAATTATTCTTGGACTTGGAAAATAATATTCTTGAAAGAGCCGTTTGGACATGGTTTCAAATCATGTTTGGACATGTAATTTGGATATTTTAAGTTGTATTTTCTCTTACAGACATAAAAACTCCACAAGTTGCGAAAACTATCAAAACATTCCCAATTCTTATACAATCTTACCAAATGAGCAAGTCGTAGTTCATAACAAAATTAATACGCTACTAGAAGACCTTTCGAAAAAATACACATCAATTGATCAAATTTTAGTTAAATAAAAATGAAAATTTAACATGAATAGTAATGTAACTACTCTTTAATATAATCCTCCCACATGGTACGATCAAACTCTTCACGCCGAGCATGCATATTTAAATAATTGTTAAAAATATTTACCCAGTTATGAGCCTTTTTTTACAAAATATAAACTTATGGGTTAAGTTTTATATTTAAAATTTTTGAAATCATGGTTTGAAACTCCAAATTATGCCTTTTCGGATGACTTGTGGTTTCAAATCATGATTTGAAACCATGAGATGAAATGCATGTCCAACGCTGGTTTCATCTCATGGTTTCAAACTGCATGTCCAAGCGCCTAGTTGGAGAAAAGCAAGCCCACACGTTTTGGATTAGGATTTGTCCCCTGAAACGTGGTTATATATAATGTGCTTTTCAACCCTAACAGGTAGACTCTTTCTTCAGAGGCGGATCCAGGATTTGAACTCTATGGGTTCAAACTTAAGATTTTTACCATTGAACCCATTATATTTTTAAAGTTAGGGGTTTATATATATTATTTATTATAATTTTAATAGATTTTTACACATAAATTTATGCTCAGTGTCGAAAGTTAGGGGTTCAATTAAACCCCTGCATACTACGCTACATACGCCCCTGTCTTTCCTGAGCATGATAAATATCCTGTTTTAATTCTTGACCCGTGGCCCACCACAAAAGAAAATGTTTTTGGCATAGCTTGTGGTTTTTGTCCATTATGACTTTTGTCTTGGCGTCTAACAGTAAGCAAATTTGTTTGCCAAGTTAATTTCAAGTTTTAACCTACGGTGGATGCAACTCTTGAACTGTGGCCTTATGCTATTATTGTCTTGTTTGCTTAAGTGGATGGCTGTATAATTAGGTGGGCATACTTTCCTCTTGCGTGGGTATAATCTTCCTCCTTATAAATGTGGATAATGATGTATAAAAATTAAGAATTTTATGATTAATAAATAATAATTATTACAGTGGATTATTTATGTGAAATCATTGGAAAATTCTTAAAGCTCTATACATGTGAGATTATATTAATACATGGACTGAGAATTTTGATTAATAAATAGGATCCATTACAGTGGTCAATCTATTAGAGTCATTGAAATGTATGTATAAATTGTCCTTCATACGTGTACACTAGCAATGGAATTTTATCTAATGAAGAGATTTTTCTTTAGAAACTAGTAATGCTTAATTAATTCATGAGAAGAGATATCGAGATTTTTGCCCGAAAGGGAGAAATATAATATCTTGAGTTCTTGAGTGTATTAATCAAGAGGACAATTTGTTATAAGTAAGTGTGGTGTGTCGTACCCAAAGGAAGGACATTCCACATGACTTGTGCTCATGGATAGTTAAAGAAAGAGAATAAAAATATAAATCAGATGATTTAATCCTTAACTCTGCCTATAAAACAATTACTTTTCAAATTTGGTCATTGTTTGATGGTCATGAACTTCACTATCTTTGATTGACCTGAAATTTGATGGATCCATCGGAAACGACCTAGTAAGCAATATATAGTCACTGCTGCATTGCAGTGAGCGATGTCATTTTTTCGGCATTTCGAGGTCGTTTAGATGAGTTTTAGATAGTTTGTCGGATTGAAACTTCATTTAAGTATGAAAATGTTATTCTTTATAGCGGTTTTATTTATGTTGAGTCTGGAACATAATTACACATGATGATTTAACATGAATTGATATATGATAAGGATATAGATCAGATTATGCTTTACCCTCCCTAGACCTCACATTGTGGGATTTCACTGGGTATGTTGTTGTTGTTGTTGTTGTTGTTGTTGCTGCTGCGTGAATCAATTATTTTCCTAATTTGATCATAGATTTAGAGATCCGGAATATTACGAACTCTGATTGATTTGAAATTCAGTAGATTCACCGAAAACGACCTATTAAGAAATACTACTGCTATGTAATGATTCATATCATTTTTTCAGCGATTTGCGGTTGTTTATTTGGTGTTTTGGGCATTTTTTCTTTTTCTGAAAATGAATTTTAGAAAAAATAACTCGCCTATGATCTAGTAATGATAGAGATTATTTTTTTTTATTTTTTTTATTTCTATGATTTTCATGACTAAATACTAGTGAAATGATAAATTTATGTGTTGACTTTAGGTCTTCCTCCATATCGGATAAGTTTATTATGGGTTTTCACTAGGTATAATCACTAGTTATTTAGTAACTGATATTTACTCTCAATCTGAGTTATATGTTGGATCAATGGAACTAGGGATAATGATATTCACTTGGCTTAAATTAAGAGTATACTCTCCATCTGAGCTAGCTCTGGTTTTAAATTTATTGGAGTGAATACCTGGCATAGCATATATATATATATATATATATATATATATATATATATATATATATATATATATATATATATATATATATTTCATGAACTGTTCTTTTATATTGAAATTTGTTGTTCAAGATGCTTGGATATCTATGTGATGTATTTTGAATTTTATATGCAATGATTACATAAACATGCTAATTTCCATAAAACAACACTGATATTATGTAAATATATTTTGCAATTTTGTTCGTTGTTCTTGATTCATGTATATTCGTACGCTATATATATTTTTTAAGTCCTACTTTGGTTGGAAAAAAAAAAGGAAACATTTTTATCCAAATTGTTCATGGTTTCGGAATTCTGTTTTTGGATGAACTCCGATTGACCTGAAATTTGGTATGTTCATCGGAAACGACCCACTGAGCAATACTCACGAGAAAAGCTCGTGACCTAGGCCCTTTTGTGGCCATTAGGGGTCATTTAGATGGATTTTTGGGCGTTTTTCTATTTTCTGGAAATTGTTTGTCAAATAAAATTTTATTTCTTCAAACAGTAGTGGTAAGGTTCATTCTCTATGGTCTCCATTGTATATAACAGTGATATAATGAGTTCTCTATGGTCTCTATTGTATATAACAGTGACATAATGAGTTTGTATGTTCATTATGGTTAATTACTATGCTTCAGTCCCTAGTTAATTGATAGCTTATCTCGACTCTCCAACTGAGTTATACGTTGGTTCAATGGAACTAGGGTTTATTAAAAGTGATAGTTACCTAACTTAAATTAGCAGTTTACTCTCCATCTATGTTGGTTCTGTTTTAATTTATGGGGTGAATTATCTGGTATGACTCATATAGTTTGCATGAATAGTTAAGTTTCCCTATCAAATCTAGCTATTCAATATGCATGGTTGTATGTGTGATGTGTGTTTGTAATTTTATTATTCTTACTACATAACTAATGATCTATTTAATGATTATATCTCAAATTCTCAATAGACTTTATCCATCCCACTTACTACTAGTCAGGAACTTCGTCTGATAGAGATAAGACATTAATTTAAAGAATGCATTTTATGTAACTTCAAAGTTGGTCAAAGGATGTACTTTTGAGGGTCATTGAAAGTGGAGGCACTACCAACTTGTGAGTCATATTTAGAAGGAAAATGACTACAGGACCTTTTCCCTTAAAAGGAAATAAAGTTAATGATAAGTTAAGCTAATCCATTCTGATTTGTGTGGTATAATGAACTTCAAGGCAAGAGGTGATTATGAGTATTCTGTGACATTCATAGAAGATTATTCATGATATGAATATATTTACTTGATGATCTATAGGTCCGAATGCTTTGAAAATTTCAAGGTATTTAAGGCGAAAATGAAAAGCGTCGGGGAAATATATTAAGTCACTGCGATTTGATCGTAGTGGCGAGTACCTCTTGCAGAGTTCATTAGTTACTTATTAGATAAATGAATTGCATTTCAATTGTCTACACCAAGTATTCTACAATAGATGGTTGTGGAAGAGAAAATAAATATGACTCTTTTGAAGGTGGTAAGATTAATGATATAGACTCAGGAATATGAACGAAACGAGGTTTATTAACTGTCCTAAAAGAAAATAAGGTAATTATTAATACAAATGCCAGATTTTTAGAAAAGGACTATTTAATAAACCAAGTTCCTAGAAGTAAACTAGTTCTATAGGAACTAAGCAAAGAAATAGCAAATGAGCCATCTAAAAATTCAGAAGTTCAAGAACATCTAACCGACAAATCAGGGTTGACATTCCATTGCATTTAAGTAGTGGGAGAAACGTTAATAGGTGTAAGGAAATTCACTACCTTTAACTAGTGGCAGTGATGCTGAGCAAATAACATTATATGAAGTCGTTAATATTTCAATACCGAAAGACAATGAAGATAATATTAATACTCATGAATATGATAGTGTGATTATAATTGTAGTAGTACTTAGTCATAGTGGGAGAACAATAATAAAGATCGGTTCGGTGTATACCTTTGGGATAGTTTCATGATAGGATCCTGAAAAGAAATACACTTTTGGGAGAGTTTCATAATAGGATCCCTGAAGATCTTAGTATAAAACCGGTCAGTTACGATGAAGCACTACTAGATGAAGTTGCATCACAAAACAACTTCGCAAGTTTTTTTGCAAAGAGCTTATTGGCTAAGACTCTTGGTAGTTGTGCAAAAGGAATACATGTGAAAGTTGTAAATGCATGGTTAAAAGTCTAAGTAGGAGATTGTTGGGGTATATATCATTAACCATGCGTTTAGATATGGCATATTCTAACAATTGTCATGGTTGAAAGTCTAAGTGGGAGATTGTTGGGATATATACTATTAATTATGTGTTTGGATATAATATTTATTATAGAACAATTATTTATTCAATTTTTAATAAAGAGTTAAATAGATCATGTACTAGTATGTGTGTCCTTTACTTATATAGTAGATGATTTAGTGTATAGAGTTTAGCTTATACGCGGAAGATTAAATCATCGGTTCTTATAAGTATAAAGTTTATGTTCACAATCTAATCTAAGATGGAAATTGGACAAATCCATCAGTATGATTGTAGCACAAGATTAAATATAATGTATCTTCATTATGGAGCGGTATAGTTCCGTCTTCTTGTACTAGTACAAATGAACGGACCAAGTAGAGATAAGTGTTTTTGTAATGAATATATAAAATAAATTCTCCAGTTCATTAAATGTACTTATACTCTTAATCTTGATATAATTATTACGATCAATGTAATTTGTTCATTATTTTGATTTATTAAAATGTACGACTCAATTGCAGGTCTATGTATTCCTGATAAATTGGATAATGGCAAAATACATTTGTGAAATAATAATTTGTTGATAGAATCCATGTCTCGACTTTGAGATTGATGATACACCTTTATGAATGCTTATAAGTCTCATATGAAAACCCTGCAGGTGCATTTTGTATCCGTCACATGATATAAGTTAAGCAGAAATATAAAGGATTTGATTAGTCAATGGATTAAATTGTCAGTAATTTAATTTAATTGATTGGTATATGTAATCTTAACATGGGAGTTAAATAAGATTTAATGAAAGATGTCGAAATTAAACTAAGGAGTGTAATTACAGTTTTTTAGTGGAATAAATTGTAATTTATTGTGGTAGGATTAATTCATTCATATTCTGAATTAATACCACAATTGGAAGCCTCGTTATTAAATCTGTGGTCCCTATTATGCCTAATTATTCTTGAACTTGGAAAATAATATTCTTGGGGAAAAGCAAGCCCACACGTTTTGGACTAGGGTTTGCACCCTAAAACGTGGTTATAAATAGTGTGCTTTTAGCCCTAACAGAGAGACTCTTTGATGAGCCGTAATGCTTGCCCACACAATTATTCACTGTCCAATGGCTAGTTAGGTTATATAGCAGAAGACTGCAGGCCGTGGAACTGAAGGATGATCCTGTGGATGGTTTTTGCTCATGCTTGAACGCTAGATTCATGGTAGCATTAACGCTTCAAGAGATAAGTATCTATTTTATGTTTGATTAAAAATCTTTATTATGTGTTGTCTATATTACATACAAGTTCGATCCTGGCTATTTACTTTCGTTGTTTATGCATGTATTCCATCACATCCTTCATGTAGATTAATTCCATAAATATGGTGTTTGCATTTGATATTTGTTTGAGCATACCATCTTCCACTAACAAGGAGTGGATTCTACACCTTTTTTGAAAATAAATTTCCCTTGATGTCACATTCCCTGTTTATTTCACTTGGAAGTAATACTCCTATATTTTATAATGATCTAAGACTTTAATTCCGAAGCAAAGTAGAAAAGAGTCTAACTTTTTCCGGCAACGGCCAAAGCATAAGGTCGCCTAAGAATGAAGACACATTTAGAAAATGTAAGGTAAGATTTTCTTGTGTTAGAGTTCCACTTGGTCAGAGAATGGACTGGTGATCTGTTTATATGGATTTGGGAGATCCTCTCCTCGTGAGATAGTTTTTGGGGTGAGTTGGAATCAAGTGGCATATCTTTACATGGTATCAGAGTCAAGTCTATCCTTGTTTAGGCTTCCTACCGATGCTCCAATTGGGCCCGGGTGTTAGGGGGGGTGTTAGAGTAGGTTAGAGTCCAACATTGGTTGGGGAATTAACTGAGCGCAGAGGCGGATCCAGAATTTGGAGGTTCCGGGTGCCACTGTGCTGTAAATGTAGACGTATTGCAATTTACACGGTCCAATTAATAGAGTGATTAAATATTTGATCGGTTTTATCAACTTTAAATTACGGTTCGGGTTATTTGTCTTTTCGATTTACGTAGACAAATATTTCCAAATATTGTATAGAAAAAATTACGCTCAGATAGGTACATAAACTAAAGCTTGCAAGCATAATTTCTACTATAACATAAAAAATAAAATAAACAAATCTTTTTTAAATCAGTGTGAACTAAGACTCAACATACCCTTTTATTTTCCATTTTGTTAAACCATTTAAATAAAATAAAATAACACATAGAAATTAAAGATAAGAAACAATGACGAAAGAGAGCGGAAAAAATTATTAAAATTTTGTCGAAGAGAGAGGAGAAGATTCGGGAGAAGAGAAAGAGTTTTCAGGAAGAAGAAGAAGAAGAAATTAGCTATCACTTTGGGCAAATACACTCAGTCACCCATCATACACAGGTACATAATTTGCCTATACTAAAAATATTTTAAGAAGTGTAGCAGCAAGGGTTCGAACTTACGCCCCTGGGGAGGAAAACCTGGCGCCTAACCATTGGGACCACGACCTCCATTTTTATTTAGGGTGGCACAATGATCTTTTATAAGATATCTTATACATATATACATACATATATATAGTTTCAACCGAGGCGTTGGGGTGGCGTGGCACTACATAGATTCGCCCCTGACTGAGTGGTCTGTTTATATGGACTTGGAAAATTCTCCCTTCATGAGCTAGTTTTTGAGGTTGAGTTAGGCTGAAATGTCATATCTTTACATCTTGAAACAACTCAGTAGGTAAGCAAGCCCCACCTATAATCCCAGAGTCGTGGGTTCGAGTCACCAAACTCTAACAAAGGGGATCAAAGGGGAGGGAATAAAAAAACAAAAAAAAAAACTCAGTACTGATAAGAAGAAAGAATCCGACTTATAGTTCGGTATGTTTGCGACTGCCCGAGGAGTGATACCTCTCTTATTTTCCCTTTTTTGTTGATAAGAAAGGAGACAATAAGCCCGTCAACATTGAATCTTCCGCTTTTGGCAGCTGTTAGACCTTTTTGTATCTCTCTTTGTACTCTTTCCTTTCTGTCTTTTCAATCTTTTCTTTCTTTAGTTTCTTTCTTAAGTAGCTTATTAGCTTGAAATCTTTCCTTGCCTTTAAGGCTTTACCGGAAACATGAATATTTTACGAGGAATGTGGAAGAAGAAATAAAAGGGGAAGAGGGTGGTGAGGTGGTATGTCAAATGACGTCCACCTCACTCATATGTCAGACCATGTGGGATTTTAATAGCCATCGTGGATCACCGTTCACTACTGGAAATAAAGCCTTCCCTCTGACAAATTAGTGGGAAATTCGTGTGAAAACATGATTTTTTCACCTCATTCCCACTGAATCAGCTCACTAGGAAAACGCATGTTGGGAAACACTACTATTTTTTCTTCTCTCACTGATTCAATTAAAATATCGGGGAGAATAGCCATTGAAGATTTTTAGTGAGAAGTTTCAGCGGGAAAATGGTGATTTTCTAGTAGTGGTTAGAAATAGGTGTATTTTTATTACTTTGCTAACGACTGGGGTGATGTTCTCCAGATAGTATAATGGAGGTTAGATATAGACAATAGTTGAAAGTAGAGAGGTAAATATGACCCCTTATCCTTGTTAGAATAAATAATCCAACCATTAGGGGTGTCTCAGTAAAATATGTGACCTAAAGTCAAAATTTAAAAAGAGGTCTTAAATTTATTTAACAAACTTTATATAGTTTATGTGATGCGTATTCTCATAGCTTCTTAAAATGCATGGCAGTTAATTATATTTTGATAGATTTTTTTTTTTTTAATGTATGATCAATTAGTGTAATCTTTCTTGAGACATTACTGATTTTACTTTTTTTTTTTTTCAATTGAGGAGATTGTTATAGAAACTATTCAAATTATTCTATAAGACAGAGAAATATTTAAAATAGAATTAAGACATAAACTGATTTAATATGCTAATAAGATATCAACTTTTACTTGAATAACTTCCCGTGTTACTTTTAATTCCAAAAATAAGTTAAAACCATCAATTTTATCGTGATTATTATGTCTTAGAAGACATTCAAACTTAAGATAATACATTTTCAGATTTAATGGCTTATTTTTCGAAAGTCGCAAAAGCTGAATTGCCCAGAAAAACAAAAAGAGAAGAACAATTCTGGAGAAGAGATAATACTTTTTCGTGTAGGATAACTTATCACAAACACAACTCATTTATAGGCAAACTATTGGAGATGTTATTACAAGGAGAATTATGGGGCGTTATAGAATTGTTACACCATTCAAAATGACTGTTACAGAGGATTAAAGTCAATTGTCACAAAGGATTAATTCTGCTGGAGCTTTTACACAAAATTTCTTTTGGAATGTATCTGGACATATTCTTGTAAGCATTTATTTGGACACTTTTCTAGTAGGCTAAAAAATATTAAAAATAATTTTGAAAACCATATCTGGATTAGGCCTAACGTAAACCTTGCGCATGGGGGGAGGCAAATTTACTAATTTTGCTTTCAAGCCCTTTTTCTCTATTCACAAGACCACTCTCTTTTACTAGCTCTTTCAAACTCAATTAAGATCAATTCAATATAAATGAGAAAAGGAATTCGTCCTAATTATGGGAGACTTTTGTCTTTCACATAATATTAAAAAAAAAAAAGAGAAGAAAAAGAACCCATACAAAATCTTTGACTTTAAGGCTGGCTTTACCATTTAACAGTGGAAATTACAAGAATGCCCTTGGTCGACGATCTTTAGTCCTCACCCATGCTTCTGGAAGCAAAAATATCATATGGTTCTTTCCGGGTTTAATTAAGGTGTTCAATGAATGATTAAGCACATAGTGTAATTGTGTGTCATCAAGTTAATTTTGGGAGTAACTTTTCTTCCGTTTACATGTGGTTTCCACTGTCCATAGTGGAAGAGAAATGTGGCAGCATACGTCCATCCCCATTCCTCTTCAGAACACCTATAAATTTAGAGGATTTCCTCACTACAATATCACATTAATTCACAACACTCTTCTCATTTTTCTAAAGGCAAAAAAACTAAAAAAAATGGTCTTCCTCAAAAACGATTACACTTTTCTCTGCATGTTTTTGCTCTTGCCTACGCTATGCTACAGCGATAATTATGTTTCAAGAGCTGCATATTACAGTACCCCTGATGGCATGGGGACACCAAGTATATGCCCTTTTTATCTTATAGTATATGTTAAATTTATAATTAACGTTTTGTAGGTACATAAAGTTTTTAGTTGACTCCATGTCAAGACTTTTTATTTTTATAAAATTATCAAATTATACGTCACTTTGTTGATAACCATTGATTAATTTGACTTTCAAAATCGACTTATTAGTGTGACCTAAAAATGAGATGAAAATGTAACTAAAGTTTAAGAGAACATCACCCACATCTTAATACATGATCTTAACCCGGCCCTTCCCAATAATACAGATAAAGTTAATTATTAAGTAAACTTGCATGCACTAGCTAATTACTATTTTAACTTTAACATTTAATCAGGTGGAGCGTGTGGTTACGGAGACTATGGCAAAGATGTTAATGGTGGCGAGGTTTTTACAGCCTCCAAGAGGCTTTACAAAAATGGAGTTGGCTGTGGAGCTTGCTACCAGGTAATTAATCTAATCCTTGTTGCTTTAGGATTTAATTACACACATTAATACCTATGTATTTTAATTGATTATAGCAAATTATTTGCTTTATTTTTAAAAGTATCAAATTATGCTTACTATGGGTAGTTAGTTAGTTACATGTTGGTTCATGTTACTTAAATTTATATATACCAACAGTGTAAAAAATTACACTATCAGGTCAACTCAAAATATCTACGACTAATTTTCATAAAAAGTGAGTCAGCAATTCATGGAAGAATGAATCGGTAAAAAACTTATGACTACACCAACTACAAGAAAAGACCTCCTGATAGTCAATATGGGGCCTCAACACCCATCTATGCACGGTGTTCTTCGACTCATCGTTACTCTAGATGGTGAAGATGTTGTCGACTGCGAACCGGTATTGGGTTATCTACATAGAGGGATGGAGAAAATTGCGGAAAATCAAACAATTATAAAATGTTTGCCTTATGTAACACGTTGGGACTATTTAGCTACTATGTTAACAGAAGCAATAACTATAAATGGACTCAAAACAATTAGGCAACATTCAAGTACCTAAATGGGCTTAGCTATATCATTATGTCGGAGTTGAGTCAGATATATAGCTTCTCTATGGCTCGCTCCTCTGCAATCTTGAAAATAAAACAGATTACCTCCTATAACAAATAACTATGACCTTATATTCCTTACACCGACGATGTTCAATATGTACTTAATCATCAGTAGCATTAAATAACAAGGAAAATTTACAGGTAAGGTGCAAGGACAAGGGATTATGCAGTGAAGAAGGTACAAAGGTAGTGGTGACTGACAGTGGAGAAGGGCCTGGAACAGACTTCATTCTCAGCTACCGCGCCTATGCTAAATTGGCTAAGCAGCCTAATATGGCTAAGCATTTGTTTGCTAAAGGAGTGGTTGAAGTAGAATATCGTAGAGTTTCTTGCAAATATGGAGCAAATCTGATGCTTAAAATCGATGAACATAGCAAGCACCCTAACTACCTTGCTATTGTTGTTATGAACCAAGGTGGTGCTACTGACATCCTCGCTGTCGAAGTCTACGAGGTTCGTCTCATTTACCATATTAACAAAATCTTTTTGGGGCTGCAATCAGTGGCGGAGGCAGAGTTTTTACCGAAGTCTTCATTATCTAGTATATATATATACATTAAAAAAATTAACCTTTTATATACAGTGAGATTTTACAATGAAGAGGTTCAGATGAACACCATTCTTCTGCCCCTCTAGCTCCGCCCTTGGCTGAAACTAGTGTGGATGATAGACGAGTCGGAGCAGGGCAGAGGAGCCTGTCCACACGCCCTATACCATATTGAGTCAACTTGCCACATTTACTATCCAATAATCCTATTTTTTCAACCTTATTTTCAAGATAAATTAAGATTAGCACAAATTTTAACTGTGCCAATTCACTTAAATTATGCTTATAGTTGTAGTCAGGTTTAATCTCAAGGATGATCATCCAACTAATAAAGTTCTATTGCAGTAAAGTCATAAAAAATTGTAAATAAACAACACGGCCATATTTCGTAGTATAAAGTATAGGAAAGTCATCAAAACTTCATCAACTTTGTGCATTGTATATTGATAACCTTTCAAGGACTATCTACCTTTAGTATTTATGTGATGATAAGAGTCTATCTTGGCAATGAATAATTGCTATATGTTGATGCAGGAGGAAACAAAAGAATGGATATCAATGAGGAGGTCCTATGGAGCTGTGTTCGACCTACCGAACCCACCAAATGGTGAACTTAAAGTGAGGTTCCTCACAAGTGCTGGTGCTGAGACCAAATGGGTGCAGTCTGATAAGGCTGTAATCCCTGCTGAATGGGAAGCTGGGACTACTATTGAGACGGACATTCAGCTCTCTTAGACAAAAAAATAAAAATATATAAGCATTATAACATATATCTATGTCTAATGAGTTATTAGTGCTTGGCTATCAGTTTACAGAAGTAATTTTAGATTAGTTGCGGGTGTACTAGGAATCACGCACGGTGAACACGATGCTTTAAGCATCGTCTTGAGTTATATGTGTTAAGTTCTTGTACTTCGTTCTCTAATATATATTATAATAGTAATAAATTTCTTCACTGCTGTTTGTTTTAACTATCTTGTTGAGTTATCATGGCTCGAGTTCTTGTACTTCGTTCTCTATTTGATGTAAAACATAGTACTAGTAGCAGTTGATTCAACATATAAGTAATGAGTGTAGTTGCAACTAGTAAAGTTGGAAGACTTTATATCGTCTGTTCTAGTGTGGTTAGATTTTGCAGCAACCAGGGATCTTGAATACGTCCCCGTTCTTTCCGCTGCTGACATGATTGTTAGATTCACAAAAGAAACAACAGATCTTAACTACAGTTATCAGATTACAACTTCCATCATGTGCATTGATTCAGTAAGTATGGTGAGCTTGCATTTGATATTTGCTCTAGTATACCGTCTTCCAATAATATAACTCACTACAGAAAAAACGCTTTTTCCCAGCAGTTTGGTCCTTTATTTTGGGATGGTTCAAACTGCCGCAGTATAAAATCATTTTAGACCTGTCGCCTGATAAGGGGTCGGAAAACCCTTTTCCGACGGTTTAGTAGAACTGCTGGAATAACTGCAACAAATTACTAAACAGAGGCGGTTTTGTTATGTTTAGCGGCGATTTGTAACTCATATACGATTTCCCGGCGGTTTAGGTTGATTTTACGGCAGTTTAACCCATAAAACTCACAGTACGATTTCCCGGCAGTTTGTAATTCAATTTGTGGCGGTTTGACCCCATTTTATTCTGTAGAATTTGCCTAATATTTTTACATATTCCAACCAATAAACAACATAGCAATTAAATAGAAAAACAACTTTGGCAAAATATATAGCTCATTTCAATTACAACAGCCATCTGATCACAAGACAAAAACTCTGTACTACTCAATAAAAGGCACAGTGGCAAAAAACCTCAAATAACTAGAATAATAGGTTCAAAAACAAGCAACATAGCTCCCATTTGGAGAATTCTTAACGGAACAATTTCTATTTGTCCAAATATAAGACCTAAAATCTGATAAACTGATGCAAAATCCACAGTTCCAGAAAAACAAGTTCATTGCTAACAAAATTAGAACTGAAATCCATAAGCAAAATCCAGGTTGAACAACATGATTAGCATCGCGGTGGGTTTCAACATTTGGATGAGGAATGTGGTCTTGGCCTGTTTGATGCCTGAAAATATAAACATAAAAAACAAATAAAAACAATAAGGAATAACACTTTTCAGATAAAGAATAACCTACTACTTGAGTACCACAAAGTTTAACACTTCTCTCCTGAGGGGAATTTAAGTATTGCATATAAGCAATTCCAACACGAAGAAACCTTTTGTTGATCAATGCTAATTAAACTTTTTGGCCATTAACGCATACCGAAGATCAATGCTACTTAAACTTTTTGGCCATCATCTCCTACTTCTTAAACCTCTCTCCCTATCTATTCTTTCATTTTGTTCTGAACAAGTTATATTAGTGGTAGAAATAAATAGTTTTAGATTTGAACTTTTACTTTTCAAGATCTTTTGAGAATTTTTAGGGGATCTAGCTAGGAGCTTTCAATAAAGGCAGCTAATTTTTAAGAAAAGGTAGAAGAAAAGATTATGGTGATCACTGCAGCTGCCACTTCACTTTTACTACTACTTGCTTCTCATCATTCCCATTTGCAAATTTCAAAACCATCCACATGATTTAAACCTTAGAACCATGTAAATAAAAACTTCATTTGACTTTGTCCTTTTCTTGAAGCACCAACTTAAAAATTCCTTCACAAAAAGCCAAAGGAGTAGACCTTTTTTTTTTTCCTTTTTGCCTAAAGTTTTTTTTTTTTTTTTTTTTTTTTTTTTTTTTATGGCATGGATAGTGGAGGAAGTAGTAACATTATGTTGAGGGACTATAGGAAAGGGAATTGGATAGTGCAAGAAACAATGGTTCTTATAGAAGCAAAAAAGATGGATGATGAAAGGAGAATGAAAAGACAAGATAGTGAAAGAGGGAATAAACCAGGAGAATTAAGATGGAAATGGGTGGAAGATTATTGTTGGAGAAATGGTTGTTTAAGATGGGACCAAAAGTTAGGTAAAAAGAAAGCAGAAAACAATGATAACAAAACTGCTTTAAACAATTCCCTCAATGCAAGTATAAACAAACACAAAAATCCAAAAAGTCAGTAACCAATGCAAGTAGATAAACTCTGTATTTGTAATGACTCTTTAACTTAGAAAGAAACCGAACTGTTTTCATATTCGAGTTACTGGAAATTTGTTTTGAAAGGGAATTTATCATTTTCTATTCAGACATTCCATATTTCAAGAATTTCCGGAAACATACCCCATGTTAGGAGGAACAAATAGTTATTTCAACAGAAAAAAAATACAAAAATATAATAATAGTGCACCTGTATAATGTCGTCATATACACTATTCTTGTAGTTAACTGGAACCTTATGCCATGACTTGTAACACATAGGAAATTTAGAAAAGTCAGACCCTAAATCTCCCATGAAGCCACCCAAGAGACCACCTGCATCATCTATTGGTTGGCCAAGCTTATTGCACGGGATGATAATTCTTTTACCTGTAGGAAGTGACCAAATATCTCGCACCTTCAGTCTTCCTTCTGTAATGGTACCACCCTCATCTAGAACAAAAATTGTCATATTTTAAATAATATTGTTGTCAAGCAAATCGAAAATACAAGAGTAATAATGATGCTTACCAATAAGACTGACAATCCAATAGCTCTTCTTCTTACTTGCAGTAGTCTCACTAGAAGTAGGAGGGACATCATCATCATCCGATGAATCAGATTCAGATGAAGCATACTCAGGCCCATGTGTCGGTGGCATGCTAACATGATCACTAACATTAGACGACGAAGCACCAGAACAAGCTCCACTACAAGTTTGTGATGCAGAACCAGCTTCAGGTGCTGCAACCTTAAAGCGTTTACACCTAACCTCATGAGAATTTGCAGAAGTGATCTCTGTATTAAGTGGTGTAGCCTTGAACCTTCTTGGCCTAGCCATTGCTACAAATATAGGCAGAAAGTTAGTAACACATAATTTTAGCAACAACCAATTAAAAAGCAGAGACTTTAATAGAGAAAATTAAAGTCAAAAATTAACATCAAGTGTCCAAACAGAAGCCTATTATATAGGTGGAGGAACTCTAATTAAATGTGCAACAAACAGTTTGGATGACGCAGTGTTCATTTAAAACTTTTAAAATCTGGTAGTCATATTTCTAAATAGTATTTATCTTCATCTTCTATTTTCATCCCTTGTCAATTGTAAATCTTGATCACCATCAGGAAGCCGACTACCCAGATCTTCTTGTGAAGAAGAAATGATATCATAAATGGACTCGTCTTCTGTTTCTTCTCCCATGTCATACAAGTCTCTTGGTTTTAGATGAACAACAACACTCCATTGTTTTTCCTTTTCATCATCAACATAATATACAAGTTGGGCCTGTGATGCCAATATATACAGCTCATGCTCTTCCCGATCACCAAGATGTATCAAACGGGAAAAATTAACACTCGTAAATCCCAACTCGTTTTTTTTTATGCCTCTATCAGTAGTGGTATTAGCCCATTGACACTTGAACAAGGTAACTGTAAATTGACCATTGTAGTTCAATTCGATTATGTCCACCAATTTTCCGTAATACGGAACACCTCCAACTACCATATTGTTGTCACGGTTGCTTGCATAACTTCTAGTATCAAATGTACCAAATACTCCACAGTTTTGAGTTTTCAGCCCATGCTCTCGTGATAGAGTTCTAAATTTGAATCCATTGACATTGTATGAAGTAAATCTCTTAGCTTCTTCAAGTGGTCCAACTGCAAGCCACCTAAGTTCCCTGGAATGCTCATTGACGTCATTCAAAATCTGACATTGAGAATGAGCCATATAAATTCATGATTGATTAAATCTCCAAAGTAGGAAGAAAATATGACATAACTTTCACTTACTCGCTTTTGAAACCAGTAAACAAATTCTTTGTGCACAATTTTATCTATCGTAGATTCTGACCGAGTTCGACTCCTTAACCTTCTCTTTGTTTCTGTCCTAAATTACCTATATAGAAAATAAGTTAACATTTAGCAGCAACAGTAGCTAGATTAATTTCCGGTGAATTAAATAGCAAAATCAAAGCAACAGTAATGAGTGGTAGAAAAAACAGTTAGCAACAACAGTAGCTATAAGAGTCAGTGATAAGAAAATAGAGAGCAGAGAGAAATGAAAATAGTTTGCATATAATTATGATAAAATCACAACTACTTGGCTACTGCTGGATAAAATCACACACACAAAAATCTACTAGATTGCATTTAATTTACTTACTGGATAAATGGGTCAACTGCTGGACAATTAATTAACACATGACGATGTGCTTGTAGCTTCTGCATTGGTGGTAGCTTAAAATATGAGCCCGCTACTGATTTGCTAATTTTTGGGAACATAGTTTCCTTTTCATGATATCCAACATCATCAGGTTTATCATCCTGTCACGCCCCAAATCTGGAGTGGCGTGACCGACACTCGATGCCAACCTAGGCCCAAGCGAACCACTCTAAATCTAAAACTTTAGGAGTAACCCCTAACTTAAACCAATAAGGCCTACCTGTAACACCCCGTATCTTAGAACTCATGTTAGACTCGTATCATTAGAGTTTTAGCGAAAAATTTGAAAGTTTGTACGTATTACGAAAGTGGTTGACAAGCCTGCTTCGAGCACCTGTAACAACTTGATTAGTTGATAATTTGAGGAAACTTAAAACATGAAAGTTGTAGCCCTTTGGAATAGATTTCCAACGGTATCCTGTAGAGCTCAAACAGAGCTCTATGCTAAGGGTTATGCCTATTTTACTAACGCTGGTTAGAGCAGAATTTTTCGATTTTGGGTTACGTTTTTTAGCTTTTTCCTACTCGAATTGGGACTCCCTATTTTATTATTTTATGAAGCAAAAAGGTCCATAACACTATTATAAACCCTAAGAGACTATTATTTTTCTCTCTACCTCCATCCCTAAAGAACCTAGTGTAACACCCCGTACCTTTAACGAAAGTTTTGACCACGATCCTAGACTTAGAACATCAGATAAAGAATGTGGAAATTGAAATTTTTCTGTTCAGTTGTGATATGGTGGTTTACGCCCATGAACAGTGACCGTATTTCAATTTACGACCATGAACAGTGCCCGTAAACTGAAACCAAGAATTTCTGAACATTCTGGAATTTGACATTTTGAGGTCATATGGTTAAATACGGACCGTATTTCACTTTACGGCCCGTATTTCAAAACGTATTTCGAATTTGGGAAAACTTCCTTGATGAAAGTTGTATAGCATTGAAATACCTTTCCAACGGTATCTTACGGGGGTCAAACGGACATCTGTGCAAGGAGTTATGACCATTTTACTGAAGCGACACAGTGCAGTCCAAAGTGCAGAATACGGTCCGTAAATCAATTTACGGCCCGTAAACTGACTTTACGACCAGCAGTGTTCAGGTCGTAAATTTCACTTTCACAGAACAATATATATTCGTCCATATCAGTTCAACTCATTATTTTTCATTCCTTCAAACCCTAGAACGACCTCCTACTCTCCTCCAACATCAAGAACACCAAGGTAAGTCCATTCTAATTATTCCAACTCAATTCTAACATATATCCTTGTAATCTAAACAATAAATCATCATTCCTAATATAGGGTTTTCAAGAAAACCCATCTCAAGATTCAAGAATCAAGATTTGGGAAATCTTCTCCAAAATTCAAGTCTTTAATTCAGGTTTTGGAGCAATTAAGGGTTTGCAACATATTTCCTTCCAAAGTGATTCAAGCTAGGTTTTGGGTGTTCTTCAATAGAAAAGTGAATTGTTAAATCTTGTTTAACAAATTAAGGTATGCCTCTTTTGAACATACTCTTTTGATCGATTTTTTTTTTATAAACTCTTTGATTTTGATTCGTATGTCTCTTTTGAAAAATCTTATTTTGGAATGCATGACTTCTTTTCTTGAAGGTTCTTTATTGAATAGAAAGGGTGAACTTCTCATACAAAACCCTAATGTATGTCTAAGATTTTAATAATGTTCTTACCCTTATCATTGATAGATTTGACGGGTTAGAATAGAGAAAATGGCATTGAAAGCTCGGTTATGATTTTTGGATATCAAATGATTTGTGGGCTGTTTTGGTATGATTAAATGGATAGAATTAGTTGGATATTGATATAAAATAATTGTTGAGATTGTTGTTGATGTTGTTGTTCTTGAATTTGGAAGTATAAATATTATTCAAGATCCTTTAATGAATGAAAGGAAAAGAAATCTTTTCATGTTCCTTGAACTCTAATTCATGTTTAAATGGTGGTTAATGTGTGTGAGGGGACAAACCCACATTAAACCTAGATTGTAACAAACCCTATATATGTATGTGATATTATGAATGTTTTCCTCTATAAGATATGTTTAATAATGATGGTTAAGGGTTGGTAATGATATTCTCATTGATGATTTAAGACATGGAAATCTTTCGTAAAGAAGTTATACGTTTTCAAACATTGGTCGGAATAACTTATCCTTTCAATATGGCATAATGCTCCGTAATGATAATTTGACTACAAAGATGATTTCTTTTAGACAAGGTCATGCGTGTGTAGGGTCAAGCCCGCATCGAACCTTACACGAACTATACTACTTTGTGAAACTCGCTTTTCCCCATTATTGGATGATTGAACTTAAATCTTCTAAAGGTTAGACCTTCAACTTGTTTTGTTGTAAAATTGGTTTCTTAAACTTGAAATTTGAATAAGATATTTGAATAAGATTCTCAATCGGTGGTAACTTGAAATGCCTCTATTTGGGATGATGACTTGAGAAGTGAGGTTCGGCCCTAAGCCATAATTGATAATTTAGTAATATGACATTATTTGTATTTTTGTTTGTGTTTTTGTAACTGTATGGTAAAGTTGTGTTTGTCCAGAGGACGATTAGCCTCCGTGGTTTCCTAACCAGGAGTATCGATTGATTGATTAGTTTGCCTATGAGTGGCTTGCTTTCTATCTTGTTTCCTGTGAGTGGCTTGTAGTGATATAGAATTCGTAAGTGAAATTCTTGGCATGGTAAATGGTAAAGAGTTAAATTGATATGCCTTTCGTTGATCGATATGTGTAATGAACTTAATTGTTATTGACGGTATGACTGCTTTGAGACAATTGGTGAATCGACTTCTATGCCATGGACTTTGTTGTTCTGTTTGCCTTGCTATTCGGGAGGAGGAGTAGCCACTATGGATCCTAGTGTATTAATTGCCTTGCCATTCGGGAGGAGGAGTGGCCACTCCCGGGTTCGCTACCTGGGGTGCATTAATGGCCTTGCTATTCGGGAGGAAGAGTAGCCACCGTGAATCTATATTTCGGTGTATTGCGCAGTGTGCCTAGCCATTCGGGAGGATGAATGGTTACCGGGGATTTCATATCCCGGTGTGTTTATGCCTAGCCATTCGGGAGGATGAGTGGTCACCGAGACTTTATAATTCGGTGTGGTGAGTTGTGACAAGGGAACCCTACGGTCATTCCCTCGATGTGATTCTTGGGCTTGTGTCAGTATGTAAAATATTCGTATATGTGTAATATTCGTAATCTCTCATGGAACCGTTGTTGACAATCATGATCAATTTGAAAGGCATAATTAAAAGTTGTAACTTAACAAAAGACTTCATAATCGATTTTTGATAATTCTTATGGAGATACACATGTTGAATACTTGTTTCTATATTGATTAATGGATTTGTAAACTGTTTAACAAATGATATTGAGAATCACAAAGTGGAATGGCTGTTTTTATGCTATCTTTTTCAGAACTGATTTCTTTATATATTATTATATTTTATTTTCATAATACTTGTTGTCCCCGAGGCACTCACTGAGTACAAAAGTACTCAGGCATACCATTGTTGTTTTTGATGGTATGTTAGGTAACGAAGAAGAGCAGGTTCGTGATACTTTCGACGCTTAATAGGACTTGCTACTGCTGTGAATTTGGTGAGCCCACATCCTTGTTCGTGGGACACTTTCCGTTTCATTTATTATTCTAGATTTCCGGGCTGCGTCCCGAAGTTTGACGATTGTTATGTCTCTTAGAAGCTCCATAGATAGTTGTTAGAATTGTTGGTAGATTGTCAAAAGTCTCGTACGACTTAATGGGTGTTTGCCACGTTGATGGCCATTGCTTATAAAGACTTCCGCTGATTTAATTCATGTGTTACATTTAATTTATAAATTGTTGGAGGCGAATATTGAACCTGGCGGGTTCAAGTATTATTATTATGTCATTTAGGTTCTTCCGATGTTGTTCATGACGTCGGATGCCGGTCACGTCTAGGGTGGGTTTTGGGGCGTGACACCTAGACACTTCAATCTTTCAAGAAACTCATTCTTTTAATCAAGAAAAATCAAGAAACCTTCAAGAATTTGGTTTGGCAATCTAGTTTTCTAAGGTTTTCTCCAAGGTAAATATTTTAATCAAGAACCTTTGTATTCTACAAGATTTATCATTTATAAAGACTAGAATAAATCCATCCATCCCGTTACCCTATAAAAAATCAAGAGTTGTAAAAAGTTGGAGAAAACTCTAGTATTTTTCTGTTGAGTTTCATTCCGACCATCCATATTAATCTGGTGTTATCGATAATATAACCGTTGGATCGGGCTCAAATTTTAACTGAGTGTTCATAACACATAAGTCTAAACTATGAACGGTGGAGATTGGATTTGGAGGTCCGGAGAAGTACCCTTTGAGCCACAAACAGTAGCTACGAAAATCAGTGAAAACTCTTCTCAAGGTTTCAAATTCAAAACTTTTGGAATTCTTCTTAAAAGATTTAGACTTTTCTTCAAGTTTTGGAACGATTAAGGTATGTGGAGTTACTATCTATGTGTGGGAACATCATTGTTCTTCCCCACGCCTCATAATCCATAAATTATGATTCTTTACGAAAACTAGGGTTTCTATACCATGCTCATGAGAACTCTAGGTCCATGTCCATGATTATATTATGTATGAATTGTTATAATTTCATCATTGAGTTCTTAATATTTCTTTATGATTATTAAGAATCTGTCCGTAATCTATGAAAAATCCATATATCTCATTCCATGGGTTCATGCATGCTAGTTTATGATATATTATGCTATTTTCAAGAAAATACTATACATGTTTTACAAGTTCATGCAAGCAAGCTATAATTTATGATATCCATGTACAAGCAAAGTTATATTCATGAAAACCATGGGCAGAAAGTGCCACTTATTCTACATGTTCATGATTTTGGGAGTTGCTTTAATTACCGAGGAAGGCTTCAGATAGCCTGAAACTACGTAGCCACCGTAGGATGAGGATCGCTCCACCCATGTCCCGGACGATCTCTCATAATGATTGGATCCTTTCATATTTTATTAAATCTCATGTTCCCTGGCAAGGACTGAGTGTTCTGCTGTCAGGACGCATGCACCAGACCATGTATCGGTTATAAGTTATTGCTCTCCCTACTTACGATATTTTTACCATGTTATATATATATATATATATATATATATAACATGGTAAAAATATTCATGTTCATGAACAGTTTTCAGTTTCACTTTAAGTGCTTATCATTATTATTTCATGTCTCGTGTTATTTCATTCAGTTGCTTTACATACCAGTACATTTAAAGTGCTGACGTCCCATTTCTATTGCCCGGGGGCCTGCATTTCACGATGCAGGTATGGACTTACAGGACGACAGATGTACTCTATAGGATCATCCACGTATCAGCTTTTGGTGAGCCCCATCTTCTTCGGGGTTTGGTCATTATTTACTTTTCTGATAGTTATGCATTTGAGGTATGCTGGGGGCCTTGTCCCAATAAGTATGTTTAGCATTTCAGACTCATGTTAGAGGTTTCATAGACTAGTCAGTGTGTCATGTCAGATATTCAGAGTCGTGTATCCATCTTTGGCTCAATTTATGATATTTTCGCATTAATGTTTTAAACAAGTATTTTATTAAATATTATGACATATCATGTTTTATAAATGCTCATCACATTACATGCTATATTTCGTTCATGTTATGCCTCATGATGATTCAGCAAGCCATATGGTTCGCTCGGTCACATGCAGTAAGGCACCGAGTGCCGTGTTTCGCCCAGGCCATGGTTCGGGGCGTGACACTACCTGCACACAAACGATACTAACAAGTCGGCGAGGCTGTATTCTGGATATATATATATATATATATATATATATACTGACCATCGCGTCTGAACTAGGGACACATATCCAAAATATAAATACACAATTGAGCAAGCCGACGAGGCTGCCATGTATGCTGTACAACAAAATGAGAGCCGGCAAGGCTACATAACATCCCCAACAACGTACAACTATCCACAGACCTCTAGGAAACACGAGCTGTAGAAAGAATAGGACATGGCCCCGTCATACCTGTATATACATGTCAAAATAGCATATTTCAAAGGGACTGCAGCTCCGGACCAAGTGGAGCTTTCACGCCCCAAAACCCACCCTAGACGTGACCGGCATCCGACGTCATGAACAACATCGGAAGAACCTAAACGATACAATAATAACACTTGAACCCGCCAGGTTCAACATTCTCCTCCAACAGTTTATAAAGTAAATGTAACAAATCATGAATATATAAATTAAATCAGCGGAAGTCTTTATTCACCAAATACTTAGTCAAACGTAATAATGTGCCCGAGAGTTAATCAATAACTCAACAACTACCCACAAGAACGTATACTATGGAGCTTCTAAGATAATGAGCAATGTCTAAATCATCGGGACGCAGCCCGAAACTAAAAGACGAAAAGTAAGTTCACTTAAGTCGTAGGCGTATCACGAACCTGCTCCTCAATGATACCTAACATGCCATCAAACACAACAATGGTATGCCTGAGTACTGGGTACTCAATGAGTGTCTAAGGGGCAATAGTTAACAAAACAAGATATAGTGAATAAAATCAATAAAATGATATCAATGAAAATAACAGTTCAAACCCAGGAATAAAGTGAGTCAGCAACATTAAAGAGTCATCAAAGAACCCAACAATGACAAACACATTAACTTAACTCCTTACCATTTACCAGGTCAAGTATTTCACTGACGAATTCAAATCACCATAAGCCACTCACGGGTAGATCAATCAATCGATACTCCGGGTTAGGAAACCGCGGAGGCTAATCATCCCCTGGACTAGCACAGCAATAGATACTCCGGGCTTAGAAGCAACAGAGGCTAATCGTCCTCTGGACTAGCACAGCCATAGATACTCCGGTCTAGGAAGTTACGGAGGCTAATCGTCCTCTGGACTAGCACAGCAATAGATACTCTGCGCTAGGAAGCAAGGAGGCTAATCGTCCTCTGGACTAGCACAACCATAGATACTCCGGTCTAGGAAGAAACGGAGGTCAATCGTCCTCTGGACTGACACAACAATACTCGTATCGATACGTTAGGATCCATAACGGCTAATCGTCCTCTGGATTAGCACAGCTTGCCCATACAGGCCCAAACACTAACAAAATACCAATCATGGCATATTACCGAATCATCAATCATGGCTTAGAGCCGAATCCCACTTCTCAAGTCATCATCTCAAAATGGAGGCATTTTAAGTCATAACCGATTTAGAATCTTATTCAAATCTCTTATTCAATTTCAAGTTCAAGAAACCCATTCAACAACAAAACAAGTTTAAGGTCCAACCTTTAGAAGATTAAGTTCAATCATCCAATAATTGGAAAAGCGAGTTTCACAAATTAGTATAGTTCGTATAAGGTTCGATGCAGGCTTGACCCTACACACGCATGACCTTGTCTAAAACAAATCATCTTTAATTCCAGAATAAATTCCACCAACAAGAGTTATAACTTATACAAACAATCAAGGAAAGATTCTCAAATACAATTCATGCTTTCACAATATAAGCGTACTTCACAAGTAGAAATAGTTGAAAAGATGATTTTTGGAATATAGACATACTTCAAGGAATATTTTTGAGAAAATCTAGACATACATGAAAAGACGAATTTTGAAATATAGACATACAAAACACCTTCATAGTCAAAAGGATTTTCTTTAAAAGAGACATACAAATTACCTTTATATTCAAAAAGGATTTTATTTTTAAAGAGACATACAAATCATCCTTATTGTCAAAAAAATGATTTTCAAAAGAGACATACAAATCACAACCAAAGAGTTCGTAAAAACCGATAGAAACAGTATGTTCAAAAGAAACATACCTTAAATCCCATTAAAATATTCCAAACGTAAGCTCCATGCTTCAAAGAATCATTCTACATCTAATGTCCAATAAACTATAGATATCCACCAAATTCGCAGCTACTGTTCATAGCTGGAAACGCATAGCTACAAACCTCGAAATTTGATCTTCACTGTTCACAGTTAAGACCTATATGTTGGGACCACGCAGTTAAAATTTGGGCTCGATCCAACGGTTATATTAGCGGAAAACGTCAATTTAATATGGCTGGTCGGAGGAACCTCTACAGCAAACATACTAGGGTTTTGTTTTTAATAAAGTGCATCTAAATCAATCCTATTTCATGATTCTACCAACTATTCCATGTCTAAAACATAATAATAATTCCATATATCCATAAAAGTGTGAGGGTGTTACCTTTTTGAAGAAATCCCAAAGCTTCATCCCATATTTGACCTTGAATGAAGTTTCCACAATCTAGCGATTTCATGTAATGATTTGGTGTTAATCTAGTGATTTGTTAAGGTAATTACCTTACGGATTTGAGTAAAAACTCACCTTAGAGAGATGATATATGGTCTGGTGGAAAAACCCTCTCCTTGGACGTTTTTGGGTTGTATTTATAGGTTATTATAAAGGCTTGGGCTTTAAAACCTAATCCTACGAGAATTGGGATTTCCATTTTATACAACTTCAGTAAACCAGTCATAACTTTTTGTACAGATCTTCGTTTGACCTCCATAATATATGGTTGGAAAGGTATTTCAAATGCCTATAACTTTCATGTTTTGAGTTTTTTCAATTTCCCAACAAAAATACCCTAAAGATGGGCATACCTGAAACTGTCTCAGACTTAGACGAATTTCAGGATTTTTAATGAACTTCCTTATCTCATTTGACCCCGAAAAGATTATTTAACACCATTATCCATCCCAAAGGGATCCAAAAGGTTAAAATGACATCTAAACCCCAATTATTTCACATTGACACCTAACTCGAATTTACGGGATGTTACAGGAGCGCACTGACTGCGGCTGAGTGGAAGGCCTACTGAGCTGGATCGTCTGTCTGATTACCTGAACCTGCGGGCATGAACGCATCGCCCCCAAGCAAAAGGGACGTCAGTACGAAATAATGTACCAAGTATGTAAGGCAACAGATAACTGAAACTAAAATGGAACTGAAAATATAATAATCTGGAGGCTAAAGAATGTTGTGAGTATCTCACCTGACCTGTCTCATATGAATTGCAATACCATGATAACATATGTCTCACTGACCAAGTGGCCAGGCTAAATAAAATGTTTCACTGACCAAGCGGCCAGGCTAAATAAAATGTATGGGAAAATACATAAACCCCCCCCCCCCCAACGTATACTCGGATTAATTATGACGCACCTAACCTTTGCGGGCGACCTATTACCCCCCTGGCCTTATTTTTTCTGTATTTTTGTACCACTTTTTGACTGACGTGGCAAAACAAAAAATTGAAGCCTAGTTGCACAGTGGAGAGTGTTGCACACTCTCCGCCACATTGGTGCCACGTCACTGCCACTTTTCCTTTTTTTTCATTTGATTTTTCTTTTATTAATTATATTTACACTAATTAATCTCTAATTAACCATTAAACCATTAATTTTGTCTTCTTCATCGCTAAACTCTTCTTCTTCATCACTAAACCCTTCTTCGTCTTCTTCATCATTTCAAGAAATCCATCAACCCATTTTCTTCCTCCATTAGCACACACACATTCAACCCATTTTCTTCCTCCATTAACACACACACACACACACATTCAACCCATTTTCTTCCTCCATTAACAACACACATTCAACCCATTTTCTTCCTCCATTAACACACACACACACATTCAACCCATTTTCTTCCTCCATTAACAACACACACACATTCAACCCATTTTCTTCCTCTATTAACACACACATTCAACCTGTTTTCTTCCTCCATTAACACACGCATTCATTTGAAGGCAAATCAAACACCAAAATATCTCCTCCACCGAAATGACATTATGTTTTAATGGGTCAGACCTATTTTCATATTGGTGTTGTTGCTGCTGCTGCGGTGTTGCTGCTACTGCGGTGTGGCGGCAGCGGCGGCGGTGGTTGAGGAGAAAGAAGAAGAAAGAGAAAAAGGAGAAAGAAGAAGAAAGAAAAAAATAATTTGCATTTAACAATTGAAATGTGGAAGAAAGGGAGGGTGGGTGAGAGGATAAAATATAAATTAATTTTTATTAAAATATAAAAAATATTTTTACTGCTTTCACTCACCATTTGTTTTTTTTGCCACGTCAGTCGAAAATGGTACAAAAATACAGAAAAAATAAGTCTGGCGGGTAATAGTTCGCCCGCAAAGGTTGGGTGTGTCATAATTAATCCGAGTATACATTGGGGGGTTTTTATGTATTCCCTAAAATGTATGTATATCATGTATGCGCTGGAAAGTATAAATACTGTAACATGTCTTTTCTGTCTCTTTATGAACTCGAGGACATAGGGAGGGGATATAGCCCTTCATAAAGAATAACATAACACTCAGAAACTAGACAACAATATGACAAGCTCTACTTTTACAAGTCTCTAGTCATAAGGTTTATCACGCTCTTACCATAGATGGAATCATGCCAAGAAAAGAAGGAACAACCTTAACATACCTGGAAGCTTATTTCTCGACTTTACAACTTACTTCCCGTCTTGCAATCTACATAAGATCATTCGTGGTCTCGTAATCTACATATAAAACCAGTCATACTATTGTTAGGCTTATCGTCATATGCTTGTCTTAAGCCTTTAAATTAAATCCCCTTAAAATCTGCCAAAATTCGGGCAGCATCTCCCCTGTTTATATTCCTAGCCCGAAATCACAATACCAACAACCAACACAACAACAACAACACTAACACCAACAACATCATCATCAATACCAAAATATTCCATAAAACATCCCATACGATATTTATCAACATACAATAACAATATACACTTCCTTTCTTCCCAATCAAGGAGCATAATCTCATCAACACACCAACAACATTAGATACCATCCATATACATGGAAATTATCCCAGCAACATAGCTACAACATGCTCAAAACAGTCCATAAACTCAACAACTGCAACACAACACTTTATGACCTTTCCTCCATAACTATTTTCACTTTTAAGACTTGCTTAACCTTCAAATCAACTCAATATAAGAGATAGGATGAAGAACATACCTTTTAATTGAAGACCTTTAGCCACACCAACTTTCTTCAAGACCAAACTCACCACAACATCAAGTAGAAACAAGAACAATCACTTTTCATGAACTAGTTAGGTGTAATCTTGTTGGATTCTTGATTTAAGGGGTTATAAGTGTTTAAAATAAGTGTATGGATGTGTCTAGAACTCCCAAGAAGTGTAAATGATGAAAAAAGTGGAATAATATGGTATTTCTACCCCTTGAGAGTCGGTTCCACCGACTTTTCAAGAGGGGCCCGCGGGGAGCCATTTGGCAGCTTGGAGGCTTATCTTGAAATGCCCATAAATCCCTACTCCAATGTTATTTTGATAAACGGTTTGTTGCGTTGGAAACTAGACTTCCTGGACTTCAATTTAGGATTTTGTTTCACTTCAAAACTCCTGATATACTAGGAGATACATCCCTCTAAAGTTGACCCAAAATTTCGGTCCAAAATTCTGCCAAATTTTTTAAATTTTCGACAAACTTATTTTCTTCGATTTGCTTGGTCCCGCAATCTTCCAAAACTCTCCATACATGATATTTATCATTAATCATACTTGATAATGGTCATGTCCTTTGGTTCCAAGGTTGTCTTTCCCGGTTACGACTTACGAGATCGTAATTCATCCTTTACTTCATTGTTACGTACTTCCTATGGCTTGTACCTTTCAAAACTTTATGGGACGTCTCCGATACTTCATTAATATGGTGAAATACATGGCGTGCTCATGCTCTGAAAGTGCGAGGTGTAACATCCTTCCCCCCTTAGAAACATTCGTCCTCGAATGTTGTAACTTGCGAGCTTACGATGCTATCATTAATTTCTTGAAACGATTGTCCTCCTTCAGTTCCTAATCTCCATGCTCTTATACTGTGGGCTCATTATTCTTCTTTCATATTATCCCAATTCTTTGTCGAACTCATTCATTAGTTCTATATTCTCAACTGGAATCTAGCTACCGTCCTGGGGCCTGTTGCCATTAAAATGGTCTTAACTCATGAATTCTACGGCTCCCTGCCGATCTATGAGCACTCTTGATTGTTGTACTCTTTTTCCTTCTCCTTATTTCTCTACTAGTAGACAAACTCTCTTGTTCAGATATATTACCTTTCTTTGCTTGCTTCTCTGGTGCTATTTTAGATTTTCCCTTTTTGTACTAGTCGACCTTATATACATACCGTATCATCTCCTTTTAATTCCTTGGTCGGACCCCCCTTAATTCCTTACAATATCATCATATTCGTATTTGAACTTTTCCTCCAATTTCCTCTCCTCAGTTTTAGCATAATTACAAAATAAACTCATGAACATGGAACTAAAATAAAATCCTAATTAATTATAATTTTCTTCCAATACGAGTATGCTTCCCTCCTTAAGTCATTGGTTCTCTTATACCGGTGACTAATTGAGACTTAAACAAACCTCCATTCTTCTTTGGCTCCTTATCGACGTCCTTGCACCATTCTGTTAGCCATTTCATCACGGCAATTTTTTATATGGTTCTATGTCATACACTCTCACAGTTGGTATAACTGGCGATTTGGAATTTCACGACTTACGAGGTACTTCCTAATCTCAGGCAGGACTGCTGTCTTGCTATCCATAGACACACTATCTTTCTTTCCTTTAAAGATTATTGAACTTCATATAGATATTCCTCTTTTAAAGCTTTCATCTCTTCTACTGCTACAAGTTCTTTTTAGTAATCCGATTATCCCTTATACTTATCCCTAGTCACCTGCGGCCTTTATCACTCCTTCTGCTACCCCTTGGAGTACTTTACTGCATATCTAAATGTATCTAAAATTTCTTCGGCACGAGCGATTCGAGTCATAGTTCGAAATACAACATATTGCATTGGTGAAACTTATTCTCCTTCCCATATCTGTCTCATGATATACCTGTATTTAATCTATTCTTACTTTTCTTTAGCACATTCTTGACAAATCAGTTTATCTCGAAATTTGACTCCTTCAATCCAGTATATTTCCCCCTTTTTGAGCATGGGAATATTGTAGTTCATCTTAGAACTGAATTTGTTCTTCCCACCTTTTAAAGGATGTTCTCATATACCCGTAACCTTTGAGTGTTAACCGTCTTTGATAGTCATCTGGCTGACCTTAGCGATCCTTCAACTCCTCTATTCCTTATAATGCTGGAGTTCTTTTCATCGCATGGTTTAACTTATTTTCTTTTTTGCTAGTTGAGTTCTTGTATCAAATCAAAATGCTTATACATATCGGATACAATTCAGATGCTTTCTTTATTGTTTTTTCACTTCTACCTTTCATGACTAGTAATCCTCTAGGCTAATGAATTAATGGGGACATCGAAATTCATTAAGCCCCCTTATGGAGTGTTCGACTATACCACGCTCCTTTAGCCATAGTCTTTCTCCACTACTTTCTTCTTAATATCCTTGAAATTCTCCTTGCTCTGGGTTCCCAATTTCGATTTATGTCTATATTATACCATTAAAAGTTGATATTCCACACCATCTATTCCCACGACTCGTCCTTTCATTAGCTTAGCTCATTTTGTCCCGTAATTCTTCTAAACTACTTGTTTGCATCCCAGCTATGCATCATAGTCCTTCCAGTGTTCTGTCGATTCTTGTTCTTATCATGAAATCCTCACAAAGTACACCCTTTCCTTTCTTCTTTCGTCGAGTCTTCATCTTCCTTTATGATACTACAACTTGCACACATATATATATATATATATATATCTCGAATTTTCTCGATTTTCTTCATGATCGCATCTTTGCATCTTTTATACAACCATTGTCTTCTAATTTCAATTTGTTTTCCTTTGGGCAAGCCTACTGACTCATTAACCTTCTACTTATTGTCGGCGGTCACGTAATTCCTTTTAATAATTTCGTTGACACCTCTTCCTTCCTTTAGTCCTCATAGTCCCTTTTGTTTTCTTTTACTCGTAAAACGTATGTTTTCATCAGTTATCCTTTACTCTTAGGTTAGGAAACTTTGGAATGTTTCGTTATGAGTGTGAATCCCTTTTGACGCTGAAAATCTCTTTTTGGGGTACTTTCTTCCCTTAAATAGGAGTACCAATCATGGGTTCACATCTATCCTCCTGGTTAAATCTCAGGAGTTTAAAATTTCCTCGTCACTCTCCTAAGACCTGTTTATTTCTTCTCAAGGATGCACTTTTGTCCATTATTTATAACCTTCTTGGTTCTGGTTATGAAGACGTATAAGTTGGTTCCAGGGTCCTCACGTTCATCCTTTGTCACATACAAAATTACTCTATCTCCCGCTGATTTATTTAAATTTGATCCTATCGTCTGCTTTCTTGCTTTCATCCTAACCTTTTCCTCAAATATATATATGTTACGTCCCGTGTTTTTTTTATATACATTGGGACAACCCGAATTAACTATGATAATTTAAGGCCAAGACCATTCGGGAAATTGAAGTCGGGACTTTTGACCATTTGATTTTATCCTGAGATATAAGTTATATATGAAATTGTTGGTATTGAACACTTAGGAAAAATTGGGACCACAATTCATAAAATTGGAATTAAAAATCTTGCAAAATAAAGCCATTGTGGTCGTGTATGTTGAAGTGGTCCCACACATTGTTGTGGCCAATTTTAGTTGGTCCAACACATGTGTGGGCCAAAGCAAAATATAGATATTTTGTGGGATTAAAAGATGACTTTCAAGTCATCTTTCTATCACTTTACACTTAGAGAAAAATCAAGCATTTGAGAGCACTCTTTTCCTCTAGCTCACGGCCAAAGAGGGGAAAAAACCAAGATCAAATCAAGCCCTCCAAAAATTACTTCCTTGATACAAACCCACTATATTGAGGTCCCTAAGTAGCGTGGAAGAGTTGTTTGGGTCGTCCAACCATTCATTGTGTCCAATTGCAAACCCTAGCCATTTGTGGTATTGAAGAAGAAAGGTAAGTTTTGCTCTTGTTCTATGTGTTGTGAACGTTTATTTCATGTTGTAGTACATTAATATGGATGAAAATCATGAAATATGGTGTGTTGAAGTTGGGACGTGTGTTTGGTGTTCTAGCCGTGTATATGGGTGTTGAATTGGATTGATGAATTAATTCTTGTAGTATGTTAAATTGTTGTAGTGTGTAGGATGGCTAAGAATTATATATATATATACTATATGCCAAAGGACACACTAATGTCGCTTAGCGTTTGAATGGTTGTTGTGATGACTTTTATGTTGGAAGCGAGAGTCTATTGTCCCAAATTGATATAGTAAGCGTTGCGGAATGATTTGGAGAACTTTGTGCACTTAATGCAATCTTTATATATGAGAACCATGAACATATGTATATGTGTAGTGTGGACGAATGTGGGTCATATAATATGTCGAAGATCGCATTAATATCGCTTAACGTTTTAATTGTCGTCGTTATGAATTCTAGTTGGAAATGAGAAATTAATAACTCAAGATTGATGTTGAGATTTTGTGGGCTGATTTGAGTCTTATTGTGCGTTTGATGTAAGTCGTATATTTGTGAAAATGACATCGATATATTGTGGATTGTGATACAAAACATGACTTGAAAATGAGGAATGTGAAAAGGGGGTTGCTCACGGTTTAGGGGGCTGTTTTCGGCCACTTTTGGAGCAAATTGTTGGATTGTTGGAAATATCATGTGAATTGTTTAGAATGTTCTTGAATGTTGTTAGTATGGGTTTGGGTTAGTATTTGAATGTATAAGATTTGATGTTGGCTTGAAGGTAAGCCGTTGAATTGAATATTTGGAGAGTTGTCGAATGGTGTAAAAGAGAGCTATTAATGTTATTTTGCCTTTCGAATTAATTACCGATGTTGCTAGGTTGGTTCTTGTGGTTGTTGTTGTTGATTTTGAGTGAGTTAAATTCTCGGGTAGGCCTATTTAAAGGGGAAATGCTGCCGAATTTTCTGTAAAATTTAGAGTTAGTTGGAATAAATAATTGCTTAAGTGCCTATGGTTAATATTGGATATTCGTTGGCATGTTTGTAGACCTTGGGGAGCCCGAGGCGTAGATTGGGATTAACTTAGGTTGGCTATCTTGGAGTGCGTTCGAGGTATGTAAAGCAACCTTCTTTTCTTGGCATGCCTTAGTTTTACATAGGCTAGATTAGAGCCTTAAGGAAATTCCAAATCCGAAATCCGAGCATGATATGATCTATATATATTCCTTGGCACTCTTATGTATGATTTGATGAAATATGAACCATTATGTTGTTTAAAGAAGTGATTTCCAAACTTTGTACAAAAAGGTTTCACTTTAATGAATTTCGTAATTTTTGAATGCCATATCTTTCGCATAAAGGCTCGGATTGTTCCAACATTTTCATAAGAATTTGGTATAACCATTATTCCGATTTCAAATATGATCATTTTACTTATGTTTGAAGTTATGATAATGATTTTATGCATATGACTACTCACGACTCTATTCGTGCATTCTGTTATTCCTTTCGCCGAGTCCCGGGCCGGTTCTGTTATCGTGCGCATTTTGATATACTCTGGAGTTATGCTGTGTTTATGGTTCACCGAGATACTCGCAAAAGAGGGTCGGGTTCCACTTATATATGGCGTTATGTTGTGATGTGATATGTGACGGGGATACGGAGATTTGAGATTTTCTGGTGTTATGCTGTGTTATGGCGCCATCGACGGGTGGGCGACCATATTCTTCTGTACCCGATGCATGACTTACATATTTTTGAAAGTAAACAAATTTTGATATGTTGGATGTGCACTTATGTTTGATACTTCCATTTCGTTTATATCTCAGATTTGCTTTCTGTACATTCTGCTTTGCATACTCAGTACATATTTCGTACTGACCCCCTTTCTTCGGGGGCTGCGTTTCATGCTCGCAGGTACAGACGCACAGTTTGGTGATCCACCGGTTTGGGACACCCCCTTTTTGCTATTGGAGTGCTCTTCTCCTTTCAGAGCATATCTTTTGGTAAATATTTTTGTTCGCTATGTATGTATATATTCGTTCAGGGGTACGGCGGGGCCCTGTCCCGCCATATGATTCGTTTGGTCTGTTTAGAGGTCTGTAGACATATTTGTGGGTGTGTGTGCCAACTTCTGTACAGATGTGTTTGTATGATTCTACTCGTTATGGCAGCCTCGTCGGCGTGCGTTTTGTATATGTGTTTTGGGTCGTTGTGCCATTTGATAGCCTTGTCGGCTTTTGATACATTTGACAGCCTTGCCGGCTTTTCGATATATATATATATATATATATGTTCGCACATGGTTGCGTTGAAATGTGTCTGATACAGTGTGATATGCTTTGAGACGGCATATAGTATTTATGGCCGCATATGCTATTTTGATGTGATCAGATATGGATAGGTATGTCAGGGTGCCCAAGTAGGGCACTAGTCACGGCCTACGGGGTTGGGTCGTGACAGAAGTGGTATCATAGCGGATTGTCCTCGGAATGTCTACAGGCCGTGTTTGGTAGAGTCTTGTTTATCGGTGTGTTGTGCACCACATCGATAGACAGGAAGCTACAGGACATTTAGGGTGTTTCCTTTCTTTGAATCTTAGATCGTGCGATAGAGCTGTGTTATTAGGATGACTCTGTTCTGATCAGTTGTTGTGTTTTTCTTTCAGTGATGCCTCCGAAAAAGGCGGCAGCTGCCCAGAAGGGCAAGTCATTAGCGGCCGGAGAGACTAGCCGGGCTCGGAAGGGTACTCGGACCCTTGCTCAGATGATGCGTGATATTGCGCCCCAGCCAACAGACTCTGCTACGTCTTTATCATCAGAGGAGTCTGGAGCACCAGCTGCTGCCTCTATGGATCAGGGGGCAGCTTCACCACTAGCTCCAGAGGCTCCAGCGGCCGCGCCTCCAGCTCCTCAGCCAGGGTCCAGGGTCTAAGCCCGAGGAGGACCCCCACGACTTCATTCGGGGAGTGCGGCGTTCATTAGATTTGGTCAGGGCTTCAGAGACCGAGTCTGTTGAGTTAGCCTCGTACAAATTGCGAGATGTTGCTGCCAATTGGTATGAGTCTTGGGAGCTATCCAGGGGTGAGAGTGCTTCCCCAGCTACTTGGGATGAGTTCGTGGCTGCTTTTACCCGCCACTTTTTGCCCCCGGAGTTACGGCGGGCGCGGGTTGACCGATTCTTACAGTTGCAGCAGAGAGGCGGGAGTGTTCGCGAGTATAATTTGGAGTTTGATTCTTTGGCTCGATATGCCCCTGCTATAGTAGCGGATATGGCTGACCGTATGCATCGGAATGTGATGGGATTGGACCGCTACTTGGTTGATAGTTGCATGGCGATGGCGTCACAGACAGATATGGATATCGCCTGGTTACAGGCCCATGCTCAGGGTATGGAGAACTGACACAGGGCCGATTATTCTGGTAGAGATCGAGACAGGAGGCCGCCCAAGAGGGCCAGGTCCGCGGGGTATTCTGGAGATTCTCGAGGCGGACAGCCTCAGCAGCAGTCGTCGGGCAGGTACTTTCCTCCGTCAAGTCGGGGTACACAGTCAGTCGGCAGACGATTTGACAGTGCAGGACCATCTGGGGCCGGTCAGAGTTCCAGAGCATCGGGTTCCCAGACAGTCAGAGGTCCCAGTCAGTCCAGACCACCCAGGCCCCGTTGTTCTTATTGCGGTAAATCGCACCAGGGGAGTGCTACCGAGCTACAGGAGCCTATTTTTCTTGCGGCCGTCAGGGCCATATTATGCGTGACTATCCGATGGCGAGTGGTTCTGGCAGTACAGTTCAGCCGACGGGATCAGCCGCAGGTTCATCTTCTACTCCCTCAGTTGTGCGCCCTGCGGGGCAAGGTATTCCGACACAGACGGGTCGCGGTCAAGGCCGTGGTGGTGCTTCAGGTTCTAGCGGTCCTTCGAACCGCATATATGCATTGGCTAGCCGCCAGGATCAGGAGGCTTCGCCAAATGTTGTTATAGGTACTTTACTGGTTTTCTCCCGATCTGTGTATGCATTGATTGATCCTGGTTCGACTTTATCATATATTGCTCCACTTGTTGCTAATGATATTGGGATAGAATCTGAGCCAATAGAGCCTTTTGAGGTAGCTACACCTGTAGGGGATTCTGTTTTAGCCAGACAGGTTTATCGGGATTGTTCTGTTATCATATCTGATCGTTGTACTAAAGCGGATTTGATAGAGTTAGATATGCTTGAATTTGATGTTATTATGGGCATGGACTGGTTAGTTTCTTGTTATGCTAATGTTGACTGCCAGAAGAAGGTAGTTCGTTTCCAGTTCCCAGGGGAACCAGTTATAGAGTGGTCCGGGAGTACAGCGTCGCTGAGGGGTAAGTTTATTTCATACCTCAAGGCTAAGAATATGATTCAGAAGGGTTATATTTATCACCTGGTTCGTGTACACGATACTACAGCCGAGGCACCTACTTTGCAGTTAGTTCCGGTTGTCAATGAATTTTCAGATGTATTCCCAGATGAGCTTCCGGGTCTTCCGCCTGAGCGAGAGATAGACTTCGCTATTGATTTGTTGCCAGATACGCAACCCATATCTATTCCTCCGTACAGAATGGCACCGGCAGAACTAAAAGAATTGAAGGAGCAGTTGAAAGATCTATTAGACAAAGGCTTCATCAGACCCAGTGCATCGCCCTGGGGAGCGCCGGTATTGTTTGTGAAAAAGAAAGATGGGTCACTGCGGATGTGTATTGACTACAGAAAATTAAATAAGGTGACAATAAAGAATAAGTATCCCCTCCCCCGGATTGATGATTTGTTTGATCAGTTGCAGGGTGCCAAATATTTCTCTAAGATAGATTTGCGCTCGGGGTATCACCAGGTACGGGTACGAGAGGCAGATATTCCGAAGACTGCTTTTAGGACCCGGTACGGGCATTATGAATTCAAAGTTATGTCTTTCGGGCTGACTAATGCTCCAGCGGTATTCATGGATTTGTTGAATCGGGTATTTCGACCTTTCCTTGATATGTTCGTGATTGTGTTTATTGATGATATATTGGTTTATTCACGATCAGCAGAGGAGCATTCTGATCATCTGAGGACAGTGCTTGGCACTCTTCGGCAGCAGCAGTTATATGCTAAATTTTCGAAATGTGAATTCTGGTTAACTTCTGTGGCATTCTTAGGGCATATTGTCGGAGCAGATGGTATCCAGGTTGATACACAGAAAATTGAAGCTGTACAGAATTGGCCTAGGCCTACTACACCTACAGAGGTACGCAGTTTTCTGGGTTTGGCCGGTTATTACAGAAGATTCGTAGAGAATTTTTCTTCTATTGCGGCGCCATTAACAAAGTTAACTCAGAAGGCAGCGAAATTTCAGTGGACCGATGCCTGTGAGCGCGACTTTCAGATGTTGAAGCAGAAATTAATTACAGCTCCGGTGTTAGCTCTTCCAGAAGGGCCAGACGGGTATGTGGTTTATTGTGATGCCTCTGGTATGGGTTTGGGTTGTGTGTTGATGCAGCACGGTCGATTCATAGCCTATGCTTCCCGGCAGCTCAGACCGCACGAAAAGAATTATCCCACTCACGATCTGGAGTTAGCCGCGGTGATTCATGCTTTGAAGATTTGGCGGCATTACTTATATGGGGTCCACGTTGATATTTATACCGACCATAAGAGCCTCCAGTATATTTTCAGACAGAAAGAACTGAATTTGCGGCAGAGGCGGTGGTTAGAGTTGCTGAAAGATTACGATGTTGATATTCTATACCATCCAGGGAAAGCTAATGTCGTGGCAGATGCACTCAGCCGTAAGTCCATAGGCAGTTTGATTGATGTGCAGTCTGATAAGAAAGAAATGGTTCGTGATATTCTTCAGTTTGCCAGTCTTGGAGTCCGCTTAACCGATTCTAGAGATACTGGGATTTCTGTTCGAGGAATGGCTGAGTCCTCGATTTTGGGGGAGATAAAGCTGCGTCAGTATGAGAATCCTGTTCTGATTCAGTATAGAGATGCAGTCCGTGAAAAAAAGCAGACACCGTTTGAGATCTCATCCGATGGAGTACTATTATTCAGGGGCAGATTATGTGTACCTGACGTTGCGGGACTGCGATGATAGGTTATGGCTGAGGCACATCATGCCGGATATTCTGTTCATCCAGGGTCGACGAAGATGTATCACGATCTGAGATGCCTGTATTGGTGGGACGGTATGAAGAAGGACATAGCAGAGTTCGTTGCCCAATGCCCAAATTGTCAGCAAGTAAAGATTGAGCATCAGAAACCCGGTGGGTTATTACAGGAGATGGAGATACCAATGTGGAAGTGGGAGATAATTAATATGGATTTCATTGTAGGCTTGCCTCGCACTCCACGGAGGTACGACTCCATTTGGGTTATCGTTGATCGGCTAACAAAATCAGCTCACTTTCTTCCAGTCCGGACTACATACTCAGCTGAAGATTATGCCAGGCTATATATTAAGGAGATTGTGAGACTGCACGGAGTTCCTGTGTCTGTTATTTCCGATAGAGGTGCCCAGTTTACAGCAAATTTCTGGAGATCATTTCAGGAGGGATTGGGGACCCAGGTGAGTCTGAGTACAGCATTTCATCCCCAGTCCGACGGACAGGCCGAGCGCACTATTCAGACATTGGAAGATATGTTGCGTGCCTGTGTTATTGATTTTAGGGGTAGCTGGGATGACCATTTGCCGCTTGTTGAATTTGCTTATAATAACAGCTACCACTCCAGTATTCAGATGGAACCATATGAGGCTTTGTATGGCAGGAAATGCAGATCTCCGATCGGTTGGTTTGACGTGGGTGATACTCAATTAATTGGTCCAGATGTGGTCCAGCAGGCAGTCGATAAAGTGAAATTGATTCGAGAGCGGTTATTAGCGGCCCAGAGTCGACAGAAATCTTATGCTGATAAACGACGTCGACCGTTAGAGTTCCAGATTGGCGATTGGGTTTTCCTGAGAGTGTTACCTATGAAAGGTGTTATGAGATTTGGCAAGAAAGGAAAGCTCAGTCCGAGATATATTGGGCCTTATCTGATTATTTGAAAAATAGGCAAGGTGGCCTATGAATTGGATCTGCCAGCTGATTTGGGAGCGGTACACCCGGTATTCCATGTTTCTATGCTCCGTAAATGTATTGGTGACCCTTCCAGAATCTTTCCTTCGGATGATATGCAGGTCACAGAGGAGCTATCTTACGAAGAGCAGCCTATAGCCATATTGGATCGTTAGGTGAGAAAGTTGCGGAATAAGGATGTGGCTTCTGTTAAAGTGCTGTGGCGGAATAATAATCGCGAGGAAATGACCTGGGAGGCTGAGGAGTAGATGAAGGAAAAGTATCCTCACCTATTTCCAGTACCGTCAGGTAATCCAATTTCTATGTTTGACTATGTTGATTTATGAATGATTTGTATGTGATGGCTATAAAAGAATCTTCCCCCGAATTTGTAGTAAGATCCGTAGCATTAATCTAACATTCGAGGACGAATGTTCTTAAGGGGGGGAGGATGTTACGTCCCGTGTTTTTTTTATATACATTGGGACAACCCGGATTAACTATGATAATTTAAGGCCAAGACCATTCCGGGAATTGAAGTCGGGACTTTTGACCATTTGATTTTATCTTGAGATATAAGTTATATATGAAATTGTTGGTATTGAACACTTAGGAAAAATTGGGACCACAATTCATAAAATTGGAATTAAAAATCTTGCAAAATAAAGCCATTGTGGCCGTGTATGTTGAAGTGGTCCCACACATTGTTGTGGCCAATTTTAGTTGGTCCAACACATGTGTGGGCCAAAGACAAATATAGATATTTTGTGGGATTAAAAGATGACTTTCAAGTCATCTTTCTATCACTTTACACTTAGAGAAAAATCAAGCATTTGAGAGCACCCTTTTCTTCTAGCTCACGGCCAAAGAGGGGAAAAAACCAAGATCAAATCAAGCCCTCCAAAAATTACTTCCTTGATACAAACCCACTATATTGAGGTCCCTAAATAGTATGGAAGAGTTGTTTGGGTCGTCCAACCATTCATTGTGTCCAATTGCAAACCCTAGCCATTTGTAGTATTGAAGAAGAAAGGTACGTTTTACTCTTGTTCTATGTGTTGTGAACGTTTATTTCATGTTGTAGTACGTTAATATGGATGAAAATCATGAAATATGGTGTGTTAAATTGTTGTAGTGTGTAGGATGGCTAAGAATTATATATATATGCTATATGCCAAAGGACACACTAATGTCGCTTAGCGTTTGAATGGTTGTTGTGATGACTTTTATGTTGGAAGCGAGAGTCTATTGTCCCAAATTGATATAGTAAGCGTTGCGTACTGATTTGGAGAACTTTGTGCACTTAATGCAATCTTTATATATGAGAACCATGAACATATGTATATGTGTAGTGTGGACGAATGTGGGTCATATAATATGTCGAAGATCGCATTAATATCGCTTAACGTTTTAATTGTCGTCGTTATGAATTCTAGTTGGAAATGAGAAATTAATAACTCAAGATTGATGTTGAGATTTTGTGGGCTGATTTGAGTCTTATTGTGCGTTTGATGTAAGTCGTATATTTGTGAAAATGACATAGATATATTGTGGATTGTGATACAAAACATGACTTGAAAATGAGGAATGTGAAAAGGGGGCTGCTCACGGTTTAGGGGCTGTTTTCGGCCACTTTTGGAGCAAATTATTGGATTGTTGGAAATATCATGTGAATTGTTTAGAATGTTCTTGAATGTTGTTAGTATGAGTTTGGGTTAGTATTTGAATGTATAAGCGTTGATGTTGGCTTGAAGGTAAGCCGTTGAATTGAATATTTGGAGAGTTGTCGAATGGTGTAAAAGAGAGCTATTAATGTTATTTTGCCTTTCGAATTAATTACCGATGTTGCTAGGTTGGTTATTGTGGTTGTTGTTCTTGATTTTAAGCGAGTTAAATTCTCGGGTAGGCCTATTTACAGGGGAAATGCTGCCGAATTTTCTGTAGAATTTAGAATTAGTTGGAATAAATAATTGCTTAAGTGCCTATGGTTAATATTGGATATTCGTTGGCATGTTTGTAGACCTTGGGGAGCCCGAGGCGTAGATTGGGATTAACTTAGGTTGGCTATCTTGGAGTGTGTTCGAGGTATGTAAAGCAACCTTCTTTTCTTGGCATGCCTTAGTTTTACATAGGCTAGATTAGAGCCTTAAGGAAATTCCAAATCCGAAATCCGAGCATGATATGATCTATATATATTCCTTGGCACTCTTATGTATGATTTGATGAAATATGAACCATTATGTTTTTTAAAGAAGTGATTTCCAAACTTTGTACAAAAAGGTTTCACTTTAATGAATTTCGTAATTTTTGAATGCCATATCTTTCGCATAAAGGCTCGGATTGTTCCAACATTTTCATAAGAATTTGGTATGAGCATTATTCCGATTTCAAATATGATCATTTTACTTATGTTTGAAGTTATGATAATGATTTTATGCATATGACTACTCACGACTCTATTCGTGCATTCTGTTATTCCTTTCGCCGAGTCCCGGGCCGGTTCTGTTATCGTGCGCATTTTGATATACTCCGGAGTTATGCTGTGTTTATGGTTCACCGAGCTACTCGCAAAAGAGGGTCGGGTTCCACCTATATATGGCGTTATGTTGTGATGTGATATGTGACGGGGATACGGAGATTTGAGATTTTCTGGTGTTATGCTGTGTTATGGCGCCATCGACGGGTGGGCGACCATATTCTTCTGTACCCGATGCATGACTTACATATTTTTTAATGTAAACAAATTTTGATATGTTGGATGTGCACTTATGTTTGATACTTCCATTTCGTTTATATCTCAGATTTGCTTTCTGTACATTCTGCTTTGCATACTCAGTACATATTTCGTACTGACCCCCTTTCTTCGGGGGCTGCGTTTCATGCCCGCAGGTACAGACGCACAGTTTGGTGATCCACCGGTTTAGGACACCCCCTTTTTGCTATTGGAGTGCTCTTCTCCTTTCAGAGCATATCTTTTGGTATATATTTTTGTTCGCTATGTATGTATATATTCGTTCAGGGGTACGGCGGGGCCCTGTCCCGCCATATAATTCGTTTGGTCTGTTTAGAGGTCTGTAGACGTATTTGTGGGTGTGTGTGCCTACTTCTGTACAGATGTGTTTGTATGATTCTACTCGTTATGGCAGCCTCGTCGGCCTGCGTTTTGTATATATGTTTTGGGCCGTTGTGCCATTTGAAAGCCTTGTCGGCTTTTGATACATTTGACAGCCTTGCCGACTTTTCGATATATATATATATATATATATATATATATATATATATATGTTCGCACATGGTTGCGTTGAAATGTGTCTGATACAGTTTGATATAATTTGAGATGGCATATAGTATTTATGGCCGCATATGCTATTTGGATGTGATCAGATATGGATAGGTATGTCAGGGTGCCCAAGTAGGGCACTAGTCACGGCCTACGGGGTTGGGTCGTGACAATATATTACCTGACCCTCAATGGGTATACGTTTTCCTTGTCCAAGTTTCTCTCCCCTTCATGATATCATAACCTTCTTTTTCCTAATGCTCGTGCTTACATATTTGGTCGCGTTATCGCTATCTGACTTTAATTCCCAAGAAAGCCCAATCTTGATTCTCTCTGTAGCGCTTGCTACCTCAATTTTGATATGCAGCACAAGTAATACTTTTAACATGTCGTAAAATCAATCATAAGGGTATACATAATACTTGATGTAGCCACTCGTGACTTATCTTTTTTTCGCTTTTCAACACCTTTTCTTGCAAGATATCCGTTTCCATTTGATTTTGTCCTGAATCTGTGGTTTTAATACATCTCCCCTCTCTTTTTGCCCAGCTAGCCAGAGAATTCTAATTGTAAAGCTCATATGTTCCTAATTTCGCTCGGGTTATTCTGGTTTCTCGTATTCTTTTTTGGATGTCTAAATCCTCAGGTCTTCCTAGCATATCTTTCTATGTCCTAATTGTGAATCCTGGCGATATAACTTTACTTAAAAATCTTTACTCGTACGTGTACCCTGTCTCTTTGTCTAAGATAATCAACCTCGCATTCTTTACTTTTCTGTAGCAACCGAATCGATCCTTGCAATATTTTATCTTCACTTGTACACCTACTCTCTTCTCTCCTTACACATAAACCGACATCACACCTAATTTCTCTATCATCAAATAATCTTCACAATACCTGTCTGAAAAAAATTGAGGTAAAGCCTTCTTATAAGGATTAGCTAGAAATACACCACATATTCCTAAGGTTGATACAATCTCTACTTCCTTCGTCCGCCAAGCAACATCACATTTAGAAGTTATATAAACTATCCAGAAAACAATCATAATTGCAAACTAACTTACCTAACCATTTCTCATTCTTGAGTTCAAGGTCATCATTAATACCCGAAGTAACTCGGCCATAATAATTCTCAAAATAGTACCAACTATCAAATACTCAGAATCCCCTTGAAGTCGAATGACTGGTGACTTCTAAATCCCAATGTAAACCCACATCATATAGGAAAGTTCGATAAAACGAGTCTGTGTGCCTGTCATCAAATCGTCCTAATCTTATGTATATATATAAACTTCTAGAGTAAACCTTTCCCCTACTCGTTAACCTCCTTTCCCATATCAATATCTCTTCGTTATCTCTTACTCACCAATCTATAAATTGTAATACTGCATTTGAATTGTTAGTGTCAACTTTCCCTTTATCTTCAATAAATCTCAATTCTCTAAAATCTCGAATGCACCTCATTCCAGTTCCTTTAATTACTAATCATTTTTCCCTCCAGGGTTCTTCCCTCAAATTAAATTAAAATCATTCTAAAACTTCTCTTTGAAAGCATCTCATAATTGTTCATTCAATCATGACTTACCAAACATCCGATTGTCACCTATTCCCTTCATTCTTTCTCTATAGCATAGACATTCAAACAATTCAATTTGTAAAAATTTCGGCAAAGTTTCCTCTATACTTCTTACTGCCTCATTCCTGCACACAGCCCAGAAAACACATCCGATCCCGATTTCCCGTAATATCTAGCTCAAGTTCTTATATCAAAGTCTATCAATATTAGTAAGGCACGAAACATACCTTTCGGAGTATCAACTTCAATTCTCATCAATTACCTCATAGCGGCATAATCAACTGTTTATCCATGATCAAAACATTTAGGGTTAGAATCAGGGACATCACATCCTATAATTAAGCTCTACGACACGATCTAAGATGAGAAAGAAAGGTCAATCATTCCTAAATGCCTTGCAGCCTCTTGTTTATAAGTGTGGCACGCATCACACCCATAAACAAGACTCTTCTAGACACGGTCTGTATAAAACCCTAGGACAGCACTGCTCTGATACCAAGTTTTTCATGCCCCAAATCTGGAGTGGCGTGACCGGCACTTGATGCCAACCTAGGCCCGAGCGAACCACTCTAAATCTGAAACTCTGGGAGTAACCCCCAACTTAAACCAATAAGGCCTACCTACACACAAACAATACTAACAAGCCGGCGAGGCTGTAATCTGGATATATATATATATATACTGACCATCTTGTCTGAACTAGGCACACACACCTAAAATAAAAATACACAACTGAGCAAGTCGACGAGGCTGCCATGTATGTTGTACAACAAAATGAGAGCCAACAAGGCTACATAACATCCCCAACAACGTACAACTGTCCACAGACCTTTAGGAAACACGAGCTGTAGAAAGGACAGGACATGGCCCCGTCATACCCATATATACATGTCAAAATAGCATACCACAAAGGGATTGTAGCTCCGAATCAAGTGGAGCGCACTGACTGCGGATGAGTGGAAGGCCTACTGAGCTGGATCGTCTGTCCTATTACCTGAACCTGCGGCCATGAACGCAGCGCCCCCAAGCAAAAGGGACATCAGTACGAAACAATGTACTGAGTATGTAAGGCAACAGATAACTGAAACTAAAATTGAACTGAAAATATAATAATCTGGAAGCCAAAGAATGCTCTGAGTATCTCACCTGACCTATCTCATATGAACTACAGTACCATGATAACATATGTCTCACTGACCAAGTGGCCAGTCTAAATAAAATGTCTCACTGACCAAGTGGCCAGTCTAAATAAAATGTCTCACTGACCAAGTGGCCAGGCTAAATAATATGTCTCACTGACCAAGTGGCCAAGCTAAATAAAATGTATGTATATCAGGTATGCGCTGGAAAGTATAGTTACTGTAACAAGTCTCTTCTGTCTCTTTATGAACTGGAGGACATAGGAAAGGGATATGGCCCCTCAGAAAGAATAACATAACACTCGGAAACTAAAAAACAATATGACAAGTTCTACTTTGATAAATCTCTAGTCATAAGGTTTATCACGCTCTTACCATATATGGAATCATGCCAACAAAAAAAGGAACAGCCTTAACATACCTGGAAACTTATTTCTCGACTTTACAACTTACTTCCCGTCTTGCAATCTACATAAGATCATTCGTAGTCTCGTAATCTACATATAAAACTAGTCATACTATTGTTAGGCTTATCGTCATATGCTTGTCTTAAGCCTTTAAATTAAATCCCCTTAAAATCTACCGAAATTCGGGCAGCATCTCCCATGTTTATATTCCTAGCCCGAAATCACAATACCAACAACCAACACAACAAAAACAACACTAACACTAACAACATCATCATAAATACCAAAATATTCCGTAAAACATGCCACACGATGTTTATCAACATACAATAACAATATACACTTCTTTTCTTCCCAATCAAGGAGCATAATCTCATCAACACACCAATAACATTATATGCCTTCCATATACATGGAAAGTATCCCAACAACACAATCATAACATGCTCAAAACAGTCCAGAAACTCAACAACTACAACACAACACTTTATGACCTTTCCTCCATAACTATTTTCACTTTTAAGACTTGCTAAACCTTCAAGTCAACTCAACATAAGAGATAGGATGAAGAACATACCTTATACTTGAAGAACTTTAGACACACCAACTTTCTTGAAGACCAAACTCACCACAACATCAAGTAAAAAACAAGAACAATCACTGTTGACACCCAATTTTGTCCCGCCTCTCCTCCGAAATACCTATTTACGCTTTTAATATCTTTGAAAAATAAAAAATATATTATATTTCACTATAATTATTAGCCTTTTATCAGTACCGGCGTTTCGCTATTCTATTACCGCACTAGTTATTATTATTATTATTATTATTATTATTATTATTATTATTATTATTATTATTATAATTCACAATTTTATCATTTCGGCATTTTTGCCAGCATACGCCAACGCATCGCATTTATCTTTGCATAATTAAAAAATAGTGTTTATTTATTGTGGATTTTCAAAATATTATTGCACGGCTATTACAACGCCATTTTTTTACCTGAGCACCAATAATTGCATATTTTATATTAAGTAATATTTTAACACAAGTTATTTAAATAGGTCTTTTATTTAAATGTAGTAGCCCAATCAACTCATATTATTTTCTGACCAATTCACAAAATCAGTCCATATTTTAATTTACCAGCCACTTTAATTCAGTCCAACCCATTTTAATGCCCAACCCACATTTCAAATACCAGCCCATATATCAAAAAACGGACCAGCCCACACCACTGACCCGACCCGCCCCTTTCATTTAACGAAGGAAACCTAGGTTTCCTTCATTTTTTCTCCGCCGCGTTTCCTCCATCTCTCTCTTCGCTCATTCCTCTCCCTTCTCTCCTCTTCCATCGTCACCTTTCCCATTCCTCTGCCGCCCCACCTCGCCTTGTCCCCCCCACGCTTCTGCCACCCCACGTTCTCCTGTCCCCCCCCCCCCCCCCCCCCCGCTCCTCTCTCTCTTCCTCAAAATGAAAACCCTAGCCCCAAATCCAAAATCTAGTTATAAATAATCGTTCCTAGAATGAATTGAGGGCCTTTTTTTTTATTTGCGAAAATCCCATAAAAGAAAGAGTTCTTCAGCCGCATGAAAATTTCCTTAAAAATCAGTCCCTTTAGCAGTCATAATCTTATCTAATATTGGGTCAAAATACTAGATCCAATTGTATTCGATTGCCTTGTTTATTGTTGTGAATCCGAGCATCGCAAGCCCGGATTTGGTAGTGTTCGAGTAGATTGGAAACCCCGCGCCTCACTTCGCTGCACCCGAAGAAGGTTAGTAAACTTCCCTCTTTTAGCATATTTCAGCCTTTTATTTGTGTTTTGTTTATATGTGTTAAGTAGATTAGCTATGACAATCGTTAGTATAAATTAAGTAGATATGTGTTAAGTGCTAGCCTTGTTTGGTTGTGCTGTCCTAATTGTTAATTTTAATCATGTTAAAGGGCAATTTAAATATCAGTTCAGGTCTTTGATTTAAGAATGCTAAATGATTAGTTTAATCAGCGTTATGCCTATTTTAGCTCATGTTCCATATGTTGATTAGTTTAAAAGCCTTTGTTAGCTGCATTTCTCTATTGTTTTGTTTGATGAATCGACCCCCTACTATTCAAAGAACATGGTATCAGTAGCTCTCTCGTTATTTCAGCATTTATCTTCTCCTAATCTCATTGCTGCCTATTATGAGTTTATGCTAGTTTTGGAATATAAGTGGGCTAAATCTTTAGTTTAATTAGGTTCTGCTTGATCTTGTTTTATTTTACCATTTGTCAGTTCTGTCGTTAGTGTATGTGTTTAGTTCGATTATTGTTTGAATTAAGGGATTAGTTTACTCCTTCTTCGTATGTTAGAAAATGGGGCTCGTATGGAAATTTATGATCCTGTTTTAGTTTCATAAGGATCCAATTTAAATGACGTTGTGCTTGTTTCCCTGCTAGCTTCATTGTCTGCTTTAGTTGTGAGGAAAGTATAAGAGTGCAAGTTTAGATGTTTATTTCCATTTCCTTTCTTATTTAGACTCCATTTATGTCATCATAGTTAGTCATTCTAAATAACCAACTTGTTTTCCAGCCTGCAACCTTTTTTTTTTTAAAACAAAATGACTATTTAAGTATCTTTTTTTGTATTTTGTTATTGTGTTAAATAGTCTAGTCGGTTTGTCGGTTTGAGTTTTCACTTTTCCGTCACAGTCGAAATCATTATCTCATGTTCGCGGGGATGTTTACCAACAGGACCATTAGAGTAGTAATCTTCATTATTTGTCTCTTTGGTTTTCAATATTGATGCTGCTCAACATTTCATTTTATTCTATGGTTTTGTTTTATGTTCATTTAAACTCATGCACGAAAAGTTAAATTCTCGGGACTGTTCTTTTTCTAGCTTTGTCTGGTTTGTTAGTTTTATTATGGAAGACAATATGCGATATAGTTATTTATTCCCTTTCCTCTTATGGGAATTACAAGACTGTTTGGATTGAGTTCGTTAGTCCTAGTCAGCCACCTTTCTTCCTCTTGTTCTGATTTCGAAAATCTGGCTGAATTTGCATTTTATTGTCATGGACGTATCTGAGTATCATTTATTTACTTCTGTGTAATTGCTAATTAGATTATGATTTAGTGGGTTGTCATAATCCTGTTAAGCCCTCTGTTTGAAAAAAATGATGAGTTAGTTTAGATTAAAACTAAGTTAAGATAGATCTAGATTAGTCTTAGCCAATATAAGTTGAAGAATTAGCAATCGGGAAGTCCATTTTGATTCATTCATTTAAAGTCATCTAAGGAGTTTAAAATGATACTACAATCTCATGAGTTATGATTGTTTTCCTCTAAAAAATAAGGCCTGCTAATTAAACACTCTCCTTTTTAATCTGATGTGTGAATTGCCTGATATCAGTGATGATATTTGTGAGTCATGTCTGTTGGTTTAATGTGACAAAAGTCAATCTACCAAAAGGAATGAACAGTCTTGAGAATTATGTGTTTGTAGTGTGATCTAAAAGGAAATAATAGGTTGTATTCGGATCATAAGCATAATACACACAAGTCATAGATATACACGTGATTGTGGTCTTACTGTTTTATCTAAAAAAGGATGATTACGAATCTGTAAGAGAAGTGCGAGGATAATCATTGTATGTTGAAATACTAGCTTTGAAGTTTCCGTATCATAAGTATTCGATTTTCAGTTCAATGCAGCCCCTTTAAGTTGATGTGTGTTCTCAGAATTTAAATTAGAACATGAAGTCTGTTTCATAGTTATTATATTGATTTTGAGGTTGGAATGAGAGTAATGTGGGGATACAAGTTCCTATAACTTGGATACAATATTCAATTTTTTCACGAGGTGGGGGTGCAAGTTTCTAGCATTCACAGGGGTTTTAAATAGATGGATTTACGGTTGATAAAAACCACGGATTAAACTTTTCCATTTAAAAAGGTATACAAAGTCATTTGTCCTGTCCTGAAAACGCCACCTTATTTTGGGCCTACTGGTTTGGGTTTGCTTCCTTATTTCTTTAAGTTTCTCTTTCTTGCACACTATAAAATCATATCATTGTTCTAATTCTTTTCTTTTTCTTTTCTTTTGCATGACATCCGGGATTGCGAGAGTCTCAAATGAGACTCGATTCCGCCGCGAGATCAAACAATCTCATTGCTCCATTCCGTGTTCCTAGTCCACAAAATTCGGCTAAAAATGATTGAGAAAGGCTGCTGCGTTTTTAGCATATCATATGTGTTTATTTAATTATGTTTTTTTAGACTATTATTTAGCTACTTTAGAATAATTAATTTAGTGGGGGTTAATTTGGGACGTTAGTTTACACAATAATGGAAATCTTTCCTTTTTAGTTCATTTCACGAAATGTTTTAGTATATCTATAAAAAGAAAACGGATGGTAGCTTGAGATAATAAAATGTCATCCTTTTTTCTCACGAAGTGTTCTTACTATATTTTTATGGACATTATTTCTTACAACCGCAGAAGCCTTTTAATGCATATTTTGAAAGAAGATTAGTTCTCAATGTTTTTGAAGCCTTCATTTTCGTTAAGTGCCTAAATCAATCAAGGAAGGTTTGTTCACAAAGTTATTTTTTGCATTAGCCGTTTATCTATCTTATATAGCTATTCAACATATTCTTAGTTTTTTGTTAAAATTAATACCCCACCTTCGGAGTTATTTCAAATATTTATTAAACGTTGCATAAACCCGCATTTTTCTCATATGCAAGATTATTGTATTTTCTGGCAGTCTTATTTTAAATAACATTATTATTTAAAGCATAGCAATATTTATAGTTTATTTTAAATAGTATTTGAAGTCTCTTTTTGTGCAAATTGTCTACAAGTCTTTTTTTTTTTTTTAAATAACATTTTTATTTAAAGTCTTAACATATTTCATAAGTCTTATTTTGAGCAACATTCTTATATTTTTCTTAAAAAACTTTAGCAACATTTCCTAACACTTTTTTCTTAAAATTTAAAGCACCTTATTTAGCATTAATTCATTAACCTAAGTTTGGTCGGATAACCGTAGTTAACGGATTCTAAAGGATGTCTAACCCCTTCCCTTTAGGATAATATAGAACCCTTACCTAGAATCACACTGGTTAAGCAGACTATTAACGGAGGTTTAATTAGATTTACCTTAGTTAATAATTAGGTGTCCTAATTCACCGTAAAAATCAATTAGGTGGCGACTCCTTAAAACAAAGCAATTTAGGAATCTCCAATATGTTGTACTCTGCTTCAACTCGGGTTAAAATGGGGTATAACAATCACTTTTCATGAACTAGTATGGTGTAATCTTGTTGGATTCTTAATTTAAGAGGTTATAAGTGTTTAAGAGAAGTGTATGGATGTTTCTAGAACTCCCAAGAAGTGTAAATGATGAAAAAGTGGAATAATAGGGTATTTATACCCCTTGGGAGTCGGTTCCACCGACTTTCCAAGTGGGGCCCGCAGCGAGCCATTTGGCAGCTTGGAGGCTTATCTTGAAATGCCTATAACTCCCTACTCCGATATTGTTTTGACGAACGGTTTATTGCATTGGAAACTAGACTTCCTGAACTTCAATTTAGGGTTTTTTTTCACTTCAAAACTTCTGATATACTAGGAGATATACCCGTCTAAAGTTGACCCAAAATTTCTGTCCAAAATTTTGCCAAATTTTTCAAATTTTTGACAAACTTATTTTCTTCGATTTTCTTGGTCCCGAAATCTTTCGAAACTCTCCATACATGATATTTATCATTAATCATACTTGATAATGGTCATGTCCTTTGGTTCCAAGGTTGTACTTCCCGGTTACGGCTTACGAGATCGTAATTCTTCCTTTACTTCATTGTTACGTACTTCCCATGGCTTATACCTTTCAAAACTTCATGGGACGTCTCCGATACTCCATTAATACAGTGAAATACATGGTGTGTTCATGCTCTGAAAGTGCATGGTGTAACACATCCGCACGCCTCAACCTATTCATTCTTGTCTCAACATATTCAAAATATCTTAAGCAGAATGTTAGAATTCATCTACTAAATAACCTTCAGCAATTGAGCCTTCAGGTTGCGCCATATTACGTACAAAAGAATTCAAATGCCCCAAGAACCTGTGTGATTAAACAATTACTGATTTAGAAAATGCAACTTATTTAGCTAAACAAAGTGGATAAACAACTTAGCAAAATAAGGTTACCTTTATATAGGATACATCCATCGATAATGTACCGGGCCACCACTTCTCACTTCATCAACTAAATGAACAACTAAGTGAACCATGACAGTAAAGAAATATGGAGGAAATATCATTTCTAAATGACACAAAGTGAGAATGATTTGATTTTGGAAGTTATCAAGGTCCATGGGATTCAACACTTTAGAACATAACTGTTGAAAAAATGATGAAAGATCAACTGAAACTGCAGACACTAAGCCATGTAATGCATTCCTCAACGCTATCAGCAATAGTTGCTGCATAATAATGTGGCAATCATGACTTTTCAACCCAAATAATCTTTGTTGCTTCACATCAACACATCTCGAGATATTGCTTGAGTAACCATCTGGAACAACCACATTCATAAAAGTCCTTAATAAGTGTCTTTATGTTCATTTGTCATAGTAAAAATAGCAGAGGGATAATCTCCATGCTCATCAGGCCAAAGATCAGATTTTATGCCCATTGATTGTAGGTCATTTCGAGCATTAACGTGATCTTTTGAATTTCCAGTTTCATTGAGAAAAGTATTTATCACATTGTCACACACATTTTTCTCAATATGCATTACATCAAGATTGTGATGCAATAAGTTAAACTCCCAATACGGAAGTTCAAAGAATATACTTTTTTTTTCCACTGTGGATAATCACTTTGGATATTCTGTTTCCCACGTCTTCTTTTTTCCCATTAACTTCAGTTATTGGCTTTTTTCCAAAGGAAACATGCAGATTCTCAACTTTTCTTAAAATGTCTGAGCCTGATAACTATACAGTTGGATTTCGTTTGTCAACTGTACCATCAAATCGGACCTTGGCCAATCTAAACTTGTGACTACCATTTAGAAACCGATTATGGCCCATAAAGCACCATTTCTACTATGTTGAAGTCGACAGGGTATGGTATCGATATTACGCGTGGGACAAGAAAACTTATCATACGTGCTCCACCTAGACAAAATACCATATCCTGGAAAATCACTAATTGTCCACATCAATGCTGCTCTCATTTTGAAATTTTCAATTGAAAAAGAATCAAAGGTCTGAACACCATCCCATAACTCTTTCAATTCATCAATCAAAGGTTACACGTAAACATCAATATCATTCCCTAACATTCTCTTACCTGGAATTATCATTGAGATAATGAAGTTAGACTGCTTCATACATACCCAAGGAGGGGTGTTGTACGGAATTAGAACCACTGTCCAAATGCTATGATTAGCGCTCATATGTCCAAAAGGATTGAACCCATCACTCGCTAAGGCAAGACGGACATTACGCGGATCTTGAGAAAATTCAGGAAATGTGAAGTCAAACTTTTTCCATGCTTCAGCATCTCTTGCATGCCTCAATAAGCCATCCTTATGACAACAAACCCTATGCCATCTCATATCAGTGGATGTCTTACTAGACATGAACAACCTTTGCAGTCGTGGAATTAGAGAAAAATAACGAAAAACTTTTGCAGGTTGCGATATTTTCTTTTTATTTGCTTCAAGATCACTGGAATTTTTTTACTTAGCATTGACCTTCCATCTACATGTGCTACATCGCTTGCATTCTTGTCTTTCTTTATCTGCTCCCCTAAATAGTATGCAATCATTTGGACATGCATGTATTTTCTTATAACTAAGACCAAGTTTTTTAATAGTTTTCTTGGCCTCATAGAATGACTAGGGGATCTTTGCATTCTGAAAGGCATTATGCAATAGCTCTATTATCATCGTCATGGCCTCATCACTCATCCCACACATGCACTTAATGTGATAAAGTCTCGCTAGAAAAGACAACTTTGAGTACTTCACACGCCCTTGATAAAGTTCTTGTTCCCCATCCCTCATTAACTCATAAAACTCTTTAGCTTTATCATTTGGACCATCAGGTAAAGGCAACATGTTATCTTCGCCTTCGGTTACTGGTCCATGCGATGTGGCATGTTCTTGGTCAGCAGGGTGTCCATAGAAATTGAAAACATCATTAACCATGTCTTGCATTGGATTATCACGAGCTTCAATATGTTAACTTTCATGTCTAGTGGCTGAAGTTTCTCCTACATCCTTCTCACCATGTAATAACCAAACAGTGTAAACTATCGGAAAAGGGCTGAACAACAAATGATCGAACACCTCTGCTCTTGTCTGATATAGTCTAAACCCACAACTAGAACAAGGACACTTAATCCTATTATCAGATGACACATTAGAAAATGCAAAGTCTAAAAATATTTGTAGCCCTTTCTTATACTCTAGTGTAGTACGAGGCTTCAGTATCCAACTCTTATCCATCCTAAATCGACCAAGTTCAAACAGTATCAAAAATAGCCCCCTCACATCAATGAAGATGACTCAACTGTATTTTTTCAGAATTAGCCAAAAATTTACCAAAACTACATAAATCACTTTTACCAAAAAAACATACATGAATTTACAATAATCGTTGGAATTGAAAGGAAGGACATCCAGAGGTTGTGATAATTTGCATACTTAGAACAAGGAGCAGAAAATTAAAGCAATTAAAATGAAGGGAAAAGGTCTGCAGTAACTGGTTGCAACACTGAATATATGGTTAATAACTGGTTTAAAAATGCGAAATTAGGGTTTAATAACTGGTTGCAACACAGAATATCCACACAATACAGAAGTAAGTAAGACAACAAAGCTAAAGCATGTTATACCTACTTTACAGAGAAGAGATTCATGCCATTTGGGGGCCTTTAAAACAAATGATCAAACCAAATAGTCATATTTTCATCAGAGATTAGACAGGGCTTTAATCAGAATTAGATGCATACTAGTATTGATTAACCTAGTCAGAGTGAAGGTACAAAGAAGCATATATGACCATGTTTTCCATATACTAAGCTAACAAGTGCAAAGTAACTCAGGCAACAGACGCAAGAGCAACTTTCATTCTTAAAAAGCCATCAGACAACATGAGACAGAGAGTATACTAGTAGAAGAAAAAGATTAATAATCAATCCATATATAGAGAACTATAGGCCTTTGGACCATAAATCTCACAGACTTAGAATACTGGCATAAACCCAAATAAAAAAATACCATGCTCAGGATTGACCAACACAGAGAATGTGAACATGAAGATCAGAACAAATGCACTCAATTTCACATTTTTAAACCAGTTAGTAACTGCAGTAACTGGTTGCAGCACATAATTTGCATAAGAGAATATCACTTATAAAAGTTAGTAAAAACACTATTTGGAGCAGCTCCAGCCATTGCTTTCTCCAGAATTAGTCCTAACAGGTTCTTAGTTTCCTTAAGTGATCATTCAACAATTTTGTCGGATAGAAGAGAAAGGAATTGACTCATTCAAGTAAGAACACAGAGCACAAACATGATTGCATTAAATTTACATAGAATATGAAAATGAAGAGAAAATAAACACACTAACAAGAGAGCACTTAGATTCTCAAGCTAATAGACATGTAAAATGAACTCAAACCAACTCAAAGCTAGGGCCTAAATTAACAATATACTTACAATTTAGGTTTTAAAGGAATACAACCAAAAATTAAAAGCACAAATTAGGGAAAATCACAGCCTATAAATATCAAACCCATTAGAAGAAATTCTAGCTTATCGAAGCAACAATTACTGCAAAAATCAACAGCTTACTTCATGCATTTTCAAAACAGGAAAAATCACATTTAGCAGCTATCCTGTCTTTAACTTTCTACCGATCAGAACACGAATTGGTGAAATCAGTACACAAAACTTCATCAGAATTTGGGAAAATCACTAGATAATCATTTAAGCTATTTAAAACCCTAGCAAACTGATTTAGCAGTAAGAATCGATCCTAATTAAGCTAAACTTATTTAAAGCCCTAGAGATTAGGGAAAACAATCTAAATTTGGAGAAACAATATACCGATTTCACAAAATTTGGAGAACTTTGCAGAAATTTAGCTAAACTGCAATTTATTTAGCTAAACTGATTTCAAAATGATTAGAACTTTGCAGAAATAAACTTACATTTCAGATTTGTACAACTTTTTGAATCGTTAGTAGTAGAAATATCAGAAAAATTGATAGAGAAAGTGAGTAGGTGAAGAGAGTGATGAGAAAGTGAGTAGGTGAAGAGAGTGAGAAAGTGCAGGAGAAGTGTGTAGAAATATCTAAGTTGTGGGGTCCATGTAGAGTGTGTACTGTGTTTGAGTCTTTGTAGTAAGTTAACATTTAAGTGTGTAATTTAAGTTGTAGCGAAATTAATAAAAGCAATCGGTTATTTTAAAAGGCCAAACCGCCACAAAGTCAAAATAAACTGCTGGGAAAAATTATAATTAATGAAACCGCTGGGAAATGAAAATAGACTACCGGGAAATCACATAATTTTATGGCTATTATTGAACCGCCATGCCAACCGCCAGGAAATAAATATATAGCAGCAGTTTCATCAAACTGCCCTAAATAAACCATAGCTAAGACCCTTTTTTTGTAGTGATAAGGATTGGATTCTAAGCCTTTTTGAACGACACATTTAGCAACACAAATTGTATGTCAACAAAGGTTATATCGCTCGGACTCTTCAATAATGCAGCCGAACCCCTCGCTCATCATCCTTCCTTTTTACTACTATTGCTTTCTTCTTTCATTTAGAAAAAAGTTGCTCAAGAAAAAAAGAAAAAAAACTCACTCGATTTACGTAATGTTCGGACCGGATTTCATTCGTGTAGCACTGGGCATTAGTTCATAGGTTATTTCTGCTCATTTGGTAAGTAAAATAATGTTGTTTTATTTATTCATCTGGGTATAGCTGCTGTTTTTCCAACAATTTACAGTAGTAGTTACAATTGTTGCAACAAGTGCTAATGATGCTGTATAAGAGCTTCTGAATTTATTGCAACAGCTGTTGTAGTTTCTGCAACAATTTATACAGTTGTTGCAACTTCTGTACTAATCTGTTGCAACAACTGCTAAAATGTGTAAAACTAATTTAGCCTACTTGTTGCAATAACTGTGAAAGCTGTTGGACAACTTCTACTATTTCCAACAACTCATTGACTTGTCGCACTAAGTAGGCTTCTTGTTGCAACAACTATATTAGTTTTTGGACATATTTTACAGCTGTTGGATGAAACAGAGACAACCAAAGCTGTCTCCAACAACTAAATGATCAGCTGCAACAACTCACCTAAGTGATATGTTGATCTTGCTCAAATCACAAATGTATGCTCTGTTGTTCATAAATTGCTAAAAAAATTCCAACAAATAATAAATTTGATGCAACAGCTCCATAACATGTTTGGGGGGGGGGGGGGGGTTCCAACAAGTAACAGGACTTGTTACAGCAACTAGTTAGTTGTTGAACATATCACAACAAATAGAAGGACTTGTTGCAACAACCATTTATCTGTTGCACTTTATCCAACAAGTGACAGGACTGGTTGCTATTAACAAATCTATTGCAACAACTAAGTTACTTGTTGGGATTTGTCCAACAAGTGACATGACTTGTTACAGCAACTAGGTTGGTTATTTGAGTTTTTCCAACAAGTGGAATGACTTGTTGCATAAACTAGGTAACTTGTTGTGTTCCAACAAGTGATAAGTCTTGTTCAACAGCTATGTTACTTGCTGCAATAGATACTGCAACTGCTGTAACATATACTGCAATTGTTGCAACAACTATGATATGATTCACCCATATTTAGTGATCAACAAAGGGAATCAACGATATTTAGTGATAAACAAAGGAAATTAATCATATTTAATGATCAATATATATATACTTAATCAATTTTATTGTATTTTGAGTCATGACAGATGATCATGTCACTCCCCAAAACCCACCCTAGACGTGACCGGCATCCGACGTCATGAACAACATTGAAAAAACCTAACCAACACAATAATAATACTTGAACCCGCCAGGTTCAACATTCGCCTCCAACAGTTTATAAATTAAATGTAACAAATCATGAATATATGAATTAAATCATGAATATATGAATTAAATCAGCGAAAGTCTTAATAATTTAAATAATTCACCAAAAACATGATAGTGTGCCCGAAAGAGTTAAACGACAACTCTTCTTCTACCCACATTCGAATGTATACTAAGGAGCTTCTAAGAATAAGGAGTAAATGTTTAACCCATAAGGACGCAGCCCGGAAACTAAAATAAATAAATGGAATTAAATAAATAGAGTGTCCCACGAATGAATGTGTGGGCTCACCAAATCAGCAGCAACAACAAGTCATTCCTAAACGCCTGGAGTATCAAGAACCTGCTATTCTCCGTTACCTAACATATCATCAAAAACAACAATGGTATGCCTGAGTACTTCGTACTCAGTGAGTGCCTCGGGGACAATAAGTAATAAGAAAATAGAGTACATAATACATTAAGAAATTAGTCTTGCCAGTCAGGTGAGAGCGATGTAAGAACAATTATTCAGTTTATGTATCTCAATAATAAGTATCAAAACCCATTTATAAAGCTTCTTGTCAAGTTACAACTTCAAATATGCCTTTTTAATCAATTATCATAGTCATCAACAATTCCATAAGAGAATAAGAATGTCACACATGCCAATACAGGCCCAAGAATCAAGCATATCGCGCATACCGCACCACACCGGAACATATAATTCTCGGTGGCTATCCTTCCTCCCGAATAGCTAGGCATAAATCATACCGGACTATGTAGTACGCAGTGGCTATCCTTCCTCCCAAATAGCTAGGCATAAATCACACCCCAGGTAGCGAACCCAGCGGTGGCCACTCTTCCTCCCGAATGGCTACGCAATGACACACTAGGATCCATAGTGGCTACCCTTCCTCCCGAGTAGCTAGGCCAAACATAACAACAAAGTTCATAGCATAGAAGTCGATTCATAATTTGTCTCAAGTAGTCACACCATCAAATAGCATTAAAGCTCATTATGCCATTACAAAAATTCATAATTTCAAAGATAATCATGAAAATGTTTCCACTTCTTTAAACAAGATTCCTTTGTCTTAGTTTCTTTGTAAAGTCATCCATACCAACAATTAACCATCATCACTGATCATCTCTTATAGAAGAAAACGATTATGATTCGATATACGTATATAAAGGATAATACAATCAAGGTTTAATGTGGGCTTGTCCCCTTACGCACACCAACAACAAGCAAAGACATGAATTAGGGTTTTGCATGAAGAGGTCACCTTTTTATTCAATAAAGAACCTTTGAGAAGAAAACATATATCCATAATAAGGTTTTTAAAAGGGAGACATACCTTAGTGCGTTAAACAAAGTTTAACAATTCACTTTCCTAGTGAAGAACACCCAAACCCTAGCTTGAATCACTTTAGAAAGAATTATGTTGCAAACCCTAGGTTTTAGTCACAAGAATCATGTTAAGAATCATGGGTTTATTGTTAGGATTGATAATCAATGATTAAGATGTTCTTATCTTAGTGTTGGAGTCCTAGAGAGATATTTTCGTCCTTAGGGTTTTTGAGAGTGAAAAGAATGGAAGAAAAACTAAAATTTTGCAACTTATATAATTTCAGCCTGGCAGGTACAAAGGACGGAGCGTCGATCAGAACGACGGAGTGTCAATCTGCTCCGTCGAATGGTCTTTGTGCTAGGTCAATTCGACGGTACAAATGACGGAGCGTCGAACAGATCGACGGAGCATCGATCTGCTCCGTTAAAGTCATGAAATTTCCAGTGAGCAACTTTCTTTTCCTCATAATCGACGGTGCAAAAGACGGAGCGTCGATCAGAACGACAGTACAAAGGATGACCGTCAAACCTCCTTTTCGTGAAACAGTAGAGACTTTTCATTTTGACCATCTCCTCTTGGGTCTTTAGCCTAAAGTCATGCACTTAACCCAACATATAAGGTTCCAAAGGACTCGTACAATGCTTTCGAATTCTATATGGATTTACGGGATGTTACATTATCCCCCCCTTAAGATTCATTCGTCCTCGAATAAGAATTCACTAAACCATAAGTTGCTTCGAACAAACAGAATGATTCATCCATGAGTAATTTAAAACGCTAGCTCATACCTGCCCTTGGAAACAAGTGGGGACATCTCTTCTTCATGTCTTCCTCCGCTTCCCAAGTAGCTTCCTCAGTATTATGGTTTCTCTACAACACTTTAACCGATGCCACATCCTTCGTCCTCAACCTTCTAACTTGACGATCTAGAATCTTAACCGGTTTTTCTTCATAGGTTAACCCTCCATTAATTTCAAACTCTTTATGGTTCAAGACATGAAAAGGATATGGTTTGTACAACCTCAACATCGAAACGTGAAACACAGGATGCACCATGGCCATATCAGATGGTAACTTCAACTCATAAGCTACAGTTCCAATTTTCCTAACAATCTCATAAGGGCCAATAAAACGAGGACTAAGTTTCCCCTTTTTACCAAACCACATTACTCCCTTCATCGGCGATACTTTCAAGAACACTTTGTCACCAATAGAAAACTCCAGCTCATGCCGCCTCATATCCGTATAGGACTTCTGTCTACTCTCAGTTGTCTTGAGTCGTTGCACAATAAGATTAACCTTCTCAATTGCTTCATGAACTGAATCTGGACCCAAAAATTCCACTTTAGTTAGTTCAAACCAACCAATTGGAGATCGACAATGCCTCCCATAAAGAGCCTCATAAAGAGCCATTTGAATACTCGCTTGATAGCTATTGTTGTAAGCGAATTCCACCAGAGGTAGGTGTTCATCCCAACTTCCTCCAAAATCAATTGCACAAGCTCGTAGCATATCTTCCAAAGTCTGAATAGTTCTATCTGCCTGCCCGTCAGTTTGAGGATGAAAGGCAGTGCTCAATTTCACTCTATTTCCCAACCCTTCCTGAAAGGATGTCAAAAAATGAGCCGTAAATTGCGTACCTCTATCAGATATAATCGATGTCGAAACACCATACAATTTAACTATCTCTTTTAGACATAACTTGGCATACTCCGCTGCAGTATATGATGTCTTCACAGGGAGAAAATGGGCAGACTCTGTGAGTCTATCCACGATAACCCAAATCGAGTCAAACTTGGCCTTTGTGCGGGGTAACCCTACAACGAAATCCATATTGATCTCCTCCCACTTCCACTGCGGAATATCGATATTATGAGCCAGGCCTTTGATGTTCAGCCTTCACCTGTTGACAGTTTAAACACTTAGCCACAAAGTTAGAAATATCAACCTTCATGCTCTTCCACCAATAGTGTTGTTTCAAATCCTTATACATTTTGGTGGATCCCGGATGAACCGAATACTTGGAACTATGAGCTTCCATCATTAATTCTTGTCGAAGACCATCAACATCAGGAACACACAATCGCCCTTGCAACCGCAGAACACTATCACCAGTACCAACAGTAAATGAAGTGTACTCACCCCTTTCCACTCCATCTCTCTGCTTTGCCAAAAGTTCATCATCATATTGCTTGGATTTTATCCTTTCCACCATGTCAGACTGTGATGGGGTGATTCCCACTAACTCTCCATCTTTAGTTTCATCAAGGCTGACCCCAAGACTAGCAAGTCTTCGAATTTCCTTCCCCATGGGCATGTCATGTGCACACAAATAAGCCAACGTGCCCATAGACATTCTACTCAGAGCATCAGCAACCACATTAGCCTTACCAGGATGATACAAGATATTCAAGTCATAATCTTTCAACAACTCCAACCACCTCCTCTGCCTGAGATTCAACTCTCGCTGCTTGAAGATATATTGCAGACTCTTGTGATCATTAAAAACATCACAATGCTCACCATACAGATAATGACGCTAAATTTTCAAAGCAAATACCATAGCAGCCAACTCCAAGTCATGAGTCGGATAATTCTTCTCATGCTTCTTCAACTGACATGAAGCATAAGCAATCACCTTACCATTCTGCATCAATACACAACCCAAACCAATTCTAAAAGCATCACAATACACCACATATCCACTAGACCCAGAAGGTAAAGTCAAAATAGGAGCCGAAGTCAACCTTGTCTTAAGCTCTTGGAAACTCTTTTCACAAGCTTCGGAACACTGAAACTTAGCAGTCTTCTGTGTCAATTTAGTCAATGGCGAGGCTATGGACGAAAAACCTTCCACAAAATTTCTGTAATAATTGGCCAAACCCAAGAAACTATGAATTTCCATTGCACTAGTTGGTCTAGGCCAATCCTTAACCGCTGAAATTTTCTGAGGGTCTACTTTAATGCCGTCACCAGTCACCACATGACCTAAGAAACCCACAGACTCAAGCCAGAATTCACACTTAGAGAATTTTGCATAAAGCTCGTTCTCCTCAAGTGTTGTCAAAGTTATCCTCAAATGATTGCATGATCCTCACGACTTATATAATACACCAAAATATCATCAACAAACACAATAATGAAGCGGTCTAGATAAGGATTAAACACACGATTCATCAAATCCATAAATGCAGCAGGTGCATTAGTGATGTGGCGTGATTTTACGCCACAATCGATGCTTTTCGGCTATAAGTTTTACTTGTTTTTAAGCAAGTCTATGTGATTTTACGTAGTTTTTGTCATGTTTCAGGTAATACGAGGTCCCTAGAGCCTAATTGAGGAAAACAAGCGAAAAAGAGTAGAAAAAGTTGATCACTAGAAGTAAATCGAGATTCTGGAAATTTTGGGGAAAAATTGTTCTGCGCGATCGCGCAGTGAACACACGCGTTCGAGCCCACGCGCGCTTGGAACTATACGTGTTCGCGCTATCTTCTCACGCGTTCACGCTGAATTAAGGCGAGTGGAGCTGACGTCATCCACGCGATCGCGCAGACACATGGCGCGATCGCGTTGAAGGAATTTCGGGCCAGACCGAACAGAACTCGGATTTTTACGATTTTTTTGCTATTCCAGTTCCTATAAAAATCCAACTATGGTTTTCTAAGCATATCTTTGGCAGTTTTCACAAGTTGGAGGCTAGGGTTCCTACAAAAAATGTTCTCTCTTCTATTTAATCCTTGTTGATGGAAATCTCTTGGTGACAATTAAGATTGACACTCTTGTTATGCTTATTTATTCATTTGCATTATTTTTAATCAAGTAAGTTCTTGTTATTTTAATTATTCTTGTTCTTGAATGTTTTCAATGGATTAGCTAACCTTTGAACTCGCCCATTTACTTTGTTTGAAACTCGGAAGAGGAAGAACGGAGTTGGGATAGAATAATTAACATAAATTTGGGGCGTTAACCCTCATCTAATGGAAGTTGACCTAGGAATAGGCAATACCACTTGTAGCCATATTCGGGTGTTCTTAATACTCCTAATTGCTTGAGGGATCTTCAATTGGGTAGTCTAGTTAATCTTCAGAAGAAGTTAATTTAGAGTCATTATCCGAGGCTAAATAACATAAACTTGCTATTATTTATAATTCGTGAAATAGATTGGATCGTTACTTGAGAAGTAGTTTCCTTTATTCCATTCTTGTTGCCATTGATCAATTTACTTGCTTTCTAGATTAGAATTTATATTTCCATACTTTATCAAAACCTTATCAAAAACCACCATTGATGTGTTCGGGCATAGCTATTGTTAGTGATAATTCCTAATCTGCTTAAATCGCCTACATATTGTTCTCTGTGGGATTCGACCCCAACCTTGTTCGGTTACTATATTTGACAACGTCCGCGTTATACCATTAATAGATGTAATTTGAGCGTATCAATTAGTCAACCCAAAAGACATGACTAGAAACTCAAAGTGCCCATAACGAGTACGGAAAGCAGTTTTCGAGATATCCTTTTCCTTAATCTTCAATTGGTGATACCCAGACCTCAAGTCAATCTTTGAAAAGTACTTAGCACCCTGAAGTTGGTCAAATAGATCATCTATCCTAGGCAAAGGATATTTATTCTTAATGATCACTTTATTAAGTTAATGGTAATCAACGCACATCCTAAGGGAACCATCTTTCTTCCTAACAAACAAGACTGGCGCGCCTCAAGGTGAGGAACTCGGTCGGATGAAACCTTTATCCAACAAGTCCTTCAACTGATCCTTTAACTCCCTTAGCTCCGCTGGAGCCATACGGTAAGGTGGAATAGAAATAGGTTGGGTGTCAGGAATAACATCAATCTCAAAATCAATAACCCTATCAGGAGAAATACCAGGGAGATCTTCGGGAAACACTTTGGGATAATCACTAACTATGGGGACAGATGCAAATTCAGGTACTACGACTTTTGTATCATTAACAACAACCAAATGGTAAATGCACCCCTTAGTAATCATCATATGAGCCTTAAGGTAGGAAATAAATCTACCCTTTGGCTTAGAAATTTCACCCTCCCACACAATAACAGGCTAATCAGGAAAGGCGAAACGAACTAACTTATGGCGACAATCCACATTAACATAACACGCAGACAACCAGTCCATCCCCATAATTAAATCAAAATCCACCATCTCAAGTTCATACAAATCAGCCACGGTCCCACGTCCCTTAATCACAACAACACAAGTTCTATACACTCTAGAAGCAATAACAGGAACACCAGAAGGTGTATCAACAGCAAAAGGTTCCAACAAAGGTTTGGGTTTCATACCCATATCAAGAGCAAAATAAGGAGTCACATAGGATAAATTTGAAACCAGATCAATCAATGAGTAAGTATCATGAGAACAGATTGTAAGGATACCTGTAACCACAACATCAGAAGCCTCAGCTGGCTCCCTATGAGTCAGCCCATAAAGTTGAGTTGTCCCTCCACCAGAAGTATTAGCAACTTCCTTTCCCTTGTCGTTGTTACGAGCATTCTGATTATAATTGTTAACATTACCAACAGGTTGACTTTTAGCAGATGCAGAAGCAGGCGAATCATTCTTTTGGTTATTCATAGCAGTCATGTCACGTAACCACTTTCTGCATTCCCTCTTGATGTGGCCTCTAATCCCACAATGATGGCAGATACGTTCTTCCCACATTGGCAGACGATTACTTCCCTGCGAAAACTTACTATTATTGTTATTTTTCTGGCCTTGCCTACCAGAAGGCACACTAGCATAGGAATAAGCGCCAGAATGAGCAGGTGCAGAATACCCTTTACTCTGCCCTCCCTTATAATTATTACCACTGAAACCACCCGCCGAACGGGCCTTCTTGGTCTGATCTCGATCCACCCTCTCCTCATTTTTCCAAATCTCTTGTTGCTTAGCAAACCCAACCAAAGATGAGAAAGTACAAGTAGGAGACATAGCAACAGCAGCACATGCAGACTTGATACGTGGTGCCAAGCATTTCACAAAGCGAGTCAACTTATGCTTTTCAGTCGGAATCATATATAAAGCATACTTTGACAGACCGGTGAATTCCAAACTATACTCACGAACTTACTTGTTACCCTGCTCTAGCTTTTCAAACTTTGTAACCATATAAATTCTTTCCTCATCAGACAAGAACCTTTCCATGAACGCCTCTTCAAATTCAGCCTATGCCGGAGCTAAAGCAGCGCCATCCCTCTCAGATTCCCACATCTCAAACCACACGTGAGCAACATTCTTCAACTGATAAGAAGCAAGCCTTACAGCTTCGGAATCCCAGGCATCCATTGCCCTCAATGCCTTGAAGGTCTCATCTAAAAAGTGTTGGGGGTCATCCATCTCTCGTGACCCAAAGAACTCTGGTGACTTCAAGTCGAGGAATTGCTTAAGTCTGCCTCCACCATGAGGTCCCACACCTCCACGATGCTGCTGAGCAGCAACCAATGTAGTCAACATTTGAAAAGTCGTTTGCATAGTACCAATCTCAGGTACACCCGCAACAAGAACAGCAGGAGCAGGCGATGCTGGAGGTGGTGCTTGATTTCCAGCATCATTTCCATTACCAGCATTCGCGCCCCCAAGATTTTGGTTAACTTTCGCGGGACGTCCTCGTTTACCATTTTTGGATCGTGATAGAGTCATTTCTGCAAGGCACGAATCAACGAGCGAATTAGAACGATCCTAAAAAAAGGCTTTAAGCTCTACAACACAATCTAGAATCAAGAAGAATAGGAAACACCTATAAATGTCCTGGGAGTTTCTCAGTCAAGCAGGTGATCAGGCTGCATAAGGAAAACTCCACTAGACACAGCTCCACAGACACAGATGACAATCCTAGGACATATTTAAACCTAAGCTCTGATACCAAGCTTGTCACGCCCCAAAACCCACCCTAGACGTGACCGGCATCCGACGTCATGAACAACATCGGAAGAACCTAAACAACACAATAATAATACTTGAATCCGCCAGGTTCAACATTCGCCTCCAACAATTTATAAATTAAATGTAACAAATCATGAATATATGAATTAAATCAGTGGAAGTCTTAATAATTTAAATAATTCACCAAAAACATGAGTGTGCCCGAAAGAGTTAAACGACAACTCTTCTTCTACCCACATTCGAATGTATACTAAGGAGTTTTTAAGAATAAGGAGTAAATGTCTAACCCATAAGGACGCAGCCCGGAAACTAAAATAAATAAATGGAATTAAATAAATAGAGTGTCCCACGAATGAATGTGTCGGCTCACCAAATCAGCAGCAACAGCAAGTCCTTCCTAAACGCCTGGAGTATCAAGAACCTGCTATTCTCCTTTACCTAACATATCATCAAAAACAACAATGGTATGCCTGAGTACTTCGTACTCAGTGAGTGCCTCGGGGACAATAAGTAATAAGAAAATACAGTACATAATACATTAAGAAATTAGTCTTGCCAGTTAGGTGAGAGCGATGTAAGAACAGTTATTCAGTTTATGTATCTCAATAATAAGTATCAAAACCCATTTATCAAGCCTCTTGTCAGGTTACAACTTCAAATATGCCTTTTTAATCAATTATGATAGTCATCAACAATTTCATAAGAGAATAAGAATATCACACATGTCAATACAGGCCCAAGAATCAAGCATATCGCACATAGCGCACCACACCGGAACATATAATTCTCGGTGGCTATCCTTCCTCCCGAATAGCTAGGCATAAATCACACCGGACTATGTAGTACGCGGTGGCTATCCTTCCTCCCGAATAGCTAGGCATAAATCACACCCCGAGTAGCAAACCCAGCGGTGGACACTCTTCCTCCCAAATGGCTAGGCAATGACACATTAGGATCCATAGTGGCTACCCTTCCTCCCGAGTAGCTAGGCCAAACATAACAACAAAGTTCATAGCATAGAAGCCGATTCATAATTTGTCTCAAGTAGTCACACCATCAAATATCATTAAAGCTCATTATGCCATTACAAAAATTCATAATTTCATAGATTATCATGAAAATGTTTCCACTTCTTTAAACAAGATTCATTTGTCTTAGTTTCTTTGTAAAGTCATCCATACCAACAATTAACCATCATCACTTATCATCTCTTGTAGAAAAAAACGATTATGATTCCATGTACGTATATAGAGGATAATACAATCAAGGTTTAATGTGGGCTTGTCACCTCGCGCACACCAACCACAAGCAAAGACATGAATTAGGGTTTTGCATGAAAAGTTCACCTTTTTATTCAATGAAGAACCTTTGAGAAGAAAACATATATCCATAATAAGGTTTTTAAAAAGGAGACATACCTTAGTGTGTTAAACAAAGTTTAACAATTTACTTTCCTAGTAAAGAACACCCAAACCCTAGCTTGAATCACTTTAGGAAGAATTATGTTGCAAACCCTAGGTTTTAGTCAGAAGAATCATGGGTTTATTGTTAGGATTGATAATCAATGATTAAGATGTTCTTACCTTAGTGTTGGAGCCCTAGAGAGATATTTTCATCCTTACGGTTTTTGAGAGTGAAAAAAATGGAAGAAAAACTAAAATTTGGTAACTTATATAATTTCAGCCCGGTAGACACAAAGGACGATACAAAGGACGGAGCGTCGATCAGAGTGACGGAGTGTCGATCTGCTCCGTCGAATGGTCTTTATGGTAGGTCAGTTAGACGGTACAAACGACGGAGTGTCGAACAGATCGACGGAGTGTCGAACAGATCGACGGAGCGTCGATCTGCTCCGTCAAAGTCATGAAATTTCCAGTGAGCAACTTTATTTTCCTCAAAATCGACGGTGCAAAGGACGGAGCGTCGATCATAACGACGGTACAAAGGACAACCGTCAAACCTCCTTTTCGTGAAACTGTAGAGACTTTTAATTTTGACCATCTCCTCTTGGGTCTTTTGCCTAAAGTCATGCACTTAACCCAACATATAAGGTTCCAAAAGACTCGTACAATGCTTTCGCATTCTATACGGATTTACGGGATGTTACAGATCAACTAAGTTAATATGCACTAAATCGAGTGATCAATAAAGTGATTTGATGTAAACTACTTGATTCACCTATATTAGTGATGAACAAAGGAAATCAATGATATTTAGTAATCAGTATATATTCTTAATCAATTAGATGGTATTTTGAGTCAGGACAGATGATTACTAAGTCACTATGCACTTAATCGAGTGATCATTAAAGTGATTTGATGTGAACTATTTGATTCACCCATTTTAGTGATAAACAAAGGAAATTAATGATATTTAGTGATCAATAGAGTGAATATTTTACAACAATAAGTACATTGTTGCAACAGATGAGCCATCTGTTGTAACAGATGAGTAAATTATTGCAACATTTGAGTCATTTGTTGCAACATATTAGTAACTTGTTGCAAAAACTTCAGCAACTGTTTGATTTGTTGCAACAACTAAGCCATCTGTTGCAACAGATTACTCAATTGTTGCAGTAATTTACTCAGTTGTTTGATTTTTACCAACAAGGTCAGGAATCCGTTGCAACAGATTACTCAGGTGTTGTAACCATTTACTTAAAACAAACTCTTTGATTATTCCCAACAGTTGTTTAATTTGTTTCAATAGATGGAAAATATGTTGCGACATCTGCAGTAGCTGTTTGATTATTACCAACAGATTTGGAATCGGTTGCAACATATTTGTAATTTTTTTGAAACTACTTAACATAATGTGAAAATCTAATAACATACTAAAAACTGTTTGATTTTTATCCAACAGTTGCAGAAGCTGTTGCAACAGATAATGAATCTCTTGCAACAACTTTACTCATCTATTACAACACCAACGACATCTGTTGATTTTAACAACAGATTAGGAATCTGTTGCAACAGATTTGTGACTTGTTGCAGCATTTATTTAAATTATTGCAACAACTATTTAAATCTAATATTTGCTGGAAATATACATTGAACATAGAAATATATACTGAACATAGAAAATGTCTACTGAACATAGTGAACGTAAAATACATCCAATTCATAATACTGTTTAACAATAACATAAATCAAACAAATTGAAAAAAAAAATAGTATAGGATGACTTGGCAGTAGAAGATTCAACAGTTTGATCATGTAATTGTTTTCTTTTTTATTCACTGCCGGTCGTTGACTTTTCGATTGATGTAGTATTATCATCAGCTTCATCTTCGCCATCTCCGTCTTCAGTTCTTTCTTGGGTACTAAGATTTTTAGAATGTGTATCATTATCATCATCATCTCCATATTCGCCATCTTCAGATCTTATTTCTACTTCTCTTTCTTCTTCTACCTAAGAGGATTGAGAGGCTTCTTTGGCCCTCGTTCATGTCTTCAAATTGTTGCTCTTGTTGACGCTGAGTTGCATACTCAATTGCAACTTCATTTTCAATTAGTAATGCTCCTGCTTGTTCAACGAGCTCATCTAGTGAAGTCTTGGGTTACACTACAACAAGCGTGGACTCTAAAATTAAGAGAAAAGGAATTGAAGCTAAAGATAAGAAATTTTCTTGTTATTCATAGCAGAAAAACTAGAGGTGTGCTCCTCTTCTCAGTAAGGGAGAACCAAAAAATTGAAGAGAGAAAACTTGTGGCTCTGTCCCACCCCTCCCCCCCCCCCCCCCCTTATCCTCTCTCTCCTTTCTCTATCTATACATACATATAGAAGACAATAACTCCATATTTATGTATATCCCCTAAACCCCAAGACTCCCTGTTCATATTCATTCTAGAACCAATCAAAACACAATGTTTGTGTTTGTGGGTATTTAGTGAAGGATAAAATTGAAGAAGATTTAGGAAAACCTCATACTAAAAAATCAATATTTTTCTTTGTTTGAAGAGAGGGAAAGAGATCTAGGAAAATCCCATATTAAAAATTCAATCTTTTTTGTGTTTGAAGTGATTTAGGAGAACCCCATAATAAAAATCCAATCTTTTTCTCTTTTTGGGTGTGTGTGGAAATGGGTGAAGTGAAGGGAAAGCAGAAGAGATTGTCTATAAATCTTTCCCTTTTTGCCCTCACTGATCATAACAGTAATAAATCTCCTAAGAAGTTTGAGGACCCAAATAGAGTTGTTTTTGGTCTTGGAATGGTTGCAACCGTGAATAAGAACAATGAAGATTTTTCTTCCATGAAGAGTAACTATAGTAGTAGGGGTGCAATTCTTGCCATATCTCCAAAATCAACTACTTCAAACCCAATCCCAATTTTCACTTGTAATAACAAGAATCCTGAGACAAACATATTTTCAAAGGGCAGTAGCTTAAAAGAAATTCAAACCATAGTGGATTACCAAGCAAATAAGCTCCTCATCAGATTCAAGAAAATCGGAATACTACCAAAGAAACACCAAATAACAGTAGACGGGAATGTGCAATCAGTTAAGAGAAAAAAAACAAAAAGAAAATCAAGAATTATACTGAAGCACGGTGACAAAAACCCTACACCGACTCACGACAATAACACAATATAAGGCAAAAACAAATAGTCTTGACTAAAATAATCAAATATAGCAAACACACCTCAAGAAATTTCAAAGGAAAGCTTACCCAATAAGGGACGAATTAGAGAGGCGAGAAATAGCCTGCTCGAAAAAGAACTAGTGCAGTGGCGTACATGGTCGGAACCCTAAATAGACTGGTCATCGTTGGCATAAAATGTTCGGAGAAGATGAATAGATCATATGATCATCGGTGATTGGTGGGTGTAGAGATAGAATAAGAAAAAAAGACGGAAGAGATGGGTGGGGTTTCGTACCTAACCGCCGGTAGTCGGAGCAGTGTCGAGCAGCGGTGGTCCATTGGAAGAGAAAATCATTACTCTAACCCCCTGTTTGGATGGTGGTTGCCCGTGGTTCATCAATGTATGGTTTTCTATGAAACCATGTTTGTTTCCATTGTATTATGGCTAATACGTTACTGACAGTAACGAATTTAGAAATTCCAGGTACAAACAATCTTTCTATGAAATCTGACATTGATTGATCCTAAAGTCGTAACCCGTAATTACGACTTCATCATAAAACGTAACTGACAGTAACGTTTCTTCTGAAACTAGGCACGCGCAATCGAATCTTGCAGAGAATCCTGCAAATTAGGAATCCTTCTGACTGATTTGATTATAAAACGTTATCTATAGTTACGTTTTTATTTGTAAAACGTGACACACAATAAGATTGTAAGTTTATGTCTTTGTTCAATACTCGCGAAGACACTTACAATCTTATTGTGTGTCATGTTTTACAAATAAAACGTAACTACAGATAACGTTTTATAGTCAAATCAGTCATAAGGATTCCCAATTTGCAGGATTCTCTGCAAGATTCAATTGCGCATGCCAAGTTTCAGAAGAAACGTTACTGTCAGTTACGTTTTATGCTGAAGTCGTAATTGTGGGTTACGACTTTAGGATCAATCAATGTCAGATTTCATAGAAAGATTGTTTGTACCTGGAATTTCTAAATTCGTTACTGTCAGTAACGTAGGCAGTAACGAATTATATTTTAACGCTGTTAACCGGTGACTTTTTTGTCCGTTGGAATTTTTGAATAAAATAATACCTAATTCGTTACTCAGGAATACGTTTATGCTAGTTCTGTTAACTTTCAAAAAAACGTATTATTTTGGAGAATTGGCTCAAATAATAGCTTACTTCGGTCAAAAATTCCTTATTTGAAATATTTCAATTGGCTGCAGAGGATCACTATTCCAGAGATAAAGAAACACCCCTGGTTTCTAAAGAATTTGCCGAAAAACTTGATGGATGGCGAGAACGCGTATTGTGGAGAATCTTCTGATCAGCAACAACAAAGATTCGAAGACATAATGCGGATCATACAAGAAGCAACGATCCCTGGAGAAGGATCAAAACCCGGGCAAGCGCCTGCAGGGGCAACAGCAGACCCCGATGACATGGAAGGTGACCTGGAATCTGAAATTGACATCAGTGGTGATTTCGTCGATCATATCTGAGGTTGTCATTGTTAACTAGACTGAAAAAAGTTGCAGCATTAATTGGGCATATTGCATCAGCAATATTTAGAAAGACTAAGTAGGCGTTTGGCCATAGAAACCAACAAAAAAAAATCACTTTTCGGAATTTTTTAAATTGGAGTTGGAGTTGTGTTTGGCCATAATTTTTGCAAATAATATTTGGTTTTTGAAATGTACTTTTTCTAAAAAAAAAATGAAATCTGCTTTGTACCCTCGAATTTTTAAAAACTAGCAAAACCGTCCAAAGCAATTAATAAACATAACCAGTACGAGAAATATAGCAACTATACTCGAGATCGGCTTGTGGAGCGCTCTAGACTAATGGTTTCTTTCTATCAAAAGGTTGCAACTGGGAAGCTTATCAGTGTACACAGAAAATATGGCATCTCTAAAAATGACTTTGTTACAAAATTCCCACCTGCTTCTTTTCTTTTAAAGGTTTTTTAGGACATGATGTTCAATGTTTGTTGAAGTGGAGAGCAACCGAGCAACATAAGTTGCCTCTGACCAGTGAAAAAAATTATATGAACTTTTAGGATAAAAAATGAGCAACATAAAAACTTTTGGGAGAAAAATTAAGAACGGAAAAACAAAAGTAAAGGTCCAAAACAGAAAATGAAAAAAGTGAAAACAAGGTTTTGGTTATTTTCCAAATTCCAAATATTTGAAACTTTTATGGCCAAATACCATAAAGTGAAAAAAAAAATCAGGAAAAAATGAATAATTCTCATGGCCAAACGGGTCCTAAATATTTTACATTTAGAGATTAAATTGTTTTTTCTGAAGATATTTGTGGATGGAAGGCAGATTTATATTTTCCCACTGATTTTCCACTGAAAAATGTTCAATGGCTATTTCCCGCTGAATGTCGGTGAGAAAAACCTAAATAGTAGTGTTTTCACACGGAAAAAGTATGATGTTTTCCAGCGTTTCAATGGGGACTTGTTTCCCACCATGCATTTTCCCAATGAGCTGGTTCAGCGGGAATGAGGTAGGAAAATCATATTTTATAACACAAATTTCTCACTAAATGCCGGTGGAAAAACCCTCTATATCTAGTAGTGTTATAAGCATTGTTTAATCTATTATTACCTGAAAACAATCAAGTTAATAATGGCAAATCAAGAAATAACCCTTCGTGTACGAATTATAGAAGATCTCCGTTAAGATCAAACAATTTCATCAATTGAGTATGATTGCAAGTGTATAATTGTATCTATTATACAAATAATATCAATGAACTCGATTATCACAATATTTCCTCGATTGCCTTTTTTTAAAGTAGCTTTTAGGGTCTATTTATTAGTTCAAGAATCCTCTTATTGATTGAAATGAAAGAATTAGTAAATATGCTCTCCAAAATAAAAATGAGTTAAGGTTATGAAATTATAATTTGATGGTCGAGTCGATTTTATGATTATAAGTTGGTTCGAAATCGAAACGCGCCATTACCAAAAAACGATTTTTTTCCACCTACAGATTGGTGTTGCAACCTGAATGAAGACGCATCACATGGGATGACTAGATGGTTTCTTTTGTTTGATTGAGGTAATATGGCATGTCCTTATTGGATATGTTTGACATCATATACTATCTTTTACACGTATATTATTGTGTACAAATGCTAGAAACTGTTTCTCGAACAACCGGATCCGTGGCGCAATGGTAGCGCGTCTGACTCCAGATCGGAAGGTTGCGTGTTCGATTCACTTCGGGTTCAATCCCCCCGATCCATATCCAGTCCTCTCTTTTAATTTTTTTGACAGCTTGATTATCCTGTTAATGATATATTCTTATTCGATGCACCTTTATTCTCTAGGTTCAGTTTTATGGCTTCTTCCCACTTTCCAGGTGCACTCGGCAATAGTCCGCACAAACACATTATACACAAAGTCGACCTTAAGCTTGTAACGCATAGTAAGGAGCTTATCTCCCATGCACGTTTCAATGGTAGTAGGGAAGAGAAGCACTGTCAATTCATTGTAAATCTGTGACTGCCTTATTAATTTGGTTAACCAACCACGTAGTACCTCTCGTAGAGAGTGAGAGCATCTGCACTCGTTAACTTAGGAAAAAATTATGTATATATATCTGAAGTATGATCATATATTTCGTTAGCCACCCTAAAACACAAAAGCTGATTTGGTGCACTGGTTCAATACGAGTCTGGGCAAGTGTGATGACCTGTGTTCGAATCTTCGTTGTTGCATTCTACATTATTATTCCCAAAAAAAAAAATGCATATAAAACACATAAATAGCGAGTTTCCAACCGAAAATTATTTTTCTCGTTCAATTTATATTTATACAAGTACATTGGGTTTTATGTGTGCTTAAAAACATTTCCTGACAAAGCAATGTAGGTGTTGCGTGACACCGCTTCGACTATCATGAATCCGCCTTTGGTGGTGCCCCATCATCTTTAAATCCTGAGTCCGATAGAAATAACATAAGAGAACATTAATAATATAAAAAAAAATTACATAAAGGAAAGGCGTACAAGTTGTTGACTTCATTTCCATTGTGCGAATGGCGAAATGTCATATATTGTACAATACCAATTAAGGATAGCTACATACCTAGATAGCTCCTATATAGTAACTCCATCAACTAATGAATAATGGTATTGTGAAGTCTGAATTAATAAGAACCCCACCCACGCTATATTCCTCTTTGTCTAACAATGGAAGAATTGTTGGTACTGGGAACACTCTTAGGTATCGTTTGGTTTGGTAATTTGAGTCATGTAAGTATTAGTAATTCAGAAATTAGTTATGCAAAGTTTAGTTATTAATGTACTAATTATTTCATATTTCATTGAAAATGGTATATAAATTAACTTATAACTTATAATGCATGTTTTATTTATATAGGGATATAGAATGATAACCAACTACCGGAGCAAAGTAAAATGATTTTAGTGTAATAAAAGAAAGAAAAATCAATGTTTTAAAAGGCAGTGTCAGGACTGGCCCCGAGGTTCGCCTCGGGGCAAGGCAGTGGCAAAACGCCCTAGGGCTAACGTGCGGCGCTTAGTTCCTATGAGGCTTACGCCCTAAGCGCCCAACCGTACGCCCTAAACACGCCTAACGCCCAACGCCCAGGGCTCGCCTAACAGTTCTTACACAAATTATATTTTAAATTCCTTAATTAAAATCATTCACCCTCATAATTGTTTAACAAAATAATGATACTTAATAGTTTTTCATCTATAGAAATAGAAGATTGGGTGTAACTCATATAACAAGTCGTAGTATTTGATATTTACTATTTGAGAACGTCGTGAGGGTGAATATCACTTAATTTAAAAAACAAAAAACACATAGCGGAATTGTACATTTTTCACTTGTCATTGGTCATAAGTCCTATGTATCAGAATTATCATATAATTTTATTTTTTGTTCATGAAGAAGTTATGTTTTAATTGTAATATTGATAAATTTTATTGATTATTTGCTTAGAGGGAGATAAAATGAATAGTATGATAGTAATAGTGTTTTAAGAAACTATATTTTTTTCCGTGTTTGAAAGTTAAAATGTTAGAATTGATTTGCATTTCATAATAGCTTTTATTTCATTATATTGTTTATACTTGTAAAATTATGTTATATATAATTACAAGTTATAAGCGGTGTATAATGAATTGCTTTGATCATTTTTTTTGTGAGGATCAAGCGCGCGCGCCCACACACACACACACACACACACACACACACACACACACACACACACACACACACACACACACACACATATATATATATATATATATATATATATATATATATCATTTATTTACAATTTTCTTTTATTTTTTTATGTAATTTTACCTATTTAAAAATATTTATTGTAATTATATTATTTTAAGAAATACTAAAAATTAAATACCCATGGGGCTTACGTCCCGTGCCTCGAGACTTACGCCTCATCGAGACATATGTAAAACGCCCCATCTTACGCTCCCGCCTTTTAAAACACTGAGAAAAATGGCTTTTGTGTAATGAACACAAAACTAGATTACCGCCAGTGAAGTTTAGTCTACATGATTATCCTTTTACATGTGCACCAAAAAATAAAGGCCTAATGCATATGCAGCCCTTTAAATTTATCTCTTTTTTTTATTTTCGCACTTTAACTAAGCATTGTTTCTATTGAACCCTGAACTCGTCCTCTAGTGTGTGTCTATCAACCCCTCTAAATCTCTGATTTTTATTAGAAGCAAAAAATAAATTATGATAATGAAGGTAAAATAATATTTTAGACGTGTAGTAAGATATTCTTTAGGTCATGGATGTGTCGATTTCTGTTGGTTCTGCTCTTTCACTGCCAGCTTAATTAAGAGCTTACTCTTTTTTTCCCTCTCAATTGCTGTTAATCTTAGCTAAAAAATGACATAATTAAATTAGAATATATATTAGCATGTTGCTACATTGAAAATAGAATACTATGTAAGTCAAATTGTGTATAAAAATAAGAGAATGTCTCTTGCTTGCTACATTACTTTCAATAGTGCTAATTCCGCTACGCTGGCATTATCCAATTTTTCTATTATTAAAAATGCTATTTTTTTAATTCAATTTATTTGTTTGATTTTAATTTGGCACGGAGTGTAAAAAGTAAAAAAAAAAAAAATCTTATGATTTTAAATTAAAAATATGTAGAATGTACAAAATGTTCTTTAATCTCGTGGTCTTAAACATATCATATGAAAAAATGAAATTAAAGAATTGTCAAATACTGAGGAAAAAGATATTCTTTTTTAGACGGACAAAAGAAGAAAGTAACACCAAAAAAATTGAAACGGAAAGTAAGCATTATTTGGACATGCTAAGTGACGTTTTTGGTCCAAAAAAAAAAAAGATCAGGATATTACTATGACTTTTATTCATGTAGTTTGTTGAGATATAGAGTTTGTACATAGATCAACACAACCGGATCCGTGGCGCAATGGTAGCGCGTCTGACTCCAGATCAGAAGGTTGCGTGTTCGATTCACGTCGGGTTCAATCCTCCCGATCCATGTCCGGTCCTTTTAAATTTCATGTTTCATGTCTTTTCTACAGTCCCAACCGAACAACTTCATTTTCTTTTTGCTGGAGATGTTCGAGTATTTGTAGAGTTTCTGGACTTCTTTTCTCTGCACTCTGCCTTCTCGTAGTCCCCAATTTCATGTTTCATGTCTTTTCTACAGTCCTCCCGATCCATGTCCGGTCCTTTTAAATTTCATGTTTCATGTCTTTTCTACAGTCCCAACCGAACAACTTCATTTTCTTTTTGCTGGAGATGTTCGAGTATTTGTAGAGTTTCTGGACTTCTTTTCTCTGCACTCTGCCTTCTCGTAGTCCCCAATTTCATGTTTCATGTCTTTTCTACAGTCCCAACCGAACAACTTCATTTTCTTTTTGCTGGAGATGTTCGAGTATTTGTAGAGTTTCTGGACTTCTTTTCTCTGCACTCTGCCTTCTCGTAGTCCCCAATTTCATGTTTCATGTCTTTTCTACAGTCCTCCCGATCCATGTCCGGTCCTTTTAAATTTCATGTTTCATGTCTTTTCTACAGTCCCAACCGAACAACTTCATTTTCTTTTTGCTGGAGATGTTCGAGTATTTGTAGAGTTTCTGGACTTCTTTTCTCTGCACTCTGCCTTCTCGTAGTCCCCAATTTCATGTTTCATGTCTTTTCTACAGTCCCAACCGAACAACTTCATTTTCTTTTTGCTGGAGATGTTCGAGTATTTGTAGAGTTTCTGGACTTCTTTTCTCTGCACTCTGCCTTCTCGTAGTCCCCACTTTCATGAAGTGCCTCTGTGATATGTGCTTGAGCAGCTTTATCTGTGGACACGCCAACACCATCTATTTGATCACCCAACAAATTAGCTAGACAAAAACTAGTGCACTAAAAGCTAGGCAAGAAGTGGGAGTTAAAAAAAATGCATGCGGAAGTAAGTTATTTCTTTTTATGGTTTCTAAGAGGTGACCAAATATATACTACATAAAATTGTGAAAATCCTGTGCACCGTCGAGTAGAGGCTAGAAAGAATACATCAACATTAAAGATCTTTCCGGCTATTTTTTAAAATTTACAATTGGTTTCCACTTTCCATAGTGGGAAGTCCTTGAATAGTATATTTAGGCTAGCACAATCCAAAATTTAAATCGAAATTCGAATTTTTTGAAATATTCGGATTATGGATTGGATTCAAATTTTATTTTTAAAATTTATGATTTTCGAATTGAATATGGATTGAGTACTACGAATTTTTGAATATCCGAAAATTCGAAATTTTTATACCTTATATCTAGCCCTACCTATATCATATGTGTTCAGTACTAATAAGTCTAGTTTCTAAAGGTTCAATAGATTAGTACCTAAGGTTCTATCAATTAAAATATTAAGTTCAATATACAATTCTCTACTAAATCAAATATAATATAGGGTTTTCTTATTTCTCAAGTCTCAAAAGTCTCATGTTAGTATCAACCACGGCAGAGTTCTTTGTTATTTTTTTCAGATGACTACTTAAATTTTATTTTATTCATTTTCACTTTTTCACTTTTATTTGGTATGGATTAACTATGTTAAACATGATTTGGATTTGTTAAACATGATTTGGATTTGTTAATCCTAATTTGAACTTGAAGGCTTTTTTTACTGAGCAATTAAGATTTAGATTTACCTCTATGGAACTAACGCATGAATTTTGTTCCTAATAAGTTTATCTTAAGTCTCAAGAGTCAAATCCGAAAATTCGAAATATCCAAATCGAATAATCTGAAATCGAACATAAAATATCGATCCAATCCAATCCGAACTTATTTTTATTGGATTTGAATTATAATTTCTTTAACCCGAAAATCAAATATTTAAATCAAAAATTTCATATCTAATCCGATGATCCGAACGTCCACCCCAACAAATATTCTCCAAATAGGTTTATGCTTTACAAAGGAACAAGGGCAGATTCACCCTTCTACTTAAAAAAATACTTTACACTTAACTTCTATTGTACTTTACGAACAAAAATACACCAATTTTAACGGAAGTCCACCTGTCTGGACCCCAGCTTTTAAAAATGACATGTTGATTTATTTTTCAAATTTGTTAGAATTAGAATAAATAACCCAACCCAATGACCCATTTTTTAATAAAGTGATAAATAAATAACCCTACCCATTGGAACTCCATTTTTTTTAATGCAACCCATTCAGATTGGTTCTGTTGTTCCGTGAAAGTTCTGACCAAAACGTTTTTACCATGTGCTGGGCATTGCCAACTTATTCCGAAAAATTCCTTCCAACATTTTTTTTAAATTTTTATATTATCAATGCGTGGCATGAAGCCTGGTTTGAGGTAAACCATAATCAAAAAGGATGGTTAACCATTTTAAAGATTGTCAGAAAGCATTTACTATTTTCTGCCTTAAATATTATTTATATTTGTCAACTTATATTACTATTATATACTCGCTCTGTTTCAATTTATTTAAACTTATTTCTTTTTTAGTCTGTATCAAAATGAATGATCTTTTTTCTAATTTAGAAATAAATTCACATTATGAATGATTTATAGCTACACAAATTTTCAAAGTTTATTTTGAACCACAAGTTTTTTTTTTTTTTTTTTTTTTAAATATCGTACCCAGTCAAATGAGTTTATATAAATTAAAACCGAGGGAGTATATAAGCCGCAGTTCAAGAATTTTTATCGTCCCCACTAAGGGCAATTTGAACCTTTCAAAAATTTTAAGGACCATCTTTAAAACCCCACGTGTCCTTAGATATCAATCAAATTGATTTTCTTTTCATTTTAACTTACTATAAGAACCCGAATAGTACAAATTGAGAGAAATGCTAGCTGGTTGTTGCCTGTCTCCACGGTACTAGATAGGATTTTGAGGACTTTTTACAGCCACATGTCAGTGTGATATTTTACTCTGCCAGTTACATTTATTGTTATCAGCTTTTACTTATCCATGTCAAAAGAAGATATATACAAAATGTCATTCAACAAATAGAATATTGATCTTATCTTTGAAAAACACCTTGTCCTTAATTAGGTTGCGTATGATTTTAGTTCTCTCAGGGGTAATTTGGTGATATAAGAAGGGATATCTCAACACTAATTTTTTATATTATATTTGATAAAAAATATAAATTTATTTTGAAATAAATTTATATCTTCTATCAAATAGAGTATAAAATAAAGCATAATTTTAAAGATGAATATTCCACCTTATCTAACCTTGAGATTATTTTATCCCATCTCATTAACCTCGAGAGAAATGCTAGCTGGTTGTTGCCTGTCTCCGCGGTACTAGATAGGATTTTGAGGACTTTTTACAGCCACATGTCAGTGTAATATTTTATTCTGCCAGTTACATTTATTGTTCTCAGCTTTTACTTATCCATGTCAAAAGAAGATATATACAAAATGTCATTCAACAAATAGAATATTGATCTTATCTTTGAAAAACATCTTGCCCTTAATTAGGTTGCGTATGATTTTAGTTCTCTCAAGGGTAATTTGGTGCATGGTATAAGAAGGTATATCACAACATTAATTTTTTATATTATATTTGATAGAAAATATAAATTTATTCTGAAATAAATTTACACCTTCTACCAAACAGAGTATAAAATAAAACACAATTCTAAAGATGAATATTCCACCTTATCTCACTAACCTTGAGATTATTTTATCTCATCTCCCAAATGAGATAAATTAGTTTCTGAGAATATAATCTCAAAATAATTTAATCCGCATACCAAATAGTACTAAAAAGGTTAGTGATGGTCTACTTTTCTAAAAGCTCTAAAATGTCCCTCATGTGTCTCTAATGCTCTGTTTTGAGACTTGCAGCTCCTTTCTTGGTAAGTTTATCTCCTTTGTTACATTATTGGCGTTATGAAATTTTTTCAAACAGAGTGAAAAGAGGAGAAAGATCGGAAATCTATTATTCTCTTGTTCCACGTCTCTTTTGAGTGTGGAGTCATATGCACTTTTAGTGAAAACTTTGAACATTTCAATATTTTTTAAAGCAAAAGATTTGGACAAGAAAACATATTTTACGAAAATGGATAACAAGGTTGAAAACACCAAAATGACGTGGTGGAAGGAAAAAAAAAAACGTTCACACCAAGCATCTAATTCCAAGCTTGTATAATTGATTTTGATATATCTACCCAGTTTGAACTCTATACGTGTATTAACCTATTGTCTGCTTACATAAGAAGGGCCACTGTTGTCAAAGAAAACGATCTGGTGTAGTCATAATCTTGATTAAATGTTCTCTTGAAATAGAAAGTTGCTTGTTTGTTACGTTGATGTATGAGTTTTAAGTAGGTCTTCGTTTGGTACGAGGGATAAGGAATAATTAATTTCAGAATTATAGTGTTTTTTTAATCCTTTGGGAGGGTGAATATCTGTCATGGGATAACTAATCCCGACATAAATAGTCCAGAGATAACCCCAACCAAACGATGAAGACTTAAATACTCCTATGCGACATCCTATATCAATTCGGGTTTCACAAAAGAGGAATACAAGATTTGAAAATGCGTCGGAGGATTTGGAATTTGACTCACAAGAAAAAACAGGCTCTGGAAAATATATATCCTTGATTGTAATTCGAGTTAATTTGATTGTTTTTAATAAGGAGAAATAAGAAATATGGTGAAAATTTAAGAATGTGATGCAAATATTTTTTAATTAGAACTATTAGCTTTGTATGTTGAGTTGGGCTCGGACTTAACACGGCTAATGACAACCAGTAGAAAAGAAAAGGCAAAAACATCTTTCTCTTTTAGCGTTCCCCACAAGCAAAAGTCCTGTTTCCTTTTTCCATTTAATTAATAAGAATCACAGTTATTAAGAAACTAACTACATATTCTATAGGCTAAAATAAAATGGGATATAAAGGGAAAGTGTCTAGGAGGGATTTAAACTTTGAGAAGAAGAACGGGTGAAAAGGGGAAGTAGATTATTATTAAGGGCAAAGGTGTAAATATATCCCTCAACTTTGTGATTTAGAATAGATATACTCATTGTTAAAAAAAGTGGTGTACATATATCCCTGTTGTTACATAAATGGTGCAAATATATCATTTTCGCTGATAGAATTTTTTGAAAAAAAAATCATTTAGCTTATTTTTTTAATTTAAAAAATGTCACGTGGCTTTAAAAATATAAGTGAGCCTATTTTCTTGGTAGACTTATTTTTTGATGCCACGTGGTAATTTTTTTTCCTGGTGGTCGAGTCTGATTCATTTTAATAAATGAGTAGACTTATTTTTTGTTGCCACGTGGTAATTTTTTTTCCTGGTGGTCGAGTCTGATTCATTTTAAAAAATGAGTAGACTTATTTTTTTTAAGCCAAGGAGATATTTTTTTAAAACGAACGAGACAACCCACTAGAAAAAAAATTATCTCGTGACTTTAAAAAAATAAATCTACTAAAAAAGAATGGGTAAACTTATTTTTTTATAGCCACGTGACATTTTCTTCATTAAAAGATAAGTTAAACGATTTTTCAAAAAATATCTGGAGCGAAAAGAGTATATTTGCACCATTTCTATAATGGTAAGGGTATATTTGTACCATTTGTGTAACAGCAGCGGTATATATGCATTATTTTTTAATGAGGGGTATTTTTAATCATTTTTTATAGTAGGGATATTTTTGTTCGCAAAGTATAACAAAAGTATAGGTAATCTATTTTTAAAAGTAGAGGAACGAATCTGACCCTTAATTTCCCTTTTTAAATATATATACAAGTTGGCCAAGCTCAAAGTAGGGGTGTTCATGGTTTGGTTTGGGTCGGTTATTGATTAAAACCATAACCAAACCAATTTAGTCGGTTTTTAAATGTCTAAAACCATAACCAAACCAAATAAAATAATAACCACCAGTTTGGTTATTGTCGGTTTGGTTCGGTTTGGTTGAATTTTTCGGTTTATGACTAGCAGCCATGAGACTTATCAGTAAACATTAAAAAGTTGAAAAAAACATGTCTTTTTTTTTTGTTCAAACGATATATTTTATTTATAGTTTAAGGTGGAATATACATCATAGAAACATTTTCACTATTAGTGATAGTGTCGTACTCAAGCTACCCAAAGTTGCTAAACTATTACATATAAAGCTAAAAACTAACTAAGTAGTGGCTGCACCATTTTTGTCATCTTAATATACATACCTGGAAATAAAGTAGAGCATAAGAGCTTTTAGTTGTTGTTACAAACATACATATTAATTAAACATAAAGACTACCTAAAATTAAAATGAAAATAAATGAAATAAAAAAAACTTTGTGTAATGATCCCAAACTTTGGGGCAGCACTTGCATTTTGCCCTCAATTCTCCCATTTTATTAAAAAAACTTTCTGTAATGATCCCAAACTTCAGATGTTTTTCTATTATTTTCTCCAAGGCTAGGGTCTCGACTACAAGGAGTTGTTCTTTTCTGCTTTTTAGGAGGATTATCCACGGAAGAAGTATTAGGACATTACCATGTGCTTGAGTTGCAGCAAATGCTGATGTTACCGAAGTATCTTCTATAGGAACCTCCAAATCTACAACCTCTGTCCTTTTCATATGAAAAATATTAGAAGTTTAGGACCCATTCAGACAAGAAAAAAAGAAAGGTATAAATTCGAAAAAAGAAGAAGAAACAACCTAAAATCAAATGGCTGACAAAGAAAGACTAAAAATTTAAGTTAAAGACATTAGACTCTAACGTGAGCTTCTATTAGTAGATTTACACTTAACACTTAAAGAGTTAAAAGACTTAAAGACATGGGCTTGAACATATTTTTAAAAACACGGGTCTTAAACAATCATGTGAAATAAGTAGATCAGAAATCAAATTAATGATTAAAAGATATAAAATATTTATAATTATTTATGAAAAACTAATATTATACATATAAATCATTATAAAATTTATGTATATAATTTATCGGTTTGGTTCGGTTATTTATTCAGTTATTTTTTAATATAACCATAATCAAACCAAATATTATCGGTTTTTAAAATTTAAAACTACATCAAACCAAACCAAACTAAATGTCGATTTTTTTATTCGGTTTGGTTAAATTTTCGATTTGATTTTGGTTTTAACCAAAACCGTGAACAGCCCTAGCTCAAAGCATGACCCAATAGTGGTACTGTTAAAAAAATTACTACAATTTGAAACTTAGCAGAAATAAAATAGTATAACATCTTATCAAAACTAATACTTTATCGTAACGAGTCACTGTTTAAAAGCGATTTCGGTTCGATTATAATACAAATTGTTGTGATCGGTCTTTCAAACACGCGCTTTTGGCTCGAAGTTTGGAGTTTGCAATAAAAGAATTGCTCAAAAAAAGAAGAAAAAGAATACTTTGAAGAAGAAGAGATACTAATATTTTTCGGCGTAGGATATATAACTTCACAAAGGCGTCTTTTATAGACTAGTTGTTGGAGATATTACAAGAAGGAGAACTAATGGGGGTTATAGAAATTAAAGAGTTGTTACAACAATCAAAATGGTTGTTACAGAAGATTAAAGTCAGTTGTTACAAGGATCAATTTTGTTGGAGCTAGCTTTTACACAGAATTTCTTTTGAAATGTTTCTGCACATATTCTTGTAAGCATGTACCTGAACACTTTTCTGGTAGGCTAAAAAATGTGTATTTTTTTTTTTCAAAACCAAATTTGGATTAGACCTGAGGTATATCCCGTGTGTAGGGGCAGGCACATCGACCAATTTTGCCTTCGAGTCCTTTTCTCATGTGCGCGAGATCACTTCCTTTTACTAGCTCTTTTTAAGGTCAATAAAGGGCAATTCAATATAAGGGAAAAGAGAAAGTTCTTCCTAATCAACGAGCTAGAGACTTTTGTCTTTCACTTAAGACAATAAGAATCACTACAAAAAAGTATAGAAATTGCAACAATTTTTTGGCAATAAAAATAATATTGTTGGCAAAATTCAATATTTGGTAACAACTTAGTTTTATTGTTGTCATATATGATGAAACTTTTAAAAATAAACTTTTTTTTGTTGTCATATATTGACTATTGTTGCAAAAAATATTTTTGACAATAACAAAAAAGTTGTTGCACGTCGTTACAATAACAGCCGATAGGAAAATTTTATGCAACAACAAAAAATGTTGTTGCCAAAAGTATTTTTTGCAACAATAGTCAATAGGGCAATAAAAAATTGTTGTCAAATGTCTTCTTTGTTGCAGTGAACTAAGAGAAGAAAAAGGACCCATAAAAAATCTTTAACTTTGCATTACCAACATGTACAATATAGATCGAGGTGATCTGTGATATATGGCAAATTCGACAAATTCAACTGCATCCACTATTTTTTGTTTGAATTATCAGTACATATACTTGCAAAATTTAAAATACAAGTATAATAAGAACACACTTGTTCTGAACCCACTAATTGTAGATCATAAATTATATTTACTTATCCTGCTACAAGCCTATAACTATCCAAAATGATCATTTTTTAATGTCAAATTCACCTAAAAAGATTTTTACAATCAAATTCACCCGTGTACTGATTTGAAAAATGAAAAGTTTATTCAACATAGCTATGTCAAAATTAAATGCTTAGTTCTGTCTCTTGATAAAACTTCCGGAAGGAAAGAGCATATGGTTCTTTCGAGGTTTAATTAAGGTGTTAGATGAATGATTAGCAAATAATGTATTTGTGTGTCATCAAGTTAATATTAGGACTAATTTTCTTTGGTCTATATCCGTGTGATCTATAGGTCACGGGTTTGAGACGTGAAAGCGGTCACAAATTGCTTGCATTAGGGGTAGTCTGTCTATATGACACCCTTTGAGAACAACCCTTCCTAAAACCTGCTAATGCAAGATGTTTTGTGCACCGGACTGCCCTTTCATTTTTTATTTTTTATTTTTTTTACATGTGGTTAATTTCTACTTTCCATAAGAGAAATGTGGAAGAATATGTCTATCCCCAACCCTGTTGAGCTCACCTATAAATTTGGAGGCTTTCCTCACTACGATATACATTAATTCACAACTCTTCTCATTTTTCTAAAGGCAAAAAAAATGGCCTTTCTCAAAAACAATTACACTTTTCTCTGCATGTTTTTGCTCTTGCCTACGCCCTACCCTATGCTACAGCAATGATTATGTTTCAAGAGCTGCCTATTACAGTGCCCCAATATGGCATGAGAACACCAAGTATGCCCTTCTTTCACCTACGAATCAAAAGAATATTCAAGTTCTATTTAAATTCGTCATTTGTGTATCGCGATCGCCTTAATTATGTTACTACGTTTTGTATACGGTAAAAATTGGGTATGCGTTGAATTGGTGAGACCCGGAGCTGAGGGAAGAAGGGGACAAGAATGTGCATAATGATTTTCGTTCTGAACCGGAGGAACGCCGGGACCGAGGCCAAGGTCGGGGCATCATTTGGTCCGGTTTCCTTCATGGCCGAGTTGGTCGTTGCCGTTAGTCCGTTTGTTCGTGGTCGTTGGTCCAGGTGATCCGTTGGGCGATTGTCACGCGTCGATAACGTCCTGCCACGCTCAACTGCCAATCGTACGGGTGTCAGACCGTACGGCCAACCTAACCCAACACTACAACAAATATGATATTTAGCTACAAAAATGTTAGCTACGGTGCAAAATTTGTCACTAATTATTCACTTTTCGTGACAAAAGTTACATTTCGTTCTTAAATACATGAGGCACATATTTTTAGTGACGAAACACAAAATTTCGTAGCAAAGTTTTGTCCCCTAAAGTTTCCCTCCAAAAAATGAGTTGGCGCCATTTATTGGGTACTATTAACCACGAATTTAAAATTATCAGTGACACATTATTTTGTCATTAATGATGTACCCAATTTGCGACAAACTGATTTTCGTCCTAAAATTAGTTAAATTTTGGAGACGAAAAACTTTTGTTGCAAAAACTGTGTTGATACATTAGCGACAAATTAAAATTTGTAGTTAAGCACTGTAAGTTTTAGCTACAAAATTTTATGTTTAATTGTGACCTTAGTTTTTGTCACTAATAACATAAACAATTAGTGACAAACAATTTATTGTCTCTAATCAACATGCGACTTAGTGACAACAAATTTTTGTCACAAAATATGCAATGTTTTAAATAGCGACGATTAAAAAGTTCTAGTTGAATGATTTAACTATTGGCGACGAAAAATATTCGTTGCTAAAATCAATGATCTTTGTTTACAATTGTTTATGGTGACAAGTTATCGATGTTCGAGTGTCTCCTGGTAGCCAACATTTTTCGAAAAACCATGATATTTATGAAAAAAGCAAAGCGGGGCGAAAAAATAAGGAATGAGATGATGTTTCAAGTTTGGAAATCAGCCAATTCAGATGTTTAAAATATGGTTATAATCATATTTAAATTGTGGCTACTTTATTGCAATTATAGTCAAATCTGCAAATCAAATTCAATTCTAGAATCAATTTCAAATACAATTTATAATTTAATCAAATTGAGTAAAGTAGAGAAAAATTAATTATTAAATTAATTCATTAAGCTTCTTGAACTTGAAAAAAATAACACATATTCGTAAAAAATAGACTAAATATAATAATACACCCGTAAATGATCTGTATGTATGTATGTATGTATGTGTGTGTGTGTGTGTGTGTATTAAAAGTACGAAAGCCCTTAGTGAAATGTCGTTCATCCTTTTTACCCGTGAAAAACATATTTTATATTAGGGAAAATGCATAAAAACACCCCTAGACTTGTTTCCAATTATCAGTAACACACGTATACTTTGCGGGGGTCCCATTACCCCCTGACAATTTTAAATTGTAATTATTACCTACGTGTTGAGGTGGCAAAGAGAGTGCATTTCACCCTCTTTGAGAGAGTGAGATAGTACAAAATAATGTTAAAAGTTTATTTTTGAATATTAATTGTTTTTTCTTTTCTAATTCTTTTCTTTTCCTTTCCATTTTCGCCTTCATAGATTCAAATGGAAATCGGGTCAAACTATTCCATATTCAGAATTAAAGAAGCATATTTCTGCTTTCCCTAAATTAAATACTCCTATGGAACTTAGGAATTGGCAAATGATATGGATGGTTGATTAATATAGTAAAACCTTAATAACGAAAGATCATCCTCCATAAATGTAATGAAATACTAAGATAATTAACTCCGATTGCTTGAGATTTTCCAAGCTTAAACCTAGTTATGTTTACACCATGAGTAGAAGTTCAACTGATGAAATCAAAACAAATAAGATTTTTGGTTAAAGAACAAAATCCATTTGCAGATGTAGTCGATAGAACAAAAAAAAAAATCAATTCTTTTACAGAAGGGACTAATATCCTATTAATTGCTATCTCTGTTGTGGTATGGCAGAGATGGCGGCGAGGGACAGTGGGTATGTCGACTAAAATGTGGTTCCATTTTTAAGAACATGAAAGATATAGAGGAATCACAACAATTTGTTCTTTTTTAATACGAAGAAGAAGGTGGGTCTATCGTTAATGGTGGGTGTTTAGTGGTTGATCTATGGGGTTTTTTGGCAGTGAAATGAAGTGTTAGAATTTTGTCAGTGTTTAGTCATGAATGGTGGGTGTTTAATGGTTTATCTATGGTGTTTTTTGGTAGTGAAATGAAGGGAAGTCGGAAAAGCTCCAAACTCCAGCCATGGCAAATTTCAGATCAAGAAAGGAGCCGAAAAAGGAAAAAAAGGAGAATCAACAACAACTACCCTGTACATCATTTTCGTCGGCGATCATTTTCTAGTTTTTCCATAAACAACAACTTTGAACCTTCAACAAAAATTTTGAAGAAATCGTAGAGAATAATAAAGAAGTAAAAAAAAAAAAAAGTAAAACAAAAGATTTAAGTGAAAAAACACGCCAGGCACGTGGATTTCACCACTTAAACACAAATTAGGTGGTAGCGTTTCAGGGGGTAATAATATCATTTAAAAAATAGCCAGGGGGTAGTGGGATCCCCGTAAAATATAGGTGTGTTGCAGCAAATTCGGTCATAGTTTAGGATTTATTTTAGCCATTTTCCGTTTTATATTAAGCAAAATTGTAACTTATTGTTACTGTCTAATATTTAGGACATCGAAATCAACTTAAATTTTAGTTATTAAAGTTTTCCTTATTTGAACCACATAAGAAATCCTAAAATTTAGGATTTCAATCAATAGAATTATACTTTGTACAAATTCTTTCCTTATTTTAATTTTATAGCACAATAAAAATAGCTCACATGTTAGAACGTCTAGAGAGGTCTTCTTCTTTTCTCACGTACTGTTTCTTGACTTTTGCCACTATAAATTGATTTTGCTTGGTATTTATTTATGTTAAATAAATTATTTCCATGTTTTTTCCAATTCTGATTATGTTTGTTTTACTTTAGAGGTAAGTAAAATTTTGCTTGGTATTTATTTTATGTTAAATAAATTATTGCCTTTTTTTTCCAATTCTGATTATGTTTGTTTTACTTTAGAGGTAAGTAAAATCAATAATTTATTTTTCCTTTTTGAATCTGTGGTGGGTGATTCAAGCATTAAAATAAAAAAAGTTTCTAAAAACTTTTTCCAGTTATATCATCTCTCTCCGTTCTTGATTGTGTTGGTCAATATCCTTTTTTATTATCTTAGCATTATCGATTGTTTATAGATTTTGCTCGTTAAAATATAAAATTTGAAGATATACATACTAATTTAACATAATTATATACTCACCCGATATCAATCAATCTTTCAATTGAAGTTCTAGTGTCATTCGAATCCGTACACCGCATTACACACAAAATATATGTATCTACGGGTAATGTAACTTACTTTCATCACATGAATTGTCTGTCAAAGATTAATTCTATTTATTGTTGAGTAATAGCAACAATTATTTCTCGGGCTTTGAGTTTGAAATCTCTGCACCATTCTCTTTCGTGGTGAGATAAGATTTGTAGACTTTTACTTCGAGTCTAATTAGTTTTAAAATAATTTTATTATTTGAATAAAAGAAAAAAGACGATAAGAAGAAAAACTAATCCTGATTGAATGTAATTAGAATTTAATGTAATTTAGACTAATCCTGATTGAATGTAATTAGAATTTAATGTAATTTAGACCCAGGTCATCGGGAAAATTTAGTAGAAGTTAAAAAGATATAAACTTAAATGGTAAAATCATTTTTTTTGTTGTGTTGATATACTTTTTGAAATTAGAATTTTAAAGATGAATACATTTAGAAGTAGGAATGGAACACTTCTATAGAAGAAGCTACTATTCCATATTTTTATTGTAAAGTCTTTAACTGTATTAGGTCGAAAGTATGGTTGAAGCAAAAAAAAAAAATTTTTGACATATGACACTACAGAAAATAGGGACTAGTATCTTTGTGATATTACAATTAGTCTCAAGTGTGATTGTTAGATTGATATTTTGTATATAAGTGTTAATTCAACTGACCAACATAAAAATAATTTTATTTCGTATGCAGGCTAGTTTTGAAGAAACATACGGTAATTATATATTCTGATAAACTTGGAATGTCTTGGATACTTCAAATTGCAAAATACACGATCGCAAATTTTTTAATATTAGACTGCATAATTTCTATAATATATTATATGCTTTCTTACATGACTAACAATATATTGAACTTTTAAAATGAATATTCAAGAGATGAAAGAGAAGTTATAGCGGCATTGTACATTGTCGCTATAATAAAACATAGAATTGGTAACGACTTTTTAGGAACAACCACAAAATGTAGGTTAATTTCGATAAATGGCAACAACTCAATTTTTTTTTAAATAATGAGTTTTTTCTTGTTACCAGATCTTGTAATCTTGTTGCCATATATTAATGGTTAATATAATAAATTTAAATATAAATACATTAACATTAATAGACTTTTATTGTCGCCAAAAGTATCACTGTTGTTGCTAAAATATGTACTCCCTCCGTCCCATTTTAAGTGTCTTAGTTTAACTAAACATAAAGTTTAAGGAATAAAAGGAGACTTTTAAATGTTGTGGTCCGAAATTAAATATGTGCATAATGTACGAAAATGTCCTTTGAATCTTGTGATTTTAAACTTGTCATGACGGATGTTTGAATTATCAATTTACTAAATATAGAAAATGATACTCTTTTTGGGACAGACCAAAAAGAAAATTAAGACGTTAAAATTGCGACGGACGGGAGTAATATATATTTTTTTTAACTGGAATTTGTGTTCTAAAAATCATTAATCTTTTTCAAATTTGAGGGAAAAGCTATCGCGGCAAAATTTTCCCTCATTTTCTCCTTTTACGGGTTTTCCCCAAATCCTTCCCTCTTATCTTCACACGACCTTTAGGTTTTATCTTTTAGAATCACCTTCCCAATCCCATCAACGTTTCAGTCCAGTGGTTGGAGCTTCGAATTAGGTATGAACGAGCATTGGCCTTATCCCAAACCAGAATTAGGGTTTCAAATTGTAAGCTCCTTCCCCTCTAGTTTTAATTGTTTATAGTTTATGATTTTGATTCCCTATCTCTAATTATTTCTGCTTCGGTTACAGATTGATATACAAATCAATTACTAGGTTCTTTCTCTTCCTTACCTTTTTATTTCTTCTTAGTTCTTCTGTTTTTCCCGTTTTTTTTTTTTAACTGAAAATTGATATTAAAACTAGAGCTTGATAAATTGGAACTGAATTATCTTGGCGACATCTACAAGCAGTATAAGTTGGACTATATCAACCAGCTATTACCCACAGGGGTCTTTTACTACTTCTTTACGTGTCAAAGAAGGGTTTTAGGCCAATTCTTCTGATGTTTTGAATCTATTCCCCTTTTCCTATTTCCTTTTTCTTCCCATCTGAAGCTGATTAGTTAATTTCTGAATTTAGACTTATCCGAAAGAAATTCTAAATTTACAACTTTTGGTTGAGATTTTGGCTTGAATCGGAGGAATTTTCTTTGATTGCTAGTTGTTAATCTGGCATAAACACATATGGGACTGCCAAATGCTTGTCTTTTTAGAGAATCCCTCCATGTTAATATTGGGCACCAATGCAGCTTGCCCTCCAGCTTTTCGATTGAATGCTTGAATGAGTGATCACTGCAACTTCATGCTGCTCGTTATTTTTCTATGATGGGGTTTCTCCTTTTCAACAAAAAAATACATTTCTTGCCAGTATATATCTAGCTGAAGTGGACTGCATAATTATCAATCCCCCAAATCAATCCCCCAAATTTATTGTTGTTGCTTAAAGAAGTGTATGTTCAATATACAGATAAGGGATAATGGAATCATGCTAATCTGAGACAATTATGTTAGCTTATTGCAGGTCCAATTTGGAATTGTCAAAGTCCCAGTTAGAGGTCTTGGCTTAACGCAACTCTGAAAAAACATTTTAAATTACTACTTAGGAACTCATAAAAAATAGAAAAAGATACTATTATGTTTACTTCTTATACTAGGAATTTGGGGTATCAAAAATGAAACCAATATTTAACTGTATTTAATGGTATTCTTTTTTCTTTATTCTAGTAGTTCTAATATGTTATTCTTTTTTTCTTTATTCTAGTAGATCTGCAAACGTAGTTTCTTTAAGTGCTTTATAAAAAAATGGATAGCTTTTTTAAGTCCTAGTGAGGGTCAGTCAGCTGCAATTGTTTTAAATCAAGGTTAAATGAGTTGTCCAAGGTATTGTGACTTGATCTTTAATTAGTTGTGTGTTATGTTATGTGATTGTGCTTTGGATCCCTTCATTGTTCTTGATATCTAAGAGTAAATGATATTTAGTTGAATCATATGACTAAATATTTAGGAAGGATTGATATATTACAGTCTTATCAAATGTAACATTCAAAGCTTTCTCCTTTGGCAACATGTAGCTGCAGTAGTGTAAAAACAAAAAAGAGAAAATAGCATGTCATTTATTTCTTTTGCTTATTAAAAAAAACAAAAACAAAGACTCTCACTAAAGAAGATGATATTTCATCACCTGAACGTGTATGCATGGCTAAATGTAAGGTGGTTATGTTAAGCTTATTATTCTAATAATTTGTATTGTACGATGATTTGCACAATAGTGCTGGTCAGTATTAATCCTTAAATGGTATTATGTGCATCTAACTAGTGTATTACCCACTTGTACTACGTAATTAAATCTGAGTTTTGGTATTTAATCACGTGGTTGAGGTATGGTCAGATGATTGATGATGTTGTCTTAATTGTCAAAGAGTAAGTGATCTTTATTTAGTTGTGTGCTTGCTTCACTTTTGGTAGTGTATATTTCGCAATAGAAGAAATTGAGTATATTATCAATTGCTCAGGTACAATTTGCATATTTAAGTTGAGGAGATTTTCATATCGATTACGTGGAGTGTGTACTCTTATTCAAATTGCATCACTCATTAGGTCCTTTGGAGATCAATGGCTACTCTTTCACTTGTGACTGTCGTCTCTGCCATATTACGATGAGCCTTTCATTCAGTACAAAGTCAGGCTCAAAACAAGTGTAAGCCTCTTGTGTTAGAATCTCAATTTCAAACAAGTCCAGACTTTGGATTTTTTATTGCTTGATATATCTTGCTTAATAATATTCGGCTAAAATAAACTTGTGCTACCTTGTAACCTGGTACTTTCCAACAACTTATTTGAAGACAAGCTCAATAGTTAGTATTTAGTTTATTAGTTTTTTGAATGTTATAAAATAGTTATTTCCTTAGTTATATTTTAAGTTTCTAAGTTGCATTATGTTCAACAAGATTAAATTCTTGATGGAATTCTCAACATGATCACTAATCCAAGGGTTGAAAGTTGAGGGAAGTCGTACTGGTAAAGTCATAGCAAGATGGTGAAGGTGATTTGGATCTTATATCTTATGTTTCTATGGTGCTTATTTTACTTGTGTCACTGTCATCTCTCTCTTTCTCCAGTATGTTTCTACTATATTAGAAGAGTGGGTTATGATTTGGGATCGATATTTTAGGTTAATGTCGTTTAATTTCAATTTGAGGGCATTTTAGTCTTTTAACATACCTAAATGCAACTTGGCTTTTTTCGCTGAAACTAAATAGACACGTATCAGCTGGATACTTTTAATGCTTCTTGCTCATTCTTTCGCAGTTTTTCACCCTCATCTCCTCTGATTTTGCAACTCTCCAGTTATACTGGTGATTTTAGCATTTAATGAAATATATATTACATGCCCATTGGGCTATATTGACTGCTCTTGCTGCTTTGAATTCAAAAATGTTATAGCTTATGGGACTCTTTCAGCTTTTGGAACCTATTAGGTGGTGAGAATGGGCTATTCAAAAGCTTAAAGTTGATATCTTTTATTTATGTGCTGATGCTAAATTTTGCTTGATTAATAGGTGACGATATCCTTAACTATTGATATTACTATTGTAAATTCTTGGAACTCGCATGCTTCAGCTTTGGCTAATTTAGGAGCCAAATCATCAATAACCAAACTTCTAACCTGGATCACGGATCCATTAAGGTATTCACATAGACACCAAAATTTGTTTTATTCCTCTATTTTGTTACCATAGATGGACTCTGTGATTGTATTGGTTGGGATTTTCTATATTTTTACCAAGGTTCTAGATTGAGGATTTCAGGATGGTGTTGATAGTTGCAAGTTTGTGGTTATAGACTTTTTATGGGTTCTTTTCTTCATGAATCAAAGGAGCAGAGCTTCTATTTGATTTCTCTTTGTTTATTTCTTCTCCTTCATCATCACCTTCTTATTTATTTTCTTTCATTCACTAATCCCATCACCATTGCTATGAATCGAAGTCCTTATTGATCAATATCTATTTTTGTGGCTTCATTGTTGGAGCATAAGTAGCATATTCAGAAACAGATGAAACGTCCACTACTGCTGATCACCTTCAGATAGAGCAAGACATGACATTTAATTGGGAAAAATCTCCTCACTTCATCTATGAAGTTGACTAAATACCATTATTTCATCTCCATACTTAGAGGAAAGATAATCATAGCTCTAAGAGCTACCACATTCTTGGTGAAACTAGAAAAAAGGTACTGGTAGCTACAGTTATAGAAAGGCAAATAGAAAAGTTCCATTCTCTGTCATTAATAATAAAATTAATTCAGTGATAAACTTTTGCTTACTTAGTTACTAATGAGATTTTTTCATTTTGATGAAAAGCAAATGCAACCATGTTTAAAAAGGCAAATAGAAAAGCCCCATTCTCTGGTTGTGTTCTCTTACATTTCAACATGTTAATGTTTCTTCTTTTTCCATGATCTCAAGTTCTTTTTCATAAGGCTTTTGCCTACAAAAAAATGATTAGGCTTGTGATAGTTGATTGGTCCTTATTCATTTGGTGGTAATTATAGCCCAGGTATCCTAAGATTTGATTGCTCCCCTCAATTGGGAAGTGGCAGCCCTTCCGAATTTGGACAAAAATCTTTTTTCCTTGCTGATGTGGTTAATGCAATAACTCAGGTTAGTTCTTTTCTCTCTTCTTCTCTTTTTTTTTATTTTGACAAAGTAAGCATTTTAATTGATAAGCATCCTGAGGCTTCATATCATGGAGCTAAACATAATCAATAATTTGCTCTTATATTTTATTTCTATATAATGCTTATCCCTTTGGAAAATCTACTTCAATTAGTTACCACTGTCTCAAGTCGGCTACTCCATTCATAATGACGAGCACCATGCTGAGACAATGTATTTGCTAGATTGCTCCAAGATTTTCTGTCATTTACTTCGACATTGCGAGTTTCATATGATGAAAATCCAAGCAATAAATGGTTAGAATTTTTTTCATTTCTAAACCTGTTTTATCCAAACTGCACGGTCCCCAAGTAAGTTTAAATGTTCCACGTACTGTAAACTAGACATGAGTTTCCTGGAAGTTTAATAATGAAGTTGTGTAACTTCTCTTTCATTTTCTTTATGCAGGAGTTGTGTAGCAATACTCTTGAGTGTGTCATCAATAGGTTGAAAATGGCAGCTCAAAATTTTCTTTCGCTCGAAACAAGTGGAAGGAGCTCACAAGATAGGAGAGACGTTATGATTAAATTACATTGTATTTTTCAAGATAATCACATTTTTATCACAAGACTTATTATTTTGTCATTAATTGATTATATTTGTGATAAAACATAGTATTTGTCCTAGAATTGCCTTATGATTAATAATATGATTCATTCTTTAACTACAAATTAAATTTGTGTTTTATCATAATTGTTATTGTCACTAATCACGATAATTTATAGTGACAATTTTGTTGTGTCAGTAAAAAAAAGTATCTTTAGTGACGACATGATTGGTTTCAACTACAAAATTATAAGCCTTTTCTGTAAAGCAAAGTTGTCACTAATTTATACATTTGGAGACGGAATACCTTTTCGTATATAAAAGGTTGTCTTTGCTGACGAAATTATTATTTTTTAACTGCGAAATATATATAACTTTAGTGACAATTGGCGTTGTCACTAATTAAATTGAAAAATTAGTGATGAGGAAGTTTTGTCGGTATTAATAACCTTTTTAGTGACGAAAACATACTATCAACTACAAATTTTTTATACTTTTCTTGACGAATGAGTTCGTCATAAATATTATGCATTTTGGGACAAAAATGAATTTCGTAGTTAATGCAACTTTATTTAGCGACGAAACACTAAATTGTCTTTGTATACATTTAGTGACCCGCTTTTAGGGACGAACGATTGACGATTTTTTTTTCGTCACGAAAAATTTTTTGTGACGAAATATAAATTTTAAGTGATAAAATAATTCGTCACTGATAATCAAATTTTTTGTAGTGCAACCTAATCCAACTCAGAGCTTTTTCATTATTATTTTATTGTTCATGTTGTATGAAACCCATGGGGCGCTACTATAAATAAGGGGCATTGTCCTCCTCTTAAGGGGTTGGCTTCTACATTTTGAAGAGCTCTTGTAATAGCAAAATATATATAAATCTCCCTCTCAAACATCAGATTCGATCCATATTTGTTGTGCTTATTTCTTACGTTTCCTGAATCAAATAACGCTTATGTATTAGTAGATACACGAGTCTATAGCAAACCATTGATCATCAGTTGCTCCTTTATAGCATATTCATATATTTATTTTCTCTATTGAAAAAGGTCAAGATATAACCACATATCCTATACCTCACCTACAATTTTAATTGATTATCTAAATCCGGGGTAAACAGTTTGGCGCCCACCGTGGGGCTAGGATAATAGTGGTCTTTTATCTTGATCTCTACCTTACCCATCTAAATCAAAAAACACCTTCTGTTCGTCTCTGAAAAAACAGACTAAATGGCTGACAGTGGGCAATCTGGTCACGTCAACAACAACGAGATCGTGGCCGAAAACGAAGGCAGCGGGCCACGAGGATTGCCAAACCCTGCTGACTCTAACCCCGTTAATTCGAGGGAGGGCCTCAACCATCAAAACACCGTGGACCAGGAGAATGCCACCTTACCGGCCACTGATCCTCTAAATACCCACAATTCTGTTACTTTGTCCCGGCACAGGGCCGGAAAGAATCGGGTGCACCTAATGACAATATTGACTTACGTTTAATCTTTGAAATGTTGCAGGAACAGAGAGTAGCGATTGCCGAACAAGGGATCGCAATTGCCCAGTTGCAAACCCGAGGGGATACAACGACCCCGGAGAAGACGAGCGGTGTTGCTGAACCCAGAAGGGATGAAACACGGGTTATTGAGAGCAATGGATCCGGAGCTGGCTCCTCCACCGAGGTTCTAAAAATGCTCGAAACTTTGGCAAAGCATGTAGACTCGACCGAAAAGAGGGTCGAAACATACAACTCTTGGGTGGATCAAATCCCGGGGGTTCCACCTTTACTGAAGGGGCCGGATTCGAAGAGGTAAATCCAAAGGCCTTTTCCTCCGAGCGCAGCCCCGAAATTAATCTCGAAGAGGTTTAAAATGCCGGATATCCAGAAATATGACGGCACAACGGACCCACACGAACACGTGACCTCATACACATGCGCCATAAAAGGCAACGATATGAAGGAGGACGAAATTGAATTGGTATTGCTGAAAAGGTTCGAGGAAACTTTGTCAAAAGGAGCATTGACATGGTACGACCATCTACCCGAACATTCGATCACCTCTTTCGAAATGCTCGCCGATGCCTTCATCAAAGTTCACGCCGGTGCCAAAAAGGTGCAGGCCCGTTAGACCAACATTTTTCGTATAACCCAAAGAGACGACGAGTTACTGCGTGAATTCGTCAACCGATTCCAAAGGGAACGGATGTAACTCCCCCAGTTCCAGAAGAATGGGCTCCACAAGCTTTCACAAAGAGGCTCAATGTTCAGAGTTCAACAGCTTCGTTCAAATTAAAAGAAAGCTTGCTGGAATACGAGGCTGTGACATGGGCTGATGTCCATAACTGATACGAGTCAAAGATTCGGGTGGAGGATGATCAATCGAACTCCCCCCGGGGCCAATAAATGTGAATACAGGTTTTGAGAGACCAAGGAAGGGTTACGAAACAAAGGCCGAATTGTCGAAGAAAAGGTATCGGCCATACTCCCATTCGGAGAAGCAAAGTTTTAGGTCAGAAAAATCAAGGGTGAGCCCGAGCCGTTTCTCCGGTCGGGGTAGTAAACGGGTCGAGCGCCCATCGAACAGCCGGGGTCTCTCATTCAGGACCGATGCCGGAAGCTCTGCCGGCAACAAGGACTCACCAAAGATATCGGAGTACAACTTCAACGTCAGTACCTCGGGTCTCATCTCGGCCATCGGTCGTGTCCCGGATGTAAGATGGCCGAGACCTCTAAGGTCGGATCCGGGCCAACGGGACCCGAGCATGGTGTGTGAATACCATGGAACCCATGGTCAAAGAACCGAGGATTGTCGCCAGTTGAGAGAGGAGGTAGCCCAGTTACTGAAGAATGGTCATCTCCGAGAACTGCTGAGTGAACGAGCCAAACGTCACTACAAGGAAAGGGAAGCTCATCGAAGGGCCGAGCCAGTAGAACCCCAGCATATAATCAACATGATAGTTGGGGGTATCGATGCCCCTCGGGGGCCGGTGATGAAACGGGCCAAGGTTTCTGTTGTTCGCGAAAAGCGCAGCTGGGATCATTCACCCGAGGGTTCTATCTCTTTCAGCAACGAGGATGCAGAGGGCATCATTCAACCGCACAATGATGCATTGGTAATTTCTGTCCTTATCTTTAAAACTAAGGTTAAACGTATTTTGATTGACCCAGGTAGCTCGCCCAACATCATCCGGTGGAGAGTGGTCGAACAGCTAGGGCTGCTCGATCAGATCGTACCGGTAGCCCGGGTACTCAGCGGGTTCAACATGGCGAGCGAAACCACAAAGGGAGAGATCTCATTGCCTGTGAACATCGATGGCACTATCCAGCAAACGGTGTTCTATGTAATTGAAGGGGACATGAAGTATAATGCATTGCTGGGTAGACCTTGGATACATAGCATGAGGGTCGTGCCCTCAACATTGCATCAGCTGCTGAAATTCCCAACCCCGGAAGGGATAGAAACCATCCGAGGTGAACAACCCGCTGCAAGAGAGATGTTCGCGGTCGAGGAAGCGACGCCTCAGCCCAAAGAATCGGTTCACAAGGAAGAAGATCTAACCAGAAAAACGGACACCAAATAGCAATCAAAGTACACCGAGTCGGATCCGGGGTATGAAGAGGGTGATTTCGATGCACCCAGATCATTTTTCATGCCGGATGATTCGGATGAAACCAAGTCGACTGTCGAGGAGCTAAAGTAGATCATCTTGTTCGAGTACCTACCAGACAAAAAGGTATACCTGGGCACGGGGTTAACACCGGAGCTCAGGAACAAGTTAATCGAATTTCTTCGAGCTAACGCAGATTGCTTCGCATGGTCCCATATAGATATTGTCACGACCCAGCTAGGGGCCGTGAAGGGTACCCGGGGCTAGCCACCGAGCACCACTCGTTCATGCCATAGAAAGAAAAGGTCTAGCCTCACATACCTTTGTCGTTTAGCTAAGCTATCGTTCACGTGTTCTCCTCCAATATCACGTCACTACCTTCACGAGAGAGTTCGCATTAACGTTAGTTAATCGATTATGAGAACGTATCGTTATTTCTAGGAAAAATTGGGCAGCATTTCCTTTGTTTTTACTACTTTTCCCACGTTCTATTTCAACTCCTAAACATTTACAACAACACTTCACAATATCGTATCAACAATCGTCATTCATATACGTTGAGCAAAATCCACCATTTTTCTCCATTTTCTCCACATTTATGGTTATAGTTCGTTATCGCGTTTTCTCATATATAATGCTTATTTCCTGGTCGAAACATCATTTACAACATATTCATAATCATGGCACATCAACGTTTATGGTTCCATTTGACTACCATTCAATTATGACATTATTCTCCCATTTAAGACCCATTTTCCATGTCTTTCTACAATTCAAGCATCTTAGCTTTTCAATAACTTAAACAACATGATAAAGTCATGAAACTTACCTTAGATGGTGGTGGAACAAGCCTAGAGTGGAGTTCTTCCTTTATCACTAAAACCCTACTTCACCTCTTTTGGAATTTCTTGGTTTGGATGAACCTCACTTGAGTTTCACACACTTTGTTTCATGGATTTAATGTGGTTGATCTTGTTCTCCCTTTGATTCTCTTAAATTCTTGTGGATGAAGTGTTTTGGATTACTCTAGAGAGTTCTTGAACAGTGTAGGTGAGAAATAAAATAAAATGAGCTTAGGGTCCCTTTTTAATAACTCAAAATCTGATTTTTAATGAACAACAGTCGGGGTGAACAGTGGTCGTAAACCCCACTTTACGGGCCGTATACTGGTTTATGGTCCGTCCTCCACGACCGTATTTAAGCGTATCAAAACCAGAAAGGTAGGCTGAAGATCATGGTAGTTTACGACTCAATTTACGGGCCGTATTTCAATTTACGGTTCGTATTCCAAGGCGTGTTTAACCATTTGATGCATTTGACAGAAAGTTGAAATTTTGGAATGTTGAAGGACGATGGCACTTTACGGTCCGTAAATCACTTTACGGGCCGTATTCCATTTTACGACCACTGGGCTGAAATGAAATTCTGCAACTTTCTTATTTCCAAAGTTCATAAATAGTCATCCCCTACTTAGTAAAACATCGCACACTCATGCCCTTCGTTGGTCTATTCATTGTTGGCTCACGAAAAATTTTCGAGGTGTAACAGATATGACAGGTATATCACCAGAAGTAGCAGCTCACAAACTTAGCTTGGACGGGAAGTTTCCCCCGGTGAAGCAGAAGAGAAGGCCTATGGCGGAAGCAAAACACACCTTCGTAAAAGACGAGGTAACAAAGCTTTTAAAAATAGGTTCTATCCGGGAGGTAAAGTACCCGGATTGGCTAGCTAACGTGGTAGTGGTGCCCAAGAAAGGTAATAAATTTTGAATGTGTGTTGATTACAAGGATTTAAATAAAGCATGCCCGAAGGATTCATTTCCGTTGCCTCACATCGACAGAATGATCGATGCAATGGCCGGGCATGAGATGTTAAGTTTTCTCGATGCTTAATCCGGGTATAACCAAATTCGGATACACCCGGAGGATCAAGAGAAAACATCCTTCATTACCCGGTATGGGACTTACTGTTACAATGTCATGCCTTTTGGATTAAAAAATGCCGGTGCAACTTATCAACGCCTAGTTAATGAGATGTTCGAAGAACAAATACGAAAAACAATAGAAGTTTATATTTATGACATGGTAGTCAAGTCCCTGGAAACAGAGGACCATTTAAAACATTTGCAGGAAACCTTTGACGTGCTCCGCAAGTATAACCTGAAGCTCAACCTGGAAAAATGCGCCTTCGGGGTAAGGTCCGGCAAATTTTTGGGTTTCATGGTGTCAAACCGGGGGATAGAAATCAACCCGGACAAGATCAAGGCCATCGAGGATATCGAGGTGGTGAATAACGTCAAAGGAGTACAAAGGCTCACCGGAAGGATAGCGGCGTTGAGTCGCTTCATATCGAGGTCCTCAGACAAAAGTCATCGTTTCTTCTCCTTACTAAGGAAGAAGAACGACTTCGTTTGGACGCCGGAGTGCCAAAGAGCTTTGCAAGAGTTGAAAAGATACTTGTCCATCCAACCGTTGTTACACACACCAAAAGCGGACGAGCAGCTTCTTCTCTACCTCGCTGTCTCCGAGGTAGCGGTAAGTGGCGTTTTGGTCCGAGAAGAATCAGGTACGCAATTCCCTATCTATTATGTAAGTAGAACTTTGGGGGATGCGGAGACCCGTTATCCCCACTTGGAAAAATTGGCATTGGCACTGGTAAGTGCTTCTAGAAATCTCAAGCCCTATTTTCGATGCCATCCAATATGTGTAGTAACTACTTACCCCTAAAAAACATCATGCATAAACCAGAATTATCGGGTAGACTAACTAAATGGGCTGTAGAAATTAGCGGGTATGATATCGAGTACAAACCTCGAACGGCCATCAAGTCACAGATCTTGGCCGATTTTGTGGCAGACTTTACCCCGGCTATGGTCCCCGAGGTTGAGAAGGAACTTCTGCTAACCTCGGGGAAAGCCTCAGGCATTTGGTTGTTACATACGGACGGGGCCTCAAACCTTAAGGGTTCCGGGCTAGGAATCGTCCTTAGAACCCCGACCGGGAACGTCATTCGACAATTGAACTGCTAAATTGACTAAAAATGAGGCCGATTATGTGGCTATGATTACAGGATTGGAATTGGCCCGAAGTATGGAGGCCGAAATAATCGAGGCAAAGTGCGATTCGCTCTTGGTCGTAAACCAGGTGAATGGCGTCTTCGAGGTCAAGGACGAACGGATGCAGAGGTATCTTGAAAAAATCCAAGTGATACTACATCGATTTAAAGAATGGACTATGTAGCACATACCGAGGGAGCAGAACAGCGAAGCAGATGCATTGGCAAATTTGGGCTCCTCGGTCGAAGGGGAAGAAATCAACCCCGGGACTACGGTGCACTTGTTGAACACGGCGATAGAAAACGGGCATGCCGAAATAAACACAATGGGTTTACTTGGGATTGGCGCAATAAGTATATCGACTACTTGTGCGATGGGAAGCTCCCGAATGACCCAAAGGAATCATAGTCATTAAGAACCAAAGCTGCGCGTTTTTGCTTGGTAGACGGCCAATTGTACCGACGGTCTTTCTTCGGGCCCCTGGCCAAATGTTTGGGTCCCGGAGAAGCAAAGTATGTGATGACGGAGGTGCACGAAGGAACCTGCGGCAATCACTCCGGTGCTGATGCTCTGGTCCGAAAGATTATCAGGGCCGGTTATTATTGGAACCGGATGGAGGAAGACTCAAAGAATTTCGTCCAAAAGTGTGACGGGTGTTAGAGACATGCTCCGATAATCCATCAGCCCGGGGAGTTGTTGCATTCGGTGGTGTCACCCTGGCCTTTTATGAAGTGGGGAATGGACATTGTTGGTCCATTACCATGGGCGCCAGGTAAAGGCCATTTTATTCTGTTTATGACTGATTATTTTTCCAAATGGGTTGAAGCGCAGGCCTTTGAAAAAATCAGAGAAAAGGAAGTCATTGACTTCATATGCGATAACATCATCTGTCGTTTCGGAATCCCTGCTGAGATAACCTGCGATAACGGGCCCCAGTTCGTGGGTGGCAAAGTCAACAATTTCCTTGAAGGGTTGAAGATCAAGAAAATTGTATCAACTCCGTATCACCCGTGTGCGAACGGACAGGCGGAATCCACGAACAAGACAATAATCCAAAATCTGAGGAAAAGACTTGAAGCATTGAAGCATCATTGGAGAGAAATATTACCGAAGGTGTTATGGGCTTACAGAACCACATCAAAATCGAGCACGGGGGAAACTCCTTTCTCGTTGGTCTATGGGGCTGAAGCCTTTATTCCCGTAGAAGTTAGTGAACCGACCCTCCGATTCCGATATACGACCGAGGAGTCAAATGAGGAGGCCATGGCCGTAAGACTCGACCTCACGGATGAACTTCGCGAAAACGCGTTGGTCCGTATTGCAGCCCAGAAACAGAGGGTGGAAAGGTACTACAATCGGAGAGCCAATTTTCGTCATTTCTAGGTTGGGGACTTGGTGCTTCGAAAAGTTACATTGAACACCAAGAATCCCAACGAAGGAAAACTGGGTCTGAACTGGGAAGGACCGTACAAGATAACCGAGGTAACGGGTAAAGGATCATACCAGCTGGAGTCCATGGACGGGCAACGGCTGCGCAATAATTGGAATGTGGCTCATCTGAAAAGATACTACCGCTAAGGTATGAACTCCCCATGTTTTTCTATTTTGACCATTCTTTTTTGCAGGAAGCGTAGTACCGGGCGAAGAAAAGAATCTAAATCTGAAAACACGTGTTGCACTCTTTTCCTTTGTGCGGTTTTGTCCCAAAATGGGTTTTCCGACAAGGTTTTTAATGAGGTAACAAGTGCAACGTGTTACTCGGGGTCGCACAATGCGAGTGGGGACTCAATAGCACTCACCCGACCTTGCAGCTCGGATAAGCGCCAGGGGACTATAATACCCACTTCGAAGTTTGCCCCGGTTAGCGAAAATCGGAGGAGCACTCAAACAAAACTAGACCTAAAATATTAGGTTCCGATGTAAGGACCAAACGATCAAAATGAATCGTGTCCACGCAATATTTGCTACGGCAAAACAAAGAACCGGACCTTCTGCACTAGGTTCCGATGTAAGGACCAAACGATCAGAATGAATCGTGTCCATTTAGTATTTGCTACGGCAAAGGCAGGAGGAAAAAGTTCAAGTTCATTCTCATGTATATAAATACTTGCAATACAAAAGTTATCGAAAGTTTGGATGACATTATCTCGAGATGTCTTACTAGTAAAGCACTTTACCCCGATGATAGTAAAACACTCTACCTCGACGATTACTGCCGTATCTCGACACCACTTCATTCATATACCCGATACTGGGCGCTACGGTCGAAATTCAACAAAGGCAACAAGGTCATAGCGAACCAAGCAAAAATCTTTAACCCCACAAATGGGGACTTTTACATCAAAAACCGGCTAAGGTTGAGACTCAGGTGTCCGAAATATACCGGCCCTAAAAGATAAAAATAGCCGAGAAATTTCGGCCCTAAAAATGTCTGTCGTGATTCGAAGACGTCCGAATTCACAAAGCATAAGATAAGTCCCACGGGCAAAAACTCAATAGATTCTCGGACAAAATGCACCGGATGAAGTAAGAAGCCGATATTCAGGCATAGTCAGCAATAATGATTCTTTAAGGCAGACCGGCAATCCGGTCGGAAATCACAACAAACAATAGAACAAAGGCAAAGAGTCAAGGAAAACACATGTTATATTCATACGAAGGATTTTACATCATGGATTCTTACAAAGGCAAAAATAAAAAACAAAAAGGCCAAATACAGGCCCTAATCTATCCGGCATGACTGGATCCGGAGGCTTCGGACACTGTCCGCTCGGAGTCGTCAGACTCAGACCCGAGGGCACCCTTGGCCTCTTCCTAAACTCTTCTAGCCTCAAGAATCAGGGCCAGAAGATCCGCAAAGCCGTGCTCGGCTTGCTCGAGAGTGATCCGCCGAGATTTCCATTTCTCGTATTCAGCGGCAATGGCAGCATGAGCCTCGGCGGCCTCCACGCTCTTCAAAGCCTCATTCAAATCGGCCTCGACCTGGGCTAACTTTGCTGCCAGAGCATCCCGAGCCTCTCCGAGGACATTCTGCATTTGGATGGCTGACTCGAGCTTGGCCTTGAGGGCGTCATTAGCATCGGCCGTGTCCCGGAGCTCGGTTCTCAGAGCATCGCACATTTGGCCTCTTTTCTCTGCTTTCTCCTCGAACACCCTCATACGCTCTTTATCCTGGGCACTTTCAGACTCGAGCAGCCGGTGCCTCTCGGCCATGCTTGAAGCCTTGGACTTGGCAGTGTCTAACTCCTCCCCTAGTTTAGAAATGGCGGTTTCGAGCTCGCCGAGTTTTGAAGAGAGGCGAGTGTTGTCTCGGCTAAGGCCTATCTTGTCCGCTTCAAGGCTCCGGTTATATTCGGCCATCGCGGCCAGCTCACCCTTTAACTGTCAGTTTTCAGCCTTTGTCGCATCGAGCTCAGGTCGGAGGTTGGAAAGAGCAAGTGCTTGGTTCAACTCCACCTCCTTTTCCCGAAGAAGGTGCAAATATTTCTCCGTTTCCCGGCCCTGGGCATCCAGTTGGCCCTTGAGATCGTCTACCTCTTGCTGGGCACGGACGAAGGCTTCGTTAACCAACACCACACTCTACAAATGAAGCAAGTTAAAAACTTGAACAAGGCTAAAATTCTCAGTGGAATTATGCAAAGAAGGCTAGTAAACTTACCCGGTTGCCCGCATGCATACCCTCGTTAATGAGGCATTTCCAAGAGACCCCGTTCATCTTTTGCTTGTCCGAATCCGAGACAAGAGGCCTCAGATAGCTGGCCACGCCCACCGGGCGAGAAAGAAAGCTGCAATCCTCGGGGACGGTGACAGTAGCCAATCTTGTCCTCCTCGGCTCCACACTTGGGGCCGGAAAGATACGCACCAAGCTGTCCCTGGCACCGGATTCAGATGACTGGCTAGCCGTACTCGTGGCCCGAGGGATTTGGAGATGCCCAAAACCCGCGGCTTCGCCGGTTGCAGGAGGAGTGCTCAAGAACATATCCTCAAACTCATCCGGCCTCGGAACCAGAGTTGGGGAACTCGGAAGGACTTCAGCTGCTTCTGCAAAAGCAGAGATCTCCGAAGAAGCAGCAGGCTCGTGCTCGGGCATCGAATGAACGAAAAGGGGGACTTCGGTCTCTACGACCGGTTCGGTCCTTTGATCGGTTTCGGCAGCCGCCGCCTCCTTGGATCTTCTTGTCTTTTGAAGGGGGGGGGTCTCCTCGGAAGAAGCGTCGCCTGAAATATCGATGAATTCAATCGACCTTAGAGGAGTTGGAAAATGAATTTCTTCCTCACCTGTGTATAAGACGGGAGCCGAGGGTCCTTCCCCGGTCGAAGGATGGGGTGAAACAGTGACAACCCCTTCCGGAATAAGGGCCACGGAAGGGGCCGCACTGATATTTCGGACGAGGAGGTCGGGCTCTGCTTCGTCCCGTAAAGTCCTAACGACCCTCCTCGCCCTTTTCTTAGCTTTCTGCCCTTTGTCCGAGATGCACCTGCTGAATCGAACTCGGGTGCCGATGTCGTGGGTTGGGCTGCCGTCTCCGATCTGGGATCCACCGAGCCCTTGGGCAAGCCTGAAAATTGAAGACGCAATGAATACGGGTAGCAGAAGGTGCAGTGAACACGGGCAGAAGCAAAGTATTACCGTGGTTCTGGGCGAGCCATCGGTCGCGTGACAAGTGGCCCCACGTCCGGTCGTCGTGGACATACTGACTAAGGAGTGCGGTGACCCATTCATTCAGATTCCGGACGACCGGAGGAATATATCCATTGGCTAAATATAAACAAGAAAAGCGATGAGAAAGTGGGATCGAAGTTTGACAAAACATACGAAGGCAATTACTTAGAGTTGAGGCTTACGTTTGTTGTTCCACGCTTCCGGAATAGGCATGTGACTATCCGGAATGATATCCGAGGTCCTCACCCGGACATATCGCTCCAACCAGCCCCTCTCTCTATCCTCGTCCATTTTCGAGAAAAATGGATTCCGGCTGTGCTTGGCGAGTTTTATTACGCCACCCCAGAACACCCTCGGGGAATATAAGCGTATCAAGTGGGCTAGCGTGAGCTCCTTCTCGGCATTATTGGACAACAACCGGAGGCATGCCACGACCCTCCAAACGATCGGACCAATCTGTACCAAGGTCACGTCGTAGGTCCGGCACATGTCTAAGATGACCGGATCGATCGGAGGGTCGAGCTTAAGAGTGAAAGGATAAGTGTACATGTATAAAAAAACCTTCCCGGTGGTCGGTGACTAATTCACTTGGCCCGGGAGCAAAAACTTGGACCGAACGGGTGTCCCACCCGCAATCAGCCCGGACTAAGTCGAGCTTTTCCTCAGTAATGGATGAGGGATATCGCCTCACATCGAACCCCCTATCGGATACCGAAGAAGGTTTTTTGACCTCGAGGTATTTGTTGAAGTTGGGCTTGGCCGGTATAATGTCCGAGGCAGTGGGCTCGAAGGTGCTTTTTGCTTTAATCGGAGATGCAGGGTCTGTTCCTTGAGATGAAACCGAGGGAATATCATGGGAAGTGGTCTCAGACATTTTGAAAATATGAAAGAAGAAGTTGTGTGGATTCAGAAAGGAAGTTAAAAAAGAGTAAGGGAACAGACGATTCAAGAAATAACAGAGTAAGAAGCAGCGACACTCGAGCAAGAGCGGTTAGCAAAGATGGTAACAAGGTTGCTTCTTTTTTTATGTGGTATAAGCGATGAATCAGCAGCAAACTTGCTATGGAGGATAATTATATATGGTGAAGATGAAGAAGTGCAGTAAAGAGTGAAAATGAAAAGGAATGGATCGTAAAAGTGTTAGAATGAAGAGGTGAAGAGCCTTATATAGGCATGGGAATGGAACGGTTACCGATGCCGGCCAATCAGGGGGAGCCACATGTCCCATAATTAATGAGGAGTGACCTGAAGCGACGTGCGTTACGGCGATTGTCAGAGTTGACCATCCGGTATAAGACACGTGGCCGAAGAAAATGGGACGTGACGCAACTGTTCCTGCCAAAAGTGAAAAGATAGCAACGGGAAAACAGGGTCACCAGTTTATTGATTCATCCACTTCTCGTTACTCCGATAAATCTACGGTCCGGGAAGTGTGGGGACTATCTGTATACGGTAAAAACCAGGTATGCGTTGAACCGGTGAGACCCGGAGCCGAGGGAAGAAGGGGACAAGAACGTGCATAATGAATTTCGTTCTGAACCGGAGGAACGCCCAGCCCGGGGCCAAGGTCGGGGCATCATTTGGTCCGGTTTCCTTCATGGCCGAGTTGGTCGTTGCCGTTAGTCCGTTTGTTCGTGGCCGTTGGTCCGGGTGATCCGTTGGGCGATTGCCACGCGTCGATAACGTCCTTCCACGCTCAACTGTCAATCGTACGGGTGTCAGACCGTACGGCCAACCTAACCCAACCTAATCCAACTCAGAGCTTTTTCATTATTATTTATTGTTCATGTTGTATGCAGCCCATGGGGCGCTACTATAAATAAGGGGCATTGTCCTCCTCTTAGGGGGTTGGCTTCTACATTTTGAAGAGCTCTTGTAATAGCAAAAAATATATAAATCTCCCTCTCAAACATCAGATTCGATCCATATTTGTTGTGCTTATTTCTTACGTTTCCTGAATCAAATAACGCTTATGTATTAGTAGATACACCAGTCTATAGCAAACCATTGATCATCAGTTGCTCCTTTATAGCATATTCATATATTTCTTTTATTGAAAAAGGTCAAGATATAACCACATATCCTATACCTCACCTACAATTTTAATTGATTATCCAAATCCGGGGTAAACACGTTTATGGTGATAGTTGGCTTCAAGCAACTTAAAAATAACTTTTATGTTATGTATGTTAAATGAACCTTTTGTGGGTACATAGAGTTTTTACTTGACACCATGTCAAGACTTTATTTCTAAAAAACATCAAATTAATGTCACTTTGTTGACAAACGTTGATTAATTTGATCACTTTCGCAATCGACTTAATGTCACATAAAAAGACATGAAAAGGTAAGTAATATTTAAGAGGTCCGTAACATATCTGGTACTAGTTCATAGGAGCATCACCCACATCTAAATATAATCTTATAACACACACAAAAATAATCAACTAAACTTGCTCATGCACCGTCTAAATTAAACATTTAATCATTGCACATTTTAATCAGGGGGAGCGTGTGGCTATGGAGACTATGGCAAAGATGCCAATAATGGGGAAGTTTGCGCAACCTCCGAGCGGCTTTACAAATATGGAGCTGACTGTGGAGCTTGTTACCAGGTAATATATTCCTTTATTCTCATTTTATGAGTTTAACTTCAATATGTTGACCGTGCGAAAAAAAAATATATATTTTCAGGTCACTTAAAAGATAGCTATAACTAACTATCCATAGAGAAGTTATATATTATAAACATGAAGAAATAAGATAGGTTATAACAGGTAAAAATCCACTGATAATATAAAATATTTTATGTAGTTAGTTAGTAGCATTGATTAATTAACAAGGAAATTTACAGGTAAAGACGTAAAGTGCAAGGACAAGAATTTGTGCAGTGAGGAGGGAACAAAGATAATGGTGACTGACCATGCATGGAGGAGGGCATAGAACTGTTGGAATTAATGCATTCACGAGGATATTATCCTTGACTTTTATGTTTTCTAGGAGTCCTTTATTATTTCAAGAATATTATTTAGTCTTTCAATATTATCTCTTAGTTTTTCAAGAAATCTTTTAGCAGTTTGTGGTACATGTATCTAGTGAATTGTGATACATGTATCTAGTGAATTGTGATACATGTATCTAGTTATTTATTCAAGACTTTTGAATTATTTTTTTGAGTAGTATAAATAGAGATGTAATTGATGATTGTAATCATCTCAAGTGGCCTCAAGTAGCCTAATACAACTTGAGCATTCTCTAAGAAAAATATTCTCTTCCTATTCTTTCCTACAAATTGGTATCAAGAGCAGTTTTCGTTCTTAATATGGGGTTAGGTGAAGGAAAAAAATTATGGCATCTAAAACAAATGAAGGCATTGATTCTTTAGTTGTTCTTACTCCATTTTTTTGATGGAAATGACTTTGAATACTGGAAGATAAGAATGAGAACTTATCTGAAAGCTGAAGGTTTGTGGACTATTGTTGCAAATGGCTATGAAGAGCCAGAAGACGATGGTGAACTTTCAGTAGCAGAGATGAAAAATCTTGAGGGTAAGCGTCGTCAAGATGCAAAAGCTTTGAGCAAAATTCAAATGGGAGTCTCAAGAGCATATTTTGCAAAAATTGCTACTTGTGAGACTGCAAAGCAAGCTTGGAGTCTCTGGAAGCTGAGGTGTATGGTGACGAAAAGGTACACACTATCAATCTTCAAACTCTTAGAAGAGAGTTTCAAAATTTGAAGATGATAGAATCTGAAAAAATAGATGAATATTGCACAAGAGTCATGAATATTGTTAATGAAATGAGAAGTCATGATGATGAAATTTCTGACCAACAAGTTGTGGAAAAGATTCTAATTAGTGTCACGAAAAGGTATGAGTATATTGTTGCTATCACTGAGGAGACGAAAGATCTTTCTAAGCTTTCCATCAAAGAGCTATTTGGATGATTTCATGCACACGAGAAACGGAGATATTTTCGTGAGGATCAACCCAAAGAGACGGCTTTCCAGTCTAGAACCAATGAGAATTCTCAAAATTTCTCAAAGAATCAACAAAAAAAGAAGTACAATCCAAAAAAAGAAGCAGGATCGTGATGGCTCGACTAAGAAGGTTGAAGAAAAAGGTGAGAAAAGTACTAGTCTTTTTTTTTTTTTTTAAATTTGCAAAAAGACTAATCAATAATGCAGAAAAATGTTGGCACAAAGGCAAGCCCCAATGTAACTTTTGTAAAAAGTTTGGCCATATTGAGAAGGATTGCAGGCACAAGCAACGGGAGCAAGCAAATTTCTGTGAAGGAAAGGAGGAAGAAAAGGAAGAAAACCTTTTCTACGCTTCTCAATCTGATGCTTCAGCAAAAAGCAATAAATGGTATGTTGATAGCGGTTGTACCAATCATATAATTGGAGATGAAAAGGCTTTCCTCTCAATTAATCGCAGCATCACTTCTAAAGTGAGAATAGGGAATGGAGCCTTAGTTGATGCAAAAGGTAAAGGTACCATTTCGAGCAACAGAAAAGGGAGTGGTAAGTTAATTCATGATGTTCTTTATGTTCCTGACTTGGAAGAAAATTTGCTTAGTGTTGGTCAGCTCATGGAAAATGGTTATTCTCTTGTGTTTAGAGATAATTATTGTAGAATTTATGATAAAATTGAGCCAAATCAAGTCATTGTTGGTAAAGATGATAAAAAGAAACTTTCCTTTACAACTTCATTACAATGCATTAAAAAATGAAGTTGTGGATGATTCATGGCTTTGGCACAAAAGGTTTTGTCACTTGAATTTTCATGGTTTGAAGCTTCTCGAGCAAAAAGACATGGTGCAAGGCCTTCCTGAGATACATACTGAGGTGGATCCATGTGAAAGTTGTATTATGGGAAAGCAACATAGAAAGTGTTTTCCAAAAGGGAAGTCTTGGAGAGCAAGTGTACTTTTGAAACTAATCCATACAGACATTTGTGGACCAATGAAGACTCCATCTTTGGGAAGCCAAAGGTACTTTCTAATTTTTATTGATGATAAGAATGACTTGGGTTTATTTCTTGAAAGAAAAGTCAGAAACATTTGCTACATTCAAGAGATTTAAAGCCTTTGTTGAGAAGCAAAAAGGTTGCAGCATCAAAACCATTCGCAGTGACAGAGGAGGTGAATACACAAGTCGAGAATTTGAAGAATATTGCAAAAATGAAAGCATTGAGAAGCAACTTACAGTAGGGTACACTCCTCAACAAAATGGTGTATCTAAAAGGAGAAACAGAACCATTGTTGAAATGGCCAAAACGATGATGCATGAGAAAGGGTTGCCAAAATATTTTTGGGCAGAAGCAGTACATACAGCAGTGTACATCCTCAATAGGTGCATGACAAAGGCATTGAAGGACAAGACACCAGTTGAAGCTTGGAGTGGAATGAAACCTTCTGTAAGTCATTTTAAAATTTTCGGGTGTATTTGTTATGCTCATATACCTGCTGAAGAAAGAAAAAAATTGAATGAAAAGAGTCCAAAATGTATATTTCTTGGTTATCGTGATGTGACAAAAGGATAGACTTTTCAATGTCAAAACTAACAAACTTGTTGTTAGTAGAGATGCCATTTTTTATGAAAAACAGCATGGAATTGGAAAGATAAAAAGGTGGAGCATACTTCTATCATTTCTTTAGATGTGCCAAGTCAAGAAAAGGATGAGGATGAGGAAGATGTCCCTCAAGGGGGAGAAATCTCAGATCCAGAAGATGAAGAACCACCTCCAAGAGGAACAGGAATGTTGAGTGACATCTATCAAAGATGCAACTTTGCCTGTGTTGAGCCAGAAAATTATGAGGAGGCAATAAAGCATGATGTTTGGAAGAAATCCATGGTAGAAGAAATTCGGATGATTGAGAAAAATAATACTTGGGAGCTTGTGGATGTACCCAAAGAAAGAGAAGTTGTAAGTCTAAAATGGATTTACAAAATCAAACTCAATCAAGAAGGAGAATTTCAAAAGCACAAAGCAAGGTTGGTTGCTAGAGGTTTCACGCCAAGTATTGATTTCTATGAAACTTTCTCTCCATTTGCACGTCTTGAGGCAATTAGAACCTTGATTGCTATTGCTGCACAAAAGAAATGGAAGACTTTTCAACTTGATGTTAAGTCTGCATTTCTAAATGGAAAACTTGATGAAGAAATTTATGTCGAGCAACCTCAAGGATTTTTTGTTCAAGGAGGAGAAGAGAAGGTGTACAGGCTAAAAAAGGCTCTTTATGGGCTAAAGCAAGCGCTAAGAGCCTGGTACAATGAAATTGATACATACTTTCTGAAAAATAATTTTCAAAGAAGTAAAAGCGAAGCCACTTTGTATGTGAAGCAAGAACATGGCAACATTGTCATTGTTTGCCTCTATGTGGATGATCTGATTTTTACAGGAAATGATTTGAAGATGATGCAGAAATTCAAGCAAGATATGATGCAAACCTATGAAATGAGTGATCTTGGGTTGCAACATATTTCTTGGGCATTGAAGTTTCTCAAGTGAAAGAATGAATTTTTGTTTCTCAAAAGAAGTATACTAAAAGTATTCTTCAAAAAATTTAAAATGATGGATTGCAGGTCTGTGGCCATACCATTAGCAGCAAATGAGAAGTTCAGAAAAGATGATGGAGCAAAGAAAGCTAATAGCTCACTTTACAGGAGCTTGATTGGAAGCCTGATATATCTTACTTCAACAAGACCTGACATTATGTTTGCTGCTAATTTATTATCCAGATTCATGCAAGAACCAAGCCAAGTGCATTTTGGAGCTGCAAAGCGTGTTCTACGCTACTTGCAAGGAACAATGGATTATGGGATAATGTACAAATTTGATGGAGATTTGGACTTAATTGGATATTCTGACAGTGACTGGGCTGGAAGTATAGATGACATGAAGAGTACTTCTGGTTATGCCTTCTTATTTGGTTCAAGCATTTGTTCTTGGTTGTCAAAAAAGTAAAGTGTTGTTGCTCAATCCACTGCCGAAGCAGAATATGTCTCAGCAGCTAAGGCTACTTCTCAAGATATTTGGCTTAGGAGAATTCTTGAAGATATTGGTGAAAAACAAAAAAGGAGGGACTGTTTTGTATTGCGATAACAAATCCGCGGTTGCCATTGCCAAGAATCCGGTCAACCATGAAAGATCGAAGCATATTTCCATCAAGTACCATTTTATTCGAGAAGCACAAGAGAAAGGTGAAATTCAGTTGCATTATTGCCAGACAGGAGAACAACTTGCTGACATCTTCACCAAAGCACTTCCTAGAGAAAAGTTTTGCTATCTTCGAGAACGCATTGGAGTTGTCAAGCAAATGCATTAAGGGGGAGTGTTGGAATTTATGCATTCACAAGGATACTATCCTTGACTTTTATGTTTTCTAGGAGTCCTTTGTTATTTCAAGAATATCATTTAATCTTTCAATATTATGTCTTAGTTTTTCAAGAAATCTTTTAGCAGTTTGTGATACATGTATCTAGTGAATTGTGATACATGTGTCTAGTTATTTGTGCAAGACTTTTGAATTGTTTTTTTGAGTAGTATAAATAGAGATGTAATTGATGATTGTAATCATCTCAAGTGGCCTTAAGTAGCCTAATACAACTTGAGCATTCTCTAAGAAAAATATTCTCTTCCTATTCTTTCCTACAAGAACAGACTTCATTCTCAGTAAAGCAGCCTATGCTAATCTTGCTAAGCAACCTAATATGGCTAAGCAATTGTTTGCTAAAGGAGTGGTTGAAATAGAATACGGTAGAGTTTCTTGCAAAATCGGAGGAAATCTCATGCTTAAAATCAATAAATATAGGAAGTACCGTCACTACCTCGCTATAGTAGTTATGAACCAAGGTGGTGCCACTGACATTCTTGATGTCGAAGTTTACGAGGTTCGTCTCATTTTACCATAGTAAGAACATCATTTTTGGGCTTCATTCTCTGTTGCGGAGCCAGAATTTTCAGTTTATTGTCTGCTATATATATTCCGTTTCAATTTACGTGACACTTATTCTTTTTCAGTCAGTTTAAAAAAGAATGACATATTTCTATATTTATTAGTAATAATTTAACTTTAAATATCTCATTTTACTCTTAATGAGATTATTTATAGATGTACAAATATCTATGACTTATTTTAGACCACAAGTTTTAAAAGTTTTCCTTTCTTTCTTAAACTATGTCATAGTTTAACAAGCTTATAAGCAGGAGTGGAGCTAGAGTACATGTTAGGGGTTTAGCCGAACTCGGTGATTTTGATCCAAAGCCTATATTTATCTTAGGAATTTGAACATGCATGTATACATTATTAACTTAGAACTCAATAGCATAAAACGAATAGGAATCTCAAACTCATAATCTTCAAATATATCTTTTCCACACAAAATAAAGAGCAATTATTATACATGTTGATGCCGGAGGAAACAAAACAATGGTTATCAATGAGGAGGGCTTATGGAGCTGTGTTCCACCTGACAAGCCCACCAAGTGGTGATCTTAACGTGAGATTCCTCACAAGTGATGGTAATGAAATCAAATGGGTGCAGTCTAACAAGGATGTAATCCCTGCTGAATGGAAAGCTGGGATTACTATTGAGACAGACATTCAACTCTCTTAGACCAAAAAATATATAGAAGTATGATATAACATATATCTGTATCTAATGACTTATTAGTGCTACTTGGTGATGTCTCGGCAATCAGTTTACCGAATAAATTTTAGATTAGTCGCATATTAGGAATCACCCACCGTGTGCACAAGATGCTCAAATCGTTCTTCGTTCTCTAATATATAGCATAATGTTGTTTGGTTTAACGATCTTATTGAGTTATCATGGCTTATGTTCTTGTAATTTGTTCTCTAATAGAAGTAAAACATAATTAGTAATATGCAAAATGTGAGTAATCAAATGTGCTTTTATCACCTGTAGCCCAAGGATTTGAAACATCACATCTCTGTTCTTTCCACTACTGAAGTGGTTGTTATATTCACAAAAGAAACAACAGATTTTAAATACGTACAGTTATTAGATAGCTACATCCTGTTGGGACATATAATATTAACCATGTGTTTGAATATAGTATTTATTATAGAATAATTATTTATTCAATTTTTAATAAAGAGTTAAATAGATCATGTACTAGTATGTGTGTCCTTTACTTATATAGTAGATGATTTAGTGTATAGAATTTAGCTTATACACGGAAGATTAAATCATCTGTTCTTATAAGTATAAAGTTTATGTTCACAATCTAAACTGAAAATTAGACAAAGCCATCTGTATAATTGTAGCACAAGATTAAATATAATGTATCTTCATTATGGGAGCGGTATAGTTCCGTCTTCTTGTACTAGTACATTTTGTATGTATTGAATGGATCAAGTAGAGATAAGTGTTTTTGTACTGAATATATAAAACAAATTCTCTAGTTCATTAAATGTACTTATACTCTTAATCTTGATATAATTATTACGATCAATGTGATTTGTTCATTATTTTGATTTATGAAAAGGTACGACTCAATTGCGGGTCTATGTATTCTTGGTAAATTGGATTATGGCATAATACATTTGTGAAATAATAACTAGTTGATAGAATCCATGTCTCGACTTGAGCTTGATGATATGCCTTTATGAATGCTTATAAGTCTCATGTGAAAACCCTAGGTGGATTTTGTATGCGTCACATGATATAAGTTAAGCAGAAATATAAAGGATTTGATTAGTGAATGGATTAAATTGTCAGTAATTTAATTTAATTGATTGATATCTGTAATCTTAACATGGGGAGTTAAATAAGATTTAATGAAAGATTTCGAAATTAAACTGAGGAGTGCAATTACAGTTTTTTAGTGGAATAAATTGTAATTTATTGTGGTAGGATTAATTCATTCATATTCGAATTAATACCACAATTGGAAGCCTCGTTATTAAATCTGTGGCCCGTGCTATGCCTAATTATTCTTGGACTTGGAAAATAATATTCTTGAAGGAGCCGTTTGAACATGGTTTCAAACCATGCTTGGACATGCAATTTGGATATTTTAAGTTGTATTTTCTCTTACAGACATAAAAACTCCACAAGTTGTGAAAATTATCAAAACATTCCCAATTCTTATACAATCTTACCAAATGAGCAAGTCATAGTTCATAACAAAATTAATACACTACTAGAAGGCCTTTCGAAAAAATACATATCAATTGATCAAATTTTAGTTCAATAAAAACGAAAATTTAACATGAATAGTAATGTAACTACTCTTTAATATAATCCTCCCACATGGTGCGAACAATCTCTTCACGTCGAGCATGCATATTTAAATAATTGTTAAAAATATTTACCAACTTATGAGTCTTTTTTTTTTTACAAAATATAAACTTATGTGTCAAGTTTTATATTTAAATTTTTTGAAATCATGGTTTGAAACTCCAAATCATACCTTTTCGGATGACTTGGGGTTTCAAATCATGGTTTGAAACCATGAGATGAAATGCATGTCCAACGCTGGTTTCATCTCATAATTTCAAACCATGGTTTCAAACCGCATGTCCAAACACCTACTTGGAGAAAAGCAAGCCCACACATTTTGGATTAGGATTTGCCCCTTAAAACGTGGTTATATATAATGTGCTTTTCAACCCTAACAGATAGACTCTTTCCTGAGCATGATAAATATCCGGTTTTAATTCTTGACCTGTGGCGCACCACAAAAGAAAATGTTTTTGGCATAGCTTATGATTTTTGTCCATTATGACTTTTGCCTTGGCGTCTAACAGTAAGCAAATTTGTTTGCCAAGTTAATTTCAAGTTTTAACCTACGGTGGATGCAACTCTTGAACTGTGGCCTTATGCTATTATTTCTTGTTTGCTTAAGTGGATGGCTGTATAATTAGGTAGGCATAATTTCCTTTTGCGTGGGTATAGTCTTCCTCCTTATAAATGTGGATAATGATGTATAAAAATTAAGAATTTTATGATTAATAAATAATTATTATTACAGTGGATTATTTATGTGAAATCATAGGAAAATTCTTAAAGCTCTATACATGTGAGATTATATTAATACATGGACTGAGAATTTTGATTAATAAATAGGATCCATTAAAGTGGTCTATCTATTAGAGTCATTGAAATGTTCTTAATGTACCATGTATAAATTGTCCTTCATACGTGTACACTAGTAATTTTATCTAATGAAGATATTTTTCTTTAAAAACTAGTAACGCTTAATTAATTTATGAAAACAGATATCGAAGTTTTTTCCCGAAAGGGAGAAATATAATAACTTGAGTTCTCGGGTGTGTTAATCGAGAGGACAATTTGTTATAAGTAAGTGTGGTGTGTTGTACCCAAAGGAAGGACATTACACATGACTTGTGCTCATGGATAGTTAAAGAAAGAGAATAAAAATATAAATTAGATGATTTAATCCTTAACTCTGCCTAAAACAATTACTTTTCAAATTTAGTCATAGTTTGATGGTCATGAACTTCACTATCTTTGATTGACCTGAAATTTGATGGATCCATCGGAAACGACCTAGTAAGCAATATATAGTCACTGTTGCCTTGCAGTGAGCGATGTCATTTTTCGGCATTTCGAGGTCGTTTAGATGAGTTTTAGATACTTTGTCGGATTGAAACTTGATTTAAGTATGAAAATGTTATTCTTTATATTGGTTTTATTTATGTTGAGTCTGGAACATAATTACACATGATGATTTAACATGAATTGATATATGATAAGGATATAGATCAGATTATGCTTTACCTTCCCCAGACCTCACATTGTGGGATTCCACTGGGTATGTTGTTGTTGTTGTTGTTGCCTGAATCAGTTATTTTCCTAATTTGATCATAGAATTAGAGATCCGGAATATTACGAACTTTGATTGATTTGAAATTCGGTAGATTCACCGAAAACGACCCAGTAAGAAATACTACTGTATGTAATGATTCATATCGTTTTTCAGCGATTTGCGGTTGTTTATATGGTGTTTTGGGCATTTTTTCTTTTTCTGAAAATGAATTTTTAGAAAAAATAACTCGCCTATGATCTAGTAATGATAGAGATTTTTTTTTTTTATGATTTTCATGACTAAATACTAGTGAAATAATAAATTTATGTGTTGACTTTAGGTCTTCCTCCATATCGGATAGGTTTATTATGGGTTTTCACTAGGTATAATCACTAGTTATTAGTAACTGATATTAACTCTCAATCTGAGTTATATGTTGGATAAATGGAACTAGGGATAATGATATTCACTTGGCTTAAATTAAGAGTATACTCTCCATCTGAGCTAGCTCTGGTTTTAAATTTACTGGAGTGAATACCTGGCATCACATATATATATTTCATGAATTGTTCTTTTATATTGAAATTTGTTGTTCAAGATGCATGGATATCTATGTGATGTGTTTTGAATTTTATATGCAATGATTACATAAACATGCTAATTTCCAGAAAACAGCACTAACATTATGTAAATATATTTTGAAATTTTGTTCGTTGTTCTTGATTCGTGTATATTCGTACGCTAATGATGGTATGTGATAAGAATTATTGTACAAATGTATATATATATTTTAAGTCCTACTTTGGCTGGGGAAAAAAAAGGAAACATTTTTATCTAAATTGGTCATGGTTTCGGAATTCTATTTTTGGATGAACTCCGATTGACCTGAAATTTGGTATGTTCATCGGAAACGACCCACTGAGCAAGGCTCATGACCTAGGCCCTTTTGTGGCCATTAGGGGTCGTTTAGATGGATTTTTGGGCATTTTTCTATTTTCTGGAAATTTTTTGTTAAATTAAATTTTATTTCTTCAAACAGTAGTGGTAAGGTTCATTCTCTATGGTCTCCATTGTATATAACAGTGATATAATGAGTTCTCTATGGTCTCTATTGTATATAACAGTGAATTAATGAGTTTGTATGTTCAATTACTGTGCTTCAATCCCTAGTTAATTGATAGCTTATCTCGACTCTCCAACTAAATTACACGTTGGCTCAATGGAACTAGGGTTTATTAAAAGTGATATTTACCTAACTTAAATTAGCAGTTTACTCTCCATCTGAGTTGGTTCTGTTTTAATTTATGGGGTGAATTATCTGGCATGACTCATATAGTTTGCATGAATAGTTAAGTTTCCCTATCAAGTCTAGCTATTCAATATGCATGGTTGTATGTCTGATGTGTGTTTTGAATTTTATTATTCTTACTACATAACTAATGATCTATTTAATGATTATATCTCAAATTCTCAATAGACTTTATCCAGCCCACTTACAACTAGTCAGGAACTTCGCCTGATAGAGATAAGACATTAATTTATAGAATGCATTATATGTAACTTCTGTTAGAAAGAATTTATTTTCAGTTTCTAACCAAACAAGAGATGGATAGTTAGTTTATTTTTCTTGTAACTCTTGTGTTATTGAGTTTGATAAACATTTTATCTCTTGTGGTACATTAATGCGTGGACACTTTAAATTAATATCTCTTCTGAACAGAATAATGTTAATCTGCCTCATAAGAGAATTTTCTTTCGTGAATTGAATGAACTTATCTATGGCACTTGCGTCTAGGTCATTTTAATCTGAATAGAATTTCGAAGTTGGTCAAAGGATGAACTTTTGAGGTTCATTGAAAGTAGAGGGACTACCAACTTATGAGTCCTATTTAGAAGGAAAATGACTGAGGGACCTTTTCTCTTAAAAGGAAATAAAGTTAATGATAAGTTAAGTTAATTTGTGGTATAATGAACTTCAAGGCAAGAGGTGATTATGAGTATTCTATGACATTCATAGAAGATTATTCATGATATGAATATATTTACTTGATGCTCTATAGGTCCGAATGCTTTGAAAATTTCAAGGTATTTAAGGCGAAAATAAAAAGCGTCAGGGAAATATATTAAGTCACTGCGATTTGATCGTAGCGGCGAGTACCTCTTTACAGAGTTCATTAGTTACTTATTAAATAGAGGGATTGCATTTCAATTGTCTACACCAAGTATTCTACAATAGATTGGTGTGGACCAAAGAAATATGACTCTTTTGAAGGTGGTAAGATTAATGATATAGACTCAGGAATATGAACGAAAGGAAGTTTATTTACTGTCCTAAAAGAAAATAAGGTAATTATTAATACAAATGCCAGATTTTTAGAAAAAGTACTATTTAATAAAACAAGTTCCTAGAAGTAAACTAACTAGTTTTATAGGAACTAAGCAAAGAAATAGCAAATGAGCCATCTAAAAATTCAGAAGTTCAAGAACATCTAACCGACAAATCAGGGTTGACGTTCCATTGGATTTAAGTAGTGGGAGAAACGTTAATAGGCGTAAGGAAATTCACTACCTTTAACTAGTGGCAGTGATGCTGAGCAAATAACATTATATGAAGTCGTTAATATTTCAATACTGAAAGACAATGAAGATAGTATTAATACTCGGGAATATGATAGTGTGACTATAATAGTAGTAGTCCTTAGTCATAGTGGGAGAACAATAATCAAGATCGGTTCGGTGTATATGTTATACCCCATTTAAACGGGTTAAAGTAGGAGTACAACGTATTGGTGATCCCTATTCGTTTTATTTTAAGGAGTCGCCACCTAATTAATTTAATGGTGAATTAGGACACCTAATTTATTAACTAAGGTAAAACCTAACTAAACCTCCGTTAATGGTCTGCTTAATTAGCGTGATTCCAGGTAAGGGTTCTAGATTATCCTAAAGGGAAGGGATTAGGCATCCTTTAGAATCCGTTAACTACGGTTACCGTCCAAACTTAGGTTAATTAATTAGGGCTAAAGACGCAAATATAATATTTAAATTTTAAGAAAACGGCTTGTAAATGTTGCTAAGGTTTTAAAGGAAAATATAATAATGCTATTTAAAATAATACTTATAAATATTGCTAAGGCTTTAAGTAAAAATGCTATTTAGAATAAGACTTGTAGAAAATATAATAATTTGCATAAAAGGAGAGTTCAAATGCCATTTAAAATAAAATTTATAAATGTTGCTAAGGCTCTAAATAATAACGTTATTTAAAATAAGATTTGCATAAAATATAATAATTTGCATATAAGTAGAAGAAAATGTGGGTTTGTGCAGCGTTTTAATAAATATTTGAGACATCTCAAGTGGCGAGGTATTAATTGATTTTTGCGATTTAGGAGTATAAACAAAATACAAAAATAGCTAATGTGAATTTTCTTTATCCTTTTTTTATTTTTTATTAACTATGCACAGTTAAAAATATGCGTGATTGATTCAAACTTGAAGAGTTATTTATAAATATACTTGAGCCTATTACTAAAACTAAACCCCACTAATTCTGTTAAGGTTCATTCTAGCTAAGGAAACAAACAAAGTAAAGTATTGGTTGCACAAATACAAAATCAAATGCATAAAACAAAATAAAATAAAGGAGCAAATGATATTAAATGGGCTCAGCCCATTTTAGGACTGTTGATCGTGCTGCTGTTGGTGAGCCCATTTTTTAAAAGACTGCTGCGATCTGTTCTGCCATTGGGCTTTAGCCCAGAATTCCTTTCTTTTTTATATATATGCTGCGGATGGGCTGGACACGAGAGAGATCATGTTGGGCTTTAGCCCAACACCGAATGCGGGAGAAGACGAGTCCTTTGGACTCGTATGCGATGGTCATGCATAAAATGAAAGGAAAAGGATTAGTATATAATAAAAGACTAAGGCCCAAATAAAGGAACTAAGTATACGGCTTGAATTAGCACACAACACAATAAAAGGACACTTAGAGAAAATGTTCAAGCCCTAAACGAGAGCTAGCAGCCGAAGCTAACAACATATAAAACAGATAAAATGGGCAGTGAGGCCCAGATACCAAACAAAACAGTCAAATAAAAATAGATGCAAGCCCAATTAAGATGATAGCCGTCACAAGGATGAGGCAGGCCCAAAAACATGTCAGAAATACAAAAGAAACAGTGAAATAGGCCCAAAAACAATAGGGCAGTTCCAGTTTTCAGAATAAGTAACTTATGTATATATTACGTATATTCGAGTATATTTCGCGTATACACATTCGTAAGGATGTCTAGATGGTTAGTATTGGAAGGCTTTCGCCGCCGTCTTCCCGATGTTGCACAAGTTCCAAGGGATTTCATGAATCCCAGGCATAGCTAACACCGGGGAGGGTTCAAGCTTGATCCATAATGACCACTCTAACCTCCCCATAAACGTATTAACTAAGATATACTGGTCATATACAATATATACATAATCACACAGTATACTTGCAATGGACAGCCATACAAGAATAAAAAAAGGTACAGAATCAACATCACATTCATGAAATCTTCCTATAGCATAATGATGGCATGAAGTGAATTTCAGTTCAGGTCAAGTTTTCCAGAACGAGTGCAGTGTCTTTTTTCTTTTTTTTAAAACGAAAAAGAGGCAGCAACTAATTTTCCCAAAATGCAACAGCTTGAGAACACTTCAAGGTACAACAACCCAAAAATGCCATAACATTGAGCACAGCTAGACTGGTCCATTTAAGACTTAAGCATATAAATATGGTTGATACAAGTAGAAGGGGACAGAAAGCACACTTATAGGATAGCCTCACATGCCAAAACTAAACCCTTGTAACAGGCAAACAAGTGATATATGGTTTGATCCAATGGAAAGTATGCAGTGTAGTCAAGCAATTTGGAAACTTAGATAGGCACAGCTAATCATCATGAGGATGCAAATCAGCATTTAGACAATTTTAGACATGCATTCTAATCAATACAGAATATTCACAAGCCAATTTTTGGCTCAACTAACCACAGAGAAAACAGAGTTTGTAGACAAGTTTGCTGAAATGCATGATTAATCATACAAGGTAATCAGAGGGACTTTTAAAATAAGCAAACCTAGTTAGATTAAGGTTGATTAAGATTAAGCACATGTATGGCAAGACAAGCATCAATCATTGTCACTAAACACTGAAACTCTAGATTAAACACATAACTAATTTAGACATTTTTACACACATAATTCAAATGGCACTTAGTACAACATTAAACTGAATCCGGATAGCCCAGATATTACCAACATTTGAGCTCATGTTTACAGCTTAACATCATGTGCCATTATCACTTAACCAAACTTCAAGTTTAATCTTAAATGAGACAAAACATAGAGTTTTACTTAACCAAACAAGTTTAATCAGCTTATCCCTTAGCAAAGAAAACAGATTCTATACTAGTCACATGATGGCTCACAACCCCTTTAACTATCGTTAATCCAACATACATAAATTACCAGTAATATATACACTACTATCGACCACTAGGCATGCAATACAGTTTGCAATAATGAATTTAATAACACAAGCAAAGTTTTACGGGAAACATACTATCTAACATGGCCTAAGAGCTACTGATACCATATTCTTTGCATAATAGGGGTTGATTTATCAAGCCAAAATAATAGAGAGATGCAGCTAACCAAGACTTTAAACTAATCAACATATGGAACATAAGCTAAAACAGGCATAATGCTGATTAAACTAATCATTTACCATGCTTAAATCAAAGACCTAAACTGATATTAGCATGTAAATGGGAATTAAACTGCTCTTTAAACATGACTAAAATTAACAATTAGGACAACATAACCAAACACAGCTAGCACTTAACACACATCTGCCTAATTTATACTAACGATTGTCATAACTAATCAACTTAACACATATAAACAAAACACAAATAAAAGGCTAAAATATGCTAAAAGAGGGAAGTTTACTGACCTTCTTCGGGTGCAGCGAACAGGGGCCGGGGGTTTCGATATACCCTCGAACACTTCAAATCTCCGAGTTTGCGTAGACTCGGATGCGAAACAGTAACAGAAGCAAAAAATGAGAAGTAAAAATGAATCAACACTTCGAATATTAAGAAAACAGTGGGCTAATATTTTTAGGGAGGTTCAAGGCGACTGGAAAAACTTTAATTTTTAGGGAATTTCTGCGGCTAAAAGACTTATATTTTCAGGGGGGTTCCAGGCGACTCAAAACTCGCCTTTTTTAAGGAATTTCCGCGACTCCGGAACCTCCCTCAATGACTTCCAGAAATGATTATTTATAGCGGGATTTCTAAGGTTTGCCTCGGGTTCTAAAAGAAGAAATTGGGCGGGATTTAAGTTGAATCTTTTTCAAACACAAAACGTTAGAACTCTTCTGTCATCGATTAGAAACAGACGAAATAAAGAGACAAAAATCCATTAAATTTGTACTGCAAAAATGAAAAAGAACTGGTAAGGAAACGATTTGAAATCAACAAGCAGCCAAAACTCATTAAGGATTTCAGATTGAAGCAGAGGGGAAAGAAGAAGAAAACAAAATCTTACCCTTCTTTCAACGGTTGAATCCGGATAGGGGGAAGGACGAACCATTAATGTCCTTCCCCAAAATGACCATGCATGGTCTGATAGAGGTGAAAGGCGACTGTAATTTTACCCTGTCCGTTGACGAAGAGGGAGAGGAAGAGAAGAGAAAGGGAAAGAGAGAGAAGAGGGGGTGCGGCGGGTCTAGGTAGGGTTTAGGTTAGTGAATCACTTAGGAAGCGAAATGGGCCGGGTAGGTTAGCGGGTAGTGGGCTGGGTCGGATGAATTAGGCCTTAGCCCAAATAGTTTTAGGGTTTAATTATGGACTGGTCCAAAAAGGTTTGTGGGTTAATTGGGACGGATGGGCCCAAAATTTGGCTGAATGAAAGAAACAATTTGGGCTTCTAAATCTGCATAAAAGATCTATTTTAATAAAAATATTACCTATTATAAAAGTATGTATTTATCAGTTCTCGGATAAAAATAAAATTATATGACGTCATAATGGTCGTGCGATAATATCAGTAAATAAACGCTATTATTTAACTGCGCCAAATAAATGCGATGCGTGTGCATAAGATGGTAAAAATGCTGAAATGATTATAATGCAAATCATACTAATACTGGTAATAAAATAATAATAATAATAATAATAATAATAATAATAATAATGATGATGATGATGATGATGGTAGTAGTAACAGTAATAAAATAAAAGATAATAATAGTAGTGACTACAACAGGCTAATGAAACGTCGGTATTAATAAAAGTTAATAATTATAGTAAAATATAAATAATTATATCTTAAGTTGCCAAAAATATTAGAAGCGTAAATAAATATTTTGGGGAAGGCGGGACAAAATTGGGTGTCAACAGTATACTCTTGGGATAGTTTCATGATAGGATCCTGAAACGAAATACACTTTTGGGGGAGTTTCATGATAGGATTCCTGAAGATCTTAGTATAGAATCGGCCAGTTACGACGAAGCACTACTAGATGAGGTTGCATCACAAAACAACTTCGCAAGTTTTTTTGCAAAGAGCTTATTGGCTAAGACTTTTGGTAGTTGTGCAAAAGGAATACATGTGAAAGTTGTGAATGCATGGTTAAAAGTCTAAGTGGAAGATTGTTGGGGTATGTACCATTAACCATTCGTTTAGATATGGTATATTCTAACAATTGTCATGGTTAAAAACCTAAGTGGGAGATTGTTGGGATATATACTATTAATCATGTGTTTGGATATAGTATTTATTATAGAAAAATTATTTATTCAATTTTTAATAAAGAGTTAAATAGATCATGAACTAGTATGTGTGTCCTTTACTTATATAGTAGATAATTTAGTGTATAGAGTTTAGCTTATACACGGAAGATTAAATCATCGATTCTTATAAGTATAAAGTTTATGTTCACAATCTAATCTAAGATGGAAATTGGACAAAGCCATCGGTATGATTGTAGCACAAGATTAAATATAATGTATCTTCATTATGGGAGCGGTATAGTTCCGTCTTCTTGTACTAGTACATTTTGTGTGTAATGAACAGACCAAGTAGAGATAAGTGTTTTGTACTGAATATATAAAACAAATTCTCTAGTTCATTAAATGTACTTATACTCTTAATCTTGATATAATTATTACGATCAATGTAATTTGTTCATTATTTTGATTTATTAAAAGGTACGACTCAATTGCGGGTCTATGTATTCCTGATAAATTGGATAATGGCAAAATACATTTGTGAAATAATAATTAGTTGATAGAATCCATGTCTTGACTTTGAGATTGATGATACACCTTTATGAATTCTTATAAGTCTCATATGAAAACCCTACAGGTGGATTTTGTATCCGTCACATGATATAAGTTAAGCAGAAATATAAAGGATTTGATTAGTCAATGGATTAAATTGTCAGTAATTTAATTTAATTGATTGGTATATGCAATCTTAACAACAACAACAACAACAACAACCCAGTGAAATCCCACATCGTGGGGTCTGGGGAGGGTAGAGTGTACGCAGACCTTACTCCTACCAAGGTAGGACGGCTGTTTCCGAAAGTATATGCAATCTTAACATGGGAGTTAAAATTTAAAGAAAGATTTCGAAATTAAACTAAGGGGTTTAATTACAGTTTTTTAGTGGAATAAATTATAATTTATTGTGGTAGGATTAATTCATATTCCGAATTAATACCACAATTGGAAGCCTCGTTATTAAATCTGTGGTCCCTGCTATGCCTAATTATTCTTGGACTTGGAAAATAATATTCTTGGGGAAAAGCAAGCCGACACGTTTTGGACTAGGGTTTGCACCCTAAAACGTGGTTATATATAGTGTGCTTTCAGCCCTAACATAGAGACTCTTTCCTGAGCCGTAATGCTTGCCCACACAAGTATTCACTGTCCAGAGGCTAGTTAGGTTATATAGCAGAATACTGCAGGCCGTGGAACTGAAGGATGATCCTGTGGATGGTTTTTGCTCATGCTAGATATTCGTGGTAGCATTCACGCTTCAAGAGATAAGTATCTATTTTATGTTTGATTAAAATCTTTATTATGTGTTGTCTATATTACATGCAAGTTCGATCCTGGCTATTTGCTTCGGCTGTTTATGCATGTATTCCATCACATCCTTCATGTATATTGATTCCATAAATATGGTCTTTGCATTTGATATTTGTTTGAGTATACCATCTTCCACTAACAAGGAGTGGATTCTACACCTTTTTTGAAAATAAATTTCCCTTGATGTCACATTCCGTGTTTATTTCACTTGGAAGTAATACTCCTACATTTTATAATGATCTAAGACTTTAATTTCGAACCAAAGTAGAAAAGGGTCTAACTTTTTCGGCAACGGCCAAAGCATGAGGTCACCTAAGAATGAAGACAGACACATTTAGAAAATGTAAGGTAAGATTTTCTTGTGTTAGAGTTCCACTTGGTCGGAGAATGGACTGGTGGTCTGTTTATATGGATTTGGGAGATCCTCTCCTCGTGAGATAGTTTGTGGGGTGAGTTAGAATCAAGTGTCATAGCTTTACATGGTATCAGAGTTAAGTCTATCCTTGTTTAGGCTTCCTGCCGACGCTCCAATTGGGCCCGGGTGTTAGAGTAGGTTAGAGTCCAACACTGGTTGGGGAATTGACTGAGTGCAGAGGCGGATCCAGAATTTGGAGGTTCCGGGTGCCACTGTGCTGTAAATGTAGACGTATTGTAATTTACACGGTCCAATTAATAGAGTAATTAAACATTTGATCAGTTTTATCAACTTTGAATTGCGGTTCGGGTTATTTGTCTTTTCGATTTACGTAGACAAATATTTCCAAATATTATATAGAAAAAATTACGCTCAGATAGGTACATCAACTCAAGCTTGCAAGCATAATTTCTACTATAACATAAACAATAAAAATAAATCTTTTTTAAATCAGTGTGAACCAAGACCCAACATACCCTTTTCTTTTCCATTTTGTTAAACCATTTAAATAAAATAAAATAACACGTAAATCTGTTTATATGGACTTGGGCAATTCTCTCTTCATGAGCTAGTTTTTGAGGTTGAGTTAGGCTCAAGTGTCATATCTTTACATCTTTAAACAACTCAGTAGGTAAGCACCCCCCGCCTATAATCCCAGAGTCGTGGGTTCGAGTCACCAAAGGAGCAATAACTCTAACAAAGGGAATCAAAGGGGAGGGAATAAAAAAAAACTCAGTACTGATAAGAAGAAAGAATCCAACTTATAGTTCGGTTATGTTTGCGACTGCACGAGGAGTGATCCCTCTCTTATTTTCCCTTTTTTGTTGATAAGAAAGGAGACAATAAGCCCGTTAACATTGAAGCTTCCGCTTTTGGCAATTGTTAGACCTTTCCGTATCTCTCTTTGTACTCTTTTCGTATCTCTCTTTTCAATCTTTTCTTTCTTTAGTTTCTTTCTTAAGTAGCTTATTAGCTTGAAAGCTTTCCTTGCCTTTAAGGCTTTACCGGAAACATGAATATTTTACAAGGAATATGGAAGAAGAAATAAAAGGGGAAGAGGGTGGTGAGGTAGTATGTCAAATGACGTCCAGCTCACTCATATGTCAGACCATGTGGGATTTTAATAGCCATGGTGGAGCACTGTTCACTACTGGAAATAAAGCTTTTCCCTCCGATAAATCAGTGGGAAATTCGTGTGAAAACAAGATTTTTTCACCTCATTCCCACTGAACCAGCTCACTGGGAAAACGCATGTTAGGAAACAGGTTCCTATAACGCTGGGAAACTTTCTAATTTTTTTCGTATGGAAACACTATTATTTTTTCTTTTCTCACTGATTCAATTAAAATATCGGGGGGAATAGCCATTGAAGATTTTTAGTGAGAAGTTTCAGTGAGAAAATGGTGATTTTCTAGTAGTGTTTAGATATAGGTGTATTTTTATTACTTTGCTAACGACAGGGGTGATTTTGTCCGGATAGTATAATGGAGGTTAGATATAGACAATAATTGAAAGTAGAGAGGTAAATATGACCCCTTATTCTTGTTAGAATAAATAATCCAACCCATTAGGGGTGTCTCAATAAAATATGTGGCCTAAAGTCAAAATTTAAAAAGAGGTCTTAAATTTATTTAACAAACTTTATATAGTTTATTTGATGCTTATTCTCATAGCTTCTTAAAATGCATGACAGTTAATTATATTTTGATAGAAATATTTTTTTTAATGTCTGATCAATTAGTGTAATCTGTCTTGAGACATTATTGATTTTAGGTAAGTTCTTACTGATTTTACTTTCTTTCTTTTTTTTCTATTGAGGAGATTGTTATAGAAACTTTTCAAATTATTCTATAAGACAGAGAAACATTTAAAAAAGAATTAAGACTTTACCTGATTTAATATGCTAATAAGATATCAACGTTTACTTGAATAACTTCCCCTGTTACTTTTAATTCCAAAAATAAGTTAAAACCGTCAATTTTATAGTGATTATTATGTCTTAGAAGCCATTCAAAGTTAAGATAATACATTTTCAGATTTAATGGTTTATTTTTCAAAAGTCGCAAAAGCTGAATTGCCCAGAAAAACAAAAAGAGGAAAACAATTTTGGAGAAGAGATAATACTTTTTCGTGTAGGATAACTTATCACAAACACAACTCATTTTATAGGCAAACTGTTGGAGATGTTATTACAAGCAGAATTATGGGGCGTCATAGAATTGTTACAACATTCAAAATGACTGTTACAGATGATTAAAGTCAATTGTCACAAAGGATTAATTCTGCTGGAGCTTTTAGATAGAATTTCTTTTGAAATGTATCTAGACATATTCTTGTAATCATTTATTTGGACACTTTTCTAGTAGGCTAAAAAATATTAAAAATAGTTTTGAAAACCATATCTGGATTAGGCCTAACGTAAATCTTGTGCATGGGGGGAGGCAAATCTACTAGTTTTGCCTTCAAGCCCTTTTTCTCTATACACAAGACCACTCCCTTTTACCAGCTCTTTTCAAGCCCAAATAAGATCAATTCAATATAAATGAAAAAAGGAATTCGTCCTAATTAATGAGAGACTCTTGTCTTTCACATAATATAAAAAAAATAAAAAGAAAAAAAAATAAGAGAAGAAAAAGAACCCATACAAAATCTTTGACTTTAATTTGCATTACCAACTATTGATAAAAATACCAACATGTGCTACATAGATCGGGGTGAACTGTGATCTATGGCAAATTCGAAAAGTTCAACTGAATTCATTGTTTGTTGTTTGAATTATCAATGTATATACATACCATATTTAAATCCTATATATAATATAAAGTTAGGCATAAACAAGGTGATGTGACACCTTTCTATGGTCACCATTTCTATTTATCTTTTTTCTCCTTTTTTTTGAATTTTCCCCTTATTTTTTTAATTATTTAATTTTAAAAACTCATCTCCATAACTCACACCACTTTATCTTCATAAATTCTACTTTTAATTAGTACTAATAATATTCATAACTCCCAAGCCTTCTATATTTATAACCTCCAATTATTTAATGTGTAAATTTATGGCACCTAAAAATCACACCAATATATAAGTATTTCCATCCAAATAAATATGCATGTTTTGACCCATGTAAATTATTCTCTACCTTTGAAGTAAGTTTTCTTTCGGTTTTCCTGTTTTTGATATGTCTACGTTTTCCTTCATGTTTATGCTGTTAAAATTTTAGGTTTTCCTTTATGTTTGCTTGGTGCTTCATGTATTTTTTTTGTAAAATTCTTTCTTGATTTTGGCCGATTGTAGCAAATCAAATTTGCATGTTTAAAAAAATGATTTCGATTTTCCTCTTTCTTTCCTTTTGTATTTTTTTAATGAATTTGATTACCTTATATTAACGATAATATAGTCTTTTCCCTTCTCAATTCTTAAACATGAAGAAAAACGTTTGTTTTTTTTGTACTTTTTAAAGAATTTGATTATCTTATGTCAATATATAGTTTTCCATCTTCAATTCATATATCTAAAGTTTTCATTTTCTTAGTTAATTCTTAATTTCTTTTGATTTTTTTCTTTATCGGCGAGGTTAAATAACTTTTTATGTCTCTAACTAGGGTGTTTCGAAAGTGGAAGCACCGGAAAAAAGTCATATATGTAAAATTAGTTTGTAGTTCATAGAATGCAATTTAATTCATAAGAAAGTTACTTAATTACAGATTAAGTAATTAACTCGGGCCCCAATGCGGGTACCGGACACCGGATGGGAAACCAAAAAAAAAACCAAAAAAAAAAAAAATACAGATATGAAAAACTACAGTACTCAAGTATTTTGTTTTTAATTTATTGTTCATAAAAGTCTTCAAAGTTTTTAGATTTTCATTGTCACGACCCAATTCGCGAGTCGTGGTGGCACCTACACTGTCCCTCCGAGTAGGCGAACCACATTACTATTAACAAGTTAAATAAGCGGAAAATTGAATAAGAACAAGATATCAAGTCTTAAATACATATCATAACTAGAAATGTCACGACAACCCCAAAACATGGTCAAAGGGTACAAGAGCGCTAACATAGTACGGAATAGAAGTCTGAAAATACCCGAAGGCTACATATTGTCTGTCGAATACAAAAGCAGAAATAAATAGAGGTCCTTCAGGGGCCACGGATGACCAAGTAGCTCACCCTGAATGACTGAAAGATGTCACCCTCGCGTATCAGCCACGGGGTGTAGAACTGGAACCTGGATCGTACTCCACACTCAACAAAAAGTGCAGCAAGAGTAGTATCAGTACAACACTAGTACCGGTAAGCATCATAGGCCGACAATGATTAGATAACGCATGAAGAAGTTGAAACCAACAAGTAGCACATAGAGCAAACAGGTATAGTCACGTATCATATACAAGTAAAGTGTAATGAAATATTGAAATCAACCAAGACAGCTTTAGTTCGCCAAATGACCAGTCAAATATATGAGTGGATGGATGCAATGCAATGCAACAGTCTCCTCTCTCAGTCCACTCTCGTACACACATGCTAAGGGCATTGCCTCAAAGCCATGACCCATGGGGGACCCGCGAAGTCCATGTACCGCTCGTGCTCTCCGGCAGAAACCTCAGAGGCTATTAATCGCTCTCAATCTCCGGCAAGGACCTCGGAGTCTCTCTGTCACTCACAATCTCCAGCAAAGACCTCTGAGTCTCTCAATCACTCACCTCACCAATCATCACAATAATAATATGGAAAGCATGTCATGCATGATATTAGTCTCAACAATACCACTAATACAAAATCAACAAGTACAAATCATACTACTGTCCACTGTTCAATTATCAATATTACCATTCCTTTTTATGTGATGAGTGAGCTAGTATGTGACGAAGATACAAACAGGTGATAACAACAGAAAATAACACATTTGGCGACAAGCCAACAGCTGACAGAACCAACCTAATTAGAATTCATCTGCACTTCATGCCCGAAGGCCTAACATGCTATCTCCGTCAATTTCTACAACTACATACGATTTTCTAATCAGAGTCTAACTAAAGTAGACTGTAACCTACCTCAATGCCAAGCGGGTGCCACAAACAATCAAACTAATGTCTTCCCTTTGCGTAGAGCCTCTGAACGATCAAAATCTATAAAATATGCGATCTACGTTAGAATACGAATCTAAGGACACACATATTGCTATATTTATATTCGAAACCCAAAAACGCACCCCAAAAATTGGCCTTGGGCCCACAAGGGAAAGATTGGAATTTTATTGAAAAATAATTTCACTCATTATCTAAGGATCATATATTTTTAAAATTGGTCAATTTCATCCATGAATGGACTCTCAAATCATTAATTCTCCTTTCTTATGACTAGGACTCGAAACCTCTAATTTTCTCAAAATCTTAATTATCAATTTCATATACCTAATATAATAAACCGTCATACCAAAATCCCAAAATAATAATAATAATGTTGGTAGAGTATAAATAACAAAAGGAAAGAAAAGAAAAAAAAATCCAAAAGTAGTCATTATTGCAGTAAGAAATTTGCACAGAAGAAGCAAATTCCACTCCTTGAAATCGATTTTATAATCAATCCTACAATCTCTATCATCATGTGGTCCTCCTCTAGTTATTAGGGTAATCCTTGACTTCCAATAACTTCTTGCCAACACAACCATACTAAACTAAACTTTTCGCAACATACTTTCTTGTAAGAGTATATAAAAGTTAATTGTACTATACCTGATTGCCTTTGTATTTGGTGGAAATAAAATAAAACTTCACTGCTCCTTCAACATTAACTGACAATGCTCCTTCTGTTCATCCTTTTTCTCCCCTCTAGGTTAGAAATAAGTGAATAATTTTTTCTTCTATTTTTTCCTCTTTCTTTTGGAATATAACGTGCACAGATAAAAAGGGTTGTGGGCTTGGCCTACTTACTTACTTAACTAATTCATGCACCATTTCATATATTAAAATCATATAAATAAATACAATATAGTCTCATACCCTTTTCGTAGTTTTAAAGTGCTAAACGACCAAACGGGTCGTTACATCAGATACCAATCAAACAATCGCTCGTCCTCGAGCGACAAGGGTAAAGGTCGAGAAAAGAAAGTACCTGAACTGTCGAACAACTGAGGATATCTACTCCGCATATCCGTCTCGGTCTCCCAAGTGGCCTCCTCAACCGGACTGTGCTTCCACTGCACCTTGACTGAAGCAATTTCCTTGGACCTCAACTTTCTCACTTGCCTATCCAAGATTGCTACCGGCTCTTCCTCGAAGGACAGATTCTGATCATATAATACTGAATCCCACCTAATGATATAAGACCCGTCTGAATGGTACTTCTTCAACATGGAAACATGGAATACCGGATGAACACCTGCCAAACCTGGTGGAAAAGCTAACTCATATGCCACCTCACCAACACGACGAAGAATCTCAAAAGGGCCAATAAACCTGGGGCTCAACTTGCCCTTCTTCCTGAACCGCATTACACCCTTCATGGGTGAAACCTTCAATAGGACCTGCTCACCAACCATGAACTCTGTATCACGAACCTTCCGGTCCGCATACTCCTTTTGCCTACTCTGAGCTGCCAGAAGCTTTTCCTGAATAAGCTTTACCTTGTCCAAAGACTCCCTCAGCAGATCTATACCCCAAGGTCGAACCTCAAAAGCATCAAACCATCCAATAGGAGAACGACACCTCCTACCATATAAAGCCTCGAATGGCGCCATGTCAATACTGGAATGGTAGCTATTGTTGTACGCGAACTCTGCCAAGGGTAAGAATTTGTCCCAATGACCACCAAAATTAATAACACAAGCCCTCAACATATCCTCAAGCACCTGAATAGTCCTCTCGGACTGACCATTTGTCTGCGGGTGGAACGCGGTGCTAAGATCTAACTGAGTTCCCAATTCCTTCTGCAAAGTCCTCCAGAAATGGGAAGTAAACTGAGTGCCTCTGTCGGAAATGATGGAAATAGGAACCCCGTGCAATCGCACTATCTCTCGGATGTAGATCCTGGCTAACTTCTCCGCGTTATAAGTAGTCTGAACCGGAATGAAGTGCGCGGACTTAGTCAACCTATCCACGATAACCCAAATCGAATCAAACTTGCCCAGAGTCTTCGGAAGACCAACCACGAAATCCATAGCGATCCTTTCCCATTTCCATTCGGGAATAGGCATCCTCTGAAGCACACCACCTGATCTTTGCTGCTCATACTTAACCTGCCGGCAATTCGAACACTGAGCAACAAAATCCACAATGTCTCTCTTTATTGTACCCCACCAATAGTGTTGCCTCAAGTCACGATACATCTTTGTTGCTCCTGGATGAATGGAGTATCTGGAACTATGAGCCTCTTTCAAGATCAACGGAATCAAATCACCAACTCTCGGAACGCAAATGCGCCCCTTAATCCTCAAAACACCCTCATCATCAAGAATAGCCTCTTTGGCTTCTCCACTTAGCACTTTATCCCGAATCTTGCACAATTTCACATCCTCAAACTGCTGGGCCCTAATCTGCTCTAAAAGAGACGACCTCGCCTCCACACGAGCTAGAACCTTACCAGGTTCTGAAATATCGAGCCTCACCATACTATTAGCCAAACACTGAACCTCCATAGTTAAAGGACGCTCTCCCATAATCAAACGCGCCAAGCTGCCCATACTCACTGCCTTTCGGCTCAACGCATCAGCTACCACATTAGCTTTTCCCGGATGATAAAGGATAGTAATATCATAATCCTTGAGTAACTCCATCCATCTACGTTGCCTCGAGTTCAAATCTCTCTGACTAAACACATGTTGAAGGCTACGATGATCTGTGAAGACCTCACAATGAACTTCATACAAGTAATGCCTCCAAATCTTCAAAGTGAAGACTACTGCAGCCAACTCCAAGTCCTGAGTGGGGTAGTTCTTCTCGTGAACCTTCAACTATCTCGAAGCATACGCGATCACCTTACCCTCTTACGTCAACACACATCCCAAGCCAATGCGTGAAGCATCACAATAAACAGTAAAGTCCTTTCCCTCCACTGGTAAAGCCAAAATCGGGGCTGAAGTCAATAAAGCCTTAAGCTTTTGAAAGCTCTCCTCACACTCATCGGACCACTGGAAAGGCACATTTTTTTGAGTCAACCTAGTCAAATGCGAAGCAATAGATGAAAATCCCTTCACAAATCGGCGATAATAACCCGCAAGGCCTACGAAGCTCCGAATCTCAGTCACCGAAGTAGGCTTGGCCCAATCTCTAACCGCCTCGATCTTTTTGGGATCAACCATAATCCCATCCTTGGACACAACATGTCCCAAAAATGCTACGGAACTGAGCCAGAACTCACACTTGGAAAACTTGGCATACAATTTCTTCTCCTTCAACGGGCCAAGCACGATCCTCAGATGCTTCTCATGATCTTCCTTACTTCGAGAGTACACCAGGATGTCATCAATAAACACGATCACAAACAAATCCAAGTAAGGCTTGAAGATCCCATTCATCAAATTCATGAAGGTTGCAGGGGCGTTAGTAAGCCCGAAGGACATCACCAAGAACTCATAATGACCATAACGGGTCCTGAAAGCGATCTTCGGAACATCCTCCGCTCGAATCTTCAACTGATGATAGCCTGACCTTAAATCAATCTTAGAAAAGATCGACGCACCCTGAAGCTGATCAAATAAGTCATCAATGCGGGGTATTGGATACTTATTTCTGATTGTAACCTTGTTTAATTGCCGATAATCGATACACATTCGCATGGTACCATCTTTCTTCTTCACGAACAGAACGGGAGCACCCCAAGGAGAAATACTGGGTCTAATAAATCCTTTTCTCAACAAGTCTTGCAACTGCTCCTTCAACTCTGCCGGAGCCATCCGATAGGGTGGAATAGAAATAGGTCGGGTGCCTGGCTCCAAGTCAATGCAAAAGCCAATATCTCGATCAGGCGGCATACCAGGCAAATCTGTAGGGAAAACCTCTGAGAACTCACAAACAACTGGCACTGACTCTACGGAAGGAGTATCCACACTAGTATCCCGAATATGAGCCAAATATGCTAAACATCCCTTATCCACTAACTTCTTTGCCCGAAGAAATGATATGATCTTCTTAGGTGCTGGACTAGGAGTACCCTTCCACTCTAACCGTGGAATACTTGGCATGGCCAACGTGACTGTCTTGGCATGACAGTCTAAAATAGCATGATAAGGAGATAACCAGTCCATGCCCAAAATAATATCAAAGTCCACCATATTCAAAATAACCAAGTCTACCCAAGTATCATACCCCATAAACGTGACCACACAAGACCTATAGACCTGATCTACTATCACAGAATCTCTGACGGGAGTAGAGACTCGAATAGGTACATCAAGCATATCACAAAGCATATCCAGACCCGTAGAGCAATAGGTGGACATATAAGAGAAAGCAAGCGGAAAATTGAATAACAATAAGTTATCAAGTCTTAAATACTCATCATAACTAGAAATGTCACGACAACCCCAAAATCTGGTCAAAGGGCACAAGAGCGCTAACATAGCCTGGAATAAAAGTCTGAAAATACCCGAAGGCTACATACTGTCTGTCGAACAAACAAAATAGAATTAAATAAGAGGGTCCTTCAGGGGCCACGGGTGACCAAGTAGCTCACCCTGAATGATCGAAAGATGTCACCCTCGCGTATCAGCCACGGGGCGTAGAACTGGAGCCTGGATCGTACTCCACACTCAACAAAAAGTGCAGCAAGAGTAGTATCAGTACAACACTAGTACCGGTAAGCATCATAGGCCGACAATGATTAGATAACGCATGAAGAAGTTGAAACCAACAAGTAGCACATAGAGCAAACAGGTATAGTCACGTATCATATACAAGTAAAGTGTAATGAAATAATGAAATCAACCAAGACAGCTTTAGTTCGCCAAATGACCAGTCAAATATATGAGTGGATGGATGCAATGCAATGCAACAGTCTCCTCTCTCAGTCCACTCTCGTACACACATGCTAAGGGCAGTGCCTCCAAGCCATGACCCATGGGGGAACCGCGAAGTCCATGTACAGCTCGTGCTCTCCGGCAGAAACCTCGGAGGCTATTAATCACTCTCAATCTCCGGCAAGGACCTCGGAGTCTCTCTGTCACTCACAATCTCCAGCAAAGACCTCTGAGTCTCTCAATCACTCACCTCACCAATCATCACAATAATAATATGGAAAGCATGTCATGCATGATATCAGTCTCAACAATACCACTAATATAAAATTAACAAGTACAAATCATACTACTGTCCACTGTTCAATTATAAATATTACCATTCCTTTTTATGTGATGAGTGAGCTAGTATGTGACGGAGATACAAACAGTTGATAATCACAGAAAATAACACATTTGGCGACAAGCCAACAGCTGACAGAACCAACCTAATTAGAATTCATTTGCACTTCATGCCCGAAGGCCTAACATGCTATCCCCGTCAATTTCTACAAATACATATGATTTTCTAATCAGAGTCTAACTAAAGTAGACCGTAACCTACCTCAATGCCAAGCGGGTGCCACGAACAATCAAACTAATGTCTTCCCTTTGCGTAGAGCCTCTGAACGATCAAAATCTATAAAATATGCGATCTACGTTAGAATATGAATCTAAGGACACCCATATTGCTATATTTATATTCGAAACCCAAAAACGCACCCCAAAAATTGGCCTTGGGCCCACAAGGGCAAGATTGGAATTTGATTGAAAAATAATTTCACCCATTATCTAAGGATCGTATATTTTTAAAATTGGTCAATTTCATCCATGAATGGACTCTCAAATCATTAATTCTCCTTTCTTAGGACTAGGACTCGAAACCTCTAATTTCCCCAAAATCTTAATTAGCAATTTCATATGCCTAATATAATAAACCATCATACCAAAATCCCAAAATAATAATAATAATAATAATAATAATAATAATAATAATAATAATAATAATAATAATAATAATAATAATAATGTTGGTAGAGTATAAATAACAAAAGGAAAGAAAAGAAAAAAAAATCCAAAAGTAGTCATTATTGCAGTACGAAATTTGCACAGAAGAAGCAAATTCCACTCCTTGAAATCGATTTTATAATCAATCCTACAATCTCTATCATCATGTGGTCCTCCTCTAGTTATTAGGGTAATCCTTGACTTCCAATAACTTCTTGCCAACACTACCATACTAAACTAAACTTTCTGCAACATACTTTCTTGTAGGAGTATATAAAAGTTAATTGTACTATACCTGATTGCCTTTGTATTTGGTGGAAATAAAATAAAACTTCACTGCTCCTTCAACATTAACTGACAATGCTCCTTCTATTCGTCCTTTTTCTCCCCTCTAGTTTAGAAATAAGTGAATAATTTTTTCTTTTATTTTTTCCTCTTTCTTTTGGAATATAACGTGCACAGATAAAAAGGGTAGTGGGCTTGTCCCACTTACTTACTTAACTAATTCATGCACCATTTCATATATTAAAATCATATAAATAAATACAATATAGTTTCATACCCTTTTCGTAGTTTTAATGTGCTAAACGACCAAACGGGTCGTTACATTCATAGAATATTAGTATCGTTTGTTCAGTCTAAATATTTTGAGCTTACTACTAGAAAAAAATGCAAGAAATGAATTACCTATTAAGAAAATATAACATGATAGGTATTGATTTTCGGGAGGAATTGAATAAGCAAAGGTAAAGAAAGTGAGGAAAGGAAAAGGTCAAAAAATAATGTTGGAATGAATTGGAAGAGGAGTAGGATTACAAGAGAGAAACACAATAAGATGGAAAATAATAGAAAAAGTGACGAAAAAAAAGGACAGTTAATCAAGAAAAATAACAAAAAAAAAAAAAGAGATTTCCAAAAATGTATAGAAGATAATGAGAACATGATCGAATAAATTTATTTTCTTAATTAAATTCCTAAAATTGGTAAACAAATTTTATAACTTAAAAATATTTATTAGAAATCTTAAGAAAATTATTAAGTTGGTGGGTTAAAACTGTATGCCTTTGACAAGCCACATACGATTCTTGTGAGAGATGAGAGTTGAGAGAGTCAAAACTAACGACGATCGTTTATTTGATATTAAATTTCTTGACCTAAATTTTCTTTTTTTCTTTTGGTTCAACCTTGAAAATATAACTAGAATAACAAATAACAATTGAAGATTAGAGAAAAAATAAAATTAATCAATGAGTGAAGATTAATCTTATTAGTTAGAAAAACTGACAATAATTAGTTAATTGTGTTTGAATACTATTTTTTAATAACCTCGCGAAGTGTGGATAAATTCACTCTTGTATACATAAAATAAGAATACACTCATTCTAAACCACTAATGGTAGATCCTGATAACGTCCAAATCCACTCCTCAAAGAGAAAGTGTACACGGTCGTATACAATATAATTTACCCAACTATGAGTCGGGGTCCATCCCACAGGGAACAATATACTAGGCGATTAAGAAAGTAAGAAACTTTTACTTACCAAGCTAAGCCAAACGATAGATAATATTTTGGTTTTTTTAAGAAAATTATAACTAATGCGGAAATGTAAACTAACCTAGAAAGCAAGTAAAATTATCAATGGGTACAAGAAACTCTCAAGTAACGATCCAATGTATTTTATGATTTTACAACTAAGAGCCGAATTGTGTTAATAGATAATGATTTCTAAAATCTCATTGAAAGTCTTCCAACCAAATCAATGAATTTCACTCTAAGCTTTTCCAAGCCGTAGAGTGTGATATTAGACACAATCAATTTAACCTCAAGTAACTATCATCTTCCGAGCTCAAGTTATTAGATGGATTTAATGACTCAAATTCTTGTTAATTAATCTTTCCCAACCTAGATTTCCTCTTCCGAGCTCAATCAAAGTAAATGGGCGAGTCTTAGGGTTAGCTAATCCCTTAAGAAACATTAAATAACAAGATTTAGCTAATCCCTTAAGAAACATTAAAGAACAAGATTAATTAAAACAACAAAGACCCACTTCAATAGCAATAAAGATCATTCAATACATAAGCATAACAAGAGGTTTCATCCAACTTTGCAAATGAATATTTTCATAAACAAGATTAAAGTTATGGAATAAAATTCTACACACTTAGATATACAATACAAAGCAAGGAATTGAAGAAATGAGTGAAGGGTTAAGAAATTTCTTATCAAAACTTCAAATCTTCAATCCCCAAGTGTGGTGTAGGAACCCTAGTCTCCAACTTGTGTTGAATGGCCAAAGATAATGTTTTACAAACCCTAAAAGAGTATTTATAACATTCCAAAACGGGAACACATTTTGGACAAAAATGCCCTGCGTGCAGCACATGCTGCAGCAAGTGCTACTTGCAGGTGCTGCATGCACAACATGCTGCAGCAAGTGCTGCTAGCATGTGCTGCCAGAAAGTGCTGCTTATTCTATTTTTGCTCTATTTTGCTCCGTTTTGCTCCGTTATGCTCTCCAGGCATCTTATCCTACAAAACGACATAAATACACAAAAAGTAACAACAAAAGTGCTTGAAAAATTACAAAAACTTAAGAAATTAGCATCAAATATCCCGTAATCACATCAGATCCTGAATTATTTTCACCTCTCCGCTACAAGCCTACAACTATCCAAAATGATCATTTTGTAATTTCAAAATCAGCCTTTTACTAATTTGAAAAATGAAAAGTTTATGCAACATAGCTATGTCAAAAGTAAACGTTTAGTTCCATCTCTTGATAGAACTAGATGAGGTTTGCCCGTGCCCAACATTTTGAATTCGGATATAGTTTAATTTGTGTCTAATCTTTAGTTGCACCTATTATTTAAACACTAAATAATTTTTTTCTGGCCATTAATACTTTAATAAACTGTATAACATACTGTTATAGAATAAAGAGCAGAGATGATTGGCTTTAATGGAAGCAATGTATACAAAATACGATAAAAGATAGTTGATTCAAGCTATTTAATGGTACACAAAATAATGAATTGCACATCTTGAAGATATACAACTACATATACTTACCGAATTTTGTAAATATCTTATTTAAATAAGTATGCAGTGTAGTTTTTTTTTAAAATAGATATTTTTTGAATAATATTTAGACCGCCTGGGCAAACAAGGTAGATTTCCTTAGAATAAAGTCACTGAGTAAGTGTTTCTTATGCAAAGGATAATGAAAAAAAACTATAAACGAAAACAATGGAACACATTAAAGAAGTGGGGTCTCCATTTCTTCTAAGCACCAAGAGGTTTTTAGTATATACAACCTATAAATAAGCTAAACTTTTCGAAAACACTAATATCGTCATAGCGAATTTTCCTATATATGAGGAGTTTTGGGACATCTGATTCGAACACTAACTAAATTTTTTCCTCATAGGTACAAATATAAATATCAAAATTATCCACTATATATCTATTTAAGTTATACTAATTTCTCATTTTATGGCAATCTTTATGCATATATATTCACATAACATACTTCAAAACTTAATCTAACCAGTAACCATAACCTTGTCCTACATTTTACAATTATAAGGGAATGATAAATTTCAAAATTTTGGTAAACATGTGCTTATTGTTTAGAGTTAAAGGAAAACAGTAACTTAATTGACTTTTCTTTACCACAATTGAATTATCACTAATCCATATTTGAATGAAAAATGAAGTATATAAAGAGCCCTTTAAAGATAATATTTTTGTAATGAAAAGCCTTCGTGAGTCTACAAAATCCCTTAAACTTCAATAAACAAAAAATAAAGGCTTATTATATGCGACAAACTTTCCCAATGCCTTCTCTGTTCAAATTTTCTACAGAAGTTACCAAACAAATAATTCCAAATTATTTTTATACATTTGTTAGTAGAAGTTCATAACAGTATTTATTGGGATAAAATGAATCATTTTAGGAACTTGGAGTATTGAAAGTATATATGAATACAGGAGCTGCTATATTTAGTATAAAAAATTTATGATTTTACTTTGTAAACAATGGGGTTGAAAATGTGGGAGTGGAAGTGGAAACTGGAAAAAACTACTCAAATAACTACCTTATTGTAGCTTCCTACCATTTGTAGCTACCCTTTTAAATATTACCATTTGTAACTACATTTTGACAAAATAGTGTATGTTTTCACATGTCAACAAATACACGAGAACATGGTAAAAAAAAAAATAGAATCTTTGATTTTAGCCTTTAACGGTGGAGCTATTAAATTAGATATTAATTTTTTTTTTGATGTATTTTAGTGATTTTTTTTTTTTGCTATAATGTATTTCTGTGTCTTTTTTTTTTTTATGTATTTCAGTGATTTTTTTTTTGTTATTGATGTATTTCAGTGGCTTTTTTTTTATGTATTTCAAATACATTGTGTACATTCCAACTACATATGAAGCCAAATACATTCAAAGTTTCGTATATTTGAATGGATTTCAACAAATACATTCAGATACAAGACAAAAAAATTCAAATACATAACAAATACATACAAAAACAGCGTGTTTGGCTATTACAAAATACAATAAAAAATGCACTCAAAAAATACAAATACAAATACATTCAAAAACAGTGTATTTGTGAGATGTAGATTTTTTGAATGTATTTGTATTTGACTTTTAACAAATACACACAAAAATACAAAAAATACACACGGCCAAATCTGAGACACCACCATCAAAAACCCTAATCTCTCCACCACCACCAAAAACCTAATCTGAGACACCACCACCACCACCACCAAAAACCCTAATCTCTCCACCTCCACGTCATCTTCTCCGCCGCCATCTCAAAATCAGTGCCATCACCGCCACCACCAAAAATACACACGGCCAAATCTGTGTCATTGTCGTCTGCATCTTCTTCTTCCTCGCCGAGTCTTCATCGTCGTCGTCTGCATCGTGTGCCATCTCAGGCCACTCAATCGGCGGGTGTTTGAGTAACGATCTGGCCATCTTCTTCCTTGAAAGTAACGATGCAGACGGCGGATAGAGTGAAAAGAGAGAGAGAGGGATGAGCACAGAGGGAGAGGGAGAAGAGAGAGAAGGGCGGCTCGGTTGTGGTGGTGGTTGTTGAGAGAAGGGGAGAGAGATTTTTTAGGGTTTTGAGAAATGAAACATATGAAATGGATAGTAATTGGGAAAAAAGAAAGATATATGTATTTGGGTATGTATTTTTGATATAGTTATCAATTGTAATTTAGAAAAGTGAATTAGCTACTAAATATAATTAAATAAAAGGGTATCTAATATTAATAATTAGATCTTAAAAGAAGCTACAATGAGTAAAAAGTTGGAGCACCGGCCACAAAAAGTTGTCAGCCACAAAATGGGCCCACTGTGAAATTGCAAAGAGAACAGGAAGAGAGATTGGTTGCTGTTAGCTAGGGACATTGCGTTTATGTGCTCTGCTAGAGCCCCTGTGGGCATAAGGAATTATGTACACAAGCTACTTTTCTGACTGTTTTTTCTTTTACAGCTAGCTTGAATTAGTAAGGAAGAGTAGAATAGTATTTTCCTTTTCAAAATGGGAATAGCCTGTTGAGTTTGATAGGCTATAGATATGTAATTAGGGGTGTTCATGGTCCGGTTTGACTCGGTTTTTGGTTAAAATCAAACCAAACCAATTAAGTTGGGTTTTTTCTAATATTCAAATCAAACCAAACCATTATAGTATAAATTCTATCGGTTTCGGTTATGTCGGTTTTATCAGTTTGGTTCGGTTTTTACGGGTTTTTTTGGATTTTAAGAATGTATTAATACAAAGAATCTTTGAATTAAACGGTAACTAAATACGGCTTTGACCGTGATCCATTCAAATCTAAGAATCTTTTTAATTAATTCATTAAGTTTATTTAGGTATAGGCCTATGGTTATAGGTATAGGAATTACAGAAACATAACATCTACTTTTCATGATTCTAGTTACCTCCCTATATATAGCCTTTTGATATTTCGCAGCCCTCTCAAATTTTTGTTATCTAGACTCATCGTATTTATGAAGCATTGAGAAGAAAGCACAAAAGTTAAAACGAAAAATGATAAACAGAAAGACAAAATCATCTACCAAATCTTTTTAAATTCCAATTGCCATTTTCTCCCCTTTAATTTGTTACAGATAAAATGCTAGCTTATTAGTAGTAATTCAGATGGCATGTAAAAGAGGGAACCGTAAAACTGGATAAGGGGAAAATTTTTATTTTACCTTTAGCAAAATTTCTTTTTATTTTACCTTAAACTTAAATGGGCTACACTTTTCTTTCTAATTATTTGAATTTGTATTGGACTTGGAATGAGCCAAAGTTATATATATATATAACTTTGGCTCATTCCAAGTCCAATACAAATTCAAATAATTAGAAAGAAAAGAAAACCCGAATCAAAACCGAACCGAACCGATAGATACATACATATTTATATATATATATATATATATATATTTTAAATATGTATGTATCTATCGGTTCGGTTCGGTTTTGATTCGGGTTTTTTTGGTTTAACACCAAACCAAACCAAATTTTATCGGTTTTTTAAAATTTAAAACCAAATCAAGTCAAACCAAGCCGGTTTTCGGTTTATTAAGTCAGTTTGACTTGGTTTACCGGTTCGGATCGATTTTTCGGTCTCATTTAGACACTCCTATATGTAATGATGCACTTTGGTGATTAATACAAAAATTTAGCTACCCAAAAAAAAAAAAACACTTAAGCTACAAAGAAAGAGGTGGCCAACGGATCGTTTGAAAAGGAGATGTTGAGGCTGACTTTACCATTTAACAGTGGAAATTACAAGAATGCCCTTGGTCGACGATCTTTAGTCCTCACTCCTCACCCATGCTTCTGGAAGCAAAAATATCATGTGGTTCTTTCCGGGTTTAATTAAGGTGTTCAGTGAATGATTAAGCACATAGTGTAATTGTGTGTCATCAAGTTAATTTTGGGAGTAACTTTTCTTTCGTTTACATGTGGTTTCCACTGTCCATAGTGGAAGAGAAATGTGGCAGCATACGTCCATCCCCATTCCTCTTCAGAACACCTATAAATTTAGAGGATTTCCTCACTACAATATAACATTAATTCACAACACTCTTTATCATTTTCCTAAAGGCAAAAAAAAAAAAAATGGCGGTCTTTCTCAAAAACGATTATACTGTTCTCTGCATGTTTTTGCTCTTGCCTACGCTATGCTACAGCAATAATTATGTTTCTAGAGCTACCTATTACAGTACCCCTGATGGCAAGGGGACACCAAGTATATGCCCTAACATATACTATATGTTAAATTTATAATTAACGCTTTGTAGGTACATAAAGTTTTTAGTTGACTCCATGTCAAGACTTTGTTTCTAAAAATTACTATTCCAAAAAGATTGACACTTTTCGTTTTTCTAAAGTCAAACGAGTTGTTCTTTGACTGTAATTATTTTATACGTCTTTTAAATATTTTAAATTATCAATTATGGTGACTTATAGTACTTTTTACGTAGTTTTCAAACATGTAAACTTTATTTCGAAAAAATAAAATATTCTATGTTAAATCACACGGTCAAAATTAAAAAGTTTGACTCACAAAAAACGAAAAGCGTCAATCTTTTTGGGACATCAAATTAATGTCACTTTGTTGACAACCATTGATTTATTTGACTTTCAAAATCGACTAGTGTCACATAAAAATGAGATGAAAATGTAACTAAAGTTTAAGAGAACTTCACCCACATCTTAATACATGATTTTAAACCGGCCCTTCCCACTAATACAGATATAGTATATTATTAAGTTAACTTGCATGCACTAGCTAATTACTATTTGAACATTTAATCAGGTGGAGCGTGTGGTTACGGAGACTATGGCAAAGATGTTAATAGTGGCCATGTTTTTACAGCCTCCAAGAGGCTTTACAAAAATGGAGCTGGCTGTGGAGCTTGCTACCAGGTAATTAATATAATCCTTGTTCCTTCTTTAGGATTTAATTAATTACACATATTAATATCTATGTATTTTAATTGATTATAGAAAATTACTCGCTTTACTAATAAACTTATCAAATTATGCTTACTGTGGTCTGTGGGGTAGTTAGTTACATGTTGTTTTATGTTACTTTAATTTATATACATCGACAATTGTGTAAAGAAACTTTTATACTATCAGGTCAACTAAGATATGTAAATGAGTAACTTCCATAAAATGTGAGATTTGTAATCTTGAAAATAAGGCATATTATCTGCTACAACAAGTGACCTTATATCCTTTACACTGAAGATGAATATTATTAGTTAAACTCAATACTTATTCAGTACGTACTTAATCAAGTAGCATTGGTTAACAAAGAAAATGTACAGGTAAGGTGCAAGGACAAGGGATTATGCAGTGAGGAAGGTACAAAGGTAGTGGTGACTGACAGTGGAGAAGGGCCTGGAACAGACTTCATTCTCAGCTACCGCGCCTATGCTAAATTGGCTAAGCAGCCTAATATGGCTAAGCATTTGTTTGCTAAAGGAGTGGTTGAAGTAGAATATCGTAGAGTTTCTTGCAAATATGGAGGAAATCTGATGCTTAAAATCAATGAACATAGCAAGTACCCTAACTACCTTGCTATTGTTCTTATGAACCAAGGTGGTGCTACTGACATCCTCGCTGTCGAAGTCTACGAGGTTCGTCTCATTTACCATATTAACAAAATCTTTTTGGGCTGCAATCAGTTGTGGAGGCAGAATTTTTATCGAAGTCTTCATTATCTAGTATATATATACATTAAAAAAATTAACCTTTATATACAGTGAGATTTTACAACGAAGAGATTCATATGAACACCCTTCTTCTGCCCCTCTAGCTCCACCCTTGGCTGAAACTAGTGTGGATGGTAGACGAGTCGGAGCAGTGCAGAGGAGTCTGTCCACAAGCCCTATACCATATTGAGTCAACTTGCCACATTTACTATCCAATAATCCTATTTTTCCAACCTTATACAATTTTTAACTGTGCCAGTTCACTTAAATTAAGCTTAATAGTTGTAGTCAGGTTTAATCTCAAGGATGATCATCCAACTAATAAAGGTCTATTGCAGTAAAGTCATAAAAAATTGTAAATAAACAACACGGCCATATTTCGTAGCATAAAGTATAGGAAAGTCATCAAAAGTTCATCAACTTGGTGCATTGTATATTGATAACCTTTCAAGGACTATCTACCTTTAGTATTTATGTGATGTTAAGAGTCTATCTTGGCAAACATGAATAATTGCTATATGTTGATGCAGGAGAAAACACAAGAATGGATATCAATGAGGAGGTCCTATGGAGCTGTGTTCGACCTACCGAACCCACCAAATGGTGAACTTAAAGTGAGGTTCCTCACAAGTGCTGGTGCTGAGACCAAATGGGTGCAGTCTGATAAGGCTGTAATCCCTGCTGAATGGAAAGCTGGGACTACTATTGAGACAGACATTCAGCTCTCTTAGACAAAAAAAAAAAAAAAAATATATATATATATATATATAAGCAGTATAACATATATCTATGTCTAATGAGTTATTAGTGCTTGGCTATCAGTTTACAGAAGTAATTTTAGATTAGTTGCAGGCATACTAGGAATCACGCCACGCTGAACACGATGCTTCAACCATCGTCTTGAGTTGTTATCATGTGTTAAGTTCTTGTACTTCGTTCTCTAATAAATATTATATTATAATAGTAATAAATTTCTTCACTGCTGTTTGTTTTAACTATCTTGTTGAGTTATCATGGCTCAAGTTCTTGTACTTCGTTCTCTATTTGATGTAAAACATAATACTAGTAGCAGTTGATTCAACATATAAGTAATGAGTGTAGTTGCAACTAGTAAAGTTGGAACACTTTATATCATCTGTTCTAGTGTGGTCAGATTTTGCAGCAGCCAGGGATCTTGAATACGTCCCTGTTCTTTCCACTGCTGACATGATTGTTAAATTCACAAAAGAAACAACAGATCTTAACTACAGTTATCAGATGACAACTTCCGTCACGTGCATTGATTCAGTAAGTATGGTGAGCTTGCATTTGATATTTGCTCGAGTATACCGTCTTCCAATAATAAGGATTGGATTCTAAACCTTTTTGAACGACGACACATTTAGCAACACAAACTGTATGTCAACAAAGGTTATGTCGCTCGGACTCTTCAATAATGCAGCCGAACACTTGTCAGATCCTCTAAAAAAAGAGCACTGCTATTTTAAGGATTCGGCACACACCCATTGACATTTTTGGAGAGTCCAAGCAACATAAATCACATGTACAAAGGCAACAACTGCCTCTCCGTCAGTTTATCATTGACCATTGTAGAATTCTTCAAGTTCGTGAAGAACATATTGGAAATGCAAAATCACAGTCCTGATTAGGGAAAGCTTATGAGCCTCCCTGAACAAGCTTCTCTTTCCATGCAAAATCAGTATGCACACACCCACAAAGTAGCAGATATTATTTAGTTATAGGAAAAGAAGAGATAGATACAAACACTAAAGCATCCTGATTCATGTATGAGGAGAAAAACACATAGTATATCATTCAGTGCAAATGCAGCTAAAAGACATAACAGCAACGAGAACGAATAAATGCAGCGGAAATTCTTACATCAAATATGAGGAATTTTTCACCTCAACTTGAAAGAAAGCTTTACTAACCCCTAGTACATCCTACCACTACACTCTGAAGATCCACAATAGCATTTCTTCACCTTGATATTGCCATCAGAGTCATGTACCTGATCCACGGAATAATTATAATGGTACATGAGCTCCGCCAAAGGAGGAATGTTATCTGCTGCAAAAAGCATGATATGAGGCATTTTCTTATCTTCATGATCATAAAGAACGTTTTGTGCATACAAATTAGGTGAACAACTGTGATTGATAAAACGCCCAATATTTCCACACTGAGCTGCGTCAATTGTATAACCACCTTCTTCTACTACCTCATTTAATTCTGCTGAAGAGTTTACGGAACAATCACTATAGTTCTGCCCAATATCAAAAAGGTACTCATCATTACCAATTCTTCGTTCAGCTTCCTTGTCTTGAAGAAGTTCTCCTGCATACTCACATATAAAGGTTCCTGAAGGAATAGATGTTAAAGCTCTCACACCCCAGCCCCTTGAATTTGTCTTAAAGATCTCAAGTGGAACTTTAATACCGTGTTGGCCAACTCTATTGTAGCAAGAGGGGGGGCACTTACAATGAGGACCACATTCATATACAAGAGGCTTCACTTCAACAATAGCCCCGTTACGGTTGTATGGGATCTCTCCTCCATTTTTAACTGCACATGAGCACTTCTTGGAATCCGAACATCTACCAACACAATCACAACCTTTAAAAGGAGAAGGCTTGAACCAGTCAGGATATATCATCTTCTTGATGTAATTGAACAGTGGAGGTTTCTCACCATCAATTGTGTTCACAGCACTTATTGCGAATGTCTCCTTTCCTTCTGTAATGTCGTGGACACAAACACCATGGCGCACTTTGTTCTTTTTTGATGACTTTACTTCTTTCCAAGCAAGCTCTGGTTGCCCAGGAATTCTCACCAACTTAAACATAAAAACCATCTTACCCTTTGGCCCTTGTTCTGTCCAATAATTCTCAACAGTGTACAACCCATCATAAACATATGTCGTCACTACCTTACCTTTACCATCCACAGATTCAGAGGTCTTGGTCTCCTTAGATCCACGAATCACCCGAACAGGATTCTTTACTGATATACTATTCTTCAAAGCTAAATTACCTCTTTCCAGCTTCTGATCCTCGGGGGTTTTGACCTTACCTACCACATTTCCACCTTGCCCAGAATAAATCAACACATCAGCGTCTTCCAGACCGTCATCATAGACCCCTGAAGAAACAATACTAATCGCGATCAGCGTACCTCCCTGCTTCATGTAATCTATACCAGCCTGATATAGGCGATGAACCCCCACAATAGCAAGTTCCACCCTGTATTGGAACTCATCTCCCACTTCAACTCCAGGAACTTCTCCCAGTATGTGCTGACCCGTGTTAACTTCTTTTCCTTTTTCTTTGATGATTTTTGCTGCTTGAAGATCAATTCTGTTTGGCCCCTGCTTCGATTTTCCTTCTTCAGGTTTTGACTTTGATTCTTCACTTTGCAAGAGCTTTCTACAGACAGCCTGAAACGTACGAAGAGTCTCTCTAACTTTAGTACGGGCATCACCATGACTGGAACTGTTTGGACCAAAAGGTGGTAGGGCCACATCAAATTCACGTTGACCTTGTCGAACAGAAGAATCTTCATGTAGTGCTTCCCTATTCAAACCGCAAGGTCCATCATTGCTGGAAGCCCGTAAACCAGGTCCTTCGTCGTCGAACACAACTAGTGCACTTGAAAGTCCATCAGTAGCTTCACCAACAGAAGCTGATTTTTTCTTACCACTAGGATTACTTTTTCTGGCGACATGTTTGGCTTTCTTGTGCCAAGACGGAGTAGCCTTGGCCTTCTTGCACCTAGACTGATTAGCCTTCTCAACTTGGTTTCCACAATCTAAACTAGTTTTCTCTCCATGCCTCCATGGACAGTATGGCTCGGCCATTAGACCTTGAACAATTGGCTTAACTATTTCAAGCCCAGAACCAGAACTATTGGGTGCAGTCTTTGTCAGATCACTTTTGACCTGTGAGACAACAATTTCATTTCCAATCACAGGGTCATCTAAACTCTTTTGCTTCCCTGGACAATATGGCTTAGCACCCTCCGTAATCGGCTTTTCATCTCCAGAACCAAGAGCACTACACACAGTAATTGTCTTTTCATTTTCGTCCTCCGAATATACCAGAGTCTCCTTCCCCACAACTCCTGCATCACTCTCCTTTTTCGTCATTATCTCGGGCATAATAACCACAGTTCTTTCCACCTGACTTCTTCCATCATTATCACATTGGACGCCTTCCTGTTCTTCACTGTGAACAATCGGTATTTCTTTCAACTCCCTACCTTTGGGAATAGAAACGTCCCTCTCTTTCAGAGAATCAGCATCCTCCGTAACATCTGTCAATGTCTCAACTACTTCATTCTTTATAACTTCCTTATCGAACCCAGCCACATCCTTGCTTTCTTCAGTAACACCAAAGCAATTCTGTTCAGTTGGCTTAGGAGCATTTGTTCCACAAAATGGAGGGAAGTCACGAAGAGCGGATACTCTTCTTTTGCGGTACTTATTCTTTGGCGAGGAGGAGTTATGTTCCATAACACTGACTAGCTGCAGAGGTGGCGACAACATTTTGACTTCACTAACAGGCCTTGGCTCATCAATCACAATGCCGATTTCTCTCACAGGTGTCTTATGCCCACCACTAACATTTTCAACCAAATGTAAACTCTGCTCATCAACTTCCTTCACTGAAGTATCATTCTGGATGTCTTCTGTTCCCTTGGCAAGCTCCATTTCACTTTTCTCGAGATCTTTCGGCAACTCAAATCCAAGCGATTTGTCGTCACTTATTTTTTCTCCCACCCCATTTGATATTGCACTCATGTTTGTCGTTACCACTTCCCCTACTAACCTATCCAATTTTTGTTGCTCTTCCAAGTTAACTAGACAGTCCACAACTTCAACAGACTGTGATTTGATCTCAAAGTCAGACTCTTTAACACCATCGACCAACACAGCGTTAGCCATCTCTTCAATATTGGTGGACACTACAGCATTTTGTTCATGATTCAACTCAACTTTCGGAGAAACTTTACCACACCCTGGAGGAAAATCTCGCACTGCTGAGACTTTTCGAATTTTGTATTTTGGTATAATGCTCAAGTATGATGAGTGACAACCATTTTCCAACAACCGCTTCTTCACGCTACCATTGGATAACCCATCATTTGACACTGATGCCATCCTTGACCAACTAAGGAGAAATCCTCTTGGCTGTTAAGAAACCTGAAACTGAAAAGAAGACATCAGCTTTAGTAGAGATGAAACACTTACAAACATATCTAGTTCCTCTTTGGTCTAGGATGGAAATTATTTTGCAAAAGAAGTCATTTTCTAGTGTTTGCACAGCAAAACTTAGGCCTCAATCCCACTGGATGAATCATCACTATCTGTATTGCTCAATTTATGTCCGTCTCAGTCCCAATATTATAAAAACTTAGTCTTAGCACTTGAGATTGTCTAAAATTTCTACTGGCACATAATTTCTAACAAGACTGGAAAGTCCAAGCGCATATTGGAACTAAAGTAAATGTACTAACATGAACAAAATTTAATCTCATCTAATTGATACCCACCCGACCAAAATTTAATCTCAGCTAATTGATTTCACATAATATAGATATTTTTCTTCCATTGTGCCATTTGTTTGCTAGATTTGCATGGATTCCAAGAGATGTATGTGAAGCCCCGTGAATCTCGATAATTAATTTGGGTTAATTTAGAACTTAAGAATTCAATATATATAATCTCGAGCCATGCGGGTCCCAAACAATTGTAACAAGGCCATCTAAGACGATTCAAAAATGCTAAGTAAAGTTGTACAAGTGCGTGGACTAATGCACACAAGAGGAGGTTGGGGAATATAAGATATTAATTTGGAAAATATTTAATTCTCAAAGGAGTAAATGCTTGGACTAAAGTTTCTTAAGAACGCGAGAATCTGATTGTAAAGCAATTGATTGAATGCTGGAATTAGTGGGGGACAAACAGAAGCGGATCTAGGATTTCAATAGCATGGGGGCGCAACTAAAAAAGGAGAAAAAAGAAGTATCAAGTGGGAATTGATCCCTGCTCCTTTAGGTAAATAACTTAGCATTCAACCAACTGCACCATTTAGCCTTTTCAGAGAATGAGTGTTAGCAGATATATTAGATAAATTCTAGGAAATATATATAAAATATCTAATTTAGCGGAGAGACCATAGGTTCACGGGCACCATAAATTGCCCTAAGAATCTGCCCCTGGGGACAAGAGAATAAAATAATCAAACTAAGGAACAAGATCTTTAGTTAGACTATGAAAAGAAATGAAGGAATTAATGTAGCAAAGAAAGAAAGGGAAGCTGTGAAATGCAGCAAGGCAGTAAAATGCAAGCACGGCGCCAAACCTGGCATCCAGATTTTCTGAAGAAGCCGGGCGCGGGCGATTGTGGCGTGACGTGTCCCTTATGGCGTCCAACTGAAGCAGCCTTTTTAAAGGCATTTCGGGAGAGAGCAATTTTAATTGTTTGGAACAAGTTCTTGGGGGTTATAGAGAAGGGAGAGCTCCTACTCCATAAATGCTACTTTGAGGTGAGTATTAAATACATTGCTCGGTAGATTTGGTTTATCAAATACATTTCCTAACTCTTCAACATCATGGAAATTATAGATTTTTGAAGAAAATCTCAAGAATCTCTCAAGAACAGAAGTCTTGAAAATTCTAGGGTTTGACAAAGAGGTATTCGTTTCACTCCAATCTTGTATATTATGTTCCATGGATATCGTAGACTACATTTTTTAAGAAAGATTTGGATTTGAACACCGATTCACAAAACCCTAGAAAGCTAGTCTTGAAATTGGAAAGTTTGTTGATAAAGAAGATGAGCAGTGCGGGTTTGCTTGAACGATATCGTTTTGACTTTCTTAAGGAGCAACTAGGTTCCAAAACACATGTAATGGACAAATTGAAGTAAAAATCCAAGGATTTGACTTTCGAATTGGGAAATATGGATTCGACTAGGTTCCATAACACGTGTAATGGACAAATTGAAGTTAAAATCCAAGGATTTGACTTTCGAAGTGGAAAATATGGATTTTTGCTAAACTTATGAAGTTGAATTTAGGTGTTGGACATTTAGTTGACTTAGTTGGTATGGTTGTGAAGCTTTATTGATTTTACGTAAGCTCGTATATGTAGATTGTGAATTGTTGGCGTCATTGGATTCTTTGGAGTAAGATTTGGAAAGCGATTCAAGGTATATTGTAACTTACTACCTCTCGAAGCTTTTCCTGAAATTCATATTGTTGAATTGATTTACGTGTTATCATCACCATTTTCTTTAATGAAAAATAGAACTATGTTTAACAATTCGATTCGACGGGAATGATATTTCTTTAATCTTTAAAGATTTGTCCCTCATTTGTTAAATGCTTCAACATGAATTGGGAAAATTTTACACTTGATTTTTGTGCCAAATGTTTGGATCGGTTATGAACACCGTGATTTGATAAAATAGATTTCTTTGAGGCTTTTAGGCTATGAATCCATTTTTGAAAATGTTAAATATTTTGGGAGTTACTAGTGAGACCACCGAGATTGATTCAACTGTTATATTTGTCGACATGGAACACACGTGCTAGTGTAGGGATACATTCAAAGGCTGGCCAAGGTTTGTGGGATAAACTCCCACATTGAGAGGGCAAATGATCATTGCTTAATGTACTAAGGTTAAGTCAACTCGTACGGCACGGCCGAAAGCCGCCCGGACAAGTAGGGTCAAATACTTGTGACTAGATTGATCACCTAGTATTGTTTCGATTTATGTCAGTGTCGGTGTAGTGCTCCCCATAAAAGATAAAATCTCACATGATTTTGATTAAGTTTTAATGCTAGAAGTGTCTTTATGCCGAGGGTCTACCGAAAATAGCCTCTACTTCCCAAGCTAAGGGTAAGATCTGTGTACACTCTACCCTTCCCAGACCCCACTTTGTAGGATTTCACTGGGTGTGTAGTCTGTCTTTTAATGCTAGAAATAAGGACTTTGAAATGCGTTTTACCTTGATATTCCATTTCACCGTCTAACTTTAGAATTGGTATAAATGCTTCCTTCTTATATCAATGTCTATGCATATCACTTGATTTCTTTAAATCTTGTTTCACTACGTGGGGAAATGATACATACTAGGTATGTGGAGCTTAGGCCATTCAACTTTTGATTTCAAGATCATCCTGAGCCATGCAGTTAGGACAGCTCCACATCTTCTAATCGAATACTTTTAGTGAGACTCCACTTACTTCTTGTGGAGCTTAGATTGTTATATTCTTTGAGTCACCAGTGTCTATTGTTTTGGTTGACTAGCTTAATTCTCGTCATAGAGGTTCCATAGATAACAGTAGTTCTTTCGGGTTGTAACTATCGTTATTCATATGACATGCATGCATGAGACTTTTTTACTTTCATGAATATTTCATTTAAAATGAAACGTGGTTGATATAATGGTTGTATTCATCCATGATTTTCAATACTTAAAGGATTGGGATTTTCAAAAGATTCCGCATGGGGTGTTTCGGTTGACTAGCTTAATTCTTGTCATAGAGGTTCCATAGATGGTAGTAGTTCTTTCAAGTTGTAATTATCGTTATTCATAAGACATGCATGCATGAGACTATTTTACTTTCATGAATATTTCATTTAAAATGAAATGTGGTTGATGTAACGGCCGTATTCATGCATGGTTTTCAATACTTAACGGATTGGGATTTTTCAAAAGCTTTCGCATTCATGATTTAGGTGCATAAGTAGAAATTATTACATGGGTTGGTCCACTAGGTTCGGGTAGAGTTCCGGGTGCCGGTCACGTGTATTTTGGGGTGTGACATTGTAGGTCTTGAGAGACAACTTCTATGCCATTTTAGATCTACCTCTCATCCTCCTTTAATTCTTTCTCACCATACCATGGTTATATACCTATGAATAGCTGCATCTAGAAGTCAACGTAGGTTATGACCAAATCATATCAAGTTACCTTTTCTCATTGTATTCTTTGTTTGTGCCACTTACACCTTCTACTGAATGTGACCATTTTCCATCGTATCTAATCTTAAATGACACACATCCATCTTAGCAGTTTATAGATGGTATCCAAATAAGGTAAGAAATTCCGGGCAAAACCCTAACAGTATGGGAATGAATGGTGGGCCTCTGAAGCCACCATATCCACGAGATTAATCTTGTAAATATGGTAGAAGCTAGCAGGTGGGCGAAAATGATCAAGATCAGAGGCAGATCTAGGATTTAAATTTTATAATTTCATTCTTAAAGGCTCTTCGTATTGAACTCGTTGTATTTGTAAAACTATGGATTCAGACTTACTATTTGTTGCAATTTTAGTGATTTTTTATGCATAAATTTATGCTCTGCATCAAAAGCATCGGATTCAGATAAACCGAATATCTGTTTGGCGCATCCGCCACTGGTCAAGATATGTACAAGATGATGGTTCGTACGTGATCATTACAAAACAAAGAGAAATCAAATAAACATATATAAAATAAAATTAAAATCTTAGCCTTTTTTAAGGTCAGGTCTAGACCACCAATTTTGTTGAGCTGCCCTAGAACCTACTACAAGACAAGACAAATAAAAAACCACATACAGGAAATGGTAACTTTCTAATCAGCCACAAGGGTAAAAAGGGAAATGAAAACAAATCGATCCTATCAAACGAAACGAAAAATTGTACATAAAAGTTTCACATGCTAGAGATACAAATAAATCATAAGTTAAAGAACAAAATCATACCAATTTTAAGGATGAACTTCAAACTTGCTCTTCAGCTAACTTTATGTAAAAAATTGAAGTCCTGGTTAATCAGACCACCAAAAAAAAAAAAAAAGACAAGAGGCAAATGATCATGATCTAAAACAGACGAAAAATAAAAATTCACATAAACAAACTCAATTCTATAAATGAATTAAAGAAAAAAAAAAACAGAGGAACAAGCAAGCTTACAGAAATGGGTATCTGGAACTAGAAATGAATTCAAATTTGAAGAGAATCTGATTAAAAATGGATCTGAAAATAGGTTTGCATGGTAAGAGCAAATAATTAGGGATTGATAGATGGAAATGGTATCTGCTTACTTGGTCTCTGTAACGGTTTGCTTTTTCCTATAATATACTTGTCTGGGCGAAAGACGGGGAAATTGAGGGGTACTTCATCTTTGCAATTGAACCCTCCAGCTTTTATCATAATGTCACTTTTCTATTATATATAAGCCTGAGAACCAACACAGCATCAAATACTTGTCCCAAAATCTGTACAAATTGTACACGCAATGAATGCTTGTACCATAAGCTATATAACTTGTACATTTTACCCAACTATTTTTTTATCCCACTTGGACATATATCATAGTACTTAATATTTATTCCCTTCTCATGTATAGCCGTATGCACTTAAATTTTAATTCTCTGACACATTTATTTCCTCTGTGCACTTTTACTTGTTCACTTTTGACTTTTCACGTTCTTGCTGAATATTTATTCTCTTCCCATGTATAAACGTATGTAGTTCAATTTTAATTCTCCTACACAAATTTTTTCCTCCGTGCACGTTTACTTGTTCACTTTGGACTTTTCACGTTCTTTAAGAATTAATAAATCTCACGTGGATATATGTCATAGTATTGGATATTTATTCTCTTCTCATGTATACACGTATGCACTTCAATTTTAATTCTCCGACACATATTTATTTCCTCCGTACTTTTACTTATTCACTTTTGACTTTTCACGTTCTTGCTGAATATTTATTCTCTTCTAATATATACATGTATGCACTTCAATTTTAATTCTTCGACACATATTTATTTCCTCTGTGCACTTTTACTTGTTCACTTTTGACTTTTCACGTATTTAAGAATTAATAAATGAAGTACTCCCTCCGTCTCATATTACTTGGCCACATTACTTGATTTTTCATGTTCTTTAAGAATTAATAAATGAAGTACTCTCTTCGTCCCATATTACTTGGCCACATTACTATACTTGATTTTTCACGTTCTTTAAGAATTAATAAATGAAGTACTCCCTTCGCCCCATATTACTTGGCCACATTACTAAAAATATATGTCTATTTTTCTATTCTATATTTTTCTTCTTCTTATATATAAACGCCTAAGGTGGAAGAACACAGCAACAATAAGTTGTACAAAAAGCAACTGAAATTGTACTCTAAGCAGGAATTAACACGTGTACATTTCAGAAGTTGAACATTAATTCTACCTCTTGTGTGTTTACTTTTTAAGTCCCCACAGGTCCGCAGTATCTTAATTGTCCTTTCATTTCCTTCATTTGGCATATAATGCCTCTGTCTCAATTTAAGTGTCTACGTTTGACTAGACACGGAGTTTAAGAAATAAAGATAGACTATCTTGTGATTCTAAATTAAAAATGTGTATAATGTAATAAAATATCCTTTGAATCTTGTGATTATAAACTTAACATGTAAAATATTTGAATTGTCAACTTACTAATATAAAAAGAGGCGGACATAACCACAATAAGATAAATTTTAACAATAATTGAGAAATTAAGGGGAAAAATAAAACGAAAAAAAATATGAAGACTCACTAAGGAGAATCGCGGTATCATTTACAAAATATACAAACCATTAAAACTAACTAAATTGAATAACCAAATTAATCATGTTGAGCCCCGTGCATCGCACGGGCATAGTTTGCTAGTTTCTATATATAATAAGCGGCTTGGGGGTACGAACACGGCTCCCCAAGCTTGTACCAACAGCTTCACGAATTGTACCCATATTAAATTCTTGTACCATGAGCTATATAATGTGTATACTTTATCCAACTATTTTTATATCCCATGTAGACATGTGTCATAGTACTAAATATTTATTTCATTCTCATGTATAGACGTATACACTTTAAATTTAATTCTCCGACACATTTATTTCCTCCGTGCACTTTTACTTGTTCACTTTTGACTTTTCGTGTTCTAGCTGAATATTTATTCTCTTCTCATGTATAAACATATGCAGTTCAATTTTAATTCTCTTACACAAATTTATTTCTTCCATGCACTTTAATTTGTTCACTTTTGACTTTTCACATTTTTTGAGAATTAATAAATCTCATATGGATATATGTCATAGTACTGAATATTTATTTTTTTCTCATGTATATACGTGTGCACTTCTATTTTAATTCTCCGACACATATTTATTTCCTCCGTGCACTTTTACTTATTCATTTTGACTTTTCACGTTATTTAAGAATTAATAAATGAAGTACTCCTTCCGTCCCATATTACTTAGCCACATTACTATACTTGACTTTTCACGTTCTTTAACAATTAATAAAAATAAAGTACTCCCTTCGTCCATATTAACGTAGACATGTGTCATAGTACTTAATATTTAATTCTCTTCTCATGTATAGACGTATGCACTTCAAATTTAATTCTCCTACACATTTATTTCCTCCATGCACTTTTACTTGTTCACTTTTGATTTTTCGTGTTCTAGCTGAATATTTATTCTCTTCTCATGTATACACGTGTGCACTTCTATTTTAATTCTCCGACACATATTTATTTCCTCCGTGCACTTTTACTTGTTCACTTTTGACTTTTCACGTTATTTAAGAATTAATAAATGAAGTACTCCTTCCGTCTCATATTACTTGGCCACATTACTATACTTGACTTTTCACGTTCTTTAAGAATTAATAAAAATGAAGTACTCCCTTGGCCACATTACTAAATAATATAATAATATTTTTATATTATTTAACAATTAATATAAAAACTTATAATATATATTTTTTAATTAATTTAATGAAAATGTTTTAATCCAATATATACAACAAAATGGTTCTTATGTTTGGATCTGAACAGTTACTTAATTGAAATGGATATCAACATGTCGGTATACATATAAAATATTAAAGAATTTAAAAGAAAAAATTTAGAATCAAAATATTAATTTTCCCTCATATTCTTACTAATTTTCTTTTACACCAATGAACAACTTTCATTGTCATGATAATGATAAAAAAGTCCGACTCTTTTCATCTCAAAGACTTTTAATTACAACTAAAGTGATGGTACATAAAATACATTTTGTATATATAATAACAATTAGAATGTTTTTAAAATTTATTTTCAAAATACAAACCTAAAGACTGGCTAATTAAAGTGAATAGACACGTTCAGCCCATGCATCGCACGGGCATGTATTGCTAGTTTCTTCATAAGGGCCAATAAAAAGGGTCATTTGCACTTTTGCTCCTATTGTTCACGGAGCATAAGTTTCATATTTTCACATCATAATATCACATAAGTTATGTATCGCGTTCTTAAAAGAACTTATGTCCCTCTAAGTATAAGTTCAATTTTTAAGGTCAAAAATTAAAGATCAACTCATTTGAAGGAGAAAAAAATAAAGACTAGCCTATTTGAAGGACAAATCGTGCAATTTCTTCATAAATTGCACTAAAAACCTAGAGTTGTCAATATAAGTTGAGTCCAACTCTAGAAATGAGCACTAGCTAATAGTTAAGAACTTCAGAAAGCACCTTAGTAATAACCAGTAATGCCCTTATCGACCACAAATCTTGAGATTTCATTGGTCGGTCTGCTATTTAGATGGGCCTCAAAATGAGTCCAATCTAGTCCTAATAAAGATGTGGGTTGTAGTTCCCTTCATTTGTTTTTGAAATATTTTTCTTTATAATTTTTTCGGTCTAAATTCTAACCCAAAAATTAAAAAGCATAATTTTTTGTTAAAAATTATTACAGAATATTGCTAACCAGGTCTTAAGTTCACAAGTAAAGTATTTCAATAATTTATATTATTATAAAAGTGAAAATCCTAAAAATTAAAAAGTTAAAAAACCTAGTTGATGTTTTAAATACCCTATTAATATTTTTATTTGACGTGTCTGTTCGTGACAAATTTTGCTAGCAGAAAATAAATAGTTGCAATATAAGGATATTTTGTGAGTACAACTCGAGACATATCCCTTGATTCTAATCTTCGTGTTGTTCGCCTTGCTTCGAGGGCCTATGTTGCGTTTTCACGAACGAAGGATGGGCTTCCGTTAATGTGTTGAATCACAAAGAAAATTTGAGCAATACCTGGGAGGACGTCTCTCGAATTCTCCTTCTGGTCGAGTAATACCTTTGGAGAAGACTTATGTAGATGTCATTGCTCTCCTCATTACATACTCTTTTTATATGAGATGCTGAGAATCCCGTTGAGTTCTTACGCTTTCATGTTGACAACTTAATTCATTCGATTACTACATGAACCCAATCCGGAATATGAACCATAAAAGAAAATAACTATTAAAACGATTACAAGAATAACAGTTACAGTACCTATTATCCAAAGAGGAATCCTTCCAGAAGTATCGGCCGTTTACCCCACTTCCCTGCAGATTTCATTGTGAATCTCCGGTCAACATCTTATGTAATTTTCAAGATTTCTTCATTAGAGGATGTGTGCCACTTTTATATAGTGTGAGCTAGAGCTTAGGGGTATCTTGGTCTCCAAGTAATTCTAGCAGATTTGGGGCTTGACGAGCATGGGTCAGGCTCGTATTGTAGAGCCCTAATTCAATAGACTAACCCATCTATAACTTGGATTTCATTTAAGCCGTGTAATTTTAACTTAAATAACTAATTCAACTTTATTAACCAAAATTTGACTTGGTCAACGTGTCAATAAATTAGAATTTAATTTCAATTTTATATGGATTAATCAAATTAAAATTTCAATTTTATATGGATTAATCCAATTAAAATTTCAATATCTACAAATGTCTCTTACTTAAAGACTTGCCGGTTAGTAGACTCGTTGAACTTCTAAGACAAGACTTGAAGTATCTGCAAAGATAATGATGTGTTTTATTGTGTCACCTTAGAAGAAAAAATGTTTGTTCACACGACTCTAACTAAAATGTCCTTGAATTTTATCTTTGTATTTCCAAGTAACTTGAGCAACAAATAGAACCATTTAATCAGAAGTATTATTTTATAATAGCTAACTCTTCATTTTTTCTCGTCCTTCATAAGCAAGTTGCCCTGACAATAGATGTAGTTCACAAACTGGATGCATTCCATGACAATCTCGTGGATGATATTTTTCTTGACAAAAAAAAAAAGTGAAAATGGCTAACTTTACACTACATCAAGGTATATATGTGCTTTAGGATCGAGTTTAAGGCTAAGATCCTTTTTTTTTTTAAATGTTCAATAACTCTTAACTCTTTTTATGTGAATTTTTTAGATACAAGTATGATTTATGAGATGAAAAAAGATTTAGAGGAATTCAAAATCTTGCTGCAACGAGCAATATTGATGCATCCCAATCAAAGTCCTTTTCCAATCATCCATATAGGAGATTTCAGATGAACTCAAACTTTTATAAGTCTCTTAGGACATATAGAGAGAACAACAATCCATGATGTAGTGTATGTAACCTGTTATTTTATTTTGTGTTTTTAGGTTCTTTTTTGGTAAATGTTTCTTACGGTTTGAGTTGTTGTTGCAGTCATTTACATCTATAAGCCCGATGAATTTATCGAGCGTTCATTCTCTTTAACGTGAAAGAGACGAAACAATTTATTGTGGCTATGAATGAACTCCTGGACAACAACAATAGAGTGTTTGCAGCCTAGTTTACATAATAATGTTATTGTTATTATTTATATTAGTTATGATTAATTCAAGTTAAAATATGATGTTAGCCATGTGTTTGCAATACAATCCTTTGGATGTGGTTGTATAAAATTTGATTTACTAATATGAAGATGTGAGTAGCTTATTTACTAAATTTTATTCACAGATGGTCATGTAACTATTACTTTTTTTTTTTTTAAAAAGTCACTTAACTATCTTTTCTAACACAAAAATCACTTAACTTTGAGTATACTAACACAAAAGTCACCAAACCAGTTTTCGGTATCACTAAACCACTTTCCGGTGATTTAGTGAGTTATTCACCAGAAAGTGGTTTAGTGTTATCGAAAAGTGGTTTTGATACTTTTCTTTTAGTATACCCAAAGTTAAATGACTTTTGTATTAAAAAAGATAGTTAAGTGATTTTGTTGGGAAAAATGGATAGTTACGTGACCATCCGTGAAATTTATCACAACATATACATTAGTTGTCTTAAATTTAGAAGCCCTTATTATCAGTGCCTTTAAAAGGTAGGTCTTCGGATATCTATATTCTATGGAACATTTAATTTTCTTGGAGCTATTTATGAAAACATGACATAGTTTGTTGAAGAGTATAATGTGTTCGTTTTACTTCTACTTCTTACCATATTTTCAATATTAAGAATTTCATTTTTAATTTTTGTTATCCATCTTTGCTTGTTTTAGATTTTTCGTCCTTTTTTGCTCTTAAGCACCACGTCTTATTGAATTTGCTAGGATAAGTAATAGATTAATATTAGAATATTCAATCAGAGAAACGCTTTTTTCCCCGTGAACCATGTAAATGTAAATATAAACTACTAGTCAATTATCCTGGTAAAAAGGAATTTGGGGATTCATACGATGTCGTGTTGGTTACCCAGACAGGTCGGTAACCGTTAATGCCGTAGGCGGGAGTTGAGAGAAAAAGCGGGAATATTTTAATACATCAATAAACCCCTATAAAAACAAATGTTAATTACTAAAAAATAACACACTCCATTTCGCTCTCTTCCATATACCATTCACACTTTTCTTTTCAGTTTGTCCTAAAAATAATGATATTTTTATATATAGAAACAATTTAATTTTAAGATTTTCCTTTTATCCTTAATGGATGATTTACAGTCACACAAATATTTAAAGCTTGTTTAGATCACAATTTTTTAAAAGTCTCTCTTCTTTTTTCCCCTTAAACTTCTTGCCTAGTTAGATAGTGTCATGTAAATTGGGACGGAGGGAGTAGTTGACTATAATAGAATAAAGAGAAATGTGGATTTTGCAGTAACAGAGTCCGAAGATGGTGAGAATCATGTTGTTCATGGAAAAAAAACATGCAAGTTGGAAGGAAGACAATGAAGAAGGGGAAGTTCAAGGACATTATACAAGTTATAATGGAGGTTTTTGGGAAGAAGAACGGGGAAAGCAAGGATGCAGACTTGTTGGAGACTGCTAAGAGGCGTGCTATGTTTTTTCCTCGGCCTAGATGGTGGCCACCGGAGGAGCTATTTCTTGATTGAAGGTCAGGAAACCTACAATGATTGAAGAATTGACAAAGTCATTGCAGGTTGTAAATGTTGCTTCAAAAAGCTGACTTCTCTAGCTAGTTAATAGTAAACTGTATATATTTGAATAACAATGGTGTTTAATGGTGTTTCAGCTTGCATGTACCTAGACTATTTTTCTGGGTACCCATTACTGGTCAATATATATGATGCCCTACTGCTTTGTTTTCAGCCGTGATGTAAATTACAACAACAACCACAACATCATACCCAATGTAATCCCACAAAGTGGGTTCTGGGGAGAGTAGGATGAACGTAGGGTTGGCTCAACGGATCTCGTGGCCTAAGGCAAAATCATATTAAGAGGAAATTTGTAACTAAAAAAAATGTTGCGTTCTAAACAATAAATTAATCATTTTAAGACAAAAAGAATAGCGTTTTTTTTTTTTTTTAAAAGGAAGAAGAGAGCAAAGAATAAAGTGATGGATTATCCTATGTTGAGGTCCAAATTCAAAGTGAATATTTTGATTTGGCTATCATCGCATACAAGAAAAAGAATAAATGAACATATATAACGTAATAGTTTAAGTTTTGAGCATTGACAGTGTAAAAAAATACTTATACCTTCAAATCAATTTTTACGATAATTGTAGTTCATTCTATTAAGTAGCATTCATTGGTGAATATCTAAAATAAATTGTAAATAGTCTAATATAATATGTTAAATTACACTAAAAGAAAACCGGTTTGTGAATGCTTTTTTGTTCATGCAGTTTCAGAGAAGATTATAAAAGAAATTCATTATGTTATCGATGTATATAACTTAATTCCTATATAAAAACGATAAAATTATAATTGTTGAGTAAAGAAAATATACTGATTAATGCATGAAAGAAAGTATCATAATACTTAATTGGCATAAAATAACCTTCATCAAATAACAAAAAAAAATACTATAGCACTTTTATTTTTAATAATTATTTATATAAATGATATAGTATGTAGTAAGTAGTAATAATAATAATAATAATAATTAAAAAAAAAATGGGGCCTTCAAATGTTGGGGGCCTAAGACAACGGCCTAAGTGGCCTAACCTTAGAGCCGCCCCTGACCTTGCCCCTACCTTTGTGAAGTAAAGAGGTTGTTTTCGATAGACCATCAGCTTAAGGAAAAGCATATCAAGCGGATCGAAAAAATAAATAGCACCTGTGATGTAAATTGTGCACTGAAACTGTTTGAATGGAAGTGAGTCCTGTGTGCAACAGTGCAAGATGAGATTTTATGCGCAAGGCTAAACCACTTGGGATTTTCTGTAGCTAATGCTGGTTATCAACAATGTGCAAAAGAAAGATTTTTCAAGTTTTGATTTGATCATTTGATCATCAAAGTTGGTTTCCAATGGCTACAAGAAAAGCTCCTTGATGAAATTACCATCTTCCCAAACATATACCATATTGGTTACAAGTTGTGTGAAATTCACAACTATGGTAATCTAGAAGTAGCACAAGACCAATGAAACTTATAAAGATTGATTGCGGGGAAGAAGAGGATCAATTTTTTCTAGAACAATTTCAATCATCTACTCGTCATGCAAATTATATCATCACTTGAATCTCTAAATGGTCATTAATGTCATAAAAAAGGTGGGGTTGATTGGGTAAGGTTGATCAATAATTGATAATAATGAACAAGTCTAACCAACATTTGTGATCATTATCTTGGCACATTATCCTACTCTCAATTTAAGTAGATCCACTGACTTACCAATAACTAATCCCCTCCCCAACTTCCACCCTTTTTAAATTCCTATGATGACATGATCCCTGGATAACTATAAGGTTAGTTTTCATTTATGAAATTGGAAGTAGCTGGTGGTAGGGCAGATGTATAAGATGAGCTAAGCTATGGGTTCAGTTGAATCAAACCCAGTATGTGTTACGAAATCTACTAAATATGTGCGAATATTAAATTTCGAACATACTCAAATGGTTAGTGGATTCAGTAACATTCTGAACCCATAAAGTTCAAATCTTGAATCAGCCTCTGGCTGGAGAGGCTGGTAGCTAATGATGTAAGACAAATTATCACAAGCTTCTAAGCAAATGGTAAATTGAGATATGTTGCCTATTTATTAGTGAATCTTCTTTTTTCCCCAACATACAAATTACAATTTCTGCTACCCAAACTAAAAGGAAAGAAACAAACCTTATGTGGTCCTCTAGGGGAAAAGCCTCCTAGTCACCCTTCATGTCAATTACTGACATACTTGGAAGGAGCTCAGTTCCCTCCACTTTGAAATTTGAATTGTCTTTTGAAAGAGCAACTTTGTCATCAACAAAACCAACAGATTGAAAGGGTGTCCGCAATTTAAGTTGAAAAACGTTACTGCATACAAGCGCTGGATCTTCTCCGCATTTTCAGCTATATTATACAATGTTTGTCAATTTTACAGAAAAGATAAAGAAAAGGGCGAACAACCATATCCATCGGCTGAATCCAAAATTTTGTTTAGTATAGCTCAAAGGCAAAAAGCTATAGGCAAATCATCCAACTCTTTCAGAAAATTTACCACATGATTGGTGAGGAACATGCAGACACAATCATCTGGTTTGGCTGAAGTAGCTTCTAGATGCCCTACGAAGACGCAAGATGTGATATTATCGCTAGGGACGCACAAGATGTGGATATACAGAGCTGCTACTAGTGCTTGGTTGTGCAGCAAAACTTGATGTTGGCAGGAGTAATTCTGCCTGGGCAAAGGAGCTGTTGGATGGCACATCCAGCAGCACGTCCTGGTCATTTGCAAAATGGAAAGAATCCCGAGCAGGAGAACTATTAGAAGGCAAGGGAAATAGGCTTCTTGGACTGAAGCAAGAGCTATCGTTGTCTACAAGTTCCTTCTGCTCATAGCTACTTTTCATCACCACCCTCTTGGGGCTCTTCATTGCTTTCTTTGCACCTGAAAGCGAAATGGTTTGAAAATTATTTCCATATGAAACGATGATATTGTCAAAACACATACATCACATGGAAAATGGGACTAGAGGAAATAGAGAGAAAAGCTAGACATAATTAAGTAAATAACACTGTGTTCTGTGCTCTCTTTAATAGCTTAAGCTTTTAGAAGAGATGTTCACACACTTTAACATGATAGTAGGTTCGAGCCTCACCACCACCCAATTAAAAAGAGACCTCACAGGTGCTTGGTCCATGAAAAAGAATCAAGTCCGCAAGTGAGGCGTGTTGAGAACATAATTAAGTAAATAAAAATGTGTTCTCTCAGCTTAAACTTTTAGATGAGATGTATCACACTTCAACAACCTCCAGATAACAAGTCCCAGCAATCAAGAGGAATCCGTTGAATGCCACAACATTGTTGAACAAACCATAAACTGAACAAGAGAGGCAACTGACCAACCTGAATACTTTGGATGGTGTCCCTCCAATGGCCTTTTCACATTCACTGAATGATCTGTGCCAATAGCATTGTGCACTTCTGCAACTTCAGAACCACTGGTACTACTTTTACATTTTATGTCCTAACACAAACAAGAATAGCTTCAGTAAAATTGCACTATTTTGTTTAGAAAAAGTAGAATGTTCATTAAAAAAGCAGAAAACCTAACCTTGAGAAGGTTATACTTTTCGACCCACTTTGACTTTGTTAAATAGCACAATATTAACCTCTTCAAGGTCCTGGAGTCTTCTATTTTCAACCCAGATAATGAGTTGTCAAAAACACCTTCTGCAAGAAGTTTCTGGAAGGAAGACAAATTCTCCTCAAAATGAGAGCTCTCGAACAAGCTTTTAAGACTGCATGTATAGAAACAATAGAAACACAATAATCAGAGGACGAGGAAGAAGAAGACGAAGAGGAAGAGGAGGAGAAAGAAGAAGAAAACTTGATTCTTGCATCTTACTGAAAAGGAATTTATTATTAGTAGTTCAGTGGTGCTATATGTTATTAAGACTTCCGACAATTAAAAAAAGATATGAATACAAAGTAATTGGTACAAACCTATTCGGAGGCGCAAAAGAATCAACAGGAGCTAAATATTTTAGGAGTTTCTGCTGTTCATCACTTGACAAATGCCTCACGAACTCTTCATAATTAAGTACATCCTGAACCACATTTATCATAATCATATCAGTTTTGAAGTATAGCATATTGATTGGATCCATACTGGTAATAATTAACAATTGACTACACAGACAAAGTCAAGTTTATAATTAATCAAATTCATCCAGACTTAGAGAGGAAGCAAATCCATGCAAGATATATTTTGAATTCTAACATATTCAATGATAATCAGAAGCCAAAGGCCATATTATATCTATAGACGAGAAAAATCCATGAACACAACAACATATTGTGGAATAGGAAATGTACTCCAGATGCAGACAAGTAGGCCTTGTAGGAAGTATTCCACTGTTATATTAGATGAAGAAAAAATTTATTCGTAATGAAATCAAGAGCCAGCAACAGACCTTCAGATCTATATGGCACAGTGGTGAATTATGATGTCCAAGAATATGCAATTTTTCAAGGTGATCCTTATCCCTGCATTTAAAATAAAATCAGAGGACGGAAAGCATACTTCAAGCAAAGAAAAGGTTTCTTAGCTCTTGGAATATGGCATCCGATGCCACCACAAACTTGCTGCACAATTAGTAACTGTAATGAAATATCATGTGGTGCAGAGCATGTGTTGGTCCAATTTATGTATCTTCCTGATGCATATTGATTGGAGCCACATCAGAACTAACGTTAACAGGATATTCATGCATTTAAAACCTCATATCCATTTTCTTAACACATGCAGCAGCATCACCACCTTTATTTCTCAAGATATTTTTGCAAGCTATCAAGATTAATGAAGAAAGCACCTTTTAATCTGGTGTTGTTCCATTCCCGGACTATTAGGTTTCTTGGTTCTCTCAGTGCCCAGATTTGATAAATAGACACCCCTACTAATATTTACAGGTGGGGTAGACAATCGTGAATAAGCCTCCTTTACATAATGTCGCTTTTTATCAACAGACAGGGAGCTGGCTTCTGATTCTTCTTCTCTACCTATTGAGTTCGGATGTCGAATAAGCACACTTCCATGTCCTATCTCAACAGAGACCATAGGCCTGTCACTCTCAAAAAGCAAATCGTCTTCAGAAGATCCAGACAAGTATGAAGATTGTTGTTCATGTAGGATGGTACACAGGTCTTTAGTAAGCTTTTCAACTGAAGACTGCTTTGAACGACTTATGCAGGTTCTCTTCTTTGAAGGCACCATTGCTTCCCATTTGTTGGATTGAGCAGGGCCTGGTAGCAGAAGTAAGGGGAAGTATTATTATGCAAGAATTCAGTGAGCTTTGTGCTCCAACTGCAAATTGAAGGTTAGAATGCACAACAGAAGCATAAAGTATAAACAAAGAACATAAAAGAAAAGGCGAGAGAATGTATATCATATGGGGTAGGGAAAGAAGATACTATTCAAAGTAACTTCTGTGATTTGACTGAGAGAAGAAGAGAAAGGTCTCGAATTTACCACAAAGTTTTCACTTGAGAAGGTATTAACCCGAGGGTAATATTGGTAATTGAATCAAAAGATGCAGAACAGATACTATAAGCATCAAACAAAAATGACAGCCTAAAGAATTTTTCAAGTAGCTAACAAGAAAAGATATACAGGCACATATCTACAGTTTGACGAATCAAATAATTCTGTTCCAATATCAAGCTTTTGTAGTTTGTTGGCTCTTTGGGAATAGTGTCTACATTAATAAATGAATTACCTGTCAAATCACTTGCTTCAGTACTACCAAATTGTGCAGAGCTCTCAGTGTTTGAGATGGCGGAACCAGAACTTGACCTATTGCTTGTATCTTCATCTAAACCCTTAAGGAAACCCTGATTATAATAATCAGGAACTACAATATTATCATAATTTTGCTTTCGTTTCAGCACCTTTGCCTCTTTGTTCTTAAAAGACATGTTTTTGACCCTAGATACCCTATAATCCTCAAGATCATCAGATTCCGGCCTTGCATGCAGAGGAGTATAATTTGCCAAGGTTCCTTTTGTTCTCCACCGAGATCCACATGCATTGCACAATATTGGCTTTTCTGGAGGCCCATTACGCCAAAGTGGGGTGCCTGCAGCAATACGTCGACGTTAAGAATGTATTCTCATCAAAATTTCAACTTCAAATCAACCTGATTCCCGATCATGACTTGAAATCATGGCCAAAGAGTCCCTCCATAGATAAGGAGAGAAGAAAGAATGGCATCTTAGAATTGAAAACTAGGAATTCCACACACATTACAAGAAAGTTAGGACAACCAATGCAAAGATACTCTTAAATATGCAACTTCAGACAGAAAGTCGTTTTGTATTAAAGGGGCAATATAGGAGTTATTTCTATTCTTACTTTAACATGCAATATGGACAGGATCTTGCATTTGAAGCATAGAACAGAAAAGAAGGATTTGTGTGAGAGAATTTAATTCAGGACTGAAGTTGTAAGCCCATGAACAATCACCAGTGCAAACCTCTCCTTTGAATGCAATCAACTCTATCAAAAACTTGAACTATTCTGATGTAAATGACAGACTGAAAGTATTCTGTGCAAAAATCCATAAGCGCAGTCGTGGTCCAGCTACGAAGCAAAAGTTAAGCTGGCAAAAGAGAGGACATGGAGGAGCAAGAGAACAAGAATTATCATGGAGTTGAAGAACAAAGGAAGCATCTAAGCAATAACAGGAAAACGAAAATGTTGTTCGCCTGACATCTCATGGGCTTTGAACACTAGAGCATGGAGTATCCTTCTCAGAAAAGCAGTGAGCAGTATAGCTGGAAACTGCAATGCACCATGATAGTCACCTAGTGTGCAAATTAATGGAATGATAAACAAGCTTTCTTTTTCAAGTGGTTCCGTTGTAAAGGTAATACTAGCAGCTGTTTCCGTGTACTTTTAGAAAGAGAGAATAACAAAAGGAGAAGGAACATAACTGGTAATTGTTGTCATGAGAAGTGAACTACGAAACTTCTTCTTCATGGTGCAACAAAACAACCAAAGGTCCAAACTTTTATACAGCAACTCTTCCAAACTAGAACGCCATAAATAGGAGCGAAAAACAGGATTGAATTGGAACGTCAAAAGTCACGGCATTGCATGGACTTCTAAAGATATTTGCTTTGAGACATTATATTTACTAGTAAAAAAATGTGACATCAGTAAGAACTTCCTGTAAACTCAGGCCGAAGACACAGCTATAGGTAACCCAACCAATTTTCTACTTCATCTTGCAGCGCATATGCTACATAGTTGAGCACTTTAAGTAGCACCAGCGCTGGAGAGAAAGTCAAACTTAACAAGTCTTTTCTAGACAATCTGAGCTGTGAAAGTACGAAGCGCAGTAGGTTATGCAGCAAAAGATGAGATACGATTTCAAGAAGATATCACCAAATGAAGCACACAAATTTACTACATTTTGTGATGTCTTGCATCTGAGTAGAGAAAATAGATATAGAATGTTCTTAGCCGATTACAACTAGTTATCAAGTAGTAGTTGATTGATAGATTTTGGTTGTTAAAAAAATATCATAAGTTGTGTCAATGCAAACATTTGTCAACATGAGGCCATGTTTTCAATGTTAAAGACAATTCAAGCAGGATAACACCAATTTACTATATCAACTTGAAACCAATGAGCTCGTTTCGTGACGTAAAGAAAACACAAGGGAACACTACAAGCCTTTGATCAGACACCACTTATTAAGAATGTGCTATTGCACCACCCATGTGAGTCCAAAGTTTATATGAAAATATGAATGAGTAGCAACCAAGCCACATATATCCCCGAATGATCACCCTTCAATTATAAAGATCAGGAAGATGAAGTTTGAAAAAGACCAGTCATAGAGCAAATCAGTTGGCACGAAACGTGACACCTAAGAAAGTACATTATTACATTTAGAAAGGGAACAAGGAAAAGAAGTACAGGAAGAAAGTTTGGAAACATTCCCTAATTGCATTGAATAAAAAAGGATTCAAATGGACCTCCATATTTGCCCACTTGCTGTTACTCTTAGCAAGATTTGAGCAAATATATTTTCCACAAAAGGAAGGTTGGGAATAAAAAGAAATCCTTTCAGAAACAAATTCCACTTCAAAACCAGTAAGCAAATCTAGAGAATTAAGTGAATGTACAAGCAAAATATAACTCATAACAGATTATGAAATGAATAACAACATAATCACTCATCAAACATCAATTTTTTATTGGTCAGTGATCTCTTCCCTTAGAAGCAACCAACAAATGAGTATACAGTTCAATAATTGAACAATTAAACTAATCAAACAAGAGTATTTCAACAGAAGAAAAACAAAGAAGAATTCTATGAGCTAAAAAGACTATTTTTTTTCTTGAAGATTTGGAAAAATAAAATACATTGAAGAACCAAGAACTCACTTGTAACACCACAATGATAACAAGGTCCTTGCTTTCCCATCTGTGCAATTTCTTTTTGTCCCTTAATTCCAGAAAAAAATTAATATTTCAAGGTAGAAAGCTTTTTAGTTTCAATACTTATAAAATAAATATCTGTTCAATTATTCTTTTCAGTCACTTATATTTGGTAGTATATATGTTACTGGGTATCTAAGTTTCTCTGCAATGGACCCAAAAAGAAGTTCTACAGGAAACATAAAAAAATAAAAAATAAAAAAAGACCAAGAACAGTCTGTATATAAAAAGTCCAAAAAATCCACTGAAAATAACTAAAGTTATGAACAAGTAATATAGGGATTAAAGATGGGATTTTTTTCAGCTGAGAATTTGTACAATCCAATGAAGAAGAAAAAAGACCACTGGAAATTGAAGGAATTTTATGAATATTTAGGGAAAAGGAAGGTGAAATGTGAACAGAAATGGGTTCTTGTTTTTTTGTAAATGAAGTAATAGTAGTACTCCTCCGTCCCATATTAGTTGACCACGTTATTAAAAATATATGTCTTAAAATACTTATTCATCAATAAAATTAAGATAGAATTAATTAATTTTTCCTATTTTATCCCTAACATTGATTATTTTTTAAAGTAATTAATATTGATTAGAGTATAATTTATTGGAGAAAGAAAAGAGCATTATAGTAAAAATGCACTTTTATTAATGATTTCTTTAAAGGGCGTGTAAAAAGAAAAGTTGAAAATTAATATGTGAGGGAGGGAGTAATATGTTTTGTTTTCTTTCTTTGGGTGTTAAATCTTCTTGAAATGTTCAAATCTCTCTGTTTTTATTGGAAATAGAAACTGTTTTATTTTTTATTTAATCTGTAAATATATAAATAAACTTTATAAGCTTGAAGAATATTATTGCTAATGTCCTTGTTGACTATAGGCTATTCCCGATAATAACCACAAACATGTGGAACATTTTTGCAACCCCCAACCACCCTGCAAACTCCACAAAAAAAGTACTTTTCCTAGTTTTTGTATTGCTCTTGCTAAGAATTTATCTTAAAGTAAGGATCAAGATTATGAATATTTTTAAGTTTATTTTTTATGGCTAAAAAATACATTAGTAGTATAAGAAATTAAAAGGAATAGAAAAGTAATGGCAAGGAAACAGCAAAAGAGGAAGAAGAAACAAAGAGAGTTTGTTTGAACCTTTTTATCAACCTTCCTTTTTATCCTTGTGCCTATTTTGATTTCTTAGGTATAGGGATAAGCAAAAATATTTATATTCGTATATGCCTTGTGATGACACGATGTTGATTAGTTTAATTTATCTGGAGTAGGTCTTCTTCCTTGAAGGATCTTGATTTAGTGCAATCTGTGCTTTAGTTATTGGATCTCCTACTAAGAGATTATAAATTAAGGGTCCCACTCATGGCATGCACTGACTAGGTTCTCATTTTAACTAGGTCTTCAATAAAGTGGTTGTCACCATTTATGTCTCATATCATATACTCGAGAGTAGTGTTGTGAACATAGTAAAGTTGAGGATAAAAGTCCTTAATTTGCAAGTATCTTGTTGGTATAGGTTAATTTGGAAGAATTGCATATACTTCCCTTGAGGTTTCAAGTTGTACTACATATCTCTTTATAGTTTCAAAGATTATACAAATCTGCTCTAGTTTGAACTCTAATTTATCCTTTGATCATAAGGTGTGACATTGATGTCAACTTTCACTTTCATTGTAAAAGCTTTGAGTATTATGAGGCATAGAATAGGAAATGTATGTGACATCTCAAGAAAGAAGAAAAAATATTGCAGTCAAGTTTACAGCAGATAAGCAATAATTCATTTTTGCATATATGAGAAATGAGTAAATTCCAAATGAATTTGACTTCAATACCAAGAAAGATCATTCGTGACATAATTATATTACAATCGACATATGGACAAGTTTGTCCCTCTTGTGTTAATTTTAAAAAAGTGTCTTCTGTTTTCAGTAACAAAATTAATCAGTTACAAAGCTGAAGCTGAATGTGATTACAGAAAACAAAAACTAACAACTTTATTTTGGGAACCAAAAAATCCCATCGAAACAATGTATAATTTACAACAGAAAACATGACTAGCATGTGTGATTGAAATAAACAGTAGATTCCGGCCTCCATTCGTTCCAAATTTATCAGATGCTCCGGAAGGGGCAGCCAGGCAGATCCCTTTTTTTCATTCAGATCGCCAAAACAATGCCATATCTAAGAAGCAAAACTATATGAATTCTTATAGTTTTAACATCAAAAAAAAATTATAAAGAAATATCAAGAACAATTTTATGCTCTACAAAATCATCTTACTTCTGGTGGAATCTATGTAGATGCTTTATCTTGGCCATGTTTGTTCGTGACCACATTTTCTGCGCTTATTAGTTTCTCCGCCTGATGTTTCTCAAGAAAAGCTTGTTTCTGCAGGATATTCATCATCTCCTTTGTTCTATTCTCCTCCCCTTCAAGCTGCATTTTCACTATTGCTTCTGCTTCCATGTTTATTGGCTTGAAATAGTCATCAATAGCAGCCTCCTGAAAGCATTCACCCATTTTTTCAAGCAATGAGTCCAAGCCAGAAGATCAGCCAAAGCATCATATGTCATGGGCGGAGCCACCTTCGGCGAAGGGTGGTCAAGTGCACACCCTTCATCGGAAAATTACGTGGTGTACATAGGTTAAATGTTAGCTTCTATGAGTATATATTTAATTTTGCACACCCTTAGCACAAGTGAGAAGCAAATTTGCACACCCTTCACCAAATTCCTGGCTCCGCCACTATCGGGAGTGGCACATCAACAACAACATCATACCCAGTTGAATCCCACAATGTGGGGTCTGCGGAGGGTAAAGTGTACGCAGACCTTACCCCCACCTTGGAAGGTAGGGAGGCGGTTTCCGAAAAACCCTCGGCTCAAAAGAAAATAAGGAAAAAAAGGAAAAGAGTCAGATACGGACAAGCAAATCAAAACAATGGAAAATGAGAAATAGAGGGGAGTGGCACATGACATCAGTAAAGTAATAGAGGGGACAGTGAAGCCAACCGTACTATGTATTAAGTTCCTAATAACTTGATGTCACAATACAATAGATGAACGAAGCAGCAGATGATAAAATGATGTAAAGCCAGCTTATAAAAAAATATATGGACAGAAATACAGAGTAAACAAGAACTGTTGGGTACAATGGAAAATCAATATATGTAAATCATCAAATTTAAGGTCATATACCACAGAAAGTCACGGGAGTAGCAAGTTAAAGATCAGGGTGACATTGATGAAGCAGCATGTGGTAAAGCCCAAGCGCAGAGAATGCACCAGAGACAACCAAATAGTATAAGCAAGAACTCAATGAGGAAGGGCTTGAAGGTTTAGCAGTGCAATTTGAGTAAAAAGCAGCTTAAACCTATCAAGGACATCGTTTAACTTGGTTCAAGATGCTTGGCTTGAAAGGAGTGCCAAATACCAGCAATTTCTCAAATTCAATCTATTCAAAATGAACAATTCATTCAACCATGATATGCGTGCAAAGGATTCATTTTAAATCAGTAGTTTCAGTCATTAGTCATTACAACAACAACATATCCAGTAAAATCCCACAATGTGGGTCTGGGGAGGGTAAAGTGTACGCAAACCTTACCCCTACCTTGGAAGGTAGAGAGGCTATTTCCGAAAGACCCTCGGCACAAGAGAAAGCACGGAAGAAAGGTCAAATAAGGACAAGCAATTCAAAGCAGTATGAAAATGAAAATAATGAATGCAAAAAACCATGATAAAGCAGTCTGGAAAAAGGAGCACTAGCTACCACAGATAAATAAGATAATCGAAGTACAAGAAACATAGAGTAGCAGAAATCAAAGGGCAAGAAAAGATAGAGCAAAACTGCGACTACTAGTACAAAAGGATAAGCGGGACTACCTACTAGCCTTCTACCATAATATGAGTCCTCCATAACCTCCTATCTAAGGTCATGTCCTCGGTAAGCTAGAACTGCGCCATGTCTTGTCTAATCACCTCTCCCCAATACTTCCTAGGCCTACCTCTACCTCTCCTGAAACCGTCCATAGCCAACCTCTCACACCTCCGCACTGGGCATCAGTGTCTCTCCTCTTCACATGCCCAAACCATCTCAGCCTCTCTTCCCGCATCTTATCCTCCACCGAGGCCACTCTCACCTTGTCCCGGATATCTTCATTCTTAATCCTATCTCTCCTAGTGTGCCCACCCATCCATCGCAGCAAAATCTAAGGTTTGAAGATGCAAGATCAATATCTAGGTAATCTGCATTTGTCCTCCTTTTTTTTTTATGTGTGTGTGTTTGGGGGGGGGGGGGGGGGGGGGGGGCAGTGTTGTGAAAGGCGAGAGGCGTGGCGAGGCTCTACTGCCTTTTATGGCTGTGGCGAGCTCACCTTCAAAAGGCGCGCCAAAGGCGCCGAGGTGAGGTGCCAATCCTTTTTTTTAAAAAAAAAAAAAGCAATTAAAAGAAGTGGAGGGCTTAAATGAAACTTATTTTCAAAAGAAAAACAGCAGCTAGGGTTTTTTTTGCCTCCTCCTCTCTTCTCCTTCAAGGTTTTCAGGTACGTGTCTTTCTCCTTCTTCTTTTTCTTCGGTTCTTCTTCTTTCTTCCTCCTCTATTTTCGACTTCTGCTTCTTCTTCTGTTCTTCTTCTTTTTTTCCGGCGACGACTGCTCTATTTCCGGCCACCTCTGCATTTTTTTTTTCCTTCTTCTATTCTCTTCTTCTTTTTCTGTTTTTTCTCCTCTGTTTTTTTCCCCTCTGTTTTTTTCTCCTTCGTTTTTTCCTCTGTTTTTTTTTTTTTTTCTCAACAGCACCAGTGAGGCAGTGGCTGTTTTGCTCCTGTTTTTTCTGTTCAATAATTGTTTAACTTTTGTTATAAACTTTTGTTGACTCATTCAAGTTCTAGACTTTTAGTATCTTCTATCTACTTTTAATTTTTGAATTGAAATATTTGCTAATATGTTATTGCTAGTGAGATTTTGATTATTTACATATGCAATTAAATATTTTAATTTTTTGGTATTTATTGGCGCCGCGCTTCAAAAAGGCGAGCGCCTCGCCGCGCGCCTCGCCTTAAGGCGAGGCAGGCCCTTGTCGCCTTTTGTCGCCGCGCGCCGTCCAAAACACTGGTGGTGGGGTGGGGGGATAAGTCAGGTTATATGATGTGCAGATGAGGAATGGTTGATTCTCTCTAGACTCAAAGAGTTCTAAGCAGCTAGGTAAAAACTTTAAATGTGGCCAAAAGCCACAGGTTAGTCTCAGTTCACACCTGACGAAAGTAAGCCCAACTAAGCTTAAGCTAAGTAAAAGCTGGTTAGTTCATCAGCCAGTTGGCTTATTCAATTGCATTCCACTTTCTTCTACGCTCTCCTAGAGCTGGAAGTTTAAAGTCCAGCCTTAAATATGGAATTCTGTGGCCCCAGAAAATAATGTTTTGAACCCCGATTTGTGCTCTGAAAGTAGAACCTTTCTATTTTGTGAAATTCATTCAAGTTGACTCTGTCTGTTCCAGAAGAAAAGGGAGGCAAGGAATCTAGACTCTCTGAAAAGAATAACATCTGGAGGAGTGAAAGATAAGAAAAAGGAAAATAGTCGTGAGAAGGCTGGGTTGAAACAAGTTCTAGAGAGAGTTGGCATAGAGAAGCACTACATGAAGAAGGGTTTGGAGAGGACAGAGGAGAGAAAGAAGTGATACTTTGGGACCTGGAAACTTTGACAAAGGGATTCATTTGTTGGAAGTTGGCTAGACTGGAGACTAAAAGACGTGGAAGCAGTGTAACATAATATATTACGCAAGATTCTTTCACATTTTACTTGCCCTTTTTGTGATAATGGAGGTATCCGGGCCAGCTTGTCCCCATCTTGACTTATTTCATCAGGTACCTGCTACCTGCTACCTTCCACCAGTTCAGGTACCAAAAACTATGTCCACCAAGGCTTAGGCAGATGGAAAAATACCACCTATCCTGTTTTGTCTTTGCTGGGATTTGAACCTTGATATTCCATGGTCTTCATCCTACTTTAGTGACCACTAGGCCACACCCTTCAGTGCGAAGGTTCTTTCAATTTTTAGAATAGTTTTTCCACTCAATTCTTTTTGCTCAATAAGTTTCTAATTGTTATACCAAATTCTAATTTTCAAAAAGTACTTTTTTATCACCTTTCAGAGTCCTGTTTCCTGATCAAAATGTCCTTATTTTCTAAGGACCTATGACAAAAGACAGTGCCAACTCCCAAGTCTAATTATCTATTATCATGACTAATTTCAATTTGGATCACACACAGAAACAAGGTCTTAAAGCCTTTTGATGAGATATCTGAGGGTGATTTATGAATACAGAAGTAAGATATCAGCTGCGAAATGCTAAGACTTCTGCTCAAGCTAGTTTTCAAGAGATATTAAGCTTGTTTTCCTAAAACGCTCTAATAAGAAATGCATGTTAAGGTACAGTAAGCATGAATTCAAGAAATTAGGCCCAGTGCTCATTTGGAATACCCTTTTATAGTATTGTGGAATAGATCCGACATCCTCTTCAAGACTTCAAGGACCTAACACAACCTCTTTTGCAAATTATACACAACAGTGTCCAGGAGAGCAGAACATTATTAAAGAATTATAATCAGAGCTACCAAGCTAATAGTCCATCAGCATGTTTCTGAAGTAAACAGGAATATAAACACAAGTCTTCAGAACAAGCAAATAAACAACAAGGTAAAATTCAGGAAAATTGTGAACTCACAGTGTCCTCTAGCTTCTTATTCAAAGCTTGCATCTCTTCCACCATGCGCCTAACTTCTGACAAAATCATTTGTTCAGGCATCTTCCTTATGGCTACCTTCTTCTCCTCTGCCTGTTCAGACATGACACACGAAGAGAGATAAAAGAATAAGAGTGTAGAACCGAAAAAAAAAGCACTAATGAAAGATCTACTCACTAAAACTCTTAAAGTACTGTCTGTTAACTTTCTTCGTGGTCTCCCCTTACTAATTGTATACCCTAGAAATCATCTAAGTTGCAAGCCACAGGCACAAGCACAGTTCTTTTATACTAATAGGGAGAAGGAGAGCGTGTTGGCACTTGGCGAAGAGAACCCAAACCCAACGTATCATTCAAGGGGCAAACCAGTTTATAGCCACAGGCATCTACAGCACTCTTAAATTTTGTTCTTTGTGTTTGCATGTGTTTGCTGGGGAGGCAGATTATATTTTACTTAAGTTGCCATCAAATCCTGAATTTAATTTTTTACATGTTTTTTGTTTTTGATAATGTAGATCTTGGGCTCGAGTTTCTATCAAACGGATAATTCAATATTTTTACATATCAAATCTAAACACGACGCAGAAATGAATCAAAAAGGGTACCATGGCACCACCATTGGCAATTTGAGCTGGATGTATCACATCAATCAGAGCTAGTCTGCGTTGACACCTTATTACTACAGACAAGATCACATCCTTATTTTGGCATCACGAAATAAACAAAAACCATTCAACACGATCATATGCCAGAACAATAAGCAGTCAGCCAACAAAAAGATACTCCCTCCGTCCCAATTTATGTGACACTTTGACTTTCTATATTTAGTAACAAATTAACTTTAAACGTCCCATTTTACTCTTAATGAGATGTATACCACAAGTTTCAAAAGTTCAGAAGTCTCCGTTTTATTCTTAAACTCCGTACACAGCTAAATGCCTTCATATAACTTTTATTTTCTTTTTTTTCCAATTAAAGAGTTGTCTTTTATTTAGGTTTTGTTATGAATAGAGATGTTATATAAGATCTAGTGATCTGACTATAAGGATAACTATAGAATCAGATTTAGCAGATTGAAATTGATAAAAATGACCTGTTGGAGACGTTGTTGCATTTGTAAACGATAAGATCGGATTCTACGCTCTTCGTAACCAGAAAGAACCCTAATATAGAACATTGCTTTCCTCCCAAATTCTACAAGTTTCTTCATCTTAGTTGGGTGATCAACTTTCACTCTTAAATATCTCTGCAAATGTGAAATTATTAGCTGATTTCTTTTTTTCACCTTTCAAGAATAGGATTCATCGTCGCTAGTGCTGAACAAGTTGCTCCGCTGTAGTAACTTATTGTTGTACTAAAGTAGTACTCGCTCGGTTTCAATTTATCTGACTTATTAGTTTGTGTTAAAAGAATGATTTTTTTTTATATTTAGAAATAATATATCTTTATAAATCACACAAAATATATGTAACTCGTTTAATATCATAAGTTTAAAAGCTTTCTCTTTTTTTTTCTTAAATTTCGTGTCCAGTTAAATGGGTTCACATAAATTAAAACGGAGGGAGTAGTTCTCACTTCGGATAAAAAGAGTATCCATAGCTTTATTTGCACCCTCTTAAAAAAATATTAACTCCCAGATAAAAAGAGGTAATTTGACTAAAATACTTCTAATACAATAGGTATTGCAGTATTGGATTTGATCACATAGCACTTAATAAGGATAAATCTGGAAAAATAAGGTTAATTATTTCTTGATTTGATAATTGATTTGTTTATGACTCTAGGAAAAAAAAGCTAGGTGGACACTCTTTTTTATCCGGGGAGTACTAAGTAATTCTCATGTATTATATTGTACTGTATTAATAAATATAATATTTGGATGGACTGTAGCGTTTTTTGTGACTGAGTAATATTTTTATTGTTTGGTCTGATTGTATAGTACTCCCTCCGGTTCAAAAGGAGCCTTTATTTTTTTGTTAAAAAAGAATGTTCACTTACTAAATCAAGAAAGAATTAACCTTATTTTTTCATATTTGCCCTCATTAAGTACTAAGTGACCAAATCTCAATACCTATTAGTCATTCTAGTTAAATTACCTATTTTTGCCTAGAAGTTAATATTCTTTTAAGGGGTGTGCTAATGGCTAAGTAGACATCTTTTTAACAGGAGCGAGTACTGTATAATAACTTGTAAGTTTATTAAGATATATTTGATCATTAATTACAAACTAGTTTATATATATTAATAAAACTAAGGTAAAGGATAAAATAGAAACTTTAAAAAATAAGTAGGTGGTGTGTGGTGATTGGGTGGGGGTGAGGGTTTAATGGGAAGAAGAAATATGTAACCACTCAAAAATTATCAAATCCGTGATGATAAGAATTAGACTTTTTTATGATTATATAACCACGGAATTACAGCGTGTTTACAAAACTACTGTTGACACCCAATTTTGTCCCTCTTTTATTTAATTTACTCGGGTTTCTAAATTTTCTGACGAGCTAAATACTTTATTTTTCACAATATTTTATTGCCACTACTATTAATATCGCTACTTTTATTTTCAACAGTATGAGCATTACTTTATTACAGATTTTAAACAGTTAGTCATCGTTTCATTTTTTGGGTTTGAAACTCGTTAAATTAATTACAAGACAACACTTTGTTAAATCCTTATTTTCTACATATTAATTATTAATTGTCTTCACATAGTATGTATTGTACTAGTTACTAAATTAGAAACCCAAGAATAATTAAATAGAGGAGGAAGAATTAACAATTTTGATCTCATAAGCAATTGCTCGGAAGTATATCAATGTTGGACTCATTTTGAAGCTCGTATTTTAAAACAACGTATTATAATTTTTATTTCATCAAAATATTATTTTACAAGGGGTAAATTCTTGATAATAGCTATCTACCCCCAAAAGAAAAAAAAAAGAAAAAAAAAAAAAAAAAAAACTTTGCACTCCTCTTTCATCATCGTGAGCCGCACTCTCTCTTCCTCTTTTTTCTACATTTTTATTTTATTTTGCACCCTTTCCTATCTTTTTCACCTTTTTTTTTCACATGCTCCACACATCTTCCCACATTTGATTTTTTTTTTTTCTCTTTAATGAGTTCCACATGTTTGCTCTCTTTTTGACTACATCTCTTTCTCTTCATCATCATCTCTCACGCTCCATTCTACTCCTCCCTTCCCCCCGCTCCTTCCTCCCTTTCTCATACGCTCCTCTCTCTCATATTTTTCTATAAGAGGTGGATTTTGACTCAAATAAGGGGGACTTTTCAGGTTTTTTTTTAGAGGGATTTTCAGTGAACAGAATAAAAAAAAAATCGATTTCTCCTTTCCGGTGAACTTTAGCCGGAAATTACTCAACATTTTCAGAGATCCAACTATATTCCAAGCTTGATTTTTCCTTTTTCCGGTGAACTTTAGCCGGAAATTACTCAACATTTTCAGAGATCCAACTATATTCCAAGCTTGATTTTTCCTTTTTCCGGTGAACTTTAGCCGCGGCGAGTGTAGTCGATTCACAACTCTAGCTTCGAATTTGTTCGGGTGTAAAAGAGTAGATCGAGACTCAAATCCCTTGTTCACTGCACCCACAAAAGGTAAATCTGACCCGGCTCCGTTCATTGTTTTTTTATTTTTTGTTAAAATACCGCGTTTTAGAAATCATGTTTTAGGGTGTTTGTATTATGGAATATTTTTATGTTTACTAGTTGTTTTCTGGTGTAAATTTTGAATAGCATGTCACAAAATATATATGTTGCATACTTCTATTTTTTTTCTTTTTTTTTTCTTTCTTTCTTTTGTTCACTTCCTTCTTACCTTTTGAAATCTGGATGAATCCAGGCTTTGGTATGTTCATCAGCCGTACTATTGGCTGTCACAAAGCATGCTTTGTTTATGGTTTCTCTCAACATGTCCTTGTACATTTATATTGAATTTTGTTTAAATCCTTATGCTGTTAAGATTGTGTTCCATATGTCGGGTATGTTATCTTCCTTTATGATTTCATTTTTTTTACAAAGATAGGTGTTTAGGATCAAAATGACATTTGTTCTCAAGTGTTGTATACACCTAGAATTTTAATCCTTTTTCCTCTTCGGTTTTCCATTTGTTTGAATTTAGTACGAATTAGGAGTTTAATTCTATTTCGTATAAGTTTCAATCTGCTCAAAAATTAATGGGATCGGCTTCTTTTAGTTCTTCATCCTTTTAACAAAAAGCCATGTTTGATATCTGTTGCTACTTATCTTTGCTCAACGTTATGGTATTTTGGTTGATGCCTTATTTATGTGTAGTGTGTGGTGGCTGAATTGTGTATGCATAAGGTACATTTAAAATATACATTGAATATACTCAAATATACCTAGCATACATAATCCACTGGTCTGTTTTAAATCTACATTTCATATCTTTAAACCTTATCTATTGGTCACATACTAATCTTTTTTTTTTTCGTTTTTATGCATGACTATCGCATATGAGTCCCTCGGATTCATCATCTTCCACATTCAGTGTTGGGCTAAAGGCCCAACACAACTTCTCTCGAGTCAGCCCTCATACAGTAGCGGCTAATCTGTAGCAATATATGAAGAAATTTGTTGGGCCGAAGCCCAACAGTCAACAGACCACAACAGTCCAAGAAAATGGGCTGAGCCCATTTACATTATATCTACTCCTCTGTTTTTATTTTTGTGTGCATTTAATGTATGACTAACATTTTTGTTTGTTAATTTAGATAAACCTTAGTGACATTAAGGGTTTTAGTTTAGTAATGAGTAGTTAATTCCACAAATTGCATTCACTTCTATTTTTTAAACTATTTATAGTATCTATAACATTTATTCGAGTAATTGATTTTCAAATAATATGACTACATATTTTGGGTTAAAGGAATCATTTTTCATTCTTACTATCTCATAATTCCAAAACGTCACTAACATACAAAATAAGAATCCGATTAGACTTTATAAACATTTGCAAGATTTATTCAATTACACATTTTTTTAGTTGAATATGGTTAAGTAAGAATTAATAAAAAGAGAAAGAAATTCACTCCTTTTATTTTACATCCCATTTTACAAAAAAAAAAAACAAGTCTAGATTTTTATATCACACTACTCATGCAATATCATCTTTACTTAAAATTCGCGTTTGTTGAATCTCCTCTACAAGTATTATTTTAAACAATACTATTATACTTTCATTTAAAGCTTTAATAACATGTATAAGTCATATTTGTAATGGCATCGGAAATACTTTTTTTATATAAATTTATTACCTTCTACAAATCCTGTTTTTCAAACAATAATCCTATATATCTATCTATAACTTTAGTCATATTTATAAAACTATTTTCTTTTTATAATACTATATTTACACTTAGACTAATCAATTGCAAGTTCGGTCGGTTAACCATTGTTAATGGGTCTTAAAGGGTGCCTAATACCTTCCTTTTAGACTAATTGAACCCTTACCTAGAATCTTAAGTTTCGCAGACTTTAAACAGAGTTAACTTTAAAATAACTTTAATAAATTTAGGTGTCCTAATTCACCATAAATAATTAGGTGGCGACTCCTTAAAACAAACACAAACAAAAAATAGGAATCCCCAATATGCCGTACTTCTAATTTAACCCGGGTTAAAAAGGGGTATGACAGCTTGGCGACTCCGCTGGGGATGTTTAGGTTCTAACCATAACAGACTTAGATTTAATTAGGCTTTGTGTGCTAGCTTAATTACTTTATTTGCTTAAACTATTTCTACATGCTATAAATTGATTACCTGCTATTGATTGTTTGTGTGATATAAACTGTTTATATGTTACTGCTTTGATAAATTGTCATTCCGTTCATATTTCTTCCACTTCTGGAAACTCACACTATCACACGTACACGCGAGGTGTGTTTTGCGCACCCGCAAATTTCTTTCGTAGAATCTAAATTTTAGGAGAGTTGGCGTATGCGCGGGGTGCTCGAATAATGGGGACCGCGTAGCCTTCTCACTCGAGTAGTCCGCTCGGGAACCTTGCGTCTAGTAAACCCACTCCTAGTCAACCTAGGATAGAGCTAAACCAACACCTTTTATTAAGGGCATACATTTCATATCCTAGGAGGTTTAATACCCTTGGTGTATTAAATCCATTAGATGACTTTACCCAAACGTCCAAGCGGGTTCACGACCCCGAGTGACACCAATCACACTCTATGTGCATGTTTGAAGGATAATCGTGCCTAAATATTGACTATTTGCTCTAATTAATTAAACTTTAGGAAGGAGGGGATGACTAACGTTTCTATGACAGGTATGGATTTACATTGGAGTACAACAAATGACGAAGATCAAGGACATAAAAAACGGAGCTAGAAGTTAGACACAGGAAATTGTATTTACTTTACTCAGATTAGGAAACACTTCATGTTGTATTCATTTGATACGTAATAAATGTTACACAATTTTTTGTACTTTATTTTGGGGAAATAGAATCTGTTTAATTAATCAAAGCAACAGGATGACATATTATGGCACACTTTACCCTTCAAACAACGTTAGGCCCACCTCTGGCACAAAGAGGTCACATGCATATTAGGACGCGTTATTATTTGATATAATCGTTTACATTTGTTTGACAACGTGTTTGACTTTATTCGACATGACTTTACGTGATCATGAGACTAACATCGTTTGTACTGTATGTTTCTTTTATCTTATGCCCAAACAGAGAGTTAATTCGTGTTGACACTCGATGGCCGACCATCCTTACATCACAAGGTCAAAGACGTTATCGTTACCTGAACGTAGTTGGGTTGTTCAAGGAAATGAAATTACTATGTCTGATCCAGCCGCATCTATTTCGACTGGTGTGGAAAACATCGTGATCTCTAACGATCCGCCCGAGACCTCCGAACACGGAACTGCTATTCAACGGGATGAACATATCGCCCGCCTGACTCAAGAAATTGAGAATCTACGTGAAGAACTAAATCGGGTTAGGGACTTGACCAATTTATCCATCACACTCCAAAATTCACCTCCTGAACCTAGAAATACTGCACCAGACCCACCTCGTTTCCTATCACTCGAATTCCCAGTTCCTGAGCATTTTCCTCCTCAAAACAACGCACCTACCAACAGCAACTTACCTCCGATCACCCCCGCAAATCCACCAAATCCATCATCCGTCTATACTCCCCCGCAAAGTCAACCACCCACTTACACTAGCTATACTCCTCCACAAAATCAACCACCCACCTACACTACCTACACTACTCCTAATCCACCACCCGTCAACCCACCAAATCAATCGCTAGTTCACACTCCCTATGTTCCTTTACCCACCAACACTAATCCACTACCCACAACCACTCCTCTAAACCCACCAAATCAACCACCTATAAACACCAATTATAACACACCACCTCTTGTCCAAAACACCCCCATCGTCCAAACTTATCCAACCCAGCATATACATGGGGCACACTTTGTCACCCCTAATGCACAATATGTTCCTCCGGTATATGCCGCAGAAACACAAGCCTTTACCAACCCAGTAACGGTCAGGTTCCAACCCGAGGTAGATCAATACGAAGAAATGGAAAAGGATGCAAAGGCAGGGGCAGATAACATATTGCTAAAAGAGATCCACAATCTCAAAGAAGCAATGAGAAACCTTCAAGTTGCTAGGGGAACCAAAAGTGTAGAATACGAAGATCTCTGTGTTCAACCTGACGTCGATTTACCCGTAGGCTACAAACCGCCAAAATTTGATACGTTCAATGGAACAGGCGACCCTCATACACACTTGAGGGCTTATTGTGACAAACTGGTTGGAGTGGGCAGAGACCAGAACATAAGGATGAAGCTCTTCATAAGAAGCTTATCTGGCGAAGCACTTACTTGGTATACACAACAGGACGTCCGTAAATGGCGTGGTTGGAGTGACATGGCGCAAGACTTTATGGACAGATTCAGTTTTAACACCGATATCACGCCAGATAGAGTTTACATGACTAAGTTAACCAAGAAATCAGCTGAGACATTCCGCGAGTATGCGTTACGTTGGAGGTCAGAAGCGGCCAGGGTTCAACCTCCGATGAATGATAGAGAAATGACTGCTACCTTCATTGAATGCCAGGCTGGCATATTTTACGAGAAAATGATAGGTATGATGGGACAAAAATTCACAGAAGTTGTTCGAATGGGAGAAGCCTTAGAAGAAGGAATCAAATCGGGGAAAATTCAGGATCTTATTGCTTTACAAGCAATAAACAAAGCTATTCAATCTGGTTCTATCAACGGGGTTAAAAAGAAGAAGGAAGATATCGCTGCAGTCATGAACGTCCGAGGGCAGGAGCCGAGCCAAGCCATTCTATATTTTAACCACCCACAACAACCTTTCTACCCTTACCACTACCCCGAACCCTACCAAGCTCCACTATCTCCTTACCCTGTCTACAACACCCAAGCTAACTACTACCAACCCCGAGCACCTCCACATCAAAACCCACGTCCGTATCAACCCATCCAAACTCCAACTTACCAAAATCGACCACCTGCTGCACCTAGAGCTTGTCCAAACCTTGACACCAGAAACACCCGTAACTACACTCGGATCGCTGAACCCTTGGCTCAATTGTTTGAAAGAATGAAGGAAGCAGGCATAATACAACCGATTGAAGGGGAAATTCCCGATCCTATCCCAAAATGGTTTGATGGTTCCAAGCGTTGTGCCTACCATTCTGGAGTGGCTGGGCACGCCATTGAAGATTGCTATGGGCTTAAAAACAAAATTGAAGCCCTGATTAAGGAAGGAGTGATCCAGCTCGCTGAAGCTAAGCCCAATGTGGTCAACAATCCTTTGCCTGCTCACGGAGATGCCAAGATTTGAAGGAGTCCAGTGCGGAAAGGGACCTGCCATCAACTTTTGTCGTTCCCGTGAACAATCCAAAGACAAACACACCTGAAGATTACTGTTACAACGACTCACAACATCGAGACACCTATCACACGAAGTGCCGAACCAGGGGAGACTCTGAAGAATTGTACTTGTACTCCGTCCCCGATCCGTCGAGAGCCTTGGTAGCATGAACATGTAGTGAACTCGTTTTCTTTTATTGATGCTTGAACCGTACCCAAAATTTTGTTTGTTTTGCTTCACCTTATGGAAGCTTGAATTGCAAAAACTATGAACGCATTTTTGATTTTCCTTTATCATCTATTTTATACTATAATTATCAAATCTGTCAACTCTACGATTGTGACATGAAATGAACGAACAGACAACGTACATCCCGAGAGAATAACAAAGAAACTAGAGGACAAGACAAGATTCCACTCAAAATATTTGAAATAGCCGATAGGTGATAACATAAGCCTGAAAGCTAGCAATCTAAGAAGAGATCAAACGACGACATTAGGTAAGACAACCTAGTTTGCAACCTTTCCTTTAACAAGTACGAACTATGCTGACCTGATTCCCATGGGGGGATACGTAGGCAGCCCACATAGGGTTCGGTTGCATTTAGAACAAAAAATCAAAAGATTTTGCATGCGTACGAACGTTCTAACCTGATTCTCATGGGGGGATACGTAGGCAGCCCACATAGGGTTCGGTTGCATTTAGAACAAAAAATCAAAAGATTTTGCATGCGTACGAACTACGTTCCGACCTGATTCCCGTGGTGGGATACGTAGGCAGCCCATATAGGGTTCGGTTGTATTATAATAGAAAATCCAAAAATCCTTATACAAGGAGAACTACATATAGCCTGATTCCCTCGGCGGGATTCGTAGACTATCAACATACAGGTCTGTCACGCTTAGATAAAAATCCAACAAATCTTTTACCATTTGTATAATAGAACTACGCTGACCTGATTCCTTTGGTGGGATACGTAGGCAATCCATATCGGGTTCGGTCCCTTTATTAGAAAATTTCAAATCATTTTTATGAACCTCACGAACTACGTTTTGACCTGATTCCTTGGCGGATACGTAGGCAACCTATACAAGGTTCGGTCACACTACAACATAAATTTAGCATACCCTTCTAAACCAAAAACTGGGGCATATTTTGAAAAGATATAGACAAAAGAACGGTTGGATATCGACAAGATTAAGGCTACCAGACAGGAAGTATTATAGACCATTTACTTTGGAAGTGTCACAATCTAAAAGTTGGCAGAATATTTTACAACTTACATATATATATTTACACGTATATATCTTTCCTTATACATACACTTACAAATGAAATACTTTTTTTTCCCACTACTGTTCATCTACCGAGGTTTGAACGGAGATCACAAGATCCAAACAAACAAGACGAATGGAGCGCCAACAACGTCGAGCTTCGAGTCAACACGAATCAACTTCCCCCTCCCAAACTAAGAATTTTTCTTTGAGTGCAGGAACCTAAAATCGCGAGATCAACAATCAAGTCTATCAATCAGGGCCAAAAAGCATCATTTGGCTCATTATGGCCTCGCCTTAAAAGCCAAACGACTTTATTTCTAACTCTATCTTATTTTTATCACAACAACTTTATGACTTCATTAACAAATATACCTGTTTGCAGGTTAAAAACGAATCAAATCAGGATTACGTGCCATCAATTCAGCCTGTCACGATACCGTCAAACATCATCAGCCAAACGACTATTCTATCGCTCTAATCCATACTTTATCAATTATTTTATCATATACTTTACCAGCTTTAACCATTTTACTCTAAACTTTGCAGGAATCATTGTTAAGTTTCCAAAGACAGCTGGAGGCATCTCCTAAGACCGCTGGAGGCATCAATATCACACCCCGAGGATAACTATACATTTTAGGCTCGTCCGCCTTTAATAGGACATCATTTCTTCAAAAGCATCGCACTGCATATGCACTACTGCTTTCAAATGCCCGCACTGCAAAAGCACCGCACTGCATATGCACTACACTAGCATTGCATTATTACTTTCAAATGCCCAACAAAGGGACAACATCATTGTTCGCAAACGCACAGCATTTAGGATCGTCCGCCTTTAATAGGACATTTAGGCTCGTCCCCCTTTAATAGGACATTTAGGCTCGTCCCCCTTTAATAGGACACTTTAGGATTGTCCGCCTTTAATAGGACACTTTAGGCTCGTCCGCATTTAATAGGACATTTAGGCTCGTCCGCCTTTAATAGGACACTTTAGGATTGTCCGCCTTTAATAGGACACTTTAGGCTTGTCCGCCTTTAATAGGACATTTAGGCTCGTCCGCCTTTAATAAGACACTTTAGGATTGTTCGCCTTTAGTAGGACATTTTAGACTCGTCCGCCTTTAATAGGATATCATTTCTTTAAATGCCTCACACGGCATATGCATCATGTCCTCGAAAACAACCGGAGACATACTTGGGTTCGTCCACTCTAAAATAGGACATTTTAGGCTCGTCCGCCTTTAATAGGATATCATTTCTTTAAATGCCTCACACGGCATATGTATCATGTCCTCGAAAACAACCGGAGACATACTTGGGTTCGTCCACCCTAAAATAGGATACATCGGGTTCTTCCACCCTAAAATAGGATACTCGGGTTCGTCCACCCTAAAATAGGACATATTGGGTCATTCTACCCTAAAATGAGAATTCACATATTTATCTTGAATTTTACAGGATTGGCGTCGAGTCTCCGAAGACAACCGGGGGCATCATTCGGCTATACAGTCTCATATGCATAAGCCAGACGGCTACACTATGACACTACTCTCCACCTTATCATTCACTTTACCAATGCTAACGATTTTACATTGAACCTTACAGAAATTATCATTAAGCCTCCGAAGACAACCGGAGACATATCATCGAGTCCCCGAAGACAACCGGAGACATCACATGGCTACACAGCCTCACCCGCATAAGCCAAACGGCTACATCATAGCATCAAGTCCCTGAAAACAACCGGAGACGTAGCATCAAGTCCCCGAAAACAACCGGAGACGTAGCATCAAGTCCCCGAAAACAACCGGAGACGTAGCATCAAGTCCCCGAAAATAACCGGAGACGTAGCATCAAGTCCCCGAAAACAACCAGAGACGTAGCATCAAGTCCCCGAAAACAACCGGAGACGTAGCATCAAGTCCCCGAAAACAACCGGAGACATAGCATCAAGTCCCCGAAGACAACCGGAGACATAGCATCAAGTCCCCGAAGACAACCGGAGACGTATCATTAAGCCTCCGAAAACAACCGGAGACATAGCATCAAGTCCCCGAAAACAACCGGAGACATCACATGGCTACATGGCTTCACCTGCATAAGCCGAACGGCTATACACTTATTTTACTCCTTACTTCATTCCTTTATTTCATCATATACTTTACCACTTTAATGAATTTACCTTAAAATTCGCAGATATCAGTTATCATCGAGTCCCGGAAGACAGCCGGAGACCTTATCACTATCATCTTCAAATGCAACTAGAGATATTATCACATCCTCAGCATACGCATCACGCATTCATTCAAGTCGCTGAAGACAACCAGAGAGAACATTGGCCACACGGCTTCATTTTTCATTCCCCCAATCATATTTACTATCATTTACACTCTTTATAGTTTTACATTTTTTAACTTTATTACTAATTTTGACATGAATTTCAGTTTTGGCAGAAAATACAACCTGCAGGGACACAACACAACGTGGAACTTTATCTTACGCAGTGAACTGGGGCAAATTTGCTAAAGAGGAATACCAAACTCACAAGCAAAGGTCACGAATCTACTCTCGAACTCAATTCCGCCTATGTCCACAAACACGTGATACGTAGGTTAAAATTCTCTTTCACATCCTCCGCTAAAACTCTACCAAATCTACTCTTTTCACAATCTCATATTCCTTTCTACACCCCAGTGTCTCCATAACTCAACCCTGGGGCATCTTTGAAGAATTCACATCGTGCCTTGTAGAGTCCTACTTAAAGGTGTGTTGCGCGCCACATTTATAATTAGGAGGCTATAAGCATGTGTTCCATTCTTGAACGCTCTTGTCACCTGTCCACAACCCCGCAAGAGTATGAATCCACAAAACTTTCGAACTACACATGGCCTGATTCTCGTGCAGCCCGAGATATGTAGGCAACTCAAAACTAAGATTCGGCCATAATTTTCCATAATTCCTTCGGTCCTCGTAATATTTTCCATCAATTTTCCTAAACCGTACTTTCTTACAAATTCATATTCGTTGGTCCAAACAAAATTGGCTACTACGTCAACTTCTTCGCCCGAAGATTCTTACATCATCTCCGGTCGAAGAGGGGCATCTATTGACACCCAATTTTGTCCCTCTTTTATTTAATTTACTCGGGTTTCTAAATTTTCTGACGAGCTAAATACTTTATTTTTCACAATATTTTATTGCCACTACTATTAATATCGCTACTTTTATTTTCAACAGTATGAGCATTACTTAATTACAGATTTTAAACAGTTAGTCATCGTTTCATTTTTTGGGTTTGAAACTCGTTAAATTAATTACAAGACAACACTTTGTTAAATCCTTATTTTCTACATACTAGTTACTAAATTAGAAACCCAAGAATAATTAAATAGAGGAGGAAGAATCAACAATTTTGACCTCATAAGCAATTGCTCGGAAGTATATCAATGTTGGACTCATTTTGAAGCTCGTATTTTAAAACAACGTATTATAATTTTTATTTCATCAAAATATTATTTTACAAGGGGTAAATTCTTGATAATAGCTATCTACCCCCAAAAGAAAAAAAAAGAAAAAAAAAAGAAAGAAAGAAAACTTTGCACTCCTCTTTCATCATCTTGAGCCGCACTCTCTCTTCCTCTTTTTTCTACATTTTTATTTTATTTTGCACCCTTTCCTATCTTTTTCACCTTGTTTTTCACATGCTCCACACATCTTCCCACATTTGATTTTTTTTTCTCTTTAATGGGTTCCACATGTTTGCTCTCTTTTTGACTACATCTCTTTCTCTTCATCATCATCTCTCACGCTCCATTCTACTCCTCCCTTCCCCCCGCTCCTTCCTCCCTCTCTCATACGCTCCTCTCTCTCATATTTTTCTATAAGAGGTGGATTTTGACTCAAATAAGGGGGACTTTTCAGGTTTTTTTTTAAAGGGATTTTCAGTGAACAGAATAAAAAAAAAATCGATTTCTCCTTTCCGGTGAACTTTAGCCGGAAATTACTCAACATTTTCAGAGATCCAACTATATTCCAAGCTTGATTTTTCCTTTTTCCGGTGAACTTTAGCCGGAAATTACTCAACATTTTCAGAGATCCAACTATATTCCAAGCTTGATTTTTCCTTTTTCCGGTGAACTTTAGCCGCGACGAGTGTAGTCGATTCACAACTCTAGCTTCGAATTTGTTCGGGTGTAAAAGAGTAGATCGAGACTCAAATCCCTTGTTCACTGCACCCACAAAAGGTAAATCTGACCCGGCTCCGTTCATTGTTTTTTTATTTTTTGTTAAAATACCGCGTTTTAAAAATCATGTTTTAGGGTGTTTGTATTATGGAATATTTTTATGTTTACTAATTGTTTTCTGGTGTAAATTTTGAATAGCATGTCACAAAATATATATGTTGCGTACTTCTATTTTTTTTATTTTTTTTTCTTTCTTTCTTTTGTTCACTTCCTTCTTACCTTTTGAAATCTGGATGAATCCAGGCTTTGGTATGTTCATCAGCCGTACTATTGGCTGTCACAAAGCATGCTTTGTTTATGGTTTCTCTCAACATGTCCTTGTACATTTATATTGAATTTTGTTTAAATCCTTATGCTGTTAAGATTGTGTTCCATATGTCGGGTATGTTATCTTCCTTTATGATTTCATTCTTTTTACAAAGATAGGTGTTTAGGATCAAAATGACATTTGTTCTCAAGTGTTGTATACACCTAGCATTTTAATCCTTTTTCCTCTTCGGTTTTCCATTTGTTTGAATTTAGTACGAATTAGGAGTTTAATTCTATTTCGTATAAGTTTCAATCTGCTCAAAAATTAATGGGATCGGCTTCTTTTAGTTCTTTATCCTTTTAACAAAAAGCCATGTTTGATATTTGTTGCTACTTATCTTTGCTCAACGTTATGGTATTTTGGTTGATGCTTTATTTATGTGTACTGTGTGGTGGCTGAATTGTGTATGCATAAGGTACATTTAAAATATACATTGAATATACTCAAATATACCTAGCATACATAATCCACTGGTCTGTTTTAAATCTACATTTCATATCTTTAAACCTTATCTATTGGTCACATACTAATCCTTTTTTTCTTTCGTTTTTATGCATGACTATCGCATATGAGTCCCTCGGATTCATCATCTTCCACATTCAGTGTTGGGCTAAAGGCCCAACACAACTTCTCTCGAGTCAGCCCTCATACAGTAGCGGCTAATCTGTAGCAATATATGAAGAAATTTGTTGGGCCGAAGCCCAACAGTCAACAGACCACAACAGTCCAAGAAAATGGGCTGAGCCCATTTACATTATATCTACTCCTCTGTTTTTATTTTTGTGTGCATTTAATGTATGACTAACATTTTTGTTTGTTAATTTAGATAAACCTTAGTGACATTAAGGGTTTTAGTTTAGTAATGGGTAGTTAATTCCACAAATTGCATTCACTTCTATTTTTTAAACTATTTATAGTATCTATAACATTTATTCGAGTAATTGATTTTCAAATAATATGACTACATATTTTGGGTTAAAGGAATCATTTTTCATTCTTACTATCTCATAATTCCAAAACGTCACTAACATACAAAATAAGAATCCGATTAGACTTTATAAACATTTGCAAGATTTATTCAATTACACATTTTTTTAGTTGAATATGGTTAAGTAAGAATTAATAAAAAGAGAAAGAAATTCACTCCTTTTATTTTACATCCCATTTTACAAAAAAAAAAAAACAAGTCTAGATTTTTATATCACACTACTCATGCAATATCATCTTTACTTAAAATTCGCGTTTGTTGAATCTCCTCTACAAGTATTATTTTAAACAATACTATTATACTTTCATTTAAAGCTTTAATAACATGTATAAGTCATATTTTTAAATGGCATCGGAAATACTTTTTTTATATAAATTTATTACCTTCTACAAATCCTGTTTTTCAAACAATAATCCTATATATCTATCTATAACTTTAGTCATATTTATAAAACTATTTTCTTTTTATAATACTATATTTACACTTAGACTAATCAATTGCAAGTCCGGTCGGTTAACCATTGTTAATGGGTCTTAAAGGGTGCCTAATACCTTCCCTTTAGACTAATTGAACCCTTACCTAGAATCTTAAGTTTCACAGACTTTAAACAGAATTAACTTTAAAATAACTTTAATAAATTTAGGTGTCCTAATTCACCATAAATAATTAGGTGGCGACTCCTTAAAACAAACACAAACAAAAAATAGGAATCCCCAATATGCCGTACTTCTAATTTAACCCGGGTTAGAAAGGGGTATGACAACTACAACATAATTTTAAGAACAATGAAACAAACATAGTTTCATTGACAATAATCCAGTAATGAACGACGGGAAACAACCATCCAAACAAGAGTTTAATCTAAATGAAACAACTCCGCCACTTTATAATAAGGAGGTATTATTTTTATCCCAGCAAATGGTATCACAGCAAGTTTGCAGATAGGCTCGAGATGGTTCAGGTCAAGCTACAATCAATTTGACAATGATGAACTTTTTTATTTATGAAGTTTGACTTAAGTGCTGCTACATGTAAAAACAAAATTTTAACCATATTTTCAACATTGATACTTCTATGTCTTCAAAAGTAAATAAAATATTTTCATTATTTTAATTTATAGTATTTTTAATCTTATTTTAATCATTTTGCACTAGTCTCTCCTCATATTGATCCTAATCATTCATTCATTCATTTATATGTCTTGATAACGGAATGGTAGAGGCTATAATGTTTGTCTCTGTTTCATGTTATGTAAAAATTGTTCTTGTTCTTTTATAAAGAATTATACCTTTTCAATAAATTGTTGGCAACATTTACAAAATTGAACCAAAGCAATGTATATAACAAGCTTCCATTTCGGCCTTGCAAATATGTCCGTTTTAGACATTATCTTTCAGCAATTTCTGCCATCCTCCTTAAACTCACACGTTATTCTCTCATTCTTAAATTATTACTGAATATGGTCTATTATATTCTTTCAAAACTATATACTAATATGAATGATTGGATGGTAAGGATCAAAGTTTATAGGAAGTGGAATTTATTAATTTGCAAAGAAACCGAGAGTTGATTAGTTTGGATATGATACATATAGATGAAAAGGTAATACGTGTATTTATTCTTTTTATATGCATTTGTAATTCTTCTCTATCTTAATCTAAATGAGACGACTCTACCCCTTTATAATAATAAGATGTTATTTTTATCCTATCAAGTGGTATCGGAGCGGGGTTGCAGATAGGTTCGATGTGGTTCAGGTCAAGCTGCAACCAATTTGACGATAATAAAATTTTTATTTATAAATTTGACCGAAGTGCTACTACATGTGAAGATAAATTTTCAACCATATTTTCAGCATTCATGTTGCTGCATCTTGAAAAGTAAAGAAAATATTTTTAAATTATTTTAAACTAGTCCGCGCTTCGTACGATCGTAAAAGAAAAATCAATAACTAATAACTATCAAATAAAAAAAGACTAAATAACTAATGTCAAATAAAAGAAAATCAACTCCGTGATTGATATTAAGTGTCTTAATTCTAGTATGATATATTTTTAAGAAGGAATAGAGAGGGGTTTTAGGAAAGTGATTAATAATGTTAATGATGAAATAATAAAACTATCTTTACTTTTCTGCAAAATTTTAAGGCACAAAAATAAGGCACACAATATGGGGGGAGAAAAGATAAATAGAGATGAGAAACTATGAGCAAGGAAAACAACTTTGTTCGTATAGAGAAAGGCCAAAAGATTTAGAAAAAAAAAAAAAAAAGAATAAATGCATCCCTAGTTGAAGAGAGGTGCCACCTATAGGGTGCTTATCGATCGTTCGGTTTTAAATATTATCGAGGCTTATTAATTATCTATTCATAAATATTTTAAATTGATAATCGAACCATATCGGTTTATCGGTTATTCCCCCCTTGCCCGCAATTATGTAGATAAAAATATGTAAATATAGATGTAGATTCCTCTTTATTAACAACACAAAAAAAAAAAAAAAACTTAAACCATAAAAACCAAAATAAAATCTTACAAAAATGAAAATAACAATGATAGTGATAAAAAAAAAAATATTCTTGACTTATCTCTTCATATCTTACAGCTCCATATTCATGAGCCTATTATAAGATGATGGTAACATATATACATTAAACTAGCAAACTATGTCCGTGCGATGCACGAAGCCCAACATGATTAATTTGGTTACTCAATTTACTTACTCTTTATGGTTTCTATATTTTGCAAAAGATACTGCGATTCTCCTTAGTGAGTCTCCATATTTTTTTTCTTTTCGTCTTATTTTTCCCCTTAATTTCTCAATTGTTGTTAAAAGTTGTCTTATTTTGGTTATGTCTACCTCTTTTTATATTTAGTAAGTTGATAATTCAAATATCCTACATGTCAAGTTTATAATCACAAGATTTAAAGGATATTTTATTAGATAATGCACATTTTTAATTTAGAACCACAAGATAGTCTATCTTTATTTCTTAAAGTCCGTGAGACAGATGGAGTATATGCCAAATGAAAGAAATGAAAGGACAATTAAAACACTGTGGACACGTGGGGAATTAAAAAGTAAACACATAAGAGGTAGTATTAATGTTAAACTTCTGAAATGTACACATGTTAGTCCTGGCTTAGAGTACAATTTCAGTTGCTTTTTGTACAACTTATTGTTGTTGTGTTTGTCTACTTGGGCGTTTGTTGTTAAAAAAAAAAAAGAATTGTCTTATTTTGGTTATGTCCGCCTCTTTTTATATTTAGTAAGTTGACAATTCAAATATCCTACATGTAAAATTTATAATCACAAGATTCAAAGGATGTTTTATTATATTATACACATTTTTAATTTAGAACCACAAGATTTGACAGTCTATCTTTATTTCTTAAAATCCATGTCTAGTCAAACATAGACACTTTAAATTGAGACAAAGGGAGTACATGCCAAATGAATGAAATGAAAGGACAATTAACACTGCGGACCTGTGGACACACAAGAGGTAGAATTAATGTTCAACTTCTGAAATGTACACATGTTAATCCCTGGTTAGAGTACAATTCCAGTTGCTTTTTGTACAACTTATTGTTGTTGTGCTCGTCCACCTTGGGCGTTTATATATAAGAAGAAAAAAGAAAGGGGGGCACACTGAGCAAGTACGAGAAATTGGCCCCGCTTCGCTTTCTTAAAAGCAAGGACCACTACGGGGAAGAAGAAAAATATAGAATAGAAAAATAGACATATTTCTTATTTTTAGTAATGTGGCCAAGTAATATGGGACGAAGGGAGTACTTCATTTTTATTAATTCTTAAAGAACGTGAAAAGTCAAGTATAGTAATGTGGCCAAGTAATATGGGACGAAGGGAGTACTTCATTTATTAATTCTTAATGAACGTGAAAAGTCAAGTAATATGGCCAAGTAATCTTCATTTATTAATTCTTAAATAACGTGAAAAGTTAAAAGTGAATAAGTAAAAGTGCACGGAGGAAATAAATATGTGTCGGAGAATTAAAATTGAAGTGCATACATGTATACATGAGAAGAGAATAAATATTCAGTAAGAACGTGAAAAGTCGAAAGTGAACAAATAAAAGTGCACGAGGAAATACATATATGTCGGAGAATTAAAATTGAAGTGGATACGTGTACACATGAGAAGAGAATAAATATTCAGTACTATGACATATATTCACGTGGGATTTATTAATTCTTAAAGAACATGCAAAGTCAAAAGTGAACAAGTAAAAGTGCACGAGGAAATAAATATATGTCGGAGAATTAAAATTGAAGTGGATACATGTACACATGAGAAGAGAATAAATATTCAGTACTATGACATATATTCACGTGGGATTTATTAATTCTTAAAGAACATGCAAAGTCAAAAGTGAACAAGTAAAAGTGCACGAGGAAATAAATATATGTCGGAGAATTAAAATTGAAGTGGATACGTGTACACATGAGAAGAGAATAAATATTCAGTAAGAACGTGAAAAGTCAAAAGTGAACAAGTAAAAGTGCACGGAAGAATAAATGTGTCGGAGAATTAAAATTGAAGTGCATATGTCTATGCATGAGAAGAGAATAAATATTAAGTACTATGACATATGTCCATGTGGGATAAAAAATAGTTGGGTAAAGTGTACAAGTTATATAGCTTATGGTACAAACATTCATTGCGTGTACAGTTTATAAAGCTTTTGGTACAAGTTGGTGATGCTGTGTTAGTCTATAACGTGAAAAGTCAAAAGTGAACAAGTAAAAGTGCATGGAGGAAATAAATATATGTCGGAGAATTAAAATTGAAGTGCATCCATGTATACATGAGAAGAGAATAAATATTCAGTAAGAACGTGAAAAGTCAAAAGTGAACAAGTAAAAGTGCACGGAGGAAATAAATATGTGTCGGAGAATTAAAATTGAAGTGCATACGTGTATACATGAGAAGAGAATAAATATTCAATAATATGACATTTATTCACGTGGGATTTATTAATTCTTAAAGAACGTGAAAAGTCGAAAGTGAACAAGTAAAAGTGCACGGAGGAAAAAATTTGTGTAGGAGAATTAAAATTGAACTACATACGTCTATACATGGGAAGAGAATAAATATTCAGCAAGAACGTGAAAAGTCAAAAGTGAACAAGTAAAAGTGCACAGAGGAAATAAATGTGTCGGAGAATTAAAATTTAAGTGCATACGTCTATACATGAGAAGGGAATAAATATTGAGTACTATGACATATGCTCACGTGGGATTAAAAAATAGCTGGATAAAGTGTACAAGTTATATAGTTTATGGTACAAGCATTTATTGCGTGTACGTAAAGCTTTTGGTACAAGTTGGGTATGTTGTGTTCGTCCCTTTAAGGCACTTATATATATTAGAAAAATCAAGGATAAAATAAAAAGAATAAAGTAGATAAAAGAGAAGAAAAAACTTGCCATGAGAAGAGTATATCGAAAGAGTATATATATAATCGAAAATTAAGAGACATAACTACTTATGTTTGATGTGAGCATGTAAATAATAGCTGAAAAAAATATATAACGGGGATATTTGAAGAATCTGAAAGGGAGAAGGGAATGAAGTTTAGTAGAATGGTGAGGAGATTATAAGCTATTTATAATATGTAAGAAATAACTAAAATAAATTAAAATTCCGCTCTTTAATTACCAACGGTTAGTGTTGATTAATAGCCAGTGTAACTATTATTGTTAGTGGATAATAATGGCTTGAAACTCACGTCTTTTCTTTTTCATTTGTTTGAATTCTCTGTGCATTAATTGAGTAAACTTAATGCAGGCAATTCTTATACTTTTTAAAATAAGATAAATAGGAAAAAATAAGAAGAAAAAACAAAAAAAATTGAGAAAAAAGATAAATAGGATTTTTGATCAAAGAGGCATGCCACATCACCTAAGCTATGCCTAACTTTATATTATAAATAGATTCAAAATGCTTTTAATCTTATTTTAAATATTTTGCATAGCCACATATTGATCCTAATCGATTTATTCATTTGTCTGTCTTGATAAAAGAACAGTAGACAAGATAACGCGTGTCTCTTTTCGTGCTATGTAACATATGTTCTTATGTCTTTTATAAAGGGTTGTACGTTGCAATAATTGTTGTCAACACATAAAAAATTTAGCAAAAATCATGTATATAACAAGTTTCTACTTCACCCTTGCAAATACGTCTGTTTCAGACTTTATCTTCCAGCAATTTCTGACGTCCTCCTTAAACTCATATGTTATTTTTCCATTCTTCACTTATTATCGAATATGACCTAATTTCTTCTTTTAAAGTTAGCTACTAATAGGGATGATTGGATGGTAAAGGTCAGAGTTTGTAGGATGTAGGAATTTATTAAGTTCAAAAGAAACCGAGATTTGATTAGTTTGAACATGATACTTATAGCTGAAAAGGTTATACAATGTTTCCTGTTCTTCTATATGCATTTGTATTTTTTTTTCTAGCTTAATCTAAATAGGGGTGGCTCAATACTATTGGTGGCCTAAAGTGGAACTTCAATTAGAGGCCTTAATTATTATTTTCGAGAAACAATGTTTTATATATATAGGTTTTATTTAAAATTAATTTTTCTAGCTTTTTGAGATGCAAAGTTATGAATAATCGTTTTCTTCGAATAATTCTTTTCAATTGATAGTATACCTAATTTACTCAATCTCTCTTGAGACATTGTTGATCTTAAGTAAGATTTTATTAATTTTAGTTTTGAAAAACTGTTAACCTTATTCTACAAGCAATATAGGCATTTGGAAAAGAATCAAGTCTTTTTATCTGATTGAGTATATCGATTAGAGTATTACCATCTACTTATACTATCTCCCTTAGCACTTTTAATTCAGAATTTTCATAGGCTTCGAATTGTTCAAATCTATTTCGAAGTGAAAAAATGGCTTGGTCTACCATGTATAAGAAGTAATCAACTCTAAAAGATTCTTCAAGAGATTTTGTGATTTCATTACCAACATTTTCATCAAATTGTTTCTTTCTATATATTACACATTTACTACGAAATTCAGGTTCTATATTCATCTCAGATGCAATTTCTTTAGAAAAAATCATAGCAGTTATAAATCCTTCCTCCCTATATTTAAAAAAAGAAAAAGAAATCAAACATCTTAGTTAAACTATGGCAACATCAATATGCATATCATTTGATTGTAAAGATTTGCTAACTGTATTAACTGCAAACAATATATCATATCAAATAGTCATACTCAATAAAAACTCAAAATTTTCAAGTTCATATGTTGCTAAAAAATTAGCTTCACTTTTAGTTTTTGGATCCTCACTAATTTCTACTAATTTTAGTAAAGTATCTCTTATCTGTGGAGTTTGAAACCTTATGGCTTTAATACTTTCAATACGACTTTCACATCGTGTTTGTGACAATGATTTTAGAGTTTGGATGGGCAAACTATCTTTTAAGACTTTCCACCGTATAGTGAAAGAAGAAAATATTGTATATATACATTGTACCACTCCAAGAAATGATATAGCTTTTGTGCAAGAATTGGTCATGTCACAGAGTACTAAATTTAGACTGTGACAATCGCATGGAGTATAAAATGATCTAGGATTTATATCTAGGAGTTTTTTTTGAACTCCTTGGTGCTTCACCTTCATATTAGATCCATTAGCATATCCTTGTCCTCTTAAATTATCATATCAAGTCAAATATTTTTTTATCTCATCTACAATAACTTCAAAAAAGACATTTTCCACTTGTATCATCCACTTTTAAAAGTTCTAAAAGTATTCAGTAATCTTTATTAGAGTTTCTGAAATGTCCACACTCTGCACAATAAAAGGCATTTGTTCTTGATCACTAGTATCCGACGTGCAATCAAGCATGATTGAAAAATATTTTGTTTCTATAATTTTTGTAATAATTTTATTCTTAATTTCACTTTCCAACAAATTTATCAATTCATTTTGTATGTTTTGTCCTAGGTAATGATTATGAATTTCATCATGTTTAATTCGTCGGATATGCTCTTGCATAGTTGGATCAAATTCTGCAATCATTCCTTTTCTACTAATAGATCCCTCAACTTTGTATCAATATTAGTCCATTGACTAGCTAGGATCATATATGTCTTTAGGAATACAATTATTTGGCTTATTAAGTTCTTGATTTTCTTGAGGATTTATGTTAGGTTTCTCACTAGCTCCCTCCTCTTCTTCTTGAATGGTATTGTCATCTAATTCAACTAGGTTAGTGACTTGTTCATCTAAAGAACATTTTGTTACAAATTTATCAAGAGCTCCTCTTTGGGATTGTATGAAAGATTCAAGTCCTCTCTCTCTCTTTAAGTTTTGAATAATCAGATTCACATTTTCTAGTAGACATATTAAAATCTCAATAAATAATAAAAGAAAAACATATGCTAAATAGAAAAAATACTACTACTAAAGAATTGAAATAATAGAACCTGATTTAATAACTTGATTAGAAGATAATTATTTGTTGCTTCGTATACTTCCAACACTGCTTAATATTCTAGTAAGTGGATCAATAATTTTTTGCCACACTTTTCTCTTGTTAGTTGTTTGTTTCCAAGACCCACAAAGACAAGAGTAACGGTGAAGTTTGTCTTGGAAAGAGAAGAAAGGAACTTCCACAATCTTAATTGGAAAAGGTAAAAGAGAAAATAAAAATTACCTTGTTACATCTTGCACATCCATACGTTAGAAAATGCTAAATTTAGAGACTTTTTTTGGTCGAATCAAAGGTCTAAAAAGTTTTCTTTCCTTTTCAATGAAATAATATAATAGTACTTTTTTTATTATTATTTTTTTATACAAAAGCTGTGAACTGTTCATGTAGAAAATGGGGCCCCCAACTAAAGTCCATGCTTTATGGAATTTACCCTATGGTCGACCCGGAATCTAAATGAAACCATAATAAGGAGATGTTATTTTCGATCGCAATAAATGGTATCAGAGCGAAATTGAAGATAAACTCAAAGTGGTCCAAATCAAGTTGCAACGAATTTGATAGATAAACTGATACATTTTTACTATATTTGGATTTCTATAAATTGATAATCGTTCCTTAAGTTATTCTCTTTTGATTTTTTTTTAATTTCTTATTTATCGTCATTCAAGATTTACCATATTAATTTTCGCATAAGGGAAAAGGGTCAAAAATATCCCGCTACTTTGTTTTAATGGCTAAAAATATCCTCCAAACTAATTTTGGGTCATTTATGCCCTGCCGTTATAAAAGTTAACAAATATACCCTTCACTTGACGGAGATCCCTAAATTGATTCAAATAACCCGATTTCATAAAAAATAACCCATTCTCCTATTTTACCCGCCCCGACCCACCTCTTATATTAACCCATTCTTCCTTCTCTCTCATATTTTCTCTTCCAGCTATCAAGGCGTCGATTCCATCAATTATAACCAGAAGAAGATTAAGAAATGGTTTTTGAAACCAGAAAACATTTTAATTAAATTTCATCTTTGTCAAACATCTATAATTTATAAACTTGTTATTCATTATTTGAAAAGAAATTCTGTTCAAGCTTTTCCTTTAGAAAGGAAAGCAAAGAAAGATGAAAACAATTGACAATCATTTTGGAAACAATCTGTACATACATTGACATAGTTAGTACTACAGGGCAACCAACTAAGCAGATAAATAGAGCACTAACTTATCACTAACATATGACATGAAGTAATGGCTAAAAGAGTTGACCCCATTACCTAACTAATTTCAATATAATTAGGACTCCTAAGATGACTTAACTGAAACACAAAAATTGTAGCTCCTAAAACATGACACTAACTTTTGAATCAGTTAACGTCTAAAGAGAAAGTAAGTCTCCATCGTCGACGGGCTTGATCACTGGAGAGAAAATATGAGAGAGAAGGAAGAATGGGTTATTTTAGGAGGTGGGTCGAGGCGGGTAAAATAAGAGAACATGTTATTTTTTATGAAATCGGGTTATTTGAATCAATTTGGCGATTTCCGTAAAATGAAGGGTATATTTGTTAACTTTCATAACTACAGGGGCATAAATGACTCAAAATTAATTCGAAGGATATTTTTAGCCATTAAAACAAAGTATAGAGATATTTTTGTCCCTTTTCCTTTAGCATAACACCTTTTTATTTTCGATCTCAAAACAGCTTCACAAATATCTTTGTTGAAATAACAAACCAATTGTAAGAAGGGAAAAGGGAAAATATACCCCTCTACTTTGTTTTAATAGCTAACTTTACCCTCCATTAGTGATAGTGGATAAATATACCCCGCCGTCTTCAAACTTCCCACCTGTACCCCTATTTGGATGAAAACCCCAAACCGATTTAAAAAACCCGATTTCAATTAAAATTACCCAATCCCATAGTTGACCCGCCCTAACCCACTAAATGAAACATAACAAAATACAGGTGTGATAGATTAGTGGGTCAGGCCAGGTCAACATTGGAACATTGTCGGGAAATTGATGATCATTCACATTATCATCGTCTTCCATAGAGTAAATCAAATTAAGCAATATGAAATATTTTGGAATGAAGAATAGAGTCTCTAATGACCCTTTTATATATATAAACTTCTCCCATATTGACTTAGATTCGGATTGACGCGTTGAGGTTTCTTGTGTTTTTCCTTGAAATGATCAATATAGGATTAACACTTCATTTTGAACTAGAACTGGAAAGGGAAGGAAAATTCAAAAAAAAAAAAAAAAACCTCGTACCTTCCTTAATAATAATCTCTAGTTCTATTAGTACTTGAGTTATAACAATCATGTAATCAAATTGCATAAAACTGGATAACATCAAGCAATTAACCCTTCCAAATTAATAATACATTAATTAATTTTAGCTTAATACATTGGCAATCCCTTAAACTTGTGATAATAAATGTAGTGCCCAATCAAACATCGTTATATAAAAATGAAAAGGAGAGAGTAAAAGAAGATAAGTTTATTGTTTTCATATAACTTAAGTAAAAATGGTCATCTTTACATGTTTGTTATCATAGTCAGTGGCAGATCTAGAACATATTCTGGATTAATAGAAGTTCAGTAGCTTTTAATTCTATATTTTTATTAAGAAATTTATTAAATGTTTATAAATGAACAAACATAATTTCATAGAAAATAATCCAATAATGAACCACGGGAAACAACCATCCAAACAAGAGGTTAATCTAAATGAAACAACTCCACCACTTTATAATAAGGAGGTATTATTTTTATCCCAAAAAATGGTATCAAAGCGAGGTTGCAGATAGGTTATTTTTATCCCAGCAAATGGTATCAGAGCGAGGTTGCAGATAGGATCGAGATGGTTTAGATCAAGCTACAATCAATTTGACAATGATGAAATTTTTTATTAATGAAGTTTGACTTAAGTGCTGCTACATGTGAAAAAAAAAATTTAACCATATTTTCAACATTAACACTTCTACACCTTCAGAAGTAAAAAAATATTTTTAATTATTTTAATTTATAATATTTTTAATCTTATTTTAATCATTTTGCACTAGTCTCTCTCATATTAATCCTAATAATTCATTCATTTATATGTCTTAATAACGGAACGGTAGACGCTATAATATTTGCCTCAGTTTCATGCTATGTATAAATTATTCTTGTGTCTTTTATAAACGATTGTACCTTTTCAATAAATCGTTGGCAACATTTACAAAATTGAACCAAAGCAATGTATATAACAAGCTTCCATTTCGGCCTTGCAAATACGTCTGGTTTAGACATTATCTTTCAACAATTTCTGACATCCTCCTTAAACTCACATGTTATTCTCTTATTCTTAAATTATTACCGAATATGGTCTATTCTATTATTTCAAAATTATATACTAATAGGAATGATTCGATGGTAAGGAATAGGAAGTGGAATTTATTAATTTGCAATGAAACCGAAAGTTGATTAGTTTGGATATGATACATATAGATGAAAAGGTAATACGTGTCTTTTATTCTTTTTATATGCATTTGTAATTCTTCTCTATCTTAATCTAAATGAGACAATTCTACCACTTTATAATAATGAGATGTTATTTTTATCCTATCAAGTGGTATTAGAGCGGGGATGTAGATAGGTTTGATGTGGTTCAGGTCAGGCTGCAACCAATTTGACGATAATAAAAAATTTATTTATAAATTTGACCAAAGTGCTACTACATGTGAAGATAAATTTTCAACCATATTTTTAGCATTCATGTTGCTGCCTCTAGAAAAGTAAAGAAAATATTTTTAAATTATTTTAAATTCATAATGCTTTTAATCTTATTTTAAATATTTTGCATAGCCACATATTGATCCTAATCGATTTATTCATTTGTCTGTCTTGATAACGGAACAATAGGCGAGATAATGCTTGTCTCTTTTCGTGCTATGTAACATATGTTCTTATGTCTTTTATAAAGGGTTGTACGTTTTCAATAAATTGTTACCAACACATAAAAAATTTAGCCAAAACCATGTATATAACAAGTTTCTATTTCACTCTTGCAAATACATCTGTTTCAGACTTTATCTTTCAGCAATTTCTGACATCCTCCTTAAACTCATATGTTATTTTTCCATTCTTCACTTATTATCGAATATGACCTATTTTCTTCTTTTAGAGTTAGCTACTAATAGGGATAATTGGATGGTAAAGGTCAAAGTTTGTAGGATGTAGGAATTATTAAGTTCAAAAGAAACCAAGATTTGACTAGTTTAAACAAGATACTTATAGCTGAAAAGGTTATACAATGTTTCGTGTTCTTCTATATGCATTTGTAATTCTTCTCTAGCTTAATCTAAACACGGGCGGCTCAATATTATTGGAGCCTAAAGCGGAACTTCAATATGAGTCCTTAATTGTTTTTTCAAGAAATAATGTCATATATATATAAATTTTACTTAAAATCAATTTTTCTATCTTTTTGAGATGTAAAGTTATGAATAATCGTCTTACGATCAATTTCTTCTAGTAATTCTTTTTCAATTGACAATATACCTAATCCACTTAATCTTCTTGAGACATTGTTGATCATAAGTAAGATTTTATCAATTTTAGTTTTGAAAAACTTCTTTCCGTTTAGTCAACTGTTATAGGAACTGTTAACATTATTTTATAAGCAACATAGGCATTTGGAAAAGAATCAAGTCTTTTTATTTCATTGAGTATATCGATTAGAGTATTATCATCTACTTGTACCATCTCCCTTAGCACTTTTAATTCGGAAAATTAGTCCAAGCCATCAATATCAGAGTGACTATTATATTTCAAACAAGATTCAAGGTTAAGGCAATTTTTTTAAAAAAATTTCATCATCTAGTTATCTCAAATTTTTACAACTAAATAGAAATCTAAAAGTATTTTCATAGGCTTCGAATTGTTCAAATCTATTTCGAAGTGGAAAAATGACTTGGTCTACCATGTATAAGAAGTAATCAACTCTAAAAGATTCTTCAAGAGATTTTGTGATTTCATTATCAACATTCTCATCAAATTGTTTCTTTCTATATATTACACATTTACTACGAAATTCAGGTTCTATATTCATCTTAGATGCAATTTCTTCAGAAAAAATCATAGCAGTTATAAATCCTTCCTCCCTATATATATTTTAAAAAAAAAAAAAAATCAAACCTCTAAGTTGAACTATGGCAACATCAATATGCATATCTTTTGATGGTAAAGATTTGCTAACTGTATTAACTGCAAACAATATATCATATCAAATAGTCATACTCAATATAAACTCAAAATTTTCAAGTTCATATGTTGCTAAACAATTAGCTCCACTTTTAGTTTTTGGATCCTCGCTAACTTCTACTAATTTTAGTAAAGCATCTCTTATTTGAGGAGTTTGAAACACTATGGCTTTAATACTTTCAATACGACTTTCACATCGTGTTTGTGACAATGATTTTAGAGTTATGATGGGCCCACTATCTTTTAAGACTTTCCACCGTATAGTGAAAGAAGAAAATATTGTATATATACGTTATACCACTTCAAAAAATGATATAGCTTTTGTGCAAGAATTAGCCATGTCACAGAGTACTAAATTTAGACTACGACAACCGCATGGAGTATAAAATGATCTGCGATTTATATCTAGAAGTCTCTTCTGACACCTTGGTGTTTCCCCTTCATATTAGATCCATTATCATATCATTGTTCTCTTAAATTATCAATATCAAGTCTAATATTTTTTATCTCATCTACAATAACTTCAAAAAGACCTTTTCCACTTGTATCATCCATTTTTAAAAATTCTAAAAAGTATTCAGTAATCTTTATTGGAGTTGCTGAAATGTCCACACTCTGCACAATAAAAGACATTTGTTCTTGATGACTAATATCTGGCGTGCAATCAAGTATGATTGAAAAATACTCCGTTTCTATAATTTCTGTAATAATTTTATTCTTAATTTCACTTGCCAACAAATTTATCAATTCATTTTGCATGTTATATCCTAGGTAATGATTATGAATTTCATCATGTTTAATTCTTCGGCTATGCTCTTGCTCAATTGGATCAAATTCTGCAATCATTTCAATTAGACTTAAAAAAATTCATTGTTTTCTTGATATTTCTTTTCATTTTTCCACTAAATGCCAAATTATTTTTCCCAAGAGTTTTTATCACTGCAATAATTCTTGACAATACATTTTTCCAATGCTCCCTATCTCTATTGATTTGATCTTGAACATCTTTATCAATTGTTTATTTTTGTGCAATCTCATTTCTAAATCAATCCATGCACCCATATTAATAATATGTTCGTTTGATATTTCATGAGCTTTAAGCTTAGCACTAAGGTTTCTCCAATCTCCACTACCTTCACTTGCTAGTCTAGTGTTACTAATACTAAAATTTGTATTAAATAGTTTACAACAAAAACAAAATAGTTTATCCAAGTCTTTAGAATAAACTAACCATTTTCTTGCATGTATTTCCCCATTTGCTAATTTTTGAAAATAATGAGTATTCGAAAAATGTCTTGATAATTTATCATTTGGTAATTCCAATTGGTCCCTTTTCTATTAAGAGATCCCTCAAAACTTTGTATCAATATTAGTCCATTGACTAGGATCATATATGTCTTTAGGAATACAATTATTTGGTTCATTAAGTTCTTGATTTTCTTGCGGATCTATGTTAGATTTCTCACGAGTTCCCTCCTCTTCTTCTTGAATAGTGTTGTCATCTAATTCAACTAGGTTAGTGACCTGTTCATCTAAAGAATATTCTCCTATATTTTTTTATTTTGTTACAAATTTATCAAGAGCCCCTTCTTGGGATTGTATCAAAGATTCGAGTCTTTTTTTTTTTCTTTTTTCTTCTTTAAAAGTTTGAATAACCGGATTCACATTTTTTAGTAAACATATTAAAATATCAATAAAAAAATAAAAGAAAAATATATGCTAAGTAACATAAATATGAAGAAAACTAAACTTTATATGAAAAAATAAGGGAAAATACATAAAAACCCCCCCAACGTATAGCCAGATTAATTATGACGCACCCAACCTTTGCGGGCGACCTATTACCCCCTCAGTCTTAATTTTTCAGTATTTTAGTACCATTTTCGACTGACGTGGCAAAAAAAATAATTATGACGAGTGAAAGCAGTAAAAATATTTTTTATATTTTAATAAAAATTAATTTTTAAAAATTAATTTATATTTTATCCTCTCACCCACCCCCACCCTCCCTCTCTTCCACATTTCAATTGTTAAATGCGATTTATTTTTCTCTTTCTTCTTCTTTCTCCTTTTTCTCTTTCTTCTTCTTTCTCCTCAACCACCGCCGCCGCCGTCGCTGCCGCCACAACGCCGCCGCCACAACGCAGCAGCAACAACAGGAGCAACAGCAGCAACAACATCAATATGAAAATGGGTCTGACCTATTAAAACATAATGCCATTTCGGTGGAAGAGATATTTTGGTGTTTGATTTGCCTTCAAATTAATGTGTGTGTTAATGGAGGAAGAAAATGGGTTGAATGTGTGTGTGTTAATGGAGGAAGAAAATTAGTTGAAGAAAATGGGTTTTAATGGAGGAAGAAAATGAGTTGAAGAAAATGGGTTGAATGTTTCTTGAAAATAAGCTCTTTATGATTGATGATTAAATTGAATGTGTGTGTTAATGGAGGAAGAAAATGGGTTGAATGTGTGTGTGTGTTAATGGAGGAAGAAAATGGGTTGAATGTGTGTGTGTGTGTGTGTGTTAATGGAGGAAGAAAATGGGTTGAATGTGTGTGTGTGTGTTAATGGAGGAAGAAAATTGGTTGAATGTGTGTGTGTTAATGGAGGAAGAAAATGGGTTGATGGATTTCTTGATGAAGGGTTTAGTGATGAAGAAGAAGAGTTTAGTGATGAAGGAGACAAAATTAATGGTTTAATGGTTAATTAGTGTAAATATAATTAATTAAAGAAAAATCAAATGAAAAAAAGAAAGAAAAAGTGGCAGTGACGTGGCAGCAGCGTGGCACCAATGTGGCGGAGAGTGTGCAACACTCTTCACTGTGCAACTGGGCTTCAAATTTTTTTTTTTTTGCCATGTCAGTCAAAAAATGGTACAAAAATACAGAGAAATTAAGACTGGGGTAATAGGTCGCCCGCAAAGGTTGGATGCGTCATAATTAATCTGACTATACATTGGGGGGGGGGGGTTATGTATTTTCCCAAAAAATAATACTAAAGAATTGAAATAATAGAACCTGATTTAATAACTTGATCAGAAAATAATTATTTGTTGCTTCATATACTTTCAACATAGCTTGATATTCTAGAAAGTAGATTAATAATTTTTTGCCACACTTTTCTCTTGTTAGTTGTTTGTTTCCAAGATTCACAAAGACAAAAGTAAAGGTAAAGTTTGTCTTGGAAAGAGAAGAAAGAGGAGTATCAAAATCAAGAAAATAACTTTCACAATCTTGATTGAAAAAAGTAAAAGAGAAAATAAAAATTACCTTGTCACATCTTGCACATATATTACGTTAAAAAAGCCGAATTTAAGGCCTTTTTCTAGTCAACTCAAAAGTTTAAGAAGTTTTCTTTTCTTTTCAATGAAACAATATAATGATATATATATATTTTTTTTTACAAAAGCTGTGAACTGTTTATGTATAAAATGAGACTCTCAAAAGGTGGGGGCCTAAATCCCATGCTCTCTGGGTTTCACCCTATGGCCGGTCCTGAATCTAAATGAAATCATAATAAGAAGATGTTATTTTCGATCCTAACAAGTGGTATTAATGCGAAATTGAAGGTAGACTCGAGGTTGTCCAAATCAAGCTACAACCAATTTGACGGATAAACCGATTCAATTTTACTATATTTAGACAATTAATTTAATTTTTTTAAAGCAAAAAAATCACGTAAACAAGTGCACAAATATCTTTGTTGAAATAACAAACCACTTATAGAAAGCCGAAACATTCTAATCAATAATTCAATTTCTTGGAACTTTAAAACCCCTATATATTTATATATATAGAGCCAAAAACCGCCGCCTTAATATCCTTTTCTCAGCAGTAATGTCAGACGACAAGCCCTTTCTTTGTAGGTCCCACTTAACGGTTTTGCGTGGCAACTGACCAGAATTTCAAATCCTCTCAAAATCGACACGTGTCTTTTTCCTATTCTTTCACGTCATCACTCTCTCCCTCCATTCTCTCAAACAAATATCACACACACAAAATAAAACTCTCAATTGGATTAAATTATGTGTGAATTAATTTCCCAAAATATCTGTTCTAGATCTTTCTGCAATTTTATTTTTTATCAGTCAAGAAAATTAAAGTTATAAGGTGAAATTTGGGTTCTTGATTCTTGATAGAGGGTTCATATTTTTTTTTATTTTTTTTGAGAATGGCAGGGAATAATGATGATTTAATGAGAGGAAACCCACCTGGGATATTGTTAATTAGAAGCATGAGAAGGAAAGATTGGAGTTTAAAGACATATAAATATGTTGTTTTGTTGATTACATTTATTGCTTATACAGCTTATCATGCTTCAAGAAAACCTAGTAGTATTGTTAAAAGTGTTTTACATCCCAACCCATATATCAACATAACTGTTACAAATCCATGGCCAATTGGGCGACTTTTTGTAAAAAAAGAAACTTTGGGTCATTTGGATAAATCAAGAAAGAAAGGTTGGGAACCATTTAATGGTGAAAATGGAACATTGAAATTAGGTGAAATTGATGTTGCATTTCTAGCATGTTATTCTATAGGAATGTATGTAGCTGGACACTTAGGTGATTCATTGGATTTAAGGTTGTTTTTAACAACTGGTATGATTGGAAGTGGGATATTTGTGGGGTTATTTGGTATGGGTTATTTTTGGAAAGTACATGCTTTTTGGTTTTATTTGGTAATGCAAATGGTTGCTGGTTTGTTTCAAGCTACTGGTTGGCCATCTGTTGTTGCTGTTATTGGTAATTGGTTTGGTAAAAGGAAAAGAGGATTAATTATGGGTATTTGGAATGCTCATACTTCTGTTGGTAATATTAGTGGATCACTTATGGCTGCTGCTGTTTTGGAATATGGTTGGGGTTGGTCTTTTATTGTTCCGGGTGCGTTTATATTTTTCGCGGGGATAATGGTGTATTTGTTATTGCCTGCTTATCCTGAGGATGTTGGATTTCCTTGTCCTAATCGACCGTCTGTTGAGGTTTCAACGAACGATGAAGAAGCTCAGAGAGTGAAAGAAAATGTGGGTGAAAATGAACAGTTTAATGTACCTCGGGTTGGTTCAGGAAGTAGGACAAGTGTTGGTCTTCTTGATGCTTGTTTAATACCAGGAGTTATTCCATTTGCACTGTGCCTTTTCTTCTCAAAGTTGGTGGCATACACGTTTTTGTACTGGTTGCCGTTTTACCTTAGTCAAACAGGTATAGTTGCTTATATTTATGAATTGCGCGTTTGCTATACTTGGTTCTTTGTGTGTGATAGGCGTTGTTCTGACGTAAAAGAACTTGTCCAAGAAACCTACAGATTGGAGGGATTATCTGAAATGTATTACCTAGGCTTGAAGTTAGTTTTCATGACTGTTACTTTTCCCATTTGCAGGTTGATTTGTAATAATTTTTGTTTCTATGAGGTGTTTAGGAGTGTCCATTGCTGATAAGGTAGGGAATTTTGTTCATGGAGCTTTTGAGTGTTGAAAGGAAAGAAATTCTGACCAAAAAAAAAAAAGGTGTTCAGGTCTGCATTTCTATTAAATCTCTAAATGAAGTAGTTGGTGCTGCTAACTCTGATGCTTCCTGAGTGGTAAATACACGTTCCATCTTTTCTAACGTTTCATCTGATTAAGGAGCATGGAGCTGATAATGTTGGAGTTACACTGTAGTATATGCTTCAAATGGCAAATCGAGCTACTGATTGTGTTTTTCTATTTGCTGCATTTACATTGCATACAGGAGTGTCACTCTTTTTCATATGATCAGTTTCGCCTTACCCTGCTTTCTGAAATCCCAAAAAGGATGAGAACCCGTACAGGACAAGGGCCATGCTGCATCAGCATACCAACATATGTAGAATATCTCACACAAGCTCTTTAGTTCTGGCATGCTAGCAAACAACTCTAACATTACATTCTAGTGCCAAATGGCTTCTAAACAGACCACCTTAAGTGAGAAGCAGGGAAGTACCAAACTTATAGACGTTTTGAATAAGAAGGCACCATCTGAGTCTGTTTAAACTACAAATTATGCAGATCTTAGTTTGATGGTTTGTTAGCGTAAGTAAGAGAAGGTGCATATCTAATAAATTTGAAGGTTGTGCCTAAGCAAACTGTACTCTTAACAACTAATTTCAGCTAGGTTTCTTTAAGTTCCCTGATGCATTACTCGCAAAGTAGTGTTTCTAGTTCAACTTCATAACTCACTTCTTGATAGAAGCTTGTTACACATGTTTGTTGGTTATATACTTGCTTTGATGTCAAATGTTCCTCAGGTGCTAACTACAAAGTAACAATTCTCCATTTGTTGCAATTGTTCCCCTTATTTTTAGAAGTAATGAAGATATTAAATTTACCTGATAACTTTAAAATACCTAGATTGATTATCTTTTTTTGTTTGATTACTAGTATCAATGTTCATTTACTTTGAAGATTCATTGTCAGACTTCGTTTTCTTTTGGCAAATTTCCAAGTGACGCTATGGTCATGTTCCTCATCTTGGTTCTTGATGATCTCCTTACAGCTATAGGGGGAGAGTATGTTTCAGTGAAATCTGCTGGGAATCTATCTGCTCTGTTTGATGTTGGAGGTATAGTTGGTGGAATTCTAGCTGGACATTTATCTGACAAGCTTGATGCTCGTGCTACTACAGCAGCCAGCTTCATGTATGCAGCGATTCCTTCAATGCTTCTGTATCGCAAATATGGAGGAACATCAAAGTTCATGAACATTTTTCTGATGATGATAGCTGGCTTGTTTATTAATGGGCCTTATGCTCTTATAACAACGGCAGTGTCAGCAGATTTGGGTACTCACAGCTCTTTGAAAGGAGATTCACGAGCACTTGCAACAGTTACTGCCATTATTGATGGTACTGGATCTATGGGTGCTGCTTTAGGTCCTCTATTGACTGGTTTTCTTTCGACAAAAGGATGGGATGCAGTTTTTATAATGCTTGTTGTTGGTGCACTTAGTGCTGGTCTTCTTCTATCACGTTTGGTTCTTGTTGAACTGAGTGAGAAGTTCTCTAAACGCCTACCCTGTGGACAACACAATGACGGAGGTAACATATGTCTTCATTTGTGTGTCTGTTTGTGATTTGTATTTGTTCAACTGTGTCTATCATCCTTAGTTCATTATTTTGTTTGACAAAGGTAAATTTCCTTATTTCATTTCTTCTTTTCTCTGCAAAGTCGGGCACAAATGCATAATTTGTTAATGTGTCAGAGTATATGCATATGTAAACGCATATCATTTGCTCAAAAAAATTAGCATACTGATTTTAGAATTGGAGCAGTAGGATGAAATGAATTATAAACATTTTTTTTTTAATCTAGCTCACGCAATAGTGAAAAGATACAACACTTTGCTCCCTTTCTTCTTTTTCCCCCTTTTTGGGCTTTTGGGGAAAAAGTATTTTGTTCAAATGTCTTGCTAACACTTTTATACCCAAGAAATAAGTAACAAATGACTATTGCTGGTCATGTTCTGTATAAGCTTGGTGACAATAATCTATCTGGAACAGTGGTTTATTGTTGTCGAGTAAAGCTGAAGCAGATAGTACTTTTGATAAAGGTAAAAGAGAAATTAAAATGTTTTATCCTTTTTATATGAGTTTTTTTGTGATAGAAGTTCTAGTCAAGATATTATAGCTGTGTCCTGTATAAGAAAATTTCATGTTCCCAAGTATTCATGTTCTTAGCTTATAGACTCCTCGAGTAAATGATGAAATTATTGGAGCTTGAAACTTAATTATCAAATTTATTAGACTGTATCATGCTGTAGATCCCTGTGCAAGTTTGGTGTATTGGATCAGTAGTATGTTATAGCATTTGCAGTGAAGAATGGAAATTTAAACAACCCCATGACACAGAGCAGTAATTTAGTCTGAGTTCTACATATTGGTGCATATATCTTCTTGTGTGGGCTATGCAAAACATCTTACGTCAACAATGATAATTACTTGTTAGTTTCTCTATGTTTATCTGATCCCCTTATATCTCACACATAATCCATTACTGAATCCAGCTTCAAATGAGCTTGATCTCCTCCTCCATCTGTATCATGGAGGAAATGAAAGTACTACTTAGTATTTATTTTTTGTATAGATATTTCTCCAAGATTTAATTAAATTGCATAATTTACTTGCATGGTCAAGTGCATCAGAATCTGGGTGATACGAGTGGGTGAATTTATTTCGGCAAAAGATTTTGTTTCTTTGTTGTTATTTTTTGTTCATTTACTCAAGCAGAATCTATTTTCAATAAGAGTTTGAAACTTATTCAAATCGTCTCCTAACCCTCCCAGCCACCCCCAAAATGAATGGAGGAGTAATTAATGTTTAAAATGCGTTAAATGCAATACAATGCATGAAAAAAATATTAGGACAAGGTGAATTCTGATATATGTCTCTCCTTGCTTGTGCAGTAATTACAGACATATTAGAGTAGCTTTATCATCTTTGTTTGTCATCATCATCATCATCTTTGTTTGTGTATTCTGAAATTCTCATTACAGATTTTTTTTTTTTTTTTTTGAAGTGCTTCATTATTGTGTAATATTTATATGTAAACTATGAAAAAGTTATTTCAAATAATGAATCCTATCTGCATATCATTTTGCTTCTCATACATTACCATTTAATGATGTCTGTTTCTGTACATAGTTGCAGTTTGAAGCTCCTATAAAGCACCCATAGACATGTTTCAATCCTCAATTTACTGCCATTTGTTTTGTTATCTAGAACTCTTTAGGAGACTTAAACCCACAAAATGATTCATACTGCAACTAAAGAATGCATCTTACTCTGGACTTTCTTGTTTTTAGTTCTCTATTGATATTGAAGAAGATGAATGAACTCCGCTTTTCTTGGTCTTTTTGTGATAATATTAGTAGTGAAACAACTTTAAAAGCTTCCACATAGGAGTCGCAATCTCCCGAAAAATTTTATTAGTACAGTACGCTGGCACATGCTTCTATGATCTTGCAGTCTTTGCTGTGGAGGGACCTTATGATTAAACGTGTCGATTGTTCACTTAAAATCTTTGGAAATTGCTTTGTTTATGGAATTGTCGCTATGTGGTGTATAATGAAATTTTCTGATATATTCTTGGATATTATGTGTGAGCCATTGATTTGTTCATGTAAGAAGTTGCTATTCAAAATACTGTTTTTTTTTTCTCACCTTTTAGAGGATAGGGTGTGTAGCATGTTCTCTGTTCTTCAAATTACTTTTAAGTTTTGGCTTGTAATCTTCAAAACTATGAACCATTCTCATCTAAGAAAGTTGCTCCGTCTTGCAGGTTCTGCATCTCAACCCCTTTTAAGAGACCAAAGATGAGGATTTGTTGGGCATGTTTTCTCAAGAAACATAAAGATATGATAGAAGATACAAGTATTGCCTCTGCGTGAAAACATAAGCAAAAATCTATGGTACCAAAAAGCCAATGGAATCAATGTGACTCGAGAAGCCACTCTGTCTTCAAAATCGCCATTCATCTTTCTTCGATATGCTTTTGTTTACGGAATGTAAGTTCTTTTGTAGCTCGTTGGAGTCGTCGTAGTCTCTTGGTACGTGTCTAAATGAAACAAAGGCATTTCTCTCTTGAGGTTTTTCTGTTGTGATTATTGCTTATTATCTGAGATATATTTAGAGGTTTAGAGGTTTAGCGAGACGTGTCTGGTAGTTATGATACAGCTGATATTACCTTTCTTCCTATCCCTTGAGGAGTTGTTGATAGAATAAAGTGAGGCTAGACTGGTAGATTTATTATGACATCCGATGAATATCCTTTGTTTGTTTCACCATTTGGTCCATATTACATATTTTCTAAAGTTTTTGCATAAATCTTCTTCTCATAAGGATATTTGTTGAAGTTACCTTCTGTTTCTTTTTGAACCTCTCTCATTATTAACACTGCCTTTAATTGAAACACTATAAAAGGGAAGCTGCGAGTTAACTGGTTATCTGTATTCTTCTACGAGAAAATGATCAAGTCTTTGGGGACATACTGCCTGTGGAGTCAGCTAAACATCTTCACTCTCCAATCATGAACCAGAGTTTGTGTAACAATTTCATTTGATAGTGAAAAAAGTATATTAGAATTTGGTCAGTTAATTGTGTCATTCTTCCGCAGATAATCTCAATTAGACCCCACCTGCGTGATTAGGCCTGTGCACGAATCGGTTCGGTTCGGTTTTGGCCATCATCGAGTTGAAATTTCAAATTTTGACTTTATAAAATTCTCAACTAAACTCGATCAATCCCAGGTTCAATTCAATTTGTTTTTTATTATTTCGATTCGGTTACACAAATCGATTTGTTCGGTCTATTCGAAATTTAAACAAGTAACTATATCATTTCAGTTTTAGAGTAAACATAATAAAAAATAATGAGATCCTAAATTTGCAGCCTTATAATCAAGACATTAACCAAGAAATCATAAACTTGCAAGCATAATAACATATAAATAGCAAAATAAGAGCTCGACAACTTATGCAAGCATACAAATCCGCCAACACCACATTACATATACCAAATTAGTCATATTAGTCACTAGTGGCATATAAATTCGATTTGTTCGGATCGGTTCGGTTGATAATTGAAGCCAACCGTATTCGAATCGTTAAACCGTAAGATTTTACAATTGCATTTGTAAATCAAAATCGAATTGTATTATCCAAATTGAATTATCCGAATTGTTTCGAATTGGTTCAAAAATTCGGATTGAATCGATTTATGCACAGGCCTATGTGTGATTACCGTGGGTATGTTGTTGTTGAGGTAGTGCGTCAATTAGCAATTTTAGCACCTTTGACCTATTTGGCATAAAATATGAGTTATTATAATATCGAGAGAGAAAAACTGTTGTGACAGTGAACATTCGTCTATCCATACTAAACGGGTTCCTAGTTCTAGCTGTGGCAGATTATCTTTAATTAATAAAGAATATTGAGATATAAAAGCTCAACTAAGCTCAGTTTTGCATTTGTTCAAATAAAAATCGCCTTTGAGTATTTCAAACACAAAAAAAACAAGATTCCGAACTTTTAAAATGTCACGCTTAATAGCCGTATATGGTTTAGATTTGAAGTTATGAACTTACCGGTAAAATATTACGTTAAGCTGAAGTGTTCGCAAGGATTTTTAGTCACCGCTTGCATTACTACAGTGGCGGATAGTAGACGCCGTAATTGAAATAGAAATAGATACATATAGAAAGAACAGAACCGGGGAATCTTAATAGCACAATTGGTTGGCTACCGAACTTTCACCTTATTGGTGAGGTTCGATTCCACTTTGTAATCTCCTCCCCTAATGTCCCTTCCCCTACTCATATGTAATTAAAACAAAAAACCGAACCTACTAATTTTGGCAAAATTGACAAATTGTAGAATCTTCTACATGTACACAAGTTTTCTTTAAAAATTGAAACATAAATTAAAAAAAAAAATCGTGTTTAATCAAATTCGGGATTTGTAGGAACTGTGGATCCTTTTCACTAATTTTCTAATTTCAAAACACGTGCAAGCACGAAACAAGATGGTGCTTTATTCGTACTTCATGGGTGGTTTATTAGGCCATATTCCAGATAATATTCGTACTTCAACCGTTGTTTAAAATTTTCCAAATCAATGACAAAGACACATTCAAACTCCACATATTGGTGTTATAATCTTTGTGACAAAGTTACCTTTGGAAAGCTTTTGTTTGGAGAAAAGTTGTATATGACAATTATCATCTCTTTTTCTTCTTTTATTTTGGAAAATATTTGTGCTCGTTAACATGGTTCTGTGAAAAACCTCTCTTTAACTTGTTTTTTTTTTTTTTTTTTTTTTTTGGGAATTTTACATAAATGACTACACTTTGGGGTTTAAAATTTTCCATAGCTACAGTTTCAATATTTACATTGCGTAGCTACAGTTTCCCCGCTGTATTAAAAAAATGGCTCGCTATATTCATAAAACGGCCTAGCTGTATTCATGAATACAGCGAATAAAAAAATTTCAAAAATTCTTTTCACTGTATTCAACTCAACTGTATTCATGTCAAATGTATTCATCTATAGCTACTTTTACATTGTATTTAAAATCGATTGTATACAAAAAAAATATCCTTCAAAATACACCCCAAAACATAAAATTTTGCACTAAAAAAATTAATGAATACACTAAAAAACTGAATACAAGAAATAAATTTCACTCTATTCATTTGTATACACTTCAAAATTCACTGTATTCATTTGTATACAAGAAATAAAATTAACGAATACACTCAAAACTGAATACAAGAAATAAAATTTCGGCCAAATTCTGGCCAGATCTGGTTGTTTCCATCCAGATATGACCGCTGCGGAGTTGTAAGTCGTCGTCGTCAGAAGAGAGAGAGAAGACGAACAACAACAACAACCACGGCCAACAGCAACAACATAGAACTCAACAACAACAAAGTTAGCGTAGATTGGCCATCTGTTGAAGATACAAAAATCAACACAGATCCATACAAATCCGAGAATGAGAGAAGGAAGAGAGAGAGAGAGAGGCAGTCGTTTGATTGGGCCCCGGTAGAACTCCGTCGAAAAAGATGACCACGGCTCAAAATGTTAGAGAGAGAGAGAGAAGACGACGTGAGAGAGAGAGAGAGAGAGAGAGTGGAGGAGAACGTTAGAGAGAGGAGGAGAAGGAGGAAGTAGCTAATAAGTGTCATTAGCATACAACTTTTAGCTATGAGAAGTAATTAATGTAAATTATAGCTACTAAATATAATTACCTACACTAGTTTGTCACACCATGTAGATTTCCCTTTTTTATAACCGTAGTGTCTTGGGCCTACCTCTGTTGACAATGAACATGACACATTATAATTCTCAATCCACTTCATTGACCACTGGACCACACTCTTAGGATGACTCATTCCAAAAATATTCTGATCATGTTTACCGTTAACAAGGTAAATTTTTAAAACAAATAAACTCAATTTTCAATTATGAAAAACTTTTTTTGTAATAGCTTTTATAATCTAAATGGGGTTTTGAATTTCACTATTGCTTTATTATTATGAATTAATTTTGATGAAAAAGACGTTCTTTCACAAATATATTATCTTAGATCGTACTTCTTAATTACTCATCTTCAGACACGTTCATCAAAATTAATTCCATTTTGATTCTGTTTTGAAAAATATGTCTCATAGTTGTAAGCACTTACAACAGATAAAGGAGTGCTCACCCACAAACATCGCAAATTAAAGTCTTGAAAAGACTTGTTAAGAAAAATCAGGACAGGGAGCCCTTGTTTCTATATATCTATATCTATATCTCAAACCAATACCTCATAACACAATTCCATAAAGCCCTTAATTTGTACATTCTTTTCAAGAAGTACAATAAAATTTCGAAAGTCATGGCTTCCTCATGTGTCATGTTAGTGCTCTCTTTTTCCCTTACATTTCTATCCCTCTCTGCTGCTCAAGCACCCACAATGCCACCTACTAGCATTGTAGCCCTGTCCCCGATGATCACCATGCCTCCGGTTATGTCCCCACCAGCACCAGTAGCATTTCCTCCAACAATGAGCCCTGGTCCATCAGTTAGCTCACCCCCAGCAGTACCTGATATGGCACCCGTCATGCCGGCCTCACCCCCTGCACCCGTGGGACAGGGGCCTGCATCGGCACCGGCTCCGGGACCTTCTGATGGATCGATACTTCCATCAAGTGCTTTTGTGCACGGAAGTACCATGGTCATGGTAGCACTGATTGGGAGTGTAGCACTCTTCTTCTAATTTGATGGTCATTTGCCTTCAACATTTGTGTATTCTTTATTTTATTTAATATATTTTACAGTATTGTTGTTTTTCATTTTCGTTGTTTCACTTTGTCCTTAATTTTCGAGGTTCATGCGTGTATGTGAGTTTTTAAGGAACGATGAGGATGCCAGAGAAGGTTTATCAGTTATCAATTGTTACAGCTATCATGTAACATTTTCACTCAACTTAATAAAAACCACTGCTCTAACTTGTCTTTCCTGCGCTACTTGACTTTCATGTAAATGAATTTCAGCAACAAGTACATATTACAGGCATTGAGGAGTATATGCATTATATAAATAAAGAGGGATTGAGTAGGAGACGCGCGACAAAACCTAAAAATAGAAGACTGCACTAAATGGTTACCTCTTCCGTGTGGTTTGCGAGCTATTGCACAGGAGCAGGGTTTACCCTGTGCGCGCCCGAAGGGTAGCGGCTGCGGGTTCCCATGTCAAAAAAAAAAAAAAAAAAAAAAAAGAGAAGTAACTATCTGTTTCTAGCATCCTACATATATTTTAGTGGCTTTAAGCTAATCCACATGCTACCTATTTGCATGTGGAGAAAGCTTTCATACAACACCCAAAAATAAGTTGCAAATTCGCAAGGTCAAAAAGACCAGGTCAGCTTCTTGATTTAATTGCTTGGGTGATGTAGATAAAATATGTAAGATATTCCTTTCATTCATCTTAGCGAAAAAGTAAAAGGAGAAAGATATTGTATTCATTCATCGTCTTCTCCTTTGTTTTCTACGGCACTCAAAACATTCAGTACTTGGAAACTTACTTCCACTGGAGTAGCTGGTTTGGAGTTTACTGGGCGAGATTTTCAAGTCTTTCACCAGTATCTGGCGAAGCTTTTCATTTTCCTGCATGAGCTCATCAATCACTTGCTGGTGTTTCAACACCTACAATGCAGCAAAAGTATTTTCAGTACTTCACATGCCATATAAACATAGAACATCAATGTAAGTCTACTGGGTTTCAGCAATGTAAGCATTTAAGAAAAATAGTTGGCTTCTAAATAAATAATCAAAGTGAAAGCTTACAACATGAAGGATGTTGTTCTCTGATCTCAAACGCTCAGACTGCAAATAAAGAAGTACAGGAATTAGAACTAATATATTTAAATAACTAGCAACCTCATATTTCCATCTACAATTTTCAATCTTAACCTCAGCACAATAAACAACAAATACAAGGAGACCTCACAACATTACGCTTAACCTATAGTGTTGTAAGAAATGTGTATTCATCTTCACATACCAGCTCATTTGCTGTACTACTGTCTTCGTCTTTCACAAGTGGACTCTGCAGAAAATTGCTAATAACCTTCTCTGTTCGGCTGCTATATGATGCATTTGAAGAGGTGAGATTAGCTCTTGAAGTTTCATTTTCATGAGAAGAGAGAGAATTTGTGTTCCTATCTGTAAGCAAGCCGGGAGAAGAACTATGAGGGACCTTCACTTCAAGTGGATTGGCATTTCCCAGTGGGTTCTGATTAGAGGCTTCATTGACTGTTTTCATGCCAGCTTGCAAGGATGCTGGAAGGATGCCTTGACCAATAGATAAGCCGGTAGTAGACATTCCAGACTTCATCATTAATTTTGTCATGGCTTGCTGCAGATTAAGAGAAATTATGTCAACACTTAAGGAAGCCTGGAGGAAGAGGGAAATCTTAGGTGGTAGCAGCAATGAACTATGGACAAGAATACATACAGTTAAATACAGCTGAATCTGATCCAACACTCCGCGCTTCACAGCAAGACCTGACATGCATCACCAAGAATGACACATGGCGTGATGTTAAAATATAGACAAGAGCTAATTATAAGGATCATGTTGATTATACTAACTGATCTCACATATGTGAGTTCAGCCAAGGCATACTTCCAAAAACGATCGTTCTCTGTCGATACAGCTACAGAAATTGTCAATATTTACAGGAAAAGAAACATGAGAAAAGGAGTCCACTAACATATTGCCTTGAATAAACATGAAGAGGCTAAACTAATTAAGCAATTACTCCAATTTTAGCGTATGCCAGTCAAACTTATGTTAATGGTTTTATATCATACTTTCCGAAGGAGAAGAAAGAAAAGAGGGAAAAGTTTACTTTGGGACAGGATAAGCACCAGGACTTATATAAGGCTTTTACATTTTTTAGCTTAGACTTGTTATTTTTACTTCTAAAAGTTTCTAACCTAGTGATAGGAGATTTCTATTTAAATTCAAAATATTTCTGTGAACTAGATTATCTTGCACTAAACGTTTGACAAGTCAGGGTAATATGTCAAAAGTAATTTGCAATATTTTTTGCTTCTCGTACGTAATCCTACTTGTCTTAGACATCAGATTACAAACAGGTTTCTTCTTACTTGCTAGTGATGCCAACTTATCAAAATGGATGAACCCATTCAATCCAATGGTAAAGAATTGTGAGTTGATTTTTGCTCTCTGACGACACTTCTTTTCTTTAAGCAGCAACTTGCCTTAGGCTCTAATCTATAGGGAATAGGCAGGATGGTTCCTAGGCCGTTGTCTCTAGTGTTTTAAAAGGCAATTTTAGGACTCACCTCCGGGCGAGGCACTGGCAAAACGCCCCGGAGCTCATGTGCGGGGCTTAGTTCCTATGAGGCTTACGCCCTAAACACACCTAACGCCCAACGCTCGGAGCTCGCCTAACCGTTCTTACACAAATTATATGTTTTTCCTTAATTAAAATTGTTGACCCTCATAATTCTTTAACAAATGAATGATACTTAATAGTTTTTCATCTATAAAAATAAGAAGATTGAGTGTAACTCAAATAACAAGTCGTAGTATTGCATAGTTACTAGTTGAGAACATCGTGAGGGTTGAATATCACTTAATATTTCTTTTAAAAATACATAGCCGAACTGTACATTTTCACTTGTCATTGGTCTTTTGTCCTATGTATCAAAATTATCATATTATATTATTTCGCTATTTGAAAGTAATTTTAATTTTATTCATGAAGAAATTACATTTTAATTATAATACTGATAAAGTTTATTGATATAAAATGAATAGTATGATAAAAATATTGTTTTAAGAAATTGTGATTTTTTCATTGTTTGAAAGTTAAGATGTTAGAGTTGATTTGTATTCCATAATAGCTTTTAATTCATTGTATTGTTTATATGGTAAAATTATGTTATATATAATTACAAGTTGTAAGCAAGGGTGGCTCAAGGTTGAGGCTAGTAAAGCTTTTGTTTTAGGCCTTCAAACTTTTGAGGCCCCAAAAAATTTTACGGATGAATTTTATGGTTTAAGTTTCTCTTAGATAATATTGAAGATTGTAAAAAGAAGTACAAAATATATATAACAAAAGAAAGAAAAAACACCATCTACGTTTTAAGAGCAATATTTTAAAACTTTGAACTAAACTACTCAAATCTTCATATTATTAAATAAAGTTTTTACAATAACATCCTAGGTAATGTCTTTAAAACACATGGCTAATATCTTATTGACTTGAATTGATCCTCACTAATACAAATACTAATGTTACATATATTATTTATTTACAGTGTCTTTTATTTTTTATGTACTTTTACCTATTTAAAAATATTTGTTGCACTTATAATATTTTATGAAATACTAAAAATAATTACTCATGGGGCTTACGCCCCGTGCCTCGAGGCTTATGCCTCGTCGAGGCAAATATAAAACACCCCGCCTTACGCCCCCGCCTTTTAAAACACTGGTTGTCTCTCTCCTTTCTTCTGCCTCAATAGGCTATAGAACCTCTTGCTTGTCCAACATTATTGTTGTTTATTTCTTTTTTTTCCCAAGAGATTTTTCAAGTCTTCAGCTCAATCTCCTCTAAGTAAATATTGCACACAAAGTGGTTGGAAATATCACAGTAGTATACCAATTTCCTCACTTCAAAATGAATCATCCCAATGCAAAATTTAACAGATAACCTTTAACATTTTGTTCAGCTTTTTGACTTTGTTATCTCCCTAGGATGCATTTAGGAGGTTCAATTGTGGCGTAACTAAGTCTTTTTTGTTTTTGCTATAGCTTGTAATTCAGCATCTACTGGATGCATTTTATCAGTGAAATCTTAATTTACTTGAATAAACAAAACAAGATAACCTTCAACGAGCAAATATAAGTCTACATACCAACTCCAAAACCATGTCCAAAACCGACTCCACATCCAATACCTGCTTCAATGTTTTTTGCCCCCACCTTCCTCAACTACAGAAAAGACGAAAAGAAATAAGAACTGAAAGAACAAACTTAAGCAGTCACAATATTATGTAAAGACAATTTAACAAATTGACATACAGTACTATTAACATGTCTTCCAACACCAGAGAATGCATCCGTTGCGCCTCTAGTGGCAGTCATAACTTGATTTAGCATTGGTATTGCACCTAGAAACAAGGTAAAATATTGATAAAGAGGGAAGTCCTTTAATTTAAGTGTATCTCATATCATAATCCCGTTTGCACTTATTATTAGCTAAGATAGAAAATCCAAGTGATAAATTACAGCCTGAACCAATTCAATCAAATTGATGAATTCCAATTTTAGACACTAGGGATCCAACAGTCCTAACAGTACAGAAAGGCTGAACAGGATTAATTTGCACGTAACACCAATACAATGACGTGACTACACAAATGGCAGTCTGATAAACCACACAAACTGCACGGCTTAGACTGCTCAAGCGCACATCATTTATACATATGCATACCAACATATTACAAATCAACGACTCTTGTTCTCAACAGTGTTCAACTAAGAGCATCAACCCAAGTACACGCATATGCCAAGGAATCAATTGCTGAGAATCCTCTTTCAGCAAAGACTAACCCAATAAGAACAAACAACGAAAGAGCATTAAGGAGGAGGATTAGCAACGCTAAATAATATGTGCATTCTCAATTTCAAATATTCCTTAACTTGTGTTTACTTGATGCACAACAACAACATACCCAGTGTAACCCCACAAGTGGGGTCTGGGGTGGGTAAGATGTAAGCAGACCTTACCCCTACCTTTGTGGGGTAGAGAGGTTGTTTCCGATAGACCCTCAGCTCAAAGAACCGTGTTCACTTGGTGTAATAAAGCAAATAATTCCTAAATGGAGAACAGTAAATGGAGTAATAACAAAAACAGGCAGGAAAAGTATACCAACCATTATGAACAACTGAAATATTTCAACTTTACGCTTTTACTTCATTAATACACACACACATAAACCATGGACAAATTTAAAAACCAGAAATGAATTAGATTACAACAACAACAACAAAAATATACCCAGTGTAATCCCATAAGTGGGGTCTGGGGAGGGTAGGATGTAAGCAGACCTTACACCTACCTTTGTAGGGCAGAGCGACCACTTCCTATAGACCCTCGGCTCAAAAGAAGTGTAATTGGTTTTTAAATTGGGTTGTAAGTAACCAAACAATGCAGCATTACATCAACAGCACAAAAGATGCAAAAATTGAATACCAACAACATAAAGATTTCATCTTTACACATTCAAGTCATTAACAAACAACAAACTAAAACAAAATTAAAACCCCAAAATGAATTACTTGAATTCTTGGGTTCCCCTTCTTTAGGTTTCCAAAAATCTTCAAATTTCATTCTTTTTAATATTGTCCTTTCTTTCTTTATTTGGGTGAATGGGAAGAAATGAGAAGGGTGATGATTTGTACCTAGATTTAAAGGGCGACCAACACCAATTCCAATACCACAGCCAATGCCAAAGCCAGTAAATACTTGACCCACTTTCAAAGTAAAGGGATTTTCTATTCTCATTCTTCTTTTTTCTGCAGTAACTATCACGCCATTGCTATTACTACTTGTACTACTCCCAGTATCCATTAGCACTGCCTCCTTCCTTTTTCTACAAAAAGCTCAGTATTCAGTCTTTTCACTCTTTGAACAAAACTTTAGAGTGGAGAGTGTTGCTTTCTGCAAGAAATTTGAGCTAAGCATCTACTTTTGTCCCTCTCTTTGTCGAGGGTCATAGGTAAGTCCTTGTGCTGCAGTCACATACATCAGCCCTTTTCTTTTTGCATCTAAAATAGAAATTCTTTTGCATCTGCCATGTATAAAAATTTTGATGATTAGGGTTTTTCAATAAAGACGAGTTTTGACCCTTTTTTTATATTTTTGATTTTTCATTAGAAAATTTTAAGTTATAAGAAAGGGTCATTAAACTTATCAAATTAACTTCTCATTGATGTATTGAATATTTCACTTTAAAAATTTAATACTATGTCGGATTATTAGATTTGTAAATTAAATATAAATAAATATTACTCCTTCCGTCCCAATTTATATAACCTCTTTCATTTTTAGTCCGTACCAAAAAGAATGATACCAATAACAATTCAAACTTAAATATACCCTTTAATACTTCATGAAACGATTTCTAGCCTCAAAAATTGCTATGATTTATTTTAGATCATAAGTTTAAAAAATATCTCTTTTTTAACTTCGTGGCCTTCATGGGCGAAGGAAGATCATTTTCTAAAGGCTTAATGCATATGCAACCCCTGAACTTGTCCCTTTTTTCTATTTTGGCACCTTAACTAAGTGTTGTTACTATTAAACCCTTGAACTAGTCCTCAAATGTGTCTATCAAACACAATCTGACTTTCAAATACAATCTGACTTACATAGTATTCTATCTTCAATGTAGCAACATGCTAATATATATTCTAATTTAATTATGTTATTTTTTAGCTAAGATTAGCAGCAATTGAAAGGGAAAAAAAAGAGTAAGCTCTTAATTAAGCTAGCAGTGAAAGAGCAGAACCAACAAAAACCAACACATCCATGACCTAAAACATAGTTTACCACATGTCTAAAGTATTACTTTACCTTCATTTCCACAATTTATTTTTTGCTTCTAATAAAAATCAGATTTAGATGATTTGATAGACACACTTGAGGACGAAATCAGGAGTTCAATAGGAATGACACTTAGTTGAGGTGCCAAAATGAAAAAAAGGCACAAGTTTAGGGGGCTGGATATGCATTAAGCCTTTTTTAAATATCAAAGAAAATCAAATATTATCAATCTATCTAAACTTAAAATTAAACCAAGTTAAATTGGAAAAGTTTAATATTGCAAAAAGAATTAAGGCCTAAGACCCTTCCTAAAGTAATACCACTGACAATTTTGAATTATATTGTCATTACAGTAAGAACCAAAAATTCAACGCAACACAGACCTGATAAATTTATGATTTTCATTTTTGTTAGTCTAAAAAATCTATATTAGCAATTCATTTATATTTCTCTCCAGGTAAAAGTCAACTTAAAGATAAAAAACATTGACGCTAGAAGGAGGGCTTGAACCTCCGACCTTGTGGTTAACAGCCACACGCTCTAACCAACTGAGCTATTCCAGCTTTGATGCTAGGCTTTGGTTTAAATAAAATTGCAAGGCTCAGAAAATCTTTATTCTCTCCTACAGGTCACCCTTCTTTTAAAAAAAACAATCATACCAATAGTATTAACTGTATTTAGCTTGAAGCAAGTGTATATATAATTTCTATCCATCTCATTTTTAATGGTAATGATAATGCTTGAAATTTACATATGAATCCATTCCACCGATTATGTTTAGAGTCTAGAGGTGTATATATATGTAGCTTATGTATGATGGAGTCAAGACTCAGATAAGAACAACAGGAGGTGATTCAGAACATTTTCCGGCCGTGATGGAGTTGCACTAGGAATCATCCTTTAACCTGTTCTTATTTGCCTTAGTGATGGATGAATTGACACGACATATCCAAGGGGAGGTCGTGGTGTATGTTATTCGCAAACGACATAATACCGATTGACGAGACGCGTGGTGGAGTTAACGATAGGCCGGAAGTTTGGAGACAGCCCCTAAAGTCTAAAGGTTTCCGGTTAAGCAGGACTAAAACAGAGTACGTAGAGTGCAAGTTAGTAACATTAACGCATGAGGCGTAGGTGGAAGTGAAGTTCGATGCACAAGTCATATCCAAAAGAGAAAGTTTCAAGTATCTTGGGTGCATAATCCAAGGAGACGGAGGAATTGATGAGGATGTCGCACACCGTTTTGGATCGAGGTGGATGAAATTGAGGCTCGCATCCGAGGTACTGTGCGAAAAGAATGTGTCGCCAAGGCTTAAATGTAAGTTCTACATAATAGCGGTTCAACCAACTTCGTTGTATAGGGCAAAGTGTTAGCTAGTCAAGACGTCCACATTTAGAAGACGAATGTAGCAAGGATGCTTAGATGACATACCCGATGTGTATAGAAATGAAGTTATACGGGGCAAGGTGGGAGTGGTTTCCTTGGCAGACATGATGACGGAAGCTAGGCTGAGATGGTTCGGACATGTAAAGAGGTTGGCTATAACAAGAGTTAGGATCGGTGGGCTAGAGGTAGGCCGAATAAGAACTGAGGGAGGTGATTAGCCAAGACATGAAATAGCTTCAACTTAGTGAGAACATGACTCTAGATAGAAAGATATAAAGATGAATAGGGTAGAACATTACTTGATAGCTGAGTGTTGTCGCACTTCATGTGGGATAGGCAAGGGGCTAGTCCCCTCTCCATTTCTCGTTACTATCAGTATTATTTAGTAACCGCATAGTTTTCTCATTCTGTAGGCGTTTATTACTTTACCGCTTCAGTCCTGCTTACATCCCACTTTTGGAATGTTGTTGTTTTACCGTTCCGCCGGGCACCGATTCTCTCACGACACGACGCTATTGGCTAAAGAGAAGTAAAGAAGGCCGTCGCTGGAAACCCGCAAACTTTTCAAATATACACAATGCTCAAACTTCACTAGAACAAACAAAGAAACCAAGCAATTAACTTCCTCTCAGTTACAAATAATTCGGGTAGACTATATAAATCATCTGTATCTGTTCCGCTTTAAAGATACAATTTTTGCCGGGAAATGCTTGTATTTAAAGTGGGTTGGGAAAATCTTGATGCAAAATACATAAAGGGTGGATTTTGACACATCGTTAAATGTAGACCACTCGTATTCTTATGGAATTCCCACTTGAATATCTTTTCTTGTCTTCACATTTTCTTTCTACAAACGAACTAACTATTTCATGGCTTTATCCTCTTCAACTCTGTTACTTGTCAAGTCCCACATATCTCTTTCTTCTTCTAACCCATCATTTTACTTCAGAAGAACATCTTCAGTACCCCAACAACCATGGTTACAAGTTGCAAGTAGAGTTAGAGTTAGACCCATTTCTTTATCCATTGTAAATGGTAGAGCTGATGATAGAAAAGAAGATATTGTTATTGTTGGGGCTGGAATTGCTGGCCTTGCTACTGCTGTTTCACTTCAAAGGTTCACTTCACCCAACTCAAACTGCTACTCACTGCGTCTCAATTTAAAGCTAGCGTTTGACCATAGATTTTGGATAAGATTTTGAAACTTTATCTTCAAATATATGTTTGACCGTGAAATTTGATCATATATATGTTGAAAATTCATCTTCAAAATATTTTTGGGAGAAATTTCACTTCCACTCACAAAACTTCAAAAATTTTCTAAGTAAGATGCATGTCCAAACACAACTTCAAGTTTCAAAAATCACAACTTTAAAAACTCAAATTTTCAATTTTCAGCTTGAAAATCTATGGCCAAACGGAAGCTAAGTAATTTTCAAATATGTTATATTTATTTTAAAAAACTTAAAGATTCTATGTCCTAATCCTCAGTCAAAATCTCAAAATTTGAACTGCGCCACATAAATTGGGACAGAGGGAGTATTACAATTAATGGATCAACCAATAAGTCTTAATTACGAACAAATTGAGGTCGATTATATGAATTTTCTGTGTCTATTTTGCTCAATTGGGACATTTCAGTGCTAGTACAATGATTTTTTTTTTTTGTGAAATTGTGAAGTTTGATGAAGTGATTGCTTGCTATTTAGGCTGGGTATTAGAACATTGGTGCTTGAACAGGGTGAGTCACTGAGGACGGGAGGAACGTCGCTAACGCTTTTCAAAAATGGATGGAAGGCATTGGATGCTATTGGAGTTGGTAATGATCTCAGGACTCAGTTTCTTGAAATTCAAGGGTATGTTCTTTCACTTGTAATCCTTGTTCTTCCATTTGCTTAAATATCTGACTATTGGCTGTCCCTATGGAGTGTTGAGAACAGCTAGTAAGTACACATCTTGATTAGCAATTAAAAAACAGAGGAGAGAAGATAGCATTGGAGACTAATATGAAGTTACTTCCGTGCTTATTAGTTTTGTATTTGGTAATATTCCAATTTGGCATACTACACTAGCAGAGATCTTTTTATCTCTAGTGTATACAACCAGGCTTAACTTCACGAACTGACAAATGATCACTTTTTAGAATTCGTAGATAACACAATGCAGGTTAGTGCAGGGGAAATAATGCAGTCTAGTGTGACATATCAGATAATAATGCATACTTAAACAGAGACTAGCAAGATTAGTGAGAGGTCTTCTAGTGTCCTACATAGAAGAACCTCTTTGTCTTCTCTTTCTTCATTCGTTAGCGTGCTTCTGGAGGTTTATGGATGCTGTCATGCCGATACTGAAATCATGCTGAAGTTGCTTCTCTTGATTATGCTTTCGTTGGGTATCTGTCTAGATATAAGTGGTTCAAATTTTAAGGACGAGTTTGTAGCTTGTTTATCTCAAAACCATTCACACATATGCTTCTCCTATCTTCTGTCTGCTATTCGTATCTAAAGTCACTGGTTTTTATTTAAAGAATATTCTGGAATTCGCAGGATGGTGATAAAATCAGAAGATGGAAGAGAGTTGCGCTCCTTCAGGTTCAAAGATGAGGATGAAAGGTAATAGTCCTCTCTCATTGCTGTGCTGAGTGGTAATTTATCACAAAATTCTTATCCTTTTGTCTATTGATCCCACAAAAATGGAGTAGTCAAGAAGTCCGTGCTGTGGAGAGGAGAGTCCTACTGGAAACACTTGCCAGTAAGCTACCACCAGATGCTATTTCTTTTTCCTCAAAGCTGGCAAACATTGAAAAAAGTGAGAATGGTGAAACATTGTTGGAACTTGAAAATGGAATTCGGATATCTGCCAAGGTAGTTAACTGTATACTTGATCTGCCTACGTGCAGGGTTTGCATAGTGCTTGTCCTCACTTGTCTGAAGACATCTTAGTTATTGCCAATACATTTTTTTGTGATGCAACTTAACAACAAAAACCATGAATTCTTTATTGCATAGAATATTGTTTAGTTCTGCTATTTTGATGATTCTCATTTTGTAACTAGTATTAGATTTATTCAAAAAATGACCAAGTGGATTTATTTCTCAAGCTTACCCTTACCTCTTGAATTTCATCTCCGTACAGATATTGATAGCTTGTGATGGGATTCGGTCGCCAGTGGCCAAGTTGATGGGATTTTCAGAGCCTAACTATGTAGGACATTGTGCATTTCGAGGCCTAGCATATTTCCCTGAAGGACAGCCATTTGAACCAAAAAAGTAAACTATGTCTATGGAAAAGGAGTGCGTGCTGGATATGTTCCTGTCTCTGAAACCAAAGTCTATTGGTTTATCTGCTTCAATAGCTCGTCACCAGGTTTGTGTTTCATAACGGCTTTCTGATCTATTTCTGTCTCTCTAGTATTTATGACAGACACAAGAATCCATTTATATCAGCCACTTAATCAAAAATCTACTCCTTAAGATATAACATTCTTGTTTTGCCTCTATACTCCTAAATAGGAATTGGGGTTTACAGATCTGTAGCCCTAGTTTTATACATGAGAACTTGATATGTCAGTACACCTAGAAAATTAGAGACAGGAATGAAATGTCCATGTGCATATGATGCTCTTTCCAGTGGCTGTTCTATTTTATATTGGGGTTCTCACTAATTGTTATTTGAAAACAAATGGTTCCCATATGGCACCAGTTGTAAAGTACAAATCATAGAGGGTGTTTGGCTAAGCTTATAAGCTTGTCAAACTAGCTTCTAAGCATTTTTTGGCTTATTATGCGTTTAATAAACATTAAAAGTGCTTATAAGCCGCCAAGTTCTTAGAAATCAAAACTATTCATAAGTCATAAGTTGGTCACCCCTAACTTTCGGTTTTAGAACTTATAAGCACTTTTGATTTGACCAAGCCTTTTACGATTTATCCCTAATATCTTTTGTAATATCCAAAATATTCTTCCTAAAACATAAATTTAATTATTTCTCTAGTCTATTTCTGTCATTCGTCATTTTTATGCAAAAAAATCGTTTAAGTTTATATTTTCTGGGAATAGCTTTGAGGATCCATAATTTCTATATAAAGTGCTTATCAACAGCTTTTTACCAAATACGTTAATTGTTTATTATCAGTTTCAACACTTTTATTCAAACACGTAACTACTTATATATAAAAATCAGATTCAACACCTAAAGGTGCTTTTCAACACTTGATGCTTATCAACTAATTCAAACGGGCTCTAAGTATATCAATTTTAATTAGGTACTCACTCAACGACTTGATACTTCTATTCCTACCATCCAACTTCTGTAGATGGATTATAATGCTACCCTCTAAAATAGAAAAAGTCTATGGATTTCTATTACATCATTCTAACTGTTTTGAATATCTGTTGACAGGTCCAAAGATAACAGATCCATCTATTTTGAGACAGCAGGCTGAACAACTCGTCAGAAATTGGCCAACCGACCTAATAAATCTCATTAATCTTACACCAGACGACACAATCATAAAAACCAGCCTAGTAGATAGATGGCTTTGGCCCTCAATAAGCCCTCCAGCCTCTACTGGAAGTATCGTGCTGGTTGGCGACGCATGGCACCCAATGACGCCAAATCTTGGGCAAGGTGCTTGTTGTGCACTGGAAGATTCAATAGTTTTGACGAAAAAACTTGCAGAAGCAATCAAGTCTAAACGTACTTCGGTTGAGGATGCATTCAAAGCATATGGAAGTGAAAGATGGCCCCGTATATTTCCATTAACAGTACGTGCATATCTTGTAGGTGCACTATTGCAGTGGGATAATCCAGTGATATGTGCCCTTAGGGATAACATTGTTGTACCTAAGTTGGTTAGGCTTGGACCAGTTCTGGAGCATACTAATTTTGAATTTGACCCTTTATAAGAAAAAATTTCGTTTAGTTGGTATTCCCCAATAAATTGCTTGTGTAGATAACACTTAATTTTGAGGTATACATCAAAAGTACAGATATTGCTGTTTGTTATTGTACATATATACTACAGTACAGGAGTTCCTTCTCGCTCTTGCAATGTCAAGAACATCTCATCAGAACGAATTTTCTGCTAATTACAGCCACTCATGCTTGGCTTCCTATTACGATACAGTATAATAGCCATCTTATAACATGTGCAATACGAAAGGCAAAATACGTTTTCTCACAGATGCGTGGATAAGATTTTGCTTTCAGAATTAATGATTGAATGAGTTATGTTTGAGGGTTGGTTTGAAATAATCGTTTAGTTATACGCCTGAGCAGTCATAGTCCTTTATGTTTACAAAAACTTACAACTTCTTATTTACGTTATATTTAAAGCATACGACGAGAGTATCTTTGACGGAATTGGCTGATCATGAGAAGTACGTGAGCCATTTAAACTGAAGAAACATCAAGACGAACTTCTCCAGATTGATTCCCTACCTTCAGTGTAAACCCCTAACTTCGATGTAAGGGTGCTACCACGGGTTCGAATGAGACATAAACGATGATCCATTCGTTAGTTCATCTAATGGAAGGTGGAAGGAAGTGCACAGTAGATTTAATTGGCTTGAGTAGAGTTTTCCTTGAGGTGTGTTGGGAGAAATGAATTTAGAGAAATTTTTCACAACAGTTGATCATGTACATCTCACGGTTCCGGAACCAAAATGACCCAATAAAAATTCAAGTGAACCAAAATACCCTAAAAAAAAAAATTGGTACAAAAGTACCTTCAGCGCAGTAAAAAGCACTTAACTGTAACGGCACCGTTAAGTGCTTTAGCGCAGTATTTTACTACGCTAAACCATATTCCTCCTCCCCTTTTGTGCAATAAAATACTGCACTATACGACTCCCTATTTTCCCAAAACAGCCTCTTATTACATTTTCACACTTTTTTACGTACTTTAGCAGCGTATTAATCATGCTTTGAGACTCCGGAACTTCAATATTTTATATAGAACCCTACTTATTTTTGTGCGATTAATAAGGTAGGCTCAATACATCAAGGATACGCAAAAGTTCGGATTGTCGTTTTAGTGGTTTGAAAGTGCTCGAAGTCCATTTTTGTTTGTAGACTTGTAGTCATTAGCTTTGCGTTATTTATGTTTTAGGGTTTCGTGTTATTTTTAAATTAATGTTTAACTTTATTTCGAATGTGCCACGTTTTTATTTATTATCAATTTAGGATGTGACACTACAAACAATAATAAAGACTAAGATAGTATTTATAAATATAAAAAGAAACACTTTAAATATATAATATTTACTTAAACTGTACAAGATTATTGTATGTACTAGTGGGTCCCACATGTAGTATGCCGAAGACTATCCTTAGGCCTAAGGCTCATACCATTCCCACCGCCCTCACCATCGTCTCCATCGCCCTTTTTCCTCTTAATAACCGGGCGCTCCAAGTCATGATTATCTCGTCTTCCCCTAGCCCTTGCGCCTTTAACTAGAACATGTTTCTTCTTGGGATCTAGTCCCGCTAGCACGCTCAGAACCTCAGGCTGAGCTGGGTCTGGAAACTGGACCTCGTCCTCATCGGGAGTTGCCACCGCGGGCGCCGAAGGATGAACCTGAAAAATATATAATAATTTGTACCATTTCTTATTTATATTGAATACATTAACGTTTGTTGAACAATCAAAGTTGTGTATCAACGGGTGCCTGAGTAGGCTCCTAAGATGGGTCTGGTGCAGAATATAAGGTAGTCTCCTGGACGAGATGCCGTTCGAAGTCCAAATAAAGGTTATAAAAATTAAATAATTATTCACCTTATATTGAATAAAATTGATTTTAAGTAAAAAGCTTACCTGTGGCTCGATAGTCTCATGAGAAGACACCTCTAGCTCGGCAGGCTCATGAGTAGGCTCCTGAAAGGGGAGATATTGTAACACCCCGTACCTTTAACTTAAACTTTGATCATGATCCTAGACTTAGAAAGTCAAATAAAGAATGTGAGAGTTAGAATTTTCCTGTTCAGTTGTGAGATAGTGGTTTATGCCCATGAACAGTGGACATATTTCAATTTACGGGTCGTAAACCAAGTCGTAAACTGAAACCAAGGATTTCTGAACATTCTGGAATTTGGCATTTTGATGTCACATGGTTAAATACGGACCGTATTTTAGTTTACGGCCCTTATTTCAAAACGTATTTGGAATTTGGGAAAACTTCCTTGATGAAAGTTGTAGAGCTTTAAAATACCTTTCCAACGGTATATTATGGGGGTCAAACAGACGTCTGTGAAAAGAGTTATGGCCATTTTACTGAAGAGACGCAGTGTAGTCCGTATTGCAAAATACGACCCGTATTGCAGTTTACAACCCGTAAACTGAAAATACGGCCAGCACAGTGCTGGACGTAAACTTCATTTTCCCAGGACAGTATATATTCGTCCATACCAGTTCAAATCATTAGTTTTCATTCCTTCAAGCCCTAGAACGACTTCCTACCCTCTCCCATCATCAAGAACACCAAGGTAAGCCTACTCTAATTATTTCAACTCAATTCTAGCACCTATCCTTGTAATCTAAATAAGAAATTATCATTCTAAAACTAGGATTTTCAAGAAAACCCATCTCAAGGTTCAAGAATTCAAGATTTTGAAAATCTTCTTCAAAGCTCAAGTCTTTAACTCAAGTTTTGGAGCAATTAAGGTATGTAGAACTTCCATCCACGTGTGGGAATCTCTACGTTCTTCCCCATGCTCCGTTTCTTGATATCCATGAAGTTCAAACCCTAGGGAATTAAACCCAACATATTGGTAGCCCGTATTTATGTATTTATGTACATGAATTTTGTATCTATATTCGTTATTGTATTCCTAATCTTCCATTACGGTTATTAGGAACCCTAGCTTAATCCATGAATCATGAATTCTTCCTCATGTATTCTCATTATGTTTATATGAAACTTTATGATTTTATGTAGCAAGTTACAAGCATGTTTTCAAGTCAATTATATATATATAATTATGAACTATTGTTATTACTCATGAATCAAGAACATGTTTGCAAGACTATGACAAGTTATCTCATGAAACCATATTACAAGATATTTCATGAAACCAAGTTACAAGTTATTTCGTGAAATCATGATTACAAGTTATTTACAAGTTATTTCACGAAAATCATGGGTTTCTTAGCCAACTATATTATGTTCATGTTTTGGGAATTGCTTAGTTAACCGAGAAGGCTCAGATAGCCTGAAACTACGTAGCCACCGTAGGATAAGGGTTGTCAGCAAGGAGGCAACACCTTCATTATGCAGTTTGGATCCTTACATGCTTATTATTACTTAAATCTCATAACCCTGGCAAGGTTGTGAGTGTTCTGCTGGTAGGACGCAAGTACCAGACCATGTTGTCGGTTATACTATAGCATTCCCCACGTTACAAGTAGTTTTACATACAAGTATTTCTATTGATTACTGTTTTAAGACTTCACTCACGTTTCATGTTCATGTTCAAGTTCAAGTCACATTCAATTTCAGTCCATATCCTATATCTACGTTGTGCCATGTTCTTCATTTCAGCAGGTTTTACATACTAGTACTATTCACTATGTACTAACGTCCCTTTTGCCCGGGGCCTGCACTTCACGGTGCAGATACCGGTTTTCAGGAGCATATATCTGCGCAGTAGGATCACTTCAGATATCAGCTTATTGGTGAGCCCCACTTCTCTCGGGGTTCAACATGGAGTCTGCATTAGTATTCAGTTTATGGTAGTCCAGGGCCATGTCCTGTTAGTTAGTATTCAGACATGTTTTAGAGGTTTCATAGACATATGTTAGTTCACAGAGTCAGTTGTGCTTTTATGTTTACAAACTATTGTGTTTCCATGATATTTCATGCTATGAGATAATTTCAAGACTTTATTCCGCAAATTACATTTTCATGCTTTATTTAAATTGCATCATATATATTATATTGTTTTGATGCCCATGTTGACAAGCAAGCCATGAGGTTCGCTCGGACACATGCAAGCAAGGCCCGAGTGCCGTGTTACGCCCAGGCCATGGTTCGGGGCGTGAAAACTCTTGTGGACCACTGGCGCTGAATCCTAAAATATGAAAAAAAAAATGAAATAATAAGTAACATATATATTTAAAATAAGTACTTTAAATAATCAAATATGTATTTTAAATATTGACCTTATATTGAATAAAATTAATTTTAATAAAAAACTTACCTGTGGCTCGACAGTCACATGGGAAGACACCGCTGCTCAGCAGGCCCACGAGAAAACGTCTGAGTGGGTCGCTCTGGTGGACCCGCTGGCTCTGAATCCTAAAATATAAAATATTACTAAATAATGAGTAACATATATATTTAAAATAAGTAATTTAAATGAACAAATAAATATTTTAAATACTAACTGGGATTAAAAACTCATCGAAGTCAAGAATCCTGGGTCCCTCTAAATTCCTCACAGGCCGCTCATCAGCTAATGAAGCGCGTAACGCCGCCAATCGACGTTATCACACTCTTCCATGTATGCATTTTGGCTCGGCCGTGATGAAGACCCGGGTATCTCAGCAAGTAGGAGCGCCGGCGTAAATGTAGTTGACTGTCCAGGTGAGCTACCACTGGCCTGGAACGGCTGCAGATGGACTAGAACAGGAACATCCTCTGGAATGGGAGCAGCCTCATCTGCCTTATCTACCAGATGGGGTCCTCCACCACTAGGTCCTCTTGCAGCAGCACCGCATCCTCTACGTGCACCGCATCCTCTAGCAGCACGGCGTCCTCTGGCAGCACCAGGTCCTCCTCCTGGGTTGGCTGATACTCAGCCTCTGGAACAGGCTCCTCCATGCGCCTAAACTCTTCCGCCTGCCGGATACCATCCTCGGATATCCATACCATATCCGCAAGCCGAGGGTAAGGCATATGCTCTAACCCCAACATGCGTAATCGTTGTATGGCCACCAGCTGCATTTGTGTTCAACAGTTAAAAAAAAATTATTTTTTAAAAAGTAACAATTAATACAATTAAATAAATCTAAATACGACAAACTTACCAACGCCTCGTACTGCCCCGAGAGTGCTGCGTATCCTATATCCCTTGCGGGACGCAAAGCTTGGTTGCCGATCAATCTGTGAGTGATCTGATGATACCAGCGCATGTAATCCTTAATGGGAGTCAAATGGCCAACCACCGCTAAAGTGTCCAACCTGTGCTTCCAACGGTGGAGCTGGACAGCCAGAAATGCATCATCAACGGCGGCTCAATCGTCCCGCAGGTAGTGTCGGAGCTCATGACAAACGTCAGGGGGAATACTCTGTGTATGCCCAAATTTTCGTAAGACGCGCTCGGGCATGTGGTCCTCAATGATGTCCAGGTGTATCAATGGACACCGCGACCTCGACAACCCCTGACCTGCCCTACAAAAGGCCGGCAACCCATCTAATATAGCAGCGTATGACATCCATATAAATAGCTGCATAACATATAAATACAAATTAGTGATCACCAAGTAGAAAAGACGTTTAATTAAATTAATAATGTAAAGTTAACTAGTTTTACCGCATCGTCCGTCATGTGATCAAGCTGGTCCCGGAATGAAAGAATACTGTGGTGCATATCCACATCCCAGTCAAAACCCGCCGTCCACCTCCTTGCATAGGGCATGTCAATATCGAGGTGATGCCTAGGTACAGGCTAAAAAGGCAGCATCCTCTCCCACGCCCATAACTGTAAGCGATATTAGAAAATACGATTTTTTAGTCGTCGTTTCAAGAGGTTTGTTTACATTAAAGGAACGCACACTTAAAATATTACCTAGAGAAGAGCAAAAAATCCACACACATCGCTGACAGCACCAATAGACGCTCGGCATAGGCATCTGTAAAGGTACGCCAAAACAGCACCGCCCCTGCTGTAGTCTCCCAAGCAATCCAGATGTTCCAAGAAGACCAATAATCGTAAACTGACAAAGGCACCCAATGAGTTCACGAACAAGATGCCCCCGAATATAATAAGCAGGTATAAACGGGCATGACGATCAACAACGTCCTGCTGGGTACCGTCCTTAACAGGAGGCAGAGCCTCCAAATAAGTGCAATGTGCACTAATCTGAACCCGACTCTGTCCCGACATCTGGCCCTCGACACCAGGCACGAAGTGGGTGAGCCTAGTCAACTCCGTCACCCATGTACTACCATGAGGAGGCTCGTACTGAGTGTATAATAGCTCTCCATCTAACACAAATCCAAAGAGGACCTCCACATCCTGAAGTGTAATTGTGGCCTCACCAGTGCGAAGATAAAAGGTATGTGTCTCCGACCTCCACCGCTCAGCCATGGCCGTAATGAGCGCCCAATCATGTTGTACCCGACCAACGGACACGCAACGATAGATGCCGCCCCCAAACAATATCTCTAAGACGCGGAGGTGTGGGGGGGCTCGGGTAAAAGAGCCCACGCTCTCTGCAGCCTATGGGGACGGAGCCTAGTCGATATCCCTATAGTACCAGCCCATAATAACTCTGACCTATGATTGTCTTGCAAAAAAAATACTGATCTATCATCGGACCCCGGGTGAACAGCGGGCCCAGTTGATCATCGGGCCCCGGGGGAACATTCGAATCCATGAAAGAGTCGGGTCTGTAGAAACTAAATTAGTCATTATTCTTGAAATTAAAGAGAAATTATATTAACTAATTAATCATTTGTAGGGAATATGTGAATTATGTTGTATTATATCTTGTGAATAATTAACATGGGATAAACAATTTCACAAATAAATAAAGTAACAATGGCATAATTAACATAATAGGAGATTACTATATTTTTGGGGTATGTAGTCTCTATGTACGTGCGTTGCACGAATATTTCTTGCCGACTTTTATAATATTATTTATATTCTATTGATAAGCAACTTGAAAAAAATAATATCTACTTATTATCTTGAATACAATATTTATTTTGAATGTATAAAAATCAAATATTTACTTCCTCTCACGATTATGAATATTTGATTTGGTAATTTTGTCATCAATCTTTAGTAGATAGTCTTTTCCAAAAATTATTTTCACTCTCCAACCAAATATTGGAAGAAAATAATTATTTTCAACATAACTTTCGTCATATTAAATGTGCAGTAAATTTAATATGTGATAGTAAGGACACGGGGGTTTGAATTATGTGATGGCAAAGACTTTTAAGTTAATTAGTTTGGGAATCGAAATTCAGCAGTAATATTTGTTTAGAACTCTATTTTGAATATGTGATATATTTTTAGTTGACCAAATAGGCAACACAAATATGGTAAAATTAGACTAAAAGAGTATATTCGTCGACCACATATTTTTCTACAAACTTTGCATTTTATCGTTAACGTATGTATTTATGAAATTCATAATAATTTTTATTTCCGTGAACATAAATATTAAAAGAAGAACTTTAACTATTCTTTTTTAGATAATATTTTTTTATTTAACATATATATATTCATGCTTTTAAAATAATATAGATTTAACAATTCATAATAAATTAACAAAATAATAATTCATTAAAAATTAACAAAATATCAATTCATAATCATTCATTAACAACTAATTAATTAATAATTTCATATTTTACAAATAATAGTACATTACTATATTAAACAATTCACATATCATAAACAATTAACAATTCATTAACAATTAACAAAATATCAATTCATAATCAATAATTAACAACTAATAAATTAATAATTGCATAATTTACAAATAATAGTACATTGCTATATTAAACAATTAACAAATCATAAACAATTAACAAATTAACAATTCATAAACATATAATAATTTAACAATTCATAAACATATAATAAATTGACAATTCATAAATTCCTATTTTCCCATATCAAAATATGACCAAAATCACCAAAGAAATTCGGAATTGCAGATCTGGCCAGTTTTGCGCCTCTAGTTACTTTTGTCATTTTCTTCAATTTGGCTCCTTTTTACCTCATTTTCACTTGGTTTCTTCCCGATCACTTTTAAATCACATAAAATCTATAAAATGGAAGTAAACGATATTAAATGCACTATTTTCTCAATCAAACATAGCAAAAATCTAAGCTTAAAGAAGAGATAAGTTGGTAAAATATTAACTTATCAGAGTACAAATAGTCGATCGATCTACCGTGAGAGACACACTAACAACATTATATTAAATATAAATAATATAACTTATTCTTTTAATAAATAAATAAATACAATATATTAGTTTAGTTATATAAATATATGATAAATCAAAGATTTGGTTAAGTATATCTGTCACACCCCATTTTAACCGGGTAGTTAATTTTAGGAGTATGACGTATTGGAGATTCCTAATTTTTTTTTGTTTTTTTAAGGAGTCGCCACCTAATTAGTTTAATGGTGAATTAGGACACCTAAATATTAACTAAGGGAAAGTTAAACTAAACCTCAATTAATAGTCTGCTTAACCAGTGTGATTCTAGGTAAGGGCTCTATATTATCCTAAAGGGAAGGGGTTAAGCATCCTTTAGAATCCGTTAACTTACGGTTATCCGACCAACTTGGGTTAATTAATTAAGGTTAAATATAAGGTGCTTTAAATTTTGAGGAAAGAAAAAAGGTTTAAGAAATGTTGCTAAAGTTTAAGAAAAAAGTAATAATTTTATTTAGAATAATATTTATAAAGGTTGCTAAGGCGTTAGATAAGATATGTTATTTAGAACGAGACCGATAGAAAATATGATAATTTGCATGAAAATAAGGCTTCGGCTGCTATTTAAAACTTATGATACGACTAAGACATTAAATAAAATGCTATTTTTAGAAAGATTTGTAAAAAATGTGGTTCGCATGGAAAAAATAAAATCTGAAATGCCTTTTTAAAAAAGAAATAAACTTATAAATGTTGCAAAGATTAATAATAATAATACTATTTTTAAATAAGATGCATACAGTATATAAGTAGAAACAAATGTGAGTTTGTGCGATGTCTAATGAGTAATTGAAATGCCGGAATATTGATTGATTTTAAAGAGTAAAAAAAAAAATACGAAAATAGCTAATGAAAGTTCCCTTTACTTTTCATTGTTACTTATTAATCGTGTTTCGCTAAGATCTGATGATTGATTCGAACACGAAGAACTCTTTATACTTGAATTTTGTACTTGTACTATTAGCAACATTTTGAAATCCCTAAAATAATAAGAATGAAATAATGTTCCTCTTGACTCGAAATATATATAGTCGTGCTTTTCGCAAGTCCGTTATTCTCAATGAAATAATATTAGACATTATAAGTAATTTTGACATAGAGGAGAGAATAAACTCGTAGGATTGATTATTAGTCTTTTTTAAGCTAACTACCCATTACTAGATTATCCATACTAATTTCCAATAGATCACCTAAGCTAAGAGAAAACAAAATATGAGGAGTGTTAGTCAAATAATATACAAGTTTAAAAAAAAAAAAAAATATATATATATATAAAACAAAATCATAAATAAGGCTAAATGGGCTCAGCCCATTCGGATTGCTGCTGATATGGGAGTTGGGCTTGGCCCAGAATCTATTTTTTACTTTGCTGCAGGTGGGATGACACAAGAGGAAAGCTGTATTGGGCTTTTAGCCCAACGCCGAAAGCGGATGAAATCGAGTCCCTCGGACTCGTGCGAGGCGGTCATGCATAAAAAATGGAAAGAAAGAGGATTAGAATATGATCAAATGAAGAATATCAAACACGTAAGATGTACCTTCAAACAGATGGTGTATACACTGTGTATAACCCATGTATATCATACAGCAGTAGCATAGTAGCGAAGAGGGAAGGGGTAAGTAGCAGGGGTCTGCCAATACATTGCAGTTCATATTTTAGGACTGATCATTTTAGATACTCAGTGGCCATGATCAAACTTCAATGGATTTCATCACAAACTAAAATAAAACTAAGGAAGAAACTAAACATTTTTACAATCTGTATACTTCACAACCAACCGAGCCAAGCACTGAGTATCATTTTTTTTTAATAATGCATTGAGCCAAGTGAATTACTGGAAATTGAAAATTGAAGCATTCAAACTCCTTAATATGATTTAACTACCCTCCTCATTAATGTGCTTCAGTGAAACTATATTACTAATATGCATAAATATACATAATCAAACATCTTGCACATTGCAAAGCAAGAGTACATAATGAGCAACACCCCAATAGGTAGGTAGACAGGAAAAATCACAGGCTAACCATTTGAGATTTATATGATATTAACTAATTGCTTACAGGTTAGTAAAGGATATGATCCTTTTCCATATTCATACTATTTAAAGGAGTCAAATGAAATATATAATTACAGAACATAAGCAGTAGCAAACACAGAATTAGCATGCCTGAGATTAGTTTGTGAAAGTAAAACCTATTCAAAATCATAGGTTCCAGACAGAGATGACACTAATTAAAGCTAGCTGAAAGCTACAGGATTTCAAAATGGCAGGGGAGAGCACTTCAATATTTCACAAGACATTTATCAATTGGAGTAATGATTTAGTGATTTTAAATTAATCAGGACTGCCTATAACTACTTAACAGTTATTGAACAAGCAGTAAGAAAAGAAATTAAACAAGTGTAGTCGAAAATCATTGCAGCACACAGGACAGCAATATGTGTGTAAACATGATGGTCATTTTATCTTATCAAAGTAGTAATATTTCATAGCAAACACCAAATAACCACAATTCATAGGAATTTGAATGATTCAAATTTATCTGCTACTCAAACATAACCACTAACTGCCCCCCTTTAAACAACTGATCATAAGTTACAAAACACATATATATCACAGGGAAATTATACTTAACCAAATGTATATTAGTTAAACAAACAGGAAAGTCTTTCAAGCATACGGGAAGAAGAAATCTTGAACTACAGGGAATCATGTGGTGAGTCATGGAACATGGCTATGTCATTAACAGGAAATAGGAGCTTCATGAATGAAGACATGATGTGGATAATGACATACAATGTGATGCACACGGAACGTAGATAGAGTAAGATTTTTTAAAGAAATGCAGGGGCTGAATCAAAGCTAACTGTTAATCAAACCAACATCCAAGTGTGAAACAATTCGAAGGATTTCGGGACCACTTTGTTAAGCATAGATGAACAGAGATGAAGAAAGGGGGATCACATGATATCTCACTGTGCATAAATCATTTGCAAATCCCATTTTAACAAACACCTAGTACATACAGATTAACTAAACTAACTCATCTTAAGAGACTAAGCAAAGCTAACATAAGACTGAAAGGACATAGCTATCGACACACATATATCAAACAGAGAACTGAAATGAACATATAATGACTGACCAACGCACATGCTAAACGCAATAATTGCTAAAATTAAATAAAAGGAGGAGTATTTACCTTCTTCGGGTGCAGCGAAATGAGGCTTCGAGTTTTCGATCCACCTCGAACACTTCAAATCTATTTCGAAACACTAAAAGCCCCGAATTTGCATACCCTTCGAATCTAGACAGATGCTAAGGACGAAACAGAACAAAAGGTGTGGATTTTGACTTGATATCGAACAGTACAACTAAAGAATTAATGTCTTATATGGGAAATTTCTGCGATTTCTCCGAATTTCCCTTAATTTCTAGAGGATTTCTGCCGTAAAAAAAAACGACTTGTTCTTAGGGGGATTTCAACGATTTTAAGGTTTCAATTCTTGGGGAATTTTCTGAATCCCCAAGTCCCCCTTAATCGATTCCACTCCACAATTATTTATAGGGTGGGTTTAGGGTTTCTGATGAAGAAGGAGAGAGAGAGAGAGGAGCGGGGGGGACAAAACGAGGTGGGGTGGAACGCGAGGGGAGACAATCGGAAATGGGGGGAGCGGCGTGGTTGGAGTTAAGTGCGGCGTGGTGGGGTGACGATGAAAAGGAAACGGCGGTAGTGGGGGACAAGGGTGAGTGGGGAGCGGAGAAGAAGGAGGGAAAGGGGGAAGTGGGAGCGGCGGCGAGAGGCGGGAAAGGAAGATGAGAGGGAGCGGCGGTGGAGTATAAGTGAAGATGAGGGAAAAATGAAAAGGGGAAACCTAAAGGGTTTCCCTTAAGCAAGATTGGGCCGGACCCGGTTCTTTTTGGACTGGGTCCATTTTTGGACTGAGTATTGAAAGAATGGGCTAGAATTAAAAACATAGACTGGTTTTAAAAAATTGAGATAAAAGATATGGGCTAGTCCAAAAGATATTAGGGATTAATCGGACTTTAATTTGGGGTCCGGTAAGTCAAAATACGGACCGAGTGCAAGAAATAGTTTGGCTTCTAAATTTGAATAAGAGACCTATTTAAATAACTTGTGTTAAAATATTGCTCAACATGAAATATGCAAACATTAATGCTCAGATAAAAAATGGCGTTGTAATAGTCGTGCAATAATATTTCGAAAATTCACAGTAAGATAAATACTATTATTTAATTATGCAAAGATAAATGCGATGCGTGTGCGTAAGCTGGTAAAATACTGAAATGATAAAAATTGTGAACTGTAATAATAATAATAATAATAATAATAATAATAATAATAATAATAATAATAATAATAATAATAATAATAATAATAATAATAAGTAACTGTAATATAATAATGAAACGCCGATATTGATAAGAGACTAATAATTATAGTAAAAAATAAATATATATATTTTAATTTTTCTAAAAATATTAAAAACGTAAATAGGTATTTCGGAGGAGAGGCGGGACAAAATTGGGTGTCAACAATATCAATACAAGACATCACTATATGATTTGATTAAGTATGATCAAACTATAGTTTAACCATTATCAACTTCTTAAATAAAGCTATCATCCTCGATTTATTTATCCTAGCAACCTTATATTATGTATAGCTATGAAAGTTAATATCTTTAACAACTTTTTTTTAAGTCAGAATACTTATGTCAATTAATTAAACACCATGATTTTTAAACTATAACTTTAAAAGTTAATATTATCATCAAGCTATTTCAAAAAATCCCTTTGGCCTAAATTTCACTTACTTTTTTTTCTTTTTCTTTTTAATTGATCAAAAGGAAAAAATATTAAACTAAAAACAATAAACACCACGGTCACAAAAGTGTATATACTAATATTTGTATTTACTCTTTTGTCTTGCTTTTTAAAATAGGAAAAGATTAAATGTTTTAATTTTTGAAAATAATCTAACACAAAATTAAACTAAAATCATTATACTATTTAAGTATCTTTATTATTTATTCAAAATTATACCTAAGCAATTAACATGAATAAAATCCCCAACATAATTAGATCGATCGACCAAAGGAAATTGAGACTCAAATGGTCTTGATCGATTGGTCGACTACAAGTAGTCGACAGATCGACATAGGCAATTAATAGGATTGAGTCCCTCAAATGGTCTACGTCGATGGGTCGAGTACAAGTAGTTGATCCATCGACCATGAGAGACGCACTAACAACATTAGATTAAATATACATATTATAAAGTATTTTTTTAAATATATGAATTCAAGATATTACTTTAGTTATATAAATATATGATAAAACTAAAGATTTGGTTAAGTATGTTTTAATATAAGACATTACCATATGATTTGATTAACTATGATCAAACTATAATTTAACTATTATCAACTTTTAAAATAAGACTATTATCCGTAATTAGTTTATCCTAGCTACGTTATATTATGTATAACTATGAAAGTTAATATTGTTAACAACCTTCTTTTAAACCATAACAATTATATGAATTAATTAAACACCAAGACTTTTAAACTATAACTTTAAAAGTTAATATTATCATCAACCTTTTTCAAAGTCTTCTGGCCTAAATTTCACTTTTTTTTCTTTTGTCTTTTTATTTGATTAAAAGGAAAAACATTAACTTAAAGAAAATAAATACCATGGTCATAAAAGTGTATATACTAATATTTGATATATAATAAAGATAATTAAATAGTGTAATAAATACTAATAATACTATATTCACTTTTATGAACATGGTATTTATTATTTTTAGTTTAATATTTTTCATGTATAAATTTAATATAAAATATAATACATGAATTAATCTCTCAAATAAAAAAGAAAAGAAGAAAGTGGAGGAGCTCGAATATGAAATGTGATGTAAATGATGAATGAGAACCAATGGATTTCATACATCTTGAAAATAAATTTAAAGTTTCTTGAATCCTTTTAACCAAAAAGTCTTTGACATGTCATTGATGTAACTAAAGAGTAAGAGCAATGCAATTACTAAAGAGAAATTTGACATTTTAACCAATTTCTCTCCGCCAGGGGCTTCATTCTCGACAAATAACCTCACCCTTTGGCATTCTAGAGGGCCATTCCTTTTGATGTGAAAGTGATTTCTTTAGCAGTGAATGTTGACTCATTAGACATCATTGATCACTGGGAAAATGACAGCACTAGATTTTCTCTCATCATCTTTAATTATATTTCTTTTTTATTTAATTTGGGAAATCCACTGGTCAAACACATTCATTTCATAAAAGCAAAGTGCAGCGGGTTGTACAACACCAAATTATTGGCACTACTATAACTGTAAAACAACACAATCCAAACACTAATTTTGAACTAAGCTTTGCAGGGTGACAATGGTGAACCACAAAGACATTTATTTCCAGCAAAAGAACTAGCTCCAAACTTTGTCGGTGGAAGTTGACCACACAAATGATTACTGCTCAAATTCAACTTTTGTAGTCCAGAAATTGCCTTTGGAACTTTACCATAAATCATATTCCTTGACAAATCCAAATCCCTCAGTGTGTTAACAATCTTTAATTTCTCCAAATCAAACTTCAATTTATTCCCAGAAGCATAAAATCCAACCAAGAAATCAGTCTTGTTCAACAACCCAATTGGACTTCCACTAATCTCATTATCCGAAAGATCAATATAGTCATAAAAATATGTTGTCTTTGGCTTCCAATTATCCAATTTAATCTTGATCCCACATTTTGCCAGCTTCAAAGAGTATATAATTGGAGAAGTAGTGACCCAACTTGGAATTGTACCTAAGTGGAAATTATTGTATGACAGATCAAGAGACTCAATGCCTTTTACAAACAATGTTGGAAATGGGTCCACAAGAAGATTGTGGGATAAATCAAGGTTGAATATTTTGGTAAGATTTGCAAAGGATTTTGGTACAGTCCCTGAGAATTTGTTTGAAGAAAGATCTAATGTGTCTAGAGTACGGAATTTTCCAAGAAAATCTGGGATTTGACCGCTTAAATAATTGTGTCCTAGCTCAAGGAACCGTAGTTGTGGAGCTAGAGTTGCAATACTACTTGGAATTTTTCCAGTAAATTTGTTGTAAGAAAGTGTCAAGATTCTGAGCTCAGGAATGGAATTGAAGAAGTTTGGTATTGATCCACTGAGTTGATTTTTCTCTAAACTCAGATAAGTTAAGTTCTTGAGCTTGCTTAATGTCTTTGGTATAGTGCCAGTGAGAATATTGTTACCGAGTTTGAGCTGAGTCAACTGAGTTAACTGACCGATAGAATTCGGTATCGGGCCAGTTAATCGGTTACCCATGAAACTCAGAGCACCAAGTTGGGTCAAGTTACCAATGCTTTCGGGTATACGACCCGATAACATGTTGTTTTCGATGTAAACATATTGAATTTCGGGTAGAGTAAGGAGAAAATTCGGTGTACCCTTTAAGTTCTTAAGATTCGTAAAATAAATACCGTTTAGCTTTTTTAGTTTAGAGAGAGATGACGAGATGGTACCAGATAAGATTTCGTTTTTCTCGGGTCGTCCGGAGAGTGATAACTCTGTGACCCGATTTTCTACCCGACAAGATACACCCGACCACGTACAACAATCAGTACTTGCTTTCCAGGATGCTAGCATACCCGACGGGTCAGATGTGATACCCGACTTGAATGCTAACAACCCGCTCTCATCGTCCACGTGGCATTTTGCTGCAATGGATGTGAAGCAATGCAGGGTGAGGATAGAGAGGAAAAAGAAGAGGACGACCGAAAATTGAGAGAAAGATAGCATTGTGAATTTGTAGTTGTAGTTGTGCTTGTGTTTGCTCAGAGTAGGAAGTTTTTATAGAGTGGAACTTGGATATTGGGTCCCGATCTTTAAAATATCTTATGAAGATTGAAACTTCAATCTTACTTTGTCACACAATATGATATGCTTGAAATGTGTGTAAGTTTTGACTTCTTCCACGTTCAAAGTTATATAAACTTAAAGAGTACTCGTCGTCGGGGTAGAAGCATTATTTTATTATTCTAATCTTGATGAGGGAAAAATACGTATATAAATTAAATTGTTATTTAACTTTTAATATTAATATTTTTATGTTTTATTTGCAGCACATACCATAATTTAATAAATAAATTCAAGATATCAAAATGAAGAAGCAAGAAAAGCAATTAACGAGAAAGGGAAGTGCTGCAAAGATGAAATCAATTGTACAAACTTTTTCTTGGTGTGGGACCCATCAAACTAAAACAAAAATACAATGGTAAAAGAGAAGAAGGCCACTACACATTTCCATATTCATGCCACTTTGAAGCAAGTGGACTGCAAAAAAGTAAAGGATGTCGGAGAAACCAATTTTCAAAACATGAAATGTAATTGGCCAACTTGAAGACAAGTTATGGGAGTAGCAATTTAAAAATAAGGCAAATGCAAATTGCAATATTCAACTTGCCAAATCTAGAGACTTACGGCCTTTTGAAGACTCTATAAATAGAGTTGTTTGAGCTGCTTTGGAAAAGCCGATTGGAGAGGATTAGAGAGTAACGGGAGGAGAACTGCAAAATATATTGTCCCTTTCTTCAGTTTTCTTTGACTATTTCTTTAATTATTTGGTATTGAAAATTATTCTAGTTTCTATTTATAATTAAATAGCGGAATTATTCTTCTTGAATATTTCTTATATTTTCTTATTAATGGATAAGAATATTTTCATGAATTGTATTAACTCCAGTATGGAGTAACTTTCTTTTGTGTTAGGAGAATGACGGATCTTGATATTTCTATATAATAGTAGATATTATTCCTCAATTTCACATGTTTGAGCAGAAGCTTTCTATTTTAACTTTTATATGCTTTACAGTTAGATGTTATTTTATTTATTAACGTTTATCTAATTTATACTACCGATTAATTTGTTACTAATTCTGTAATCGAGAGAGGCGGAAGAAGTAACATAGTTAATTGTCGTATTGATAGATGTTAACATTTATTTAGTGACATCTATCTCTTTTATATCGTAATTAATTTTACACTTATTTGTAATCGAGAGAAGCAGATAGTGTATTGATTAGTTATAGCAAGTAAGGTAACAGAAAGAGACTTACTATAAAGAGCATGTTTCAGTTCAAGCATATATTTCTGGTGCTTTAATAGTACTATTTTGATAATTAATTTGTATAACCGAGAGGAGTGCAATTAATTCTTCAACTTAAGTAATAATATCTAAATGTAATCGAGAGAGACATTTATACATTTATGAGAAATAGAAATTGAAGATTAAAGAATTTACTTTATAATAAAAATATCAAGTGAAGTCAGGATCCCAACACCTTTTATTATATTTGAGAAAAAACAAAATATATCTCCATTGCTCTATTTGCGTATTTTTAGTTAATTAAGTCACAACTCAACTCTTTCTGATTATCTCAAATAGTAATTAAAACAAGAAACTTCTGTAAAATAGATAACCTAATCTCTGTGGGTTCGACATCTTTCTATACTATTATTTGACAGAATACGAGTTAAAATATATATACGCCAGACATTCGTCAAATCTCAAATACTCAAGGATTTCTTTTTGCTTCTAATGTGTTTGTTCGATAAGAAACCTGAAAGATTAGCGTGGAGAAATCTTCCTTTACTGTCGATATAAAGTCTAAGAGATGACAAATGGCACAAAAGTTTTCTATCAAAGTTTTAACTCACTCTCTCTTGTTTCGCGATTGAGGCGGATCTATGATTTAAATTTTAAGGATACAATATTAAAATTCTTAGTAATGAATTCATTATATTTTTAAAGTTATGAGTTCATATCTACTATATATTATAATTTTAATAAAATTCAATTGAACCTCTATTTTCTATGCTAGATACGCCACTGCTCGCGAAACACTTTACTTTCTTATTGTCACCTTTGGGGTCCATTACAGATTTCCTTGCTTGCCTCACAAGATTTTTGGTAAAAACTTAATTACAGGTGGTATTTACATCAATTCAATAAATACATAACACATGCCTTTATAGAGTATTATTAACTGAATCATAATTAATTTATCACTAATTATCTTAATTTATAACTTAATTATGATAAATTAATAACATTTAGGGTGTGTTTAGTATGACGGAAAATGTTTTCCTATTTTCTCTTGTTTGGTTGCACTTCAAATCTTGAAAAATATTTTCCTCAGAATAGGAGAAAATATTTTTCATAAATATTTGAGGGAAAACGTTTTCTGGATTAATAAAAGCACACCAATGCATTTCCCCAACCCCCACCACCACACCCACACCCACAAACCCAACCCCACCTTCCCCACACCACCTCCACCCACCATCCCCACACCCCACCCTAAGCCACCCACCCCACAATCCCCACATCCCACCACTCACCCCATCCCTCCCCCGCCCTACCTTCCACCACCCCCTCCCCAATCCGAATTTTCTTTTTCATATATATTTTTTTTACTTTTATAAAAAATGGAATAAAATTTCTTACCCACCCCTCCACTACCACCACCCAACCCACCCCTTCCAAAAAAAAAAAAATTTACACCATACCCACCCCCCACTGAATTTTCTATTTATATAAAAAAAGAAATTTTTCTTACTCCAACACCACAACACCCCCCCCCCCCCCGGGCAACCCACAGACACACACATAGAGACAGCCTACCCACCTCCTAACCCGTATTAATTTCCCACTATCAAAAGTTGCACTCTGAATTTAAAAACTTCATAGTGGTTATGCTTTGATTATATACAAATGCTCTTCAAATGACATTTTGCAACTTGCGTACTAAACACCAAGAAAATGAGTAGGAAAATCCCTTATTTTCCAAGAAAATATTTTCTCGGAAAACATTTTCCGTCATACCAAACGCACCCTTAGTATAAACACAAGTAGGGGTGTACATGGACGGGTTGGTTCGGGTTTTTCAAATACCAAACCAAATTAATTGTGATGGGTTTTTCAACCTCGAATTTTTCAATTTTTTTCGGGTTGTTTTCGGTAAAGTCTTCACACAAACATATAATTTGTGTTTCAAATATTTCATTAGTCGTAGTAAGATACAACTATCTAATAAAGTGTGTTTTAAGAAAATAACATAAAATGTGAGATGAGTGATGACATTTTACTAAAATATACAACAAAAAAGATATTGAAATCGCGTAAGATCAGGTGAGTCATGTGTCCCTGTGGTGCTCGCATGAGTTCAATACTTTATTTTTGAAAGGTTAAAGCCAAATTTAGCAGTAATTAATGTATGTTTCAATTTACACTTTGGTATATTTTATATTTTGAAAGTTTAAGGCTTGATGTAGCCTACATGGCCAATGTGGTTCATTTTTTTTTTCGCGGATTGCCCTTCTTTTGGGGTGGTCTTTAAATTTTGGCCCTCATATTTGTGGTCTTTAAATTATGCCCCTCACATTGCTGGTATTTAATTTTTTCCCTTCGCGTTGCAACCCTGAGCGTTCACGCAGAAATCATGAGGTTCTGGGTTCGAACCCCCGCTCAAGCATAAATTTAAAAAAAAAAATTACAAGGCAAGGTTTGGGTTGCGTGTATGCTGGACCCGGCATACACTTATTAAGGAATTACCAAAGTTATGTCGGACCCGGCATACTCATGCCTTATGGGCAGACTTGCCATAAGTATGCCGGGTCCGGCATAACTTTGGTAATTCCTTAACAAGTTTATGTTGGGTCCGGCATACTTATGGGCAAACTTTTAATGGGCAAACTTTTAGTTAAACCTTAACTAAAAGTCTTTTCCTAGTTATGCCTTATGGAGCAAACTTTTAGATAAGGCACAACTAAAAGTATGCCTCATAAGACATAACTAAAAGTATGTCCCATAAGGTGGAACTTTTCCTTAAAGCATAACTAAAAATTTGCCTTATAAGGCAAAGTCTATGTCTTAAGGAAAAGTTATGCCTTATGGGACATACTTTTAGTTATGCCTTAAATAAAAGTCTGCCCCATAAGGTATAACTAGGAAAAAACTTTTAGTTAAGGCTTAACTAAAAGTTTGCCCATAAGTATGCTAGACCCGGCATAAACTTGTGAAGGAATTACCAAAGTTATGCCGGATCCGGCATACTTATGCCAAGTCTGCCCATAAGGCATAAGTATGCCGGGTCCGGCATAACTTTGGTAATTCCTTAACAAGTGTATGCCGGTGGGAGCATAGTGAAATTTAAACTCTGCCTTGCGATTTTTTTAAAAATTTTTGACTGAGTGGGAATTCGAACCTGGAACCCATGAATTTTAGCCGAATGGCAAAATTTAAGGATTTAAAATATGAGGGGCAAAATTTAAAGACCACCCCAAAAGAAGGGCAATTCGCAAAATTGCCCAATGTGGTTTAGTTGTTTCCTTTCTCGACATGGCAGTAGAAAAATATTTTTGTAAAGGAAGACCCAAAACAAATTGAAAGAGAATAGATTTCCGTGTGACATGAATGATTATTCAAACGACAAGAAGGGGATCTTTTATTAGCATTTTGGTTTTGATTTGGGTTTTATTTGAGTTGCTAACATCTATAGATTATAAAACTTATTTGATCATTCAAGATTCTAAGTTCAAGTTTGAAATAATAAGTTAAAAGACCAAAACTCTGAAAAAGTTCAAAAAATATTTATAAAAATCATTTTAAATAACTTTGTATAAATATTTTGAAAAAATTGTATACATGTAATGTCGGGTTGGTTTGGTTCGGTTTGACTTTTATTAGTTAAAACCAAGCCAAATCAATTATGGTCGAGTTTTTTTTTCTTCAATACTAAATCAAGTCAAACCAACCCACTAATCAAGTATTTTTCTCGGTTTAGTTCGGATGATCGGTTTGGTGCGATTTATCGGTTTTTTTTGTACACCCGTAAACACAAGTATGAATAAATTTTACTCAGTGCGCACCCATTTCTCATGCCTTGTTTCTGCCTCGCCTCACTCCTTAGCCCCATTGCCACTTCTACTGATCGAGTGGTGTTTGTACAAATTCTCAAAGAAATTCGACCATATGATTAACTTGATTGATTGTGCATTTGGTGTTAATAGTTTCATGTACGTTCTAATATTTTATTTATTCATATTTTTCTTTTTCAGAATCATTTTAGCTAAAATTACAAGGAAAGTCATATTGTGTATAAAGAGACAAGATAGAACGGAAAGGTAAATACATCTTGAAGAGATTTTTAACTGATGCGACCATAATACCATATTTAGATATGCATGAACATGGAGGATTACCGTCACCACAAATATCTCCAAATGTTATACTCCCTCTGTTTCAATTTATGTGAAGTTGTGAACCTATTTAATTGGATACGGAATACAAGAGAAGACTTTTAAACTTATGGTGTTCAATAAATCACATACATTTTATGTAGCTATAAATCATGGCATAAAGGTAAACAAATTTCAAATATAGAAAAGATTAATAAAGAAATAGATGGACATAAAATGAGATGGAGGGATTAATTGCCTAATTGGGTATACAGTCATAGAACGCCGCGTAGCAAAAATAAAATACAGTCATAGTCTCATAGAACATGCCTATTCTTCAATATTGATGGCTCTAGGTTGGACAAAGTCAAAGTAATGTTACAAAATATGTTTTGCAATAGTGTTATATGGTCAAGATAAGACGCGGACTTACCCTATGTGAAGGGGATCAGAGGACACCTTTAATTTTGGAGAAAATCCTGTATTTATTGTTGATATACAACGGAAAAGGGTCAAAAATATTTCTGAATTTTCAAATATTATTTATTCATATCCTCCGTTATAATTTTCATCCAATTATATCCTTACCGTTATACTTTAGTGCTGATTTGCCTTAATTTAAACGGAGTAACACTTGACATCATGGGAATGATGGATATCCTTACCGTTATACTTTAGTGCTGATTTGCCTTAATTTAAACGGAGAAACACTTGACATCATGGGAATGAAATAACCCATCTCTAATTATAATATCCTATTCTGTTGTAAATATCATAATGTGGATGTCCGTAACTTCTAAGAGTTAATTCACTATTATGTGCACCATTATGTGTAGTTATACCACACATCCACTACTCCCTAATTCATCTCCCACAACCACATATTCTTCCCACCTTCTCAAGGGGTTAATGTCATATTCAAGACAATCTTGTAACCCCCTCTCTATGGAGTAGTATAAATAGAGGTATGATATGTGATATACTACACACTTGAAAGAAAAGAAGAAAGTCATCTTTATATTGTTTTATTCTATATTGTTCTCTTGTTCTAATATTTTATATTATTACTTTGAGCTTGTTTTACAACACGTTATCAGCACGAATCTCTAACTCCACTATCGTCGTTCCAAGTTGAGTTTACTCTTTCATCTGGTATGCGTTTTTACTATCCTTCTGATATAGGTTATGCAAACAGAAAGTTAATTAATTTCGTCGTCTGCTTTGTGCAAATATTTTACTACCATACATTTGGTCTGTCGGTTAATATTCCGCTAGCTGCCAATTTGCCTTTACTTTTCTCATGCAATGATGAACTTATTTTATGTGCTATAATAGTAAACATTTAACACTTAACAACGTTAATATGGTATTTTTTTTTATAAAACAATGCTTTAAATTTATATTGGTTGATGGTTGTGAATTAATTGTTCTTTTAATAAGACCATGACTTTACGTTACTGTTAATTCGATTGGATCATACTGACTAAAAGTTTGTGAGAAAAAAAAACGTATTGTTTGTTAAGTATTGTTTTTGTGAAAGAGTTCTGTTGTTGTCAGAAATAATGTACTGTTCTTTGTGAAAAAGGGTTTTGTGAAAAATAGGTACTGTTTTGTCGAAACAAGGCTACTGTTTTGAGATTATTTTATTATTTCTAACTCAAATACTTTAATGATAGTTTTGATCATCATGTCGAATTTGTCGAAGATTGAGTTTGTGGCACTTGATATCTCGGAAAAGAATTACCCATCATGGGTACTTGATGCTGAAATTCACCTAGACGCCAAAGGTCTTGGTGCCACTATTACTCTGGATAGTACAACATCGAGTCAGGATAAAGCGAAGGCAATGATTTTCCTTCGTCATCATCTGGATGAAAGGTTGAATACCTGACAGTGAAAAATCCACTTGAATTGTGGACTGGTTTGAAAGAAAGGTATGACCACATTTAGGTAACGGTATTGCCCAGGGCTCGTTATGAGTGGATTCACTTACGGTTACAAGATTTTAAAACTGTATGTGATTATAACTCTGCTGTCTATAGAATTACTTCCCAATTGAAATTATGTGGGGATAATATAACTGACGAGGATATGTTGGAAAAGACTCTTACGACTTTTCATACCTCCAATTTGGTATTACAACAACAGTACCGTGAAAGGGTTTTAAAAAGCATGCAAATTTGATATCATGTCTTCTTGTGGCTGAGCAGCACAATACCCTTTTATTGAAAAATCATGAAGCCCGTCCCACTGGAACTGCTCCATTCCCGGAAGCGAATGTGGTAGCAACACATGACCCAACTGAAAGAAGACAAAATAATCGGGGCCATAATAATGAGCGTGGGCGTGGCAGGGGCAAGGGACGATATAATAATCGTCGTGATGGTGGTCACCATAAAAGGGAGAACAATATGGGTTATCAAGGCAATCCTTCAAGGAACAACTATCATCGTTGTGGTTCGAAAGGTCACTGGAAAAATGAATATCGGGCGCCTGAACATTTTGCCAGGCTTTATCAAAATTCCTTCAAAAGAAAGGCAAATAGAGGTGGTGCCTCTTCCGCTAATGCCCGAGTGGAGTCACACATGACTTTAAAAAATGAAGATGAGGCAGGGCCTTCACGAAAATATTATGATAATGTTGAAGCTAATTTGGCTTTGAAAGATGATGATTTTGATGGGCTTGATGATATTACTCATTTGGAAGTTGAAGACTTCTTTGGAGATCAAAATTGAGATTTGATCGTTTCACTGGGGAATGTGTTATGTTCTTATTTTTATTTATGTGTTTTAAGTTGTCCTTATGTTGTTTTATTTTCGAGAAGTACTTAAGTTCTCTATGCTGTTTTATTTTCAAGGATTAGTAATTAAGTTTTATATTGTTAGTTTCCGTATTTCTTACGATGTATTTTTGTTTTTATGAAGATAAATAAAATTCCCCAGTCTTTAATTGGATCCAAGATGAGTAATGGAGATATGTGTCTTTTGGATAGTGCTACAACTCACACTATATTAAGAGAAAATAAATATTTCTCTCATTTGGTTATGAAAAAGGCTTGTGTTAATACAATATCTGGTAGTACAAAATTAATTGAGGGCTCTGGAAAAGCGACCTTATTACTACCTGGAGGAACAATATTATCCATTAGTAATGCACTATATTGCAGCAAGTCTCGAAGAAACTTATTAAGTTTCAAGGTTATTCGCCAAAATGGCTATCATGTTGAGACTGCCAATGAAGGAAGGGTTGAGTACCTTTATATTATTACAATGAAAGCTGGGGAAAAGTTTGTGCATGAAAAATTACCCGCACTTTCTTCCGGGTTGTACCATACAAGTATTGGTGCGGTTGAAACACATGTTGTAGTAAATAAAAGGTTTAATGGTTCTAATGATTTTATCATTTGGCATGACCGGTTGGGCCATCCCGGTTCTAGTATGATGCGCAAAATAATTAAGAATTCACATGGGCATACTTTGAAGAACCAAAAGATTCTTCAATTTAAGGAATTCTCTTGTGTTGCTTGTTCTCAAGGAAAATTGATTATTAAACCATCAACAACTAAGGTTGGGATTGAATCTCCCGCATTTCTGGAACGTATACAAGGTGATATATGTGGGCCAATTCACCCTTCATGTGGACCATTTAAATATTATATGGTCTTGATTGATGCATCTACAAGATGGTCACATGTGTGCTTATTATCAACTTGCAATATGGCTTTTGCGTGATTGTTGGCTCAAATAATAAGGTTAAGAGCACAATTTCCAGATAATGCGATAAAGAAAATTCATCTTGATAATGCTGGTGAGTTTACATCTCAAGCCTTTAATGATTATTGTACGGCCACGGGAATAACAGTTGAACATTCGGTTGCTCATGTTCATACTCAAAATGGTCTGGCAGAATCAATGATTAAACGCCTACAATTGATAGCTAGACCATTGCTAATGAGGACAAAACTTCCTGTTTCGGTATGGGGACATGCTATTTTTCATACAGCGGCACTTGTGCGTATAAGGCTAACCAGTTATCATGAATTCTCCCCATATTTCCCATCTTCGAATTTTTGGATGTGCGGTATATGTTCTAATTGCTCCACCACAACACACAAAGATTGGTCCCCAAAGAAGGTTAGGGATATATATTTGGTATGAATCTCCTTCAATTTTAAAATATTTAGAACCGATGACTGGAGATTTATTTACAGCAAGATTTGTTGATTGTCATTTTCATGAATCAGTATACCCAACATTAAGGGGAGAACATAAGCAGTTGGAAAAGGAGATAGATTGGAATGCATTATCACTACTCATTTAGATCCTCGAACAAATCAATGTGAGCAAGAGGTTCAAAAGATGATTTATTTGCAAAATGTCGCAAATCAACTGCCAGATGCATTTACTAATCTTCCAAGAGTTACTAAATCTCATATTCCAGCTGCAAATACTCCAGTTCGAGTTCATGTCCCGGTAGGACAAACGGTTAATGCAAATGAGTCCAGGCCACGTCTGAAACGTGGTAGACCAATCGGTTCCAAGGATAAAAATTCTCGAAAAAGAAAAGAAATAAATGATCAAGATGATCATCATGTGAGGGAAATTGCTCAAGAAGAGGCCCGAGACATAATAAATGATAAGCCCACAGAGAAGGTCCAAATACTTCAAAATAATGATAGTGAAGAGATCTCGATAAGTTATGTCTCGACGGGGAAAAGGTGGAACCGAAATGATATTGTGGTCGACAATACTTTTGCATATAATGTTGTTGTTAAGATAATGCAACAAGATGAAGATCTTGAGCCAAAATCTGTTGATGAATGTAGACAGAGAGATGATTGGCCAAAATGGAAGGACACAATTCAAGCAGAATTGACTTCACTTGAAAAACGTGAAGTTTTCGGACCAATAGTCCGAACACCTGAAGATGTCAAGCCAGTGGGGTATAAATGGGTGTTTGTGCGAAAACGAAATGAGAAAGGTGAAGTCGTAAGATATAAAGCACGACTTGTGGCACAAGGATTTTCGCAAAGGCCTGGCATTGATTATGTGGAGACATATTCTCCTGTGGTGGATGCAATTACCTTCAGGTATCTAATAAATCTGGCAATTCGTGAAAAGCTTGATATGCAACTGATGGATGTTGTCACAGCCTATTTATATGGCTCATTGGACCATGATATTTTTATGAAAATCCCTGAAGGATTCAAAGTGCCTGAAGCATACAAAAGTTCGCAGGAAACCTGTTCAATAAAACTTCAGAAATCTTTATATGGATTGAAACAATCAGGGCGGATGTGGTACAATCGTCTTAGTGAATATTTGCTAAAGGAAGGATATAAAAATGATCCTATTTGTCCTTGTGTTTTTATAAGAAGGTGTGGGTCTGAATTTGTCATAATAGCTGTGTATGTTGATGACTTGAATATCATTGGCACTCCTAAAGAGCTTTCAAAAGCTATAGAGTGTTTGAAGAAAGAATTTGAAATGAAAGATCTAGGTAAGACAAAAACAATTCTTGGCCTACAAATTGAGCATTTGACAAATGGAATATTTGTCCATCAATCAACATACACTGAAAAGGTTTTAAAGCGTTTTTACATGGATAAATCACATCCGTTGAGTACCTCGATGGTTGTGAGATCGCTTGACATAAATAAAGATCCATTTCGACCTAAGGAAAATGATGAAGAGCTCATTGGAGATGAAACTCCATATCTCAGTGCAATTGGGGCATTGATGTATCTAGCTAATAATACCCGACCAGATATATATTTTGCAGTGAGTTTATTGGCAAGATTCAGCTCCTCCCCAACAAAAAGATATTGGAATGGTGTTAAGCATATATTCAGATATCTTCAAGGAACAATTGATCTGCGATTATTTTATTCTTATGAATCCAAGTCAGATATGATCGGTTATGTAGATGCAGGATATTTGTCTGACCCGCATAAAGCCCGATCTCGAACAGGCTTTTTATTTACATATGGAGGTACAACTATATCATGACGTTCAATGAAACAAACAATAGCTGCCACTTCTTCAAATCATGCGGAGATAATAGTCATTCATGAAGCTAGTCGGGAGTGTGTTTGGTTGAGATCAATGACTCAACATATTCAGGAAATGTGTGGTTTTCTTTTGAAAAGGGATATTCCAACTATATTGTACGAAGATAATGCTGCATGTATTGCTCAACTGAAGGGAGGATACATTAAAGGAGACAGAACAAAACATATTTCACCAAAGTTCTTTTTTACTCATGATCTTGAAAAGAAAGGTGAGATAGATGTTCAACAAATTCGCTCGATCGATAATTTGGCGGATCTGTTCACTAAAGCATTACCAACCTCGACATTTGAGAAGCTGATATACAAGATTGGAATGCGTCGTCTTCGAGAACTAAAGTGATCTTTTCATCAAGGGGAGAAAATACGCGCTGCACTCTTTTTTCCTTGGTCAAGGTTTTGTCCCATTGGGTTTTCCTGACAAGGTTTTTAACGAGGCAGCAAATAATGCGTAACGAGGCACATTATTGAACATCCAAGGGGGAGTGTTGTAAATATCATAATGTGGATGTCCATAACTTCTAGGAGTTAATTCACTATTATATGCACCATTATGTGTAGTTATACCACACCTCCACTACTCCCTAATTCATCTCCCACAACCACATATTCTTCCCACCTTCTCAAAAGGTTAATGTCATATTCAAGACAATCTTGTAACCCCCTCTCTATGGAGTAGTATAAATAGAGGTATCATATGTGATGTACTACACACTTGAAAGAAAAGAAGAAAGTCATCTTTACATTGTTTTATTCTATATTGTTCTCTTGTTCTAATATTTTATATTGTTACTTTGAGCTTGTTTTACAACATAATTAAAATCCACCCCGAAATTTTGACCCACTACCTGACCCAATTAGCCCTCAAACTTATTGAATTCATAAACAACCCACAAAAGACAAACACATAGCAAATGTGGGACTCACACCAAGCCCTCATCATTTTCTCCAACTAATCACCGGAGAGACCCAAATCCAGTAGGCAACAAAAGTATCACCAAACTAATATTTTTCTTGAAACCCAAATCGTTGAGAAATGAAGAAGGTGGAGGTGGAGGTGGTGGTGGTGGAGCGGACGGTGACAGATGAGTTGGAGAAGATGATGAGGGTGGTGGAGTTTGGGAGACGAGATGAAGAGAGGGAACAAGCAGTGAAAGATGGCCGTGGTCATTTGGTCGGACCTCGTCGCCGGAGAAGACGAAGAGAAATGGTGGTGTGAATTTTGAAGAGATGAGGAGGGTTTGGCGCGGGTCGGGTAGTGGGTCAAAATTTGGGGTGGATTTTAATTAGAATCGAATATTATTATTAGGGATGGATTATTTCATTCTCATGATACCACGTGTCACTCCGTTTAAACTAAGAGCAAATCTGCACCAAAGTATAACGGTAGGAGTACAATTGGACGAAAGTATAACGGAGGGTACAAATAAACAATATTTGAAAGTTCAGGAGCATTTTTTACCCTTTTCCGTTGATACAAATACGAAAATTGTCATGAAAACTGCCCGTAAAAATATTTCACCAGCAAAAATGTATCCCTCCCGATTCAACAAACTCTCCCAGTATCAATTAGTAGCAAAAACAACAAAAGGTTAATTTAAAATAAAAAATCCTGCGGATCAAAAAAGAAAAGGACTAGTACCTATCCTAAAAGAAATGAGAACATGTATTTATGGGTAAGGAGTTAACGATTGTCCTGTAATAACTAAAATAAGTAGCGGCTATAACGTTCATTACATTGATGGCTTTAACAGTTATGAAAAAATAATGACTCAATTAAATGGACATTTAACTGTTTTAAAGCACGTCTTTAGTCATATTTTGGATGAGAATGTTAAAAAATGATATTTTAAAAACATGATTTAGATTGAGCCTCACGTATATTTCTCGTGCAGATGGGGAAGGCAAATCCAACAGTTTTGACTATTAGTCTATTTCTCATGGGCGCAAGTCCAATACCTTTTACTTGTTCTTTATAAGCCCAATAAAACAGGGGGGATCCATAGCATGAAATGTGGGTTGACGGGATCGAATAACTTTTATGTAGTGTCTATATATTTATTAAAAAATCTATTAAATATTTAGTAATATATGGCTATGAACTTAATTATTATTGTATATAAATTTAAGATAGTCGTACCTATAACTTCAAATCTTAAACCGTCAGTCTCGAAAAAGTATGAAGTTAGACTAATTTAGAAACATTGAGCAATTTACTTTATACCTACTATTTCATTTGATATTTTGGCTTCTAGTGTTATTTTATTAGTAGCATAATAAGTAACTCATTATAAAATGAAAAAAAAAACTTTTTTTTAATCAATTAGTAACACTTCTTTTCGAGATACTATTTATAATTTTTCTCATATATGCACCCTGAACAACATAAATATAGTTTACTAGACACCTTGATTCAAAGGGGCACTTGTTGACGGGGCCCCTCAACTCTCCCTTAGGTTCGATGATGTGGTTTGATTCCTGGCTACAAAACATAATATTTTTTTTATTTGGGGAAGTTTTCGGATAATACAATTCGCAGACTTACATTGTAAAAAAATAGTCCATAACATAAATTGTAAAGATTTGGCCTAAGAACAATAGGCCCATCTCTGATAAAATAAGAAGAAAATATTTTTTTCCATTCTTTAGGATTTTGTATCTTTTCCCCTTCGATCTCCGTTCTTTCCATTCTCTCTTCGGAAACTTCACATGCATCCCCATTCACGCAAAATCAGACCCAATGCATCTCGAAAACTTCATATATATCAGCAATTCGTGAAAAAAAAAAAAAAAACAGCAATTCTTTTCAGTTTTTCTGCAATTCATGGTTTCAAAAACTTCATTACATCCCTATTCTGCAGTTCGAGGTTTCAACTTTTTTTTTGCTGCAATTCCTGATTTTAACTTGTTTTCAATGGAGATTTATCTTGTATACCTTCTTCATAATTGTCAACAGCATAATGACAATAAATTTGTCGGTTTTGTTGTTGACTGTATTGGGTCTATTTCAACTTTGAAAATTTAGTTGAAGCAATTTCAAAGTAGATCGGAATAGATAGTCAGTTGAATGCACTAGAAATTAAGTTAATTCCAAAGGATGGTTTGATGCCTATCCTAATCTACAATGATACTGGTGTTCTTCAATTGTTTATAATAATATACACAAGTATACACAATGATACAAATTTATACGATATATAGACTTGTATATCAAATATCTAAACAATGTATCTACATTGTATAAGTGTGTATAAACAAGGATAATACACATTAGGGTATGTTTGGAAAGCCAGTTGGTAATTGGAATTGGTGTAATTACTAGGGTAGTAATTACACAAACTAGTAATAATGTACTATAGTAATAACGTAGTATAGTAATTACGAAGGCCTAATTGTTTGTCATAACGTAATTACAGTGTAATTACAAGCGTACTGTTTGGTAACATAAGTGTAATATTACATAGTATGGTTAAATTTTAGAAATAAAAATTAATAATAAGAAATTAAAGTAATATTTGACAAATATGCTCCTTTCTAAATAATACTAAATTAGATATTTAAGATACATATTGTTTCTTGAAATATATTAATTAATAATCATATATTAATAATATTTTAATTTAGTTAATTATAAAGACTAAAAGCATACAGTTTGTAAGAATATCATGGACGCATGTTCGAGAGAAAGATTAATATTTATAAATATAATTCCATAACATTATTTTAGATGTTTGATAAAAAAATAATCTATCAATTCTAATTGAAAAATGAACGACATGCAATGTGAAATAACAAGTCAATACTACTAAAGCAAATAAATTGGATTCGAAAATATAACATAAATTCAAAATCTATTTTTTAAAACATAATACGCTTATATCAAATTCCAACATAATATAAAATAAGTTTCAACATAACTTAAGTAGATATATAATTCAAAAGAAAAGGAAAACATAAGTCTGTAACCTCATTCAATAACGAAATTATATTTTAATGACATCACTCGTTATATGCCAAGTTTTTTAACGACTCATTTTTTCAATATTAGAAGGTGTAGTTTCAAAAACTATAATAACACAATTACGTTAAATGAAGAAATAAAGAAAAATAAATAAAAAATAAAAAATACGAGAAATTACATGAAACCACAAGAAGTAAAAATTGAAAAATGAAAGATAAATATGTAAAAAAAAATATTTTAAAAATAAAAATACTTTAAAAAAGTAAAAACATAAAATAAATTAAATAATAGAAATAAAAAATAAAATTTAGAAGGAAAAATTAAAATAAAAGAAATACAAAATATAATATAAAAACAAAAAAAAAACAAAAAAAACTGACATGTTTACCTGATGTAATTACAGTCAATTCTTAACCCCCTGAATTAGAGAGTGTACACCCAACTCCCCTCTATCTTGGTAATTATCTAGGCAAACAAACATATCAAATTATGTAATTACACTCAATTTCAATTCCCTTAGTAGCTTTCTCTTACAGTAGAAAACCTTTTAGCCACCATTACACCTCAGTTTCAACACTAAAATTACCATAGGGAAAAAACAAAGAAGAAGAAGAAGAAAATGTGTGAAATCCACCAAATACCTTAAATAATGTATCAATCTTGTATAATAGTGTATATTATACATTGTTAAACAAATGAATCCTATCAATGGAGTTTGAGAGGTTCTTCTTCCTTGAGCTTCTTTTGAAATTTAACTGAAATTGTGCTCTAAATCACTTCAAATTTTAAGTTTTGAACTCCTCTTGAAGTTTCCAATCGATAGGAACAACACCCAATGATGTTTCCAAGCAAACCCAACAATACTTTTTTCGAATATAATCTCAGATGTCATATCAGCAAATATTCCGTCGAAAGCAAGATCTTCGTTCCTATACACTGATAAAAGGAGGACTATTGCACCAAAGTCGAACAGATATAGCAATGTTGTATGACTGTGTTCACACACCCAATATACAATATTATACAACTGGTATGATTCCCAAGACCAACATTAATCAAATCCAATCAACCCAGCATCACAGATTCAAGTTTTTCCAACGATTTTTAATTTCACTCAATCATTTTAGAGTAAGATTTTTCATAAATGAGTTAAACTTCAAGCTCCGTCAATGGAGTCCGAGCTCCAAAGCCCCTTCAATGAATTCCAAGCTCTGAAGCTTCTTCAATAGAGGCAAAAAGGAAAGAGGGGTTTGGTTTCAGAAAAACAAAGTTGAAAGAAGGAACGAGGAAGAAAGAAGTACAAAAGTTGCAGAAGAAAAGAAAGAAGGAAGAATTGGAAAGATGAAAAGAATGACAAACGGAAGCAAAAAAGAAAGAAAAAATTTAGAACCTAGAATTAGGTCCTAGGCCCGTTGATATACAATTTGAACATTTTAAGTTGTATTTTTTCTTATAGACATAAAAATCTCATAATTTGTGAAAACTATCAAAACATTCTTAATTCTTATATAATCTTACCAAATGAGCAAATCATAGTTTATAACAAAATTAGTACACTACTAGAAGGTATTTCTACAAAATGCAACATCAATTAATCAAACTTTAGTTCAATAAAAACGAAAATTTAACATGAATAGTAATGTAACTACTCTTTAATATAATCTTCCCACATAAATTAAAGGTTGGTAGACAACAATAAAGGTTGGTGAAAGTTAATGAGATTGGTAAATGATTGATAGGGGTAATTGTTAAAAATATCTACCAACTTATGGGTCTTTTTTTACAAAATATAAACTTATAGGTTAAATTTTATATTTTAAAAAGTTAAAACCATGATTCCAAACGTATGTCCAAACCCTGATTTGAAACCATGGTTTCAAATCATGGGCTGGCCAAACGCCTACTTAGTGTGGGCTTATGGATGAAAAGTAAGTTTGAGTTTATACATAAGCTGGGCCAATTCGAGTAACAACTTAAAATGTTGGCCTAATTTTGTAACATTGTTGCTCTAATTAATATACAACGTACTTAAATCCTTTTTGTTTTGTAGGTGAACGACTTTTCTTTGGTATACCTAAGCCCATTAATTGGTCCAAATCGGACCGGACCGGCAACCATTTAGGAAATCGGTCGGTGGAAGCGGCCATCCGTTGCCGGTTAACTAGTTCCAAAACTGGAAATCGGAATCGGCCTGTTATAAACTTTAAAAAAATCCTTTTTTTTTGTATAGTATATGTATATTATAGTATTTCTTAGTATATTGTAGGTATATTTATATATGTTATACTTCCTCAGTTTCAATTTATGTGAATCTATTTCCTTTTTAATCCTTGCTAAAATGAATGACCTCTTTCCTAATTTGGAAACAAATTCATTTTATGAAATGATTTACAGCCACATAAATATTCAAGACTTATTTTGAACTATAAGTTTCAAAAGTCTTCACTTTTTCTTAAATGTCGTGCCCAGTGAAATGGGTTCACATAAATAGAAATGGAGGAAGTATAAGTTTATAGCTACAGTTTATATATTTACTAACTAACAACATATATGTGTGTGTATATATATATATATATATATATTAAGTTATATGCTTAAGTTATAACTTTCTATTTATAACTTAAGTATATTTATACTAGATATACCTAAAATATACTAAGAATGTACTTATAATATAAATATACTTAAGTTACAAATTTATACTAAGAATACACTTATAATATAAATAAGTTAAGTTATAATACATATAACTTAAATATATATATATGCTAGATATACCTAAAATATACGAAGAATGTACTTATAATATAAATATACTTAAGTTACAAATTTATACAAAGATTACACTTATAATATAAATAAGTTAAGTTATAATACATATAACTTAAATATATATATACTTATAACTTATATATATGTTTAAGTTATATGTATACTATATATACTTATATAACTTAAGTTTTTTTTATAAGTTTATAAATTCTTATTTTATAACTTATGTATATTTATATTATAAGTACATTCTTAGTATATTTTAGTTATTTTTCAAGTATATAACTTTCTATTTTTTAATTTAAGTAGATGTATATTATAAGTATATTTTAAGTATATTCCTAACTTAATATAAGTAAAAATATGAACACAAGTAAATAGAAGAAAGCTCAATGAGTCATATATTTTATTCATTCATGGATAACATTTATTTGCAAGTTGTAGTTTTTTTTAACTTGCAAATAATACATGAGTTGCAAAAAAGTAGTAGCATAATAAAATCAAAAAGTGTCAATCATTCGGCTAATATCCGCCATACCATATTCGGTCTTTGAGATATCTTCAAAGTCTTCCATTTGGTCTATTCCACTTGCTATCAAATTTTCAATCTCTTCCTCTTCGCCTTCCACCGCTTCTAAGTTTTGGTTGCGTCGCTCCGATGTAATCTAATCGCGAATGCAAACTAGCACTTGCAAGCTAAATCCGGATAGTGAGTGTCTATGGTCTCCAATTTGTTGTTTTCCTTGGCTAAATGCACTTTCCGAAGCCACGGTTGATATTTGAACCGTAAGGATATCTCGAGTCATTCTTGAAAGTACCGGATGACTCGCCTTGTATTTCTTCCACCATGCTAAGATGTCCAAATCATCTAGTTGGTTGATATTCACATTTGGTTGCGTCAAATAAAGGTGATATTCATCAAAGTTTGCATTATGAGAAGGAGTTGGATGTGAATGTAAAACTTTTAAATTCGACAAACCCGACAAGCCTTTTTTGCTACTTTGAGAAGTAGTAGGGCGTGGGGCAACGGGTGTAGTACTTTCTTCCAAAGTAGAATAATGACTAAAAGCTTTTTTAAACTCGGCATCAATCGCGAGCTCGGCGTCATGTAAAGATGGTTCAACTTCCTCGTCAATTTCTAAATAGTTATAAATTTGACCAACCAATGCTCTAGTATAAGACATTTTAAAATAAGGATTTAAAAAGAGAACCCAATATAAATAAAGTTGGGGTGGGGAAAAAATAATTCTTAAATTTTGTTATCATATTAAAAATAACCGCTTGATAACCAGATTTATCTTTATACTCATATAAAACTCTAGCTATTTCTGCTAAATAGGCTAAAATTTCAGTTACCGTGGGATAGAATTGTCTAGAAAAAGCAAGAGTTGCATTATAAAATTTTTGTAAAAGTTCAATACATTCCTTAACATCTTCCTAATCCGTAATATTTAACTAATCATCACTATCCGTATTAAAATGGTTGTGAACTTATTGTATGGGAATCCTATAATCATATGCTTGTTATAACATAATGTAAGTGTCGTTCCACCTAGTTTCAACTTCTACTTGAATTTTCCTAGGTCTAAGGCCATTTTGCACACAAGAATTCTTAAAATCTCTCATTTGTTGCTTATTAACATTACAAAAAAGAAAAGCAACCGCATTTCTAACTTTTTAAATAGAATCTTCAAAATAGTTAAGACCATCTCTAACAATCAAGTTTAAAATATGACAATTATATCTCACATGAAAAATATTTCTTAGTGGAGGGTTTAATTCCCTTTTTAAAAGACCAACCGCCTTTGTATTATTAGAAGCATTATCTAAAATAATACAAAGTGTTTTTCTATAGATGTTAAAAAATTTCATAATAGTCGACATTGAATCCGCTAAAAATGTTCCATCATGACGACCTTTCCCTTCATCATATAAAAAAGTTATAATTCTTTTTTGCATCACCCAATTATCATCAACCCAATGACATGTAATAGCAAAAAAAATCTAACTTGTTAAGACTAAGACCCAAATCGGCGGTAAGAGAAACACTACAATTTTAAAGAATTAAATACATGACGCAAATAAAATCTATATTTTTGATATAAATCTATAATATCCGCTCTACAAGTATTTCTAGGAGTACCCTCAAACAACGGATTATAACAACGTTGAATATAAGTAACAAGCCCCAAACCCGAAGGAAAGGAAAATGGTAGAGCATCAAAAGCAGCCATTTTAGCTATTTCTATACGATCTTTTTTCTTGTCATAGCTAAAATTTCTACCGGTTCGTGGGTCTATTGTTTGTTGAATATCCCCCACATTTGAACCCGATTTCTCTCCCCAAACATCCCTATGTTTAGCTTTCATATGACCCGTTAGTGAACCCGTTCCACCATCCTTACTACTTTGTTGCCTAAAAACAAATTCTTGTTGACATAAACTACATGTAGTTGTTTGTCTGTCCTTATCCTTAGTCATATATTTCCAAATTCCAGCGGTTGGCCTACAAGTTCTTGGCGGTTTGTCGTGTGTATGTGATTGTGCAGTACCTGTATCTCCTATGAAATTTTCGGGGGCTTGTGTTTCATCATCATCATCATCAATTTCATTATAAGTGCCGGTATAGTGTTGCATTATCTCAGGATCTAAAAGTGGATTATTTCCACCAATATCAATACCTAAATTACGTGTTTCGTTCACAAATGTTTCCTCATTAAGCCCACCCCTAACAATACCACTACTACCGCCACCACGTCTCACTCTCTTCGACATTATTAAATAGAATTAATTTACATTACACACAAATAAATCACAAGAAAATAAATTGTAACAAATTAAATTGCTAGAATTAAATTGCGTAAATTAAATAGCGGAAAATAAATATAGAGTTGGAACGAAGGTACTAAATTGCCGGACTAATTTCCACCAAAGTAAAGGCGACTAGAATTGCAAATCCACCAAAGCTTTGGAGCTACTTCGGATTGTTGCAAAATCACCAACTCCACCAACAATTTTTTTTCATAATTGCAAAACTAATGATTGAAACTAGAATAAAACTTTATAATATTTAATTAAGAGAAATTTAAAGTGGTTAATTGTTGCAAAGTAGCTATAATTGAGAGAAATTGAGAAAAAGAGAAGAGCGAATTGGTGTGGATTAAAATTGAAAATGGAGAGAGGTTTATATAGGGGTGGGGGATGGGTTAAAGTGTATAAAAAAATGGCGGGGGTTGGGAGGCCAAAATGACCGTTTGGAGCCGTTGGCAATGGCCATTTTTGCAAAATGGACCGATGCCCAACAGTCCAGTTGGTCAAGTCCACGCAACATTTTTTTTTTTGACCAGTTAGCCGGTTAACCAGTCCCAAAAATTGAAAACCAGACCGGTATAAAAACCCCGGTTAATCGTTAACGGGTAAACCGGTCCACCGGCTCCGGTTCCGGTTTAACTGGTCCGATTACAGGTTACCGGTTTTAACCGGTCCAACCGGAGCAGTTGATAGGCTTCGGCAATATTTTTTTTAATTATTATTATTATTTGATACCAACATACCTAGATTCTTGCATATAAGTTGAATAAATTTTCCATGGATTTTTATGTTGACTTGTGAATTGAATTGAGTTAAATGATCTTGTTAGTGACGTTTAGGCTCACTAGTTGAGTCCACACTCACTAATTGGTATTATTGCTTTACATAAAGTGATATTTTCTCAGTTGTTCTTGTTAGGAGTGTGAATTGATCCATCTTGAATAAGTCATGTGCCATGTGTAGTGATGTTTGATTGGAAAATTCATTTGCATGCATTTATGTCCTAGAACTTTCCCGGCTTGTTCTTCGAGGCGAAATCCTATGTAGTACTTGGTTTAGGAGATGAGAGTAGGCCTTCCTTGGATCGTTAGAGACTAAAAGTTCTTACCTTGTATTATTATTACCCTAGTTACCCCTTTTTAATCCTTTTATCTTTTTTGGTTGGCATCCATGTTTTAAGCCTTAAACATTTTGGTATTTAGTTTTGCACATTTTCCTACTATTCCCTCCGGAACTTTACAAACTTGGATGATTGCGCATAGTTCTAAGTTTGAAGGTGTTTGAGTTGTGGTAAAATGATTGAGCTGTAGGCTTGAGCAAAATAATCAAAAGCTGGACAAGTAAAGGTGATTTTGCTACATAAAAAAAAGGAAGAATGAATTGAAAAAGAAAAAAAAGTATTCTTTGAAAGAAGAGGAAGAAAAAAGAGTAGGAGTTGATTGTGTGATGGAAGACAAGGGAATGGTGAGTATGTCTTGGAAAATAAAGTAAAGGAAGAAGGTCTAACTAGTCTAGGTGTATTAGTGGTCCTTGCTAGAGTTAGTCAAGGGGAGTTTGATTGCAATCGGAGTATCGCAAGTGTTGAGGGACTACGGGAGTTAGTTCCTAAGTTACAAAAGAGCCATTGAAAGGGTGAGGGGTTATGGGAGTTAATTCCTAACTTACAATTGATTGTAATCTGAAGCTGCTCGTATAGTGGAGTTGAAATCCTATTCGGATAGATCGTGATTTTTAATCCCTTGAGCAAGAAATTTTTCACGGTAACATCCTGTGTCCTTTACATACTGCATTGCATAAGGGAACTGGTACACAACTAAGTTGCCCATACACTGTTTGGAGGACGCACAACCTACATCAAAAATGTACTGTAATAACATACAAAAGCAAAACAGAAGCAACCACATTAGTCATTACCATCAAACTAACGGCCCTGTAATTTTTTAAAAAAAAAAACTTATCTTCTCCATTTCAAAAGCAGCAACAGAACGTGGCTTCTTCTTCATCTTTTTCTTCAGTGGCTCTTAATTTCTTCTTTTATAACTTTTGATCAAAAGAACTCTCCGGTTTTACACCGGTCTTCTCTAGGTATTGAGTAAAGGCAAAAGACAAAGATCAAGGAACATTAGCTTAGTCAACCATAAATCTGGAGAATTAGAGCGCTTGAAATAGAATTGAGAAAGTGAAAAAGCTGTTTAAAATATAGTAATGTTATTGTAGCTAAAACCTGCTAAGATGTAGGATAAATCATAAAAATGATCAAACATTTGAAAAAATACATGCCACTACAAGGGCTAAGAAATGTGAATAACCGGATATCATTTGGATCCCTCGCTATTTACTTTTGTCTAATTGTTCAACATGCAATCAATATCTAAAATCACATTTTCCATTAAGCTTTGGAAAAATACTAAAAAGGAAAAAATCCGATTTGATAATCAAATTTTAGAAATTTTTGACTTGTAATTTTTTTTAAAATTCTCTGAATTTAAGTAGTTGCTATAGGCTTAATCCAGTCCTTTATTTTTTAAGTGCATTCTTTTGCGCTCTATTCACTGATTTGTATACATGTCTCCTTATCTGTAAGGATGTGAGGATCATTTCACTCGAATTATTTTAGTGAAATTCTTCTATGACTGCTCTATGTGTGTTTGTTTGCTTCTTTTAATTGGTGGAACTCAGAGCTTGGATCTGGAAGTTAGCTCATGTTATCATATGCTTTAAATGTGGAAAAAATTAAATTTAAATACAAGGAACAAGGAGTCATTATGATGATTATAAATGAAACAGAAAGGAAATGAGACTTTGAGCCCTTTTGACTTAGCTTATAAGTTGCTAAAAATAGCTTATAAGTTGTTTTCAGCTTTTTTGAGTGTTTGACTGGTCAGCTTATAAGTCATTTTGTGCTTAAAATAAGTCCCAAAAAATAAGTTGAGGTAGCCCAACTTATTTTTTTTTAGCTTATAAGCTGCTTTGTTTTAAGCTAAGCCAAACGGACCCTTTTTGCTAATTATTTACGTTTGATTGTAGTATTCCTAACTCTACACTCCAGTATTCACATGATTGCTTCATTGACTTTCAAGAAACTCCGATCAATGATTATAGGAGTATTGCTCTTGATAAAAGATTTGGTGTTGTCACACATATCTCAATTAGGAACTCCAATAATACTGAATTATTACATAAGCATTCTCAAGAAACGCTTACACATGAGAATATTGGGTGATCTTGAATTGCTTTGTTTATTCCTATGAGTTGAATCACTCTTTTCGCGAAATAAACCGACATATTTCGATCTTCTACAATCTTACTAAATACACATCCAAATAATATTTGCACCATAAGTTGAGCTATTCAATCTTTACTTGTTCTTTTCAACAATTTTGAAATACTCAAAAATAGGATTTGGATATCCAAGAACCAGTTCATAAATCTACCTAACTAATTACATCATCTAAAGAAACAGTGAAAAAACACAAAAAAGGGAAAAAAGTAACAGAATAAACACAATACGTAGGGATATCACAAGGGGGAGAAAAAACAAATAGGTCAAAATACATACGCAATCGATGATGAATTCTTCCAAACTCTCGCAATTGCAAAATCCCTAAAATCATACAAATATTCATCAGCAATGTTAAATCTAAGCATTAACAATTCGACAAAGAAACTACACTCAAACAATAATCTAAGCATTAACAATTCGACAAAGAAACTACACTCAAACAATAGAAATATTAAAATAGAAAAATAGAGTCGTTGGAATCCTCAATAATCTCCCACTCGCAACTCACAAGTTGGCTCTAACCTCTTCTTGACTCATTATAACCTCCTCTTAACAATTAGTCATATCGTTGTTAATTTTTTATTGATAAGAATACACAATTCCAGTAATTGAAGACACAATTTTGTTTATAGAAACTAAAAGGAAAAGAAAGAAACGGAAAAAATCTGAAGACAATCATAGGAAGTTGAGGAAGTAAAATATCCAGAGCAGAAAAATCCAGCATTACAACCTAATATGAGAATTCAAGAATCCGGCATATAGCATATATATCACATATGATATATACACACACAAAAAGAGGAGGTTAATGAGTCAACTGAACCCCAAACTTTGGACGCGGAGCCTAAATTTATGTGTAAAAAATTATTAAAATTTTAATAAATAGTAGATATGAACCCCTAACTTTAAAAATATAATGGATTCAATGCTAAAAATATATAGATTGAACCCATAAAATTTAAATCCTGGATCCCTCTCTGAGAGAAACCATGATGCACCAAAACTCGTGCATATTTTAATTTGAATACCCAAAAACAAACATCCTAGACCCTTTTATATAGATATATCACCCTTATGCTGTTGTGAAGTTCCGTTTTTCTTATTTCTTTTATCATTAATTATGAATTGTTAATATTAATACCAATGAACGCTTCTTATTGTGACCTTTGGATTTTCAAATTAAGACTTTTAGACTTTCTAGTAGTGCAATGTAAAACTTGAGGAGGCTTTTGCACATTGCTACTTCTCCATAGGAAATGGTTGTTTGTTTTTTGTGATTTTTGCATCCTTCAAATTAAATTAAATGAGTAGATCGAATTCATTTACTAACAAATTTAATACAAAGTAATCACAATAATTATAGGGGAAGTGATGATAAATAATGTTATTAAATGGTGAGTGAGTCTTTATTATGGGTGGAGGGATGAAGCCTTTAATATTTTATTTTATTTAGCAAAATAGAGAAAAATGTCAAAAATTTGAGAAAAAAATAAATAACAATGATGGTCATAGAGAGGTGTCTCATCAACTTATCTAGTCAAGTTTTGTTATAGGAATTTGAGATTGAGGGAGTATTGAGAGTTGAATAGGAATTTAAATCGAAGTAGAAATATCTTTGGCTCAATTTTTAACGTGCCCACGCGCTATTTTGTACTTTTACTACAACTAAAAAGTACACACGTATATGAGGCATCTAGGAAATTACCGGCTCAGCCACCTTGAATGTCTTTAATGTTTCCTGAATGACAAAAATATCCTTTAGTTTGGTTTGAAAAGTTTTAACCAGAAAATAATGAATTTGATTTTGAAAAAGGAAGTTGTTTCCTATAATCAAAACAAAAACATTTCAAGATTCAAAAACACTTTCAATCATATATGCTATAACTTTGGAAAATTAAAGAAAACTTCCATTTGACTAATTTAACTATGAATGTGGTCCATTCAACTTTATATTTTTGTACTGTATCAGTTTGTAAAGCTTCATAATATTCTCTATTAAAATATTATAGTATTTTTTTATTCGAGTAGGTTGAAAAAAGATGTATAACCTACGTTAATGTTAACTAACAAAATGATATAGCTCAAATTTTTTTTTTCTTGAAATTACCTAATGAAATACATATAAGCCATACTGCATATCGTTTAATCCAAATTAATTTCTAAGTTCTTTTATTTTCATATAGCTTAACTTAACTATCTTGCCCGGTGTAGTTTTTCTTATTATTTTTCATCTTTTTATATTTAACAAGAGCATAGTGGATATCCATCAAATACTAGTATAGCATAGGAACCACGAAAAAAATCACTAGGATTTAAAGTCTACACCAAATAAAAGATCGCAATATATCCATTTAGCATATATTTTTATTAGATAATTAAATTCATATTTATTCTCATCAAAAAATTTACTTAATCATAATAAATTATTACTCCCTACAAGTCAGTCTAATCCAAGTCAGGACACAATTTCAGTAATTGCAGTCCGATTCTGTATTCCACGTGGAATGCATTGCATTTTGTTTACCTCGTAAATTAGGCAATCAATTGAATTTGTAAGTGAGGTATAGGATATGTGAACAAACTTTAATCTATTTTGATTTTTGAGGGAATATTTATATATGTATGAATTCGTGTACAATGGTTTGTAGATATGAATATATGCGTTAATAACTTGGATAAATACGTTGCATATGTTGCTATGGATGATTAAGTAAAGAGATATTAGAAGAGTGCAGCTAACAATAATACTCCACAGATTCAGACTAAAGAGAAATAATATTTTGACTTGCTACAATGCTCTTGATTCCAACCAGCTAACCCTTAAAAGTAGAGAAATGTCCTCTATTTATAGTTTTGCTTTATGGGTCCTGCATACAACATAAAACTCTTTTTAGAATAAAGAAAACCCTGAAAGGATAAGGTTGGCCGTACGGTCTGACACCCGTACGATTGGCAGTACAATGTAGCAGAACGGTCTTGACACGTGGCAATTTTATAACTGATCAACAGGACTAACGGCCACGATCAACTCGGTCATAGAGAAGTCGGGCTAACGGCCACGATCAACTTGGTCATGGAGAAACCGGACTGGCTATGATGCCGAGTTTGGTCCGGAGATATTGGACCAAACAGGTTTGCTTCACTTTTTCCAGATCAGCCGCAGCCGGTGCAATTCCATCAGTTCTAAGGGCAGACTCAATGACCATGCATGTTTCTTCTTATTTCCGATCCCCGATCTCATCGGTCTTGCATATATCAGTTTTTACCGTATACACATTTAATTGCCATGTCACAGTTGCAACATTTATAGACCTCTTTAAGAAGTCCAACTTTCGCCGTTCTATTTCATCTCTCTCTTTTTTGAAATAAAATAAAATAAACCAAATTTAATCCCTCTCTCTTCTCTCATAAGCAACTGTTTTCATCTTTGATTCTCTGATAAAAAATCTCATAGATTTTTTTAATTTTCAGTCATGAATCCCGAATAGTAAGTAGCATCTGTTCTTTTTAATTTTGTCACGATTTTAGTTCTCTTACTTTTCATTAATTTCTTTTAGATCTGCTTTCTCCAAAAGAACCAAAAGTTCTCCCTTTTTGTTTTTTTTGTGATTTTCTAATACTTTCTCTGTACCAATTTATGTGTTGGTCTTTCGAGTTTCGAGATTTAAACAAGTCTTTTCTTTCTTTAATCCCTAATTTTTTTTTAATATCATTTATCAATATTTTAAATTATCAATTATTGTGACTTATGCTACTTTTTTTTGAGGTTTGAAAATACTTAAATTTTATTTTAAAATACTTAAAGATTCCATACCTGGTCAAAATTAATTTTTTTGACTTTCGAAATTCGAAATATGTCACATAAAATTGGGATAGAGAGAGTATTATTTACTTGTTGGTTGAGCAGATACTCTGGATCGGTGAATCATGGTTACAGATTGATTTTAGTACTCCCTTTGTCTTAATTTAAATGTCTTGCTTTTCTTTATGTCTCTTCTAAAAAAAGTCTCTTTATGAATTTAGTATATTTAGTAAGTTGACAATTCAAAAATTTTGCTCCCTCTGTTCATATTTACTTATCTGATATTCTAAAAATAGATTTTTACTTTTATCAGGAAAATCATTTCTTTTTTTCTATTTTACCCATAATATTAAATTCTCATTTCAAATCTAATAAAAATATGCACCAATTAATATGAGTATATTGATAAATTATGCACTTCATTTATTATTTCTTAAGGGTGTGCAAAGTTAAAAGTGGACAAGTAAAAATAAATGGAGGAAGTACATGGCAAGTTTATTTTTTAAGGGGTGTAACAGTGGCGGAGCCACATGCGCTTCGCCGAAAAATTATACTGTTTAAATACGTAAAAAGTTTTTTTTTTTTATGTATATGTACTAAACCCGTCAACCGGTCCGGTTTTACCAGTTCAAACCGGTAACCGGACCGATAAAAATGGAACCGGTTTAACCGATTTACCGGTTTCGATTAACCGTTTATTTTGTACCAGTACGGTTTCAATTTTTTTGAAACCGGAACCGGTAAACCGGTGGAATTCAAAAAAAAAAAAAAAAAATTGTAGCCGTTGCGGCTTGGGCCCAAATTGGACCGTTGGGCAACGGTCCATTTGCAAAAATGGCCGTTGCCAAACGGTCCCCAACTCTTTTTTTCCCCCAAAACCCCCCAAACTTTTTTTTAACACTTTAACCAATCCCCTACCCCTATATAAACCCTCTCCATTTCCATTTTAATCCACACCAATTCACTCTTCTCTTTCTCTCAAATCTCAATCTCTCAATTATAGTTACTTTGCAACAATTAGCCACTTTAAATTTCTCTCAAATAAATATTATAAAGTCTTATTATAGTTTCAATTATTAATTTTGCAATTATAATATTGTTGGTGGAGTTGGTGATTTTGCAACAATCCGAAGTAGGTTTGGTGAATTTGCAATTATAGTCGCCTTCACTTTGTTGAAAATTAGTCCGGCAATTTGGTACCTTTGTTCCAACTCTATCTTTATTTTTCGCAATTTAATTCTAGCAATTTAATTTGTTGCAATTCATTTTCTTGTGATTTATTTGAGTGTGATTTAAATTAATTCTATTTAATAATGGCGAAGAGATTTAGACGTGGTGTCGGTAGTAGTGGTATTGTTAGGCGTGAGTTTAATGAGGAAACATTTGTGAAAGAAACACCTAATTTAGGTATTGATATTGGTAGAAATAATCCACTTTTAGGTCATGAGGTAATGCAACAACATTATACCGGCATTTTTAATGAAATTGATGATGATGATGAAACACAACCCCCCGAAAATCTCATAGGAGATACATGTCCTGCACAATCACATACACAAGACAAACCGCCTGGAACTCGTAAGTCAACCGCTAAAATTTGGAAATTTATGACTAAGGATAGGGAAAGCCAAACAACTAAATGTACCCTATGTGGACAAATATTTACTTTTAAGCAAGAAACTAGTAAGGATGGTGGAACGGGTACACTAAATGGTCATATGAGAAAGAAACATATGGATGTTTGGAGAGAGCAAACGGGTTTAAATATGGGGGGGGGGGGGGGGGGGGGGGGGGTCAAATGACGATAGACCCACGAACCGGTAAAAATTTTAAGTATGACAAGAAAAAAGAGCGTGTAGAAATAGCTAAAATGGTAGCTTATGATTGTTTACCATTTTTCTTTCCTTCGGGTTTGGGGTTTGTTACTTACATTCAACGTTATAATCCGTTATTTGAGGGTATTCCTAGAAGTACTTGTAGAGCGGATGTTATAGATTTGTATAAAAAAATATAGATTTTATTTGCGCCATGTATTTAATTCTTTAAATTGTAATGTTTCTCTTACCGCTGATTTGGGTCTTAGTCTTAACAAGTTAGATTTTTTGGCTATTACATGTCATTGGGTTGATGACAACTGAGTTATACAAAAGAGAATTATAGCTTTTTTATATGATGAAGGAAAAGGTCGTCACGATGGAAAAATTTTAGCGGATTCAATGTCTACTATTATGAGATTTTTTAACATTTATAGAAAAACACTTTGTATTGCTTTAGATAATGCTTCTAATAATACAAAGGCGATTGGTCTTTTAAACCCTCCGCTAAGAAATATTTTTCATGTAAGATGTAGTTGTCACATTTTAAACTTAATTGTTAAAGATGGTCTTGTGCGTTTTGACGATTCTATTCAAAAAGTTAGAGATGCGGTTGCGTTTCTTTTTTGTAATACTAATAGGGGAAGAATTAGAGATTTTAAGAATGCTTGTGTGGAAAATAACCTTAGACCTAGAAAAATTCAAGTAGAAATTGAGACTAGGTGGAACTACACTTACATTATGCTACAACAAGCATATAAGTATAGGATTCCCATACAACAAGTTTACAACAAATATAATATTAATAATGATGATTGGTTAAATTTTACGGATTGGGAAGATGTTAATAAATGTGTTGAACTCTTAGAAAATTTTTATAATGCAACTCTTGCTTTTTCTAAACAATTCTATCCCACGGTAACTGGAATTTTAGCCTACTTAACGGAAATAGCTAGAGTTTTACAAGAGTATAAATATAAACCCGGTTATCAAGCGGCTATTTTTGATATGACAACAAAATTTAAGAAGTATTTTTTTCCCATCGCAATTTTATTTATATTGGGTTCTCTTTTAAATTCTTGTTTAAAAATGTCTTATACTAAAGCATTGGTTGGTCAAATTTATACATTTTTAGAAATTGAAGAGGGAGTTCAACCATCTTTAGCTGAAGCTGAAACCGCTATTGATGACGAGTTTAGAAAAGTTTTTACTCATTATTCTAATTTGGAAGAACATGCTACACCCGTTGCTCCACGCCCTACTACTTCTCAAAGTAGCAAAAAGGGCTTGTCGGGTTTAAAAATTTTACATTCACATCTAACTCCGTCTTGTAATGCAAACTTTGATGAATATCACTTTTATTTGATGCAGCCAAATGTGGATATCAAGGAACTAGATAAGCTGGACGGCTTAGCATGGTGGAAGAAATACAAGGTAAGTCATCCGATACTCTCAAGAATGGCTCGAGATATCCTTACGGTTCAAATATCAACCGTGGCTTCGGAGAGTGCATTTAGCCAGGGAAGACAACAAATTGGAGACCATAGACACTCATTATCCGGCTTTAGCTTGCAAGTACTAGTGTGCATTTGCGATTGGATTAGATCGGAGCGACGCAACCAAAATTTAGAAGTGGAGGAAGGCGAGGAGGAAGAGATTGAAGATTTGATAGCAAGTGGACCGGACCAAATGGAAGACTTTAAAGATATCTCCATGGCCGAATATGATATGGGGGAAATTAACCAAATGATTGAGAATTGGTGATTTTATTATTCTACTATTTCTTTGCGACTCATGTATTATTTGCAAGTTAAAAAAACTACAACTTGCAAATAAATGTTATCCAAGAATGAATAAAATATATGGCTCATTGAGCTTTCTTCTATTTACTTGTGTTCATATTTTTACTTATATTAAGTTAGGAATATACCTAAAATATACTTATAATATACATGATACATCTACTTAAATTAAAAACTAGAAAGTTATATACTTGAAAAATAACTAGAATATACTAAGAATATACTTATAATATATATTATACATATAACTTAAACATATATATATATATATATATATATATATATGTTTAAGTTGTATGTATACTATATATACTTATAACTTATATATAGTCAGCAATATAGTAGACATATAACTTTAAAAAAAAAAAAAAATATATATATATATATATATACACGTATATGCTGTATTGCTGACTTGCTGTTTTTGCCTGTTAGTCAGTAAATATATAAACTTTACTTATAAACTTATATAACATATGTAAATATACCTACAATATACTAATAAATACTATAATATATATATATATACTATACAAAAAATAAAAACAAAAAGAGGTTTTGGACGTTTTGAACCGGACCGGTTCCGGTTTCGGGTTTCTAACGGGTAAACCGGAATCGGGTAAACTGGAACCGGTGGCAGGTTCCGGTTTTTACCGGAAACCGGCCGATTTTATAACCGGTTGCCGGTCCGGTTCCGGTTCAAACCGGTTGACACCCTTAATATATACTATATATTGAACCCCTTAATTCCGTCGTAGATGTACTTTTTTATATTTTGATACCTCTTAGTAAAAATTCTAGTTTCGTCACTGGAGTGTGTAAAGTCAAAAGTGGACAAGTAAAAGTGAACAGAGAAAGGATATTTTAATACATTATACACATCTTTAATTTAGGATCACAACATTCAAAAGTCTCTTTATTTCTTAAATCCCGTGCTAAGACACTTAAAAGGACGGAGGAAGTAATATACTTTGATCGGTTCTGTTCATGGGAGTGTAGTGATGTGAACTGTTAAATTCTTAGCATTTTTTAACTTCAGAAATTTAACTAAGTAGAGGAACCGCCAATACCTTATTGTTTCGGAATTCAGCGTATGGAAGTAATTTTACAATATAGACCGATATTCACTCATGTCAGAGATCGACTAAAGTTCCTTCCTTTTCACATTTGACCTTCAATTAAACCAATTGTGCAGTGTTTTATGGTTGAGGGATAAGGGAAGTTAACAGTGCTAACTAATCACTTATTAATTATTAAAAAGAAGGAAAGAGATAATAACCAACCCTTAACTAAGCCACTATGCATACCTGCCAAACCACACTTTTTTCTTTAAAAAATATTGATTTCTTTCTTTTTTTTGGTAAGGTTCAAATAGCAGTTGAAGTTAAGTAGCATGTCGCTTTGGTTTAACCCTTTAGGACTCCTTTTAAGTGAGATCGGTTCTTTTCTTTGGTCAAATAGTAGCTGGATATTTGTTATTTTCAAAGGCTGGGATCTTAACTTTGAGAAAACAATGTTGTACAAGTCCCTTGGGCTTTAGTCTAATTGTTAGAGCCCAGCGCGTAGTGTGTGGGTTATACGCTCGTCGCGGGTGTGATCCCTGCCGTAGACAAAAAACTTATAGTATTTAAGTATAGCAGGGTATAAGAGAAAGTCCATTATCTACTAGGTTTCGAACCGTGCGCCATTGGCCCTTGTGGATTTCTCGGTTTTCCAAAAAAACTATTTACTACCTCTTTTTGTTGGCGAGGTTTGGTTCGGTGTTCCTTTTACACTAGAAGGAGAAGAATATAGGAAGTATCTATAAATTCTACAGAGTAATACCTCCTGGTGCATTGTCTGTTAATGTAACCTCAACTATGTTTTAGCTTTTGCTAAAATGTAGCAATGTAAAACTTCTGGTTGATAATTTTGTTTAAGCTGCTGCCAAGTTTTAGCTATTAAGTGTAGATTGACTTGTCAGATTTGAATTATGTGCTAACATGCTCGTCGCACGGGGTTATCTCTTCGGTGTGGTTTGCGACCTATTACACAGGAGAAGGGTTTACCTGTGCGCACGGGTTCCCTTGTCATCAAAAAAAAAAATGTTGGCAAGGGCTCAACCATTATGAGTTGAGTATGTCAGTTCCCCTCTTTCAATCTGAAAACCCTTTTAGACATTACTCTCTCTGTCCTGAATTGTTGTTCAGGAGCAAATTCTCTTAAACTCTGAGCAGAGTTTTTCAGACAATTTTTAAGCATTTGTAGTATCTCTATTATAGTTTTTAGACTTCAACTTCTTTTTCATGTGATTATTTTATCTGTATGTCCAATTCACTGGAATAAGTTGGCCACATTGAATCTCAAATAGCACAAAGTAGAAAAAGATTTGAACAGTTCAACTTCTTTTAGTTATGTTTTGTGGATGTGCCATCTTCGTAAGCTATCTGATTATTAGAGGATCTTATTTGGTGTGATTATTCATACACTTAAAACTTGTACCAGTAAGCATCCTGTGTGGTTATGTTGCCTAATGTCAGATCTCAGTGGTACTGTATTTATCAAAGTCTGGATTGAGCATTTTCCCTATCCATTTCATAGGAGGAGAAGTCCTTTCCATGGAAATAGTGTTGTTAGATTTGTGCTTCTGAGAACATCTGGTGCTTTATGGGCATATTAATTATGGATGTTGATTGTTGATCATATTCGGAATCATGGCATGTCTTCATTGTGATATATTACATTTATCTGGATACATTTCGAATTTATATAGCTTATCTGATGTTGTACTCTTCCGTGCAGCGACTATCTTTTCAAGCTTTTGCTTATTGGAGATTCTGGTGTTGGCAAATCATGTCTCCTTCTCAGATTTGCTCTAAGTAATTGCATAATTTCACTACGTTTGCTTCTCAGTTCAAATGTGATGAGAAGACCTTCTGGTGCATTTCTTTTGGGGATAAGAAATTACCTTGCTTTATCTTTGATACACTTTTCTTGTAAAGGTATTTTGTTTCTCTTTTTTTGGATCCTTGAGGTGAGGGAAAGGGTAGCATGCTCTGCTTCTGTAATTTGGTGATTTAAAGGAAAAATCATTGGGCAAGTTGTGGTCGTTTCCTTTTGGCTCTCTCTGACCCCATATAGTATATACATATGTCTGTGTGGGTATTTCCGATTTAATTTTTGGGCTCACTGAGGTTCAGCTTGTGTTTAATTACGGAGCCTTTTATTTCTTATTGATCTGTGATCTAAATATAAATCAATATATTGGCATTCCTTCCTTCAATCATCTTTCAGACATTTGTACAGCAGGGAATTGCGTACGTCTGAATTTTTTTATGGCCTCAATGTCGAGAGTGGATTAACTTCTTTCCTGTTGATTGGAATGATTTTAATCTTTCATGTCCCACGGATATTCTCGTCGTTTTCTGATTTGAATTTGTCATTTTCTAAGTTTGTATTGCTTATGAACTACCCAGCAATTTTGTTGTAAGCTATAACAATTTTTATGGAAGAAGACTCTTCCTAATTATTTTCTCTTTTCTGGTTTCCAGGATGATTCATATCTTGAAAGTTACATTAGTACCATTGGGGTGGACTTCGTAAGTGATCCATTCCTTTCTGTAGAATGTCTTTGTAACTACCGTTGGCAGTATATCAGTGACAATTGTATTCTCTTGTAGAAAATCCGCACAGTGGAACAGGATGGAAAAACCATTAAACTTCAAATTGTAAGTATTTGAACTCCAAGTGCCTTAGCAATTAATGTCTCAGTCAAAGGAATTGCAATTGGCTTGAATATCTTTAATCCCTGGGTTGTTTACCCCATATATTGAGAGAGGCAGAAACTACGTCGGAACCTTTAATCTATAGATATATTTGATCCATTCTCAACTTGTTTTAGTTCCTTTAGACCCTTATTTTCTGCCTTGTTATATACAGTGGGACACCGCCGGTCAAGAACATTTTAGGACAATCACCAGCAGTTACTATCGTGGGGCTCATGGCATAATTGTGAGTAATAAACTATTTCTTATACTTATTCAGGGGTTCCATTTTTTCAGCTATCAAGGTGATCTTATTCCGATTGCACCGTTTCAGGTGGTTTATGATGTGACTGATCAAGAGAGCTTCAATAATGTCAAGCAATGGTTGAATGAAATTGATCGATATGCAAGTGATAATGTAAACAAGCTTCTTGTGGGAAATAAGTGTGATCTCACAGCGCAAAAGGTAGTTTCCACGGAGACAGCTCAGGTCAGAAGTTCGTAACACCTTTTATTATAGACGAGGTCCCACATTGACTATTTCTTGGACTTGGGCGAGGAGGCCTCTTTGAGTATAGTTTGTACTATATTCCTTAATGCATGGTATGCAAAATATGCAGGCTTTCGCTGATGAAATTGGTATTTCTTTCATGGAAACAAGTGCAAAAAGTGCGACCAATGTCGAGCAGGCTTTCATGGCCATGGCTGCTTCAATCAAGAACAGGTATCAGATTCGTCAAATTACCCACGTCATTCATAAATATACACCTGAATCTATTTATGGATGACTCGTTATGATTCTTTGCTTTTCTAGAATGGCGAGCCAACCCGCATCAAACAATGCTCGGCCTCCAACTGTGCAGATCCGCGGACAACCTGTTAACCAGAAAAGCGGTTGCTGCTCAACTTGAAAGGATGAAGCTACATCAGCACAATGATGCTTCTGATCTGATGTGACATGTAAAATTAGTCTCAGTGGTTTCATGTTTAGATGCTACCTTTATATTTTGTCTCAGGCTTTTGCCAAGAACCCCATTCTTTGCAATGTACTTGATTTTAAGCAAAATTTGTACAAAAACTAGGAGTATTGGTGGAATTATTAGTGTTTGCTTTCATTCCATGCTTTGAATCTTCACTGTAGCTTCAGCTTTAAACATCACTCTTGAACTTAATGATAAATGAACAAGTTGGTCCAAAGTTTACCCAATAATGTGGAAAATGCTCGTTATCAACATCTCAGAAAATACCCTAATCTCTTGAAGTTTGTTACATTTCACACTCTAATCATGAAGGGAAGCTTTGAAGTAATCTCCAACTTGTTGCCTTCACACACAACCTCTTTTCTGTAGAAGGTTTGAAATTACCTTCAACCCGTCTTTCACTGCTATTCAAATATACCTTCTTTTAAAATTAACTGATAAAGTAAGCCACAGATCATGGCAGTTTTCAACAGAGAGAGTAACTCGCCAACAAAACTGGGACCTTCGGCATTGTAGGAGAAGTTCCATCATTTTCTATATGGGTGAAGTCAATTCCACATTTCCACTTTAGTATCTGCGTAGTTTCTTTTTGTAAGTTTGATGCCATCACTAAACAATGAAGGACTGGAACACTTCCGACAATTGTTACGAGACTGGTATATAATATAATACAATTCCATATGTAGGGTAAGAGGACTAGTTAAAATCTTCAAGTTTTAGTTAGAAATTGAATACAACTCAAGCCTGAACGCGTTAGTTGTTTAAATGCAACATTAGAAAATTTAAAACGACCTTTAAAGCTTTACTTGGTGTCAGAGACAAGTTGTCACCTCAATAGCTGATCCTAAGTAATGTTGCTGCTTGCGATAACAGACAAATGATGTTAGCTTCTGTACTATCGATGATAAAACTACTATAACAGATGGTGCGGATGAGGAACTCGTACTTCTATTAGTGGTACATTGCAAAAGTTGAACAAGAGTCAAAAGAGACAACTCTAGAGACTTTGCTATAAGAGTAGAAAAGGATACATCAAATTAAGCGTAAATTATCGCTCTTGAATTTAGAAGGCGAGAGATACCAAACTGAAGGTTATGGGAAGTCTTAGGAGCATCTGAGGAACTCGTGCAACAAGAAGAGCAACAAAATACTCCCTCCGCTCATTTTTACTTGTTCAGATTGAATTTTGCACGTCCTTTACGAAACAATAATCGATATAGTACTAGAATACCCATATTAATTGAAGTATAGTCTCTTCCGAGATCGGGGTATGGTCTGCGTACACTTTACCCTCCTCAGACCCCACATTGTGGGATTTCACTAGGTATGTTGTTGTTGTTGTTGTTCAATGCTAAAATTTAGAAGTAAAGGTGAATGTATTTTAAGTATAGAGGACAAGTAAAGGTTGACGGAGATAATATACTTTTGCATTAGAGATTTTCATGGGCTTTCGTCCTGTCCAAAACATAAGCAAGCATGGTTATTCACTAATCTATGGGACTAGCCGTGCATGGGCAACCTTTGCACTGGTAGATTATGGCTTCATCCAATCTCATGTTGACCAGAACCTATTCAAATAATCGAACATTCAATATACTTAGCAAGATAATACAAGCAATTAAATCAAAATGTGTCAATACTTAAGGGACTAAAAGGGCAAATATAACTTATAAAAAGAAAATTATAAAACCAAATTCAACGCCTTTTAAGACATGAATAGTTCGTACACTAGGAGCCTGTTTGGATTGGCTTATAAGTTGCTTATAAGCTGTTTTCAGCTTTTTTAGTGTTTGGCTGGCCAACTTAAAGTCATTTTGTGCCTAAAATAAGCTCAAAAAAATAATTGAATCCATTTGACTTAGCTTATCTAAAGCAGCTTATAAGCTGAAAACAGTTTATAAATCAAAAAAAATAAGTAAAACTACCCCAACTTATTTTTTTTAACTTATAAAAGTTGTTTGCAGCTTATAGGCACAAACAACTTATAGGCATAAGCCCATCCAAACAGGCTCTAGAAAGCAGGTTGACACACAAGCTTCACATTTACAAGAGCACCAAATTTAGACTCGAAGTTATGCTTAAATACTTGCTATCTTTTTCTATTTTTTGGGATGCAAACCTTACGAAGTAGCTCATGTCCTTTAATTAGCTTAGCAATCTTGCTGCAACGCTTTAATCCAAAGTGGAAGCTTACACCGGATCAAGAAAACAAGTAGGTAATGAATGAATCGGGAGTAGGAACATGCCTCCGAAAACCTAATTTCTGGCTGGGAATTATGTAATTTTAGCAATTAGAGCAACCAAAATTTTAACAGCTTAATTCTAGTCAAGTCATTTAGTACACATTAAGAATCACAGCAAAGAACATAAATCCATGAAGTATTGCTTGAGTAAGACAATAATTAGACCTACAAAACAATGCTTGCAAAAAGGAACAAAATTGTTTTATGATAAAATCTCCAGATCAGAGCCTGATCTCTTAACTAAAATAAAAAATGTAAAAGCAACTCTAATGCCTAAATGAAGGAAATGGTATTCATGCATGGCAAAAGTAAATAAATACTAAGGGCATAAAATCCCAGAAAGTCATCTAAATTTACACTATTAGATGAACTATAAAGGTTTTGCAGATAATTCTAATACAGGAATAGATCCCCGGAGATATTCTTCCATCATTGAGCCCAAACATGATAAATGGTGCGAAAGTAGAGACGAGCCCAGATATTAAATTCTGCTTCCTTACTTGGCACCCAAGGAAGGGAACTGCCCTACATCTTCAATGGATGGTGCTTTTTTGAATGGTGCTTTTACAAATGGTGCTTCAACACTGTTGTTTCCAACAGAACCACCCCTTCCACGACCACGTCCCCTTCCCCGGCCACCTGGGCGATAGTAACTTTCTCCATCGGCAGGCTTCAGAAACTCATTGATACTTTTTGTCTGCAAAAAAATATAAATAAAAGTCTTCAGCATTTAAACCTCTTATCCATTTAAGCAACTTTTGTACCAGTTTGATATATGTGGGGTGGAAAATTCAACCATAGTGCACACTATCAGGCTCTTAAGAAATACAAATGTTTGGTTGTCTATTGCATCTGGCCTCGGGAGAAAGGTTAACCAAGCTTAAGGTGAGCCCCTTATTAAAATATACATGCCCCACCCAATCCCTAACCCACCAAGGCAAAACAAAAGTTACATTGGAGCTTGAGTCAGGCACAACTAAGTAACTTTCTATAAGCGCTTTTTCAGATGACATTTGTTAAAGCAATTAGTGAGTTAGAAACTCTGTGACTTCATTCAGAAGTTTTACAACAAAAAGTTTTCAAGGTAGTTCTATATGAACATTTCCTACTTTTCATTACTCAAGTATTCAACCCTTCTGTTTATTGGAGGGGGCTCATCCTCCCGCATAGATAGGCATGGACAGAGCATCCCTCCCTCACCCACACTTATTATATGCATCTTCTCGCATTCTTAGGCATGTATAGAGCTTTGTTCCCTTCACATTGTATTCCCGACAACAATGTAGGGAGCAGCAAGAAGGAAAAGTGGAATAGGTTGAAAAGTAAAAGATGTCAAGACTTCATATAGCAGTAGGATAATGAGATAGCATAGACTCCCAAGAAGATGCAATATACAACAAACCAGCTTGCTGCAAACAAAAATAGATGTTTCAAAGTTCTAAGAAACCTGAAGTACCTTCTTGGCTTTTTCCACTGCCTCCTTATGCTTCTCTTTCTCAGAACCCTGGGTGACATGTTTCAAGCACGGTTATTAACATACTAATAGAGCATAATCAAGTATCTAATAGCACATTAAAGCAACTAAATGCCGAACAGCTCACCAATTTAACGAAGACCTCATCGTCACTCTTCTTGTTTGATAAAAGTTGCATGGACTCAAACTCTTTGTCCAAATTAACCTTTCTTTCTTCAGGCTTTAGAGCCAATAAGGCTTTCCTCTTCTCTTCCAGTACCTTCTCATACTCTTCTAGGGTCATTTCCTACATATCAAGCAAGAATGTCGTTTAAAATAAAAGATCCATAAGCAACATGAACAAATGCAAGGCAACCTAATCCACCAGAGTTTGATATTAAAACTTAAAGCTGCTCCAAAAAACAACTGCATGTACTGTCCACTACAAAATCATATCACTCGTCGTAGAAGAACCAGTAAATCCCCAAGATAAAAACTATGCACTGAGACAGATTAATTTGCAACAAATAGAAGTAGACCATGTAAAAGAGTGGAGAACAGCCCCAAAAAATGCTGAAAGTTACCTTCTCCTCAGGTTCCTTCTCCTCTGGCTCAACTGCCGGAGCGTCCTTACTGGCATCTGCAGCATCTGCCTGCCCATCTTGTTTCTCGGCATCAACAATCTTTTCTCCTTCATTAACAGGTACCTCAGTCTCCCTGAACTCAGATGCCATAACAAAACTTTTAAAACTATATAAGAAACAAAAAACATGATGAATAAAGAAGGAATTGAGATGAAAGCACTCACGGTGCAAGCTCATCAGTGGAAGTTCCCCAATTCCCACGACCAGCGCCCTCTCGTTTAAATTCATACCTGTATAGTAAGACGATCGGTACATAATTACTAATACATTAAAGCATTCCAGCTAAATAAGCACATTAGAGAGTTGAGACCCCCCACCCCACCCCCAAAAAAAGTAGAATCCACTTGGCTTATGTAGTAATTAGTAACTCCCTTAAATGACTTACCCATGTCCAGTTCCACTTCGTCGCTCAAACGCTCTCCTGGGACGTTCACCATCCGCAGCATCTCCATTGCTAAAACCACCACGTCGAACACCACGATACCCCCCGCGTGGTACTCCGTATCCAACTCTCCTTTCAGAGGGCTTCCCTGACTCTCCATCTTCTGAAGCTTTGTACCCTCCAGAGAACCCATTACTGCTGCCAAATGTATTCTCACCATCAGCAAAATCTTGGTTAAACCCACGACCGCGCCCGCGTCCACGGAATCCTCCACGTGGTCCCCCATGACCTCCCCCACGCTGGCCATCATTCCTGGCTTCCCTCACTGCTCAAAAATCATCAGACAAATAAGAACAGAGAGAACTTCCATTGGAGGACTCGCGAGTGGTGATCATGGAGTACAACAGAAGAAAACAAAATGGTAACAAAACATCTACATTGTTTTCATTAATATCATAGAACTTAAACAAAGAAGGTCAGCAATGACAATTAGGCCAACGTGATGGTATCCGCGAGAGAGAGAGAGAGAGAGAGAGAGAGAGAGGAGAACATTAAGGCCAGATGAATGGAAATTTCCCTTATTCAAGTACAACCTCAATACGGAAACAACAGCCAATCAACTTATCTTTAGTAACCAACTAGCTGAACATTCATCTTTCCATCTACTAACAACAAGCTACCATACCATCAAAATAACAGACAACAGGCCACAAAACATTGAAGAAACTGCCATTTATTATTTATGAACTAAAAGTGTCACCATGAAAGAAGTTATATACGACCTACGAGAAGAGTGTAAACATGCAGATGCACTAGTCCTTAGTTGCAACAATTTGATGATATAAGATGATAAAGTTGGACAAGGCAGCTTGAAATCGGAGGAGATGAGCTGTCTCAGATTTACTAAAACTTCTTTGGATAAGAACTAGCCAAGAACATAACACAGTAGAACGAAAGGGTCCATATGAGGAACCAACAAACTTAGTCATTTTAGTTCCGCTTGCATTATCTTCAAGAGTATTCTGGTTGGAAACTTGATTGTCGTGTAGGGGCAAATATGGGATTTAGAGAACCCCCAATTTGCCATAGAAGAACGTATTAGAATGAAATGGACATGAAGAGAGCGCAATGGATATATAGCCAGACACAACTAATTTGGGTTGGAGCATACTTTATGGATTGAACGTACAGCCTCTCGCTAAGCAAAGACAAGAAAATATACTATCATGGACTTCTCAAGACTAGTCAATAGGTAATACGATAGAAATAATAAAGCTGAAAACTTCAGGTTTGAGTATAATGACATTAAAAGCACAGGAAAAAAACAACTCTAAACACAGCTTAGTGCACCGGGCTGCCCTTTAAACACTTGTTCGACACCAATTGAATAAGGACTACAGATTTACATCATAACCAGATCCTGGCGGCTACATTCACTAACTATCACCATAAACAAAAACGCCAAAAAAAACATGCATTAAACAAAAACGCCAAAAAAGCAAAGCATGCATAAAACAAAAACGCCACATAGCAAAGCATGCAACAAAGCAAAAGTATCTAAATTATTACTCCCTCTATTTCAATTTGTTTGTCCTACTTTCCCTTTTAGAGCCCGTTTGGATTGGCTTATAAGTTGCTTATAAGCTGTTTTCAGCTTGTTTGAGTGTTTGGCTGGCCAGCTTAAAGTCATTTTGTGCTTAAAATAAGCCCAAAAAAATAATTGAACCTATTTGGCTTAGCTTATCTAAAGCAGCTTATAAGCTGGAAACAACTTATAAGCCCAAAAAAATAAGTTGGCCTACCCCAACTTATTTTTTTTTTACTTATAAGCTGGAGCTTATAAGCTGCTTTTTTTAAGCCCATCCAAACAGGCTCTTAGTCTGCTACAAAAAAATGACTCTTTCCTAATTTAGCAACTCTTTAATTTCGTCATACCACATGGCAAACAAAGAATTTCTTGGTACTATTTAATTTAAGACCAAAACATTCAAAAAAAAAATACTTTCTAAAACTCCGTGCTTAGTCAAACCAAGACACATAAATTGAAACGGATGGAGCTTTATAAAGTGATGTCAGGTGGGAACACCTGGGGTAATGCACATGGTACAAAGCACATGTTATCATCCACAAGCAAAGTACAACAACATAGCCAGTGCAATCCCACAAAAAAAGTCAGGCAAGGGTTGATGAAAGTAAAGAAGCCGCGGCAAAATACTATAGATAAGCATTATAAAGAAAAGTAACAGTAACTGCGGCAAACTAATATGATACAGCAGATAGTAACCGGAAATCGAAGGACAAGAAACTACAAAGATGGACAGGAAATCGAAGAATTACCAGCCTCAGATGGAGGTAAGGGCTTTGAGGGCAACTTAGTAGTAGGCTTAGCTTGTTGTGTAACCTGAGCAGCACCCTTCTTGTTGGGAACAGAAGCAGGAAGAACCTGCTTAGCTACAACAAACAAACTTGGGTCCTCAGTATCACCATCAAGAAGGTCAAATGGGTTCAAAGTTGCCATTTTTATGGATCTTTTTTTCTGTATAGATGGAGAGAGATACAAGATACTATGTATCTTTAGCAAAGATTTAATTCAAACATAAAACACTACTGATTAGAACCCATTATTGGGATATGGTGATGGTGTCTTAATAGACTGAAACTGGTTGTAAAGAGAGAGTGTGGGAATTCTTGAAAACCCTAGACAATGCGGCAGATGAGTGACAAGTGAACCTAATCTTTAATACCCCTATGGAAGGGGGATTCAGTGTGGGAAGGTGCACTGAGTAGTAGTGGGTGTGGACTCTGTGGTGCTTCCCTGGTTTGTGGGCTTTATAACTTTTAGGGGTCGTTTGGTTTGGGCTTTAGCATAACTAATCTGGCTCCTATCTTGCGGTGGTCTTTAATTTTTGTCCCGGTCTCTAATTTTTTATTCTACTAGTAAATTTATTCGCGCTTCGCGCGATTATAAAAATACCAATAAGTTTTCATAAAATTAATTTAGATAGAATAGATAAAAATAAAATAAAAAAATCATTGTATATGCATAGAAAGTTTAATTTTATTATATTGATTAAATAAAAAAGATACTACTGTTTGGAATTAGTTGTTAGTTGAACTGCATTTTTCATTATCAATTTCTTTCTAAAGAAATAGGAAAAGAAGAAGAGTTCTAATACATGCTTTACTTTAAGTATCATTTTTCTTATATTCAAATAAGAGAACACGTGAATTCAAAACTAAAAAAAATACCAACTTATTATTAGGTTTGTTAACTACCAAGTGCAGCAATACAAAGCAGAGGCTGAAGCCATACCAGGCTTAAAATTTTCCAAACCTTTTTCCTTTGCTAAGTGAAGTACAAATCAACGTATAGCTAAATTTACAAAATTATATGTTCAACTTAGAATATTCTTTTTAAATTAATTTCAACCTAGTATTCACGTATATATGTACAATATTTGAGCCTACACCTTTAACATTCAAGAAAGTGTCAAAGGCCGCCCTTGCATCAATTAGACTGTAGACACTCATGTATAGATGTATGTATAATATTCGAGACTAAATACACCTTTAACATTCAAGAAAGTGCCACTCTTGCATCATGAACTGGTCTATAGACACTCACATGTAGATATATGTACAATATTCGAGCTTAGAAACACCTTTAACATTCAAGAAAGTGCAAAAGGCACTTGCGTCAATTGGACTGTAAACACTAATGTATAAATATATGTGCAATATTTGAGCCTAAAAACACCTTTAACATTCAAGATATTGCCAAAGGCCCGTACATCGATTGCCTATAGATACTAATTTAAGATTAGATTGTCAATACATTAAGAGAGAATAGTCTCATTACTATTGACAATAATCAAGTAGTTTGTACTCAATTCAATGAGTACTTTAAAACTTTCACTTCCACCGATAAATATTTAGTTCAATAAGCAGTGGATCATGAAGTAAAATATGAATACTTGAGATTTTTACAAATTTTGACCATCAACTTCTAGAACTAAAATGGAAAAAAGAAGGCTAACAACAAACAACAAACGTGTGTTGCAATCACTCTACTCTTCCACATATATAAGGATTGAAGATAATAACTTCATAGTAAGCAAAAGCTAACATAATTCCCAAAATAAACGACAACTTGTAACAAAGGACTCATTAACACCAATTTTTAGATCAGTGACAATAAAGATTTTTAGCATGCCTTTAGCGAAAACACAACTTAGTAATAGTTTGACCCTTGTCTGGATCATCCTTCACCTCAAAGAACAATGAAGTAATTAATAATGAAAGACGGTTTTCAACCAGATAAAAACTAAAGTGCATTTATACAACTATTGAAAATAGTAACATCTCTATTTGATACGAGAAGAGAACTAAAAATAAAAGGAATTACAGAAAGAAAAAAAACTCTTGACTACTTCTTGTGGAATTTATATTCAAGTAAAATATAGCAAAGGTCATAAAGACTACCGCAATGAAATCATTCTCACTAATCAACTTTTGTGTCAACTGGATAGCTTATCCAGGGCTTGTTTTCCTAGAAAAATTACAAACATAAGTCAAATTAAACTTGAAATAGCTATGTCTATGAGTAGAAAGATATATGATAAAAGCATTTATCTTATGCAACTTACCTTTCAGATGAAGATTTTCCACCAGAGTGTGGATAAGCCTCGTCATCTTAAAATATTCTCATCACAAAATATATATTAATATTTTCTTCAAACAACACCTTCACTTAGATTAGAAAAAAAATCTTTTCTTTATAAGGTGACATGAAAATTCAAACAATAAGGCCGTAGAAATTAAGGAAGAGAAGGTGTTATAATCAAGAAAATAAAATAAAATATGTTAAGCAAAAAGTAAAAAGGGATTAAGAATTAGCTCATCTGGTCAGCTTCCTTGTATAAAAAGATAATCTAACAAACAAACAAACAAAAGACCATATACTATTATACATAGGTGCAACTAATAGATGAAAAGGTAGAATGCCAAATTGTTGTTATATTGTTTGCTTTATACACAATGGTTAAAGAATACAATGTGAATACTACCTTAATATACATTAAATTAATACAAAGTGGAGCGGAAAGTAGAGAAAGAGAAATTAAAAGGGATGAAGAAAGTCACTTTTGGAATGGTTAGTAACGTAAATTAAAAGGAATAATGGTTAGTCATTACGTATAATTACACAGAATAATTGACATTAATCATAAAGAATTAGGAAACCAAAATATTTACAGTTATTATGGAGAAAGGGAAAAAAAAGACAATGAGAAAGCAAAGGGACGTACTGATGAGGGTTTGAAGAGCTTTAAGATCTAATCAATATGAAGTAAATTATTCAACATTGAATGGATAAAATGAGTGATTAGTTGGAAGAAAAATAGGGAAAAATAAAGAAAAAGCCAAAAAAAGGAGAAAAAAGATAAATAGAAATGGAGGTCATAGAGAGGTGCCACATCACCTTGTCTATGCCTAGCTTTATATTATATATAGATTGGATTGGATTCAGAATTTTTAATTTCGTAGATCAGCGAATAAAAATATTTTTTTCTCTCAATTTTTTATTAAATGAAAAACGATAGAAAAAATTAAAGATCAATGATTTGAGGGATAAAAATTAAAGACTAATCTGTATAAAGAACAATCCGCGCAAAAATTGTAACTAATCGAGAATTTGGCATTTCATGACATGACCCAAACAATAATATTTGCATTTGGTTTTCAAGTTGGAATTGCTAAGTATTTTTGCACCTACTATCTTGCGGGAAAGTATTAAGAGTGGCGTATCCTAACTACTGTTAGATTATTGTGGTTAGCAGGTTATAGTTAGCTTGTATACCCTTTTTTCAATTTGTATGATGCAGTTTTTTTTAGTCTGTTCTGAACAAAACGACACATTTATATATATAATTAAAAAATAATTAAATTTAAAGTTCTTTTTACTATTCACACAAATATTTATAGCGTGTTTAGGTCATGAACTTTAAAAGACTTTCTTTCTTAAATTTAGTGCATGTAAATATTTAACTTCATCGAGTGTTCACACCAAATAAATTCAAGTACTTACTGTGGTTAGGTGATTTAATGAAGTGAAAATATAAATTAACTAACCATGAATAATTGCTAAAGACTGTGTATAAATACATATCATGCATTTATTGACTTGATGTAAATATCCGGCGCAAATAGATTTTTACTGTTAAAGCGTATCACATAAAATAGAATAGAGAGAGTAATTAACTGATTAATTATTCGCAACTTAGTTACAAGGTAGCTAGTAGTATTTTTGGGATCCAGCTCCCCTCCAATAGGGGATCTGTCCGGTTGCTGCAGTGCTACCCTAAATAAGTTACACGTGTCCTTTTAATTGTTCAATGGACCAGATTCATTTCGCTAACCCAGATATTAACTATGGTTACATATATCTCTAACTTCCATCTTTCCTTCTCAGCGCAAGTAAAACCTTTTCCTTAGCTATGCAATCTCTTTGAAAAGTAAAATAACAAGACGATGCAGACTGCTCACACAATATCACTCCTTTTCTTAACCACTATTTTCACAAAAAAAGACAATACAGTTCATCCCAAATCTCTCTATAAGAAGAGGAGAACAAATCTAAAAGATGCACTTGGGTTTAAAACATTTTAAAAATCTTAGTAAGGAGAGTGTATTCAACTACTCTAAAGCTTAGTTTTGGCAGAAATGGAGATCCGACAGAGCTTTGTTGTCTTCTTCGGTACAAAAAATTCAACTTGGAGTTTCTTAGAACTATAAAAGCCAAATAGAGGACCCAGAGAAGGCACGAAAATTGAAAAGAAGAAAAAAATGGTTGATGCACTTGGATGCAGAATTTGGGGTTTCTCATGAAATCATAATTTTTTTCTTGGGTTTTCTTTTTCTCTTATTGTATTCATAATTATATTCTTCAATTGAGACTACTCACTCCGATTCAACATTTTTCCTCTGAGATTCTCTCTATTTGTTCCAATTATTTGATTTACACAATTAAATATTGCATCTACCTGCTCTGTTTTCTGGATAAATTTGGGAGCTTGGGATGTCTATCTTGGTAGCAGCTAAAGGTAAAGGAAGAGAGGAGAGAGAATTATTGGTAACTGTAGTTAATACTCTGTATTAGTTATTGAGTTAGCAAAATGAATCTGGTCCATAAAACAATTATAAGGACACGTGTAACTTATTTAGGATAGCACTGCAGCAACTGAACGGATCCCCTACTGGAGGGGAGCCGGATCCGTATTTTTGGGTGGCAAGTACACGTGTTAAGTGCAAAAGCATTGTATAGTTCATTAATGAAGATTGAGCTCCCGTTTGCAAGAACTTCCCAAATATATTCTCCTTTTCTCTCTTCAGTTCTACTTCTCTTAGCCCTAATCTATGGTGTTTGAGATTGCAAGTTTGGGGTGTGTTTGGTGGAGGAAAATATTTTGTATGTTTGATATAATTAAAAAATTTGGAGAATATTTTCTTTGAAAGACAAGTTACTTAAAAATAAGAAAATTTGATTTTCTTGGAAAAAGTTGGAAAAATAAATTGCGCATACCATTTCACATTAATTAATTATCTTCTCCCCACGTCCCAACACATCCCGCCCCACCCCCCACAGCCCATAAGCCCCATCTCTATTACCACACACCTCCATCCCCCATCCCCCATCCCCATATTATGCTAGTCTAGATTATAACAAAATATTTTTTGTACAGTATCTTTTCCTTACTTATTGTACATCCAAAAAAAAAAAAAAAAACCGTTCCAAATTCAAGAAATTATTTTTCATAGAAAACATTTTCCTTACCAAACACAACATTAGATTTGTGTAAATTTTGAAGAAAAAAAAGACATTTCTTACTTTGTTTGTCCAAGAAATTAAAAAGAAAATGCAATTCGTCCCTTACAATTTCTAGCTACTAATTATTTATCTTCACTCTCCTCCCTCTCCTCTACAAAATTATTCTTGTTTTTACAGCTCACGTAGTCCATTTGTATTTTGACAATTATGATTTATTCAATAGTGTGATTAATTAAAATTTGTTAATTAGAGGGTGTGTTTTTTTGTAAAAAAAATATGGATGTTAATATTATTCCTCACTCGACCTGTTTTTATTAAGCACGGAGTTCAATTTTTTATTTTATCATTTTATAATTAACCCGTTATTAACTTGTCCACATTCAATATGACCAATCCATTTACTAAATACTACATGTCACATGTGGGGGCAGTGCTAGAGTAAAGTAGACAGGTTTGATCAAATTCAGTAACTTTGATTTGATACTTGTATGTCTTAAAACATATATTGAATATTCATATGTATTATAAATTCTTAATTTAGAACTCAACAATTTATTAAAATTAGAATCCACATCCTACTAGCTTCAAATAATCAAATCATGCCCCGCGTCTAAACACATGCAGGGCTATTCCTCGACATTATGTTTGTATAGCATGTTTATGTAGAAGACAAGTTCAAATTCTCTTCGTACTTTATTAGGATGTTAGCTTAAGCAATTTTTATGTGATTTAGTAGACGACTCTTAAATGAAAATGACTGGTCGGTGGTCTATTTTCATTAGCTTAGCCTTAGTACGTCCTTTTTCTTTCCACACTGTGGTTTTGAAATTGCTGATTTTTTTAGTGTTTTTGTTGACTAATCTGTTTTCCTACACGTAAACTTTGGCTTCTGTTTATTGAAAATGTTACCACTATAGTACTTAATTATGTAAGGTTCTCTCCGCGTGACACGCTAGTCATCTCCTTAAATAGCCATTTATGAGGTGTTTGGTCAAATTTTTGGGAGAAAATAAGTGCTTTTGGGGAGTAGCAGAAGCAGTTTTTCAAAAGCTAAAAAAAATAGCTTTTGTCCAAAAGCACTTTTTTGAAAAGTACTTTTGAGAAAAATACACATAGAAGCACTTTTTAAAAGCTTGACCAAACACTAATTGCTGCTCAAAAGTACTTTTTAAATTAATTGGTCAAACGCAAACTGCTTTTAGCCAAAAGTACTTTTTAAAATAAGCGGTTTTTAGAAGCTTGGCCAAACAGTATATTAGTCAATGTTCAATTCTCATTTTGTATGTATGTTGTCGCTAACATGAAATTTCACCTGGACCTACTATCGTGTCATGTTTCTCATACTCTCTTTAAATGTAATCTACTTCTTCATCACTCCAAGTTTTTCTAGCACAACACATACATGATATTAAGTTAATAATTTCAACAAAATAATTTAGACAAATACAAAATGTCTATGTTGGCTTTTAAATTTGTCACGCCGATTCAACATATGTATACAAAACATATGGAGATCAAGGTATCAAATACTGCCTTCATCAAACTGCCCGACGACGTTCATGGAAATCAAATACATCTCGAGGAGGTCTTTCTATGTTTGAGAAATACGTTACTCATAGCCCTCGAATTACGGAGAAATGTTAGGAGAGAAAAATCAAGGGAATAAACAGGTTTATACTCACAATATTCATCAATAAAATTTGTTTCTTCATATTTTGTGTGTGGTTACAATTTATTTTTCGCACATTAAAATTTTGTTGCAAACAACGATGCTATAGATTTAATTATACATAATTCTAAATATTTTAAATTGTTTTTTGTTATTGTAGGACTACTGGTAACATTATTATATGCAGAAACGGTTATCAGAAAACTGTAAATTGCATGATCAGTTAAACAGAGAATACCATGGGCTCTACATTTAGTTGCCCCATCATTTATTAATTTGACACACACTACACTCTAACAAGTAACATTTATATAGTCACGTCGTTGTGTCCTATTACCCCGACATCCCGAGTATTCTATTTACACTTCCCATTACGTGTTTTAAAAAATGAATTCTTCTTTTCGTGTTTTAGGTTTTACTCATTTGTCAAAGTAAATGCATCTTTCTCTATCACACAGCTCTTCCAAATATATTGCATAATAGTAGTTGTCATACACGATTACCTCATGGAAGAAAACTACCGCGGTGCTGCTGACTCAAGATTCAATGTTCTTGAATCTTGCGTGTCCTCAACTAATCAACTTCCTTCGGTTTGCTTAAAAGTGATAAACTTATGCCACGTGAAATAAAAGGAATAGAGAGAAAATTATTTTTGGTCACTCAATTGATGAATTTTGATTGTGGTTTGAAATAATTAACCTTTTAGGCAATTAAAATGTTTGCTTGATCTTAGAAAAGTCTAAAATACTTAACTTTTAGTCAATTAAAATATGCGCTTTTGATATTTTTATGTAGGAAATATGTTATATTTAAATTATTTTAAAAGTATATACCTTTCAAATATTCTTTGCTTTGTTTCTCTTTTTTTTTTTTTTTTTTTTTTTTTTGTCCCTCTTGCTAGTATGTCGTTATTATTTTCCTTCTAACCCTACTTTGATTTCACTCTCTTGAGCCGAAGGTCTATCGAAAGCAGTCTTTCTACCTCACAAAGGTACATAGGAATAAGATATGCGTACATCCTATCCTTTTCAGACCTCACTTGAGAGATTATACTGGATATGTTGTTTTTGTTATTGTTGTATCCCTTCAAATATTAATTAGTAAAGATACAAGTTTAACATTAAAAAAATAGATTGTTTTAGAAGTATATTAATTACCTTCAAATTAATATTGCGTAACAATACAAGTTTAGTATAATATTATGAATAAGAGGATGATGGAACGGTAACTCTGAAACATTATGAAATACTCATAAACAAAATGATCAAAATTGCACATTTTAAGTAATTAAAGATTAAATTACTTAATAGGATATTATAACGATTAGAATTAGATTGACTATTAATTTGATGAATCAAAAGTATTATTAACCCGAAGGAAAATGTCTTCTTTTTTAAATTATTACACGAGGGTAGGGAAAGAGGATTACAACGTAGGAATTTGAACCTTCACCAATAAAGTGAGAGTTAGTTCAGGTAGCCAGCCAACTGAGCTACTAGATGTTAGAAAAATAATATTTTCTATTTAATATCTCAAAAATAACATATTCTTTACTTTCTTAATATTTATTTTGTTTTAATGTCAGTCAAATATTTTATTGTTCAAAACGTTTCTGACTACATTTAATTAGCCTTAATAGCTTAGCTTTTATTATGAGAAATGTTTATTGTTGTCATATGTTAGTATTTTGACAAAGGCATATGATCATATTGAATAGGCCTTTAATGGCTTTTATTTTTGATACGTTTTAAGTCTTCAAACGTTCAGATTTTTGCTATTCCTTTGACTATAAATTCTGAAGTTTGTTCACTGAAATATAAAAAGAAAAAAAAAAAAAAAACTAAGAGATACAATTTCATCTTCTCAATTTCAATGTTATACTGGGTTTTCTACTGTTGTAAAATCTTTGTTAGATTATGGCTCATAGTTTTGTACTAGAAGAGCTTGTTGAATCCTGGGGGATACACCCATACCGGGTGAAATATCCTTAAGGACAGTGCCATTAGCATGCCTCAAGCTACGAAGAATTCTCTACAATTGTTCGTGATCAAGCATTTTCCTCAAGTGTAAAAGAAGTTCATACAAGTGTTCGTGATGAAGAAAAGTTCCTACACGTGTTCGTGATGAAATATTTTCCGTAAGATTTCCAACACTAGATCTCTACCCAAAAGAATATATCCGGTCCAACCTCCAAAACGAAATTAATGAATACATATTTTATGAGTGAAGCTTGATAAGTTTTTTCTTTTTGGTAATTGAAGTAAGTTGGTGCAGCGCTTTCACCTCTTATTTTTATTTTTTTCAAAAGACTCCTGACTGCTTGAGTCACACGTCGAAACTGAAGTTCACTGTTTATCCTTTTAGGGGTATTTCAGTAACCATAACATCAATCGTTTACACTAGCAGTAGTAGTTATCCATTGGAGGTTCAACATCCTAAGTATAGTGTTTCAATTGTAGTAGGAAAGCCGCCAATGAGAGAAACTAATTAATGAAAGTTAGGATAGGATAGCGGTAAAGAAATAAATATAGTATACAACTAAAGAAAGAGAAGTACAAGCTCACCCACTAAAGTGCCCACTTTGCTTGCAATCTCTTTTGCCATAAAGTGAAAAATAATGATGACAAGAGCATAAAACTTGCTAGAAGTTTTTAATTGCTCACTTTTACAATGTGAAATTGTCAGTGAATAGTATTAAAGAGAGCCCCATCAAATTCCCAAGAAGATCAAATATCAGGAAGAGCTTTTGGTGCTGTGGCGGAGCTAAATTTTTTATTTGAGGGTTAAAAAATGTGAAGAAATAAATACACAAATAAGCTAAAAAAAATTAATATTTATTATATATATATAAAAAATAATTTTAAACTTATATACAGAGTATAACTTTCAACCGATCCTTACATGGCTACCCCCCTGTTTTCATGCACTTGCTTGAATCAGGCGGGGCGCACATTCTGTGGCAAGTAGTGTTAGCAAATAGCAAGAGGTTCTACTTGATTTTCTTTTATTGAAAATTTAAATTGTAAAAATAGAATGAGAATAAAATTTTAATTATATATAAATCAATAAATATCTCTGAAATGAGAGCCTTTAAAAAAAAAAATTGGGCATATTTAATAAGAAGAAAACTATTTTCTACGCAAAAGATTTTGTTGAAAAATATTTTCCCGAAAAATAATTTCTTATGTTTGATACATAAACTAAAATTATTATCTCAAAAGTAAGTATATAATTTAGCCAAATATTCAGAGAGGTGTGGGTGGGGTTGGAGTGTGGGTGTGGGCAGTGGCGGAGCCACATAGAGCCGAGGGTGTTCATCCGACCCCCCTTGGCTGAAAAAAATATTATTTTTATAAGGTTAAAATTATTTTTTATGTATATAGTAGTAGATGTTGAACCCTCTTAGGCTTCTTTGTATGTTTACTATTTTATATTTTGAACCCCTCGATGGAAATCCTGACTCCGCCACTGGGTGTGGGGTGGTTGAGATGGAGTTTAAGGGGTAGGGGTGAGGATGGGTTGAAGAGTGGGGAGAAGACAATATGGAATGCTATTTTTTAAATTTAATCTCCGTTAGAAAAGTTATTTTTCTCATTTTTAAACAATTTATTTTTTTAGAGAAGATGTTTTTCAAAATTTTAACCAACCAAACATGAGAAAATTGAAAAGAAAATATTTTCCTCCATATCAAACACACCTAGAGGCGAACGGACTTTTTTTTGGGTGAAGGGAATTCAAAGTTTATTTCAGATTATTGATTCAAATCCTAAAGATGGCATTTTAGTATATATTTTTAAAATCCTCTAGTATATATTTTTGGCTCCAAAACAGCGCCATTAAAGCATTCAATTTCATAATTCTTTTGAAAATCGTTTGTAGCGCACATTGCTAGAATATTATTCAGTTATTTTGTAATGGATTTTTTCCCCATGTCTGAACGTAAAAGTGTATATATGCTTTAATAAGGTTTTGATTCTATTTCATAGATTAAACTATATATAAGACCGAATAATAATTTTTTATATGATATATTAGTGTAATTTAACCTGTTACAACAAATTCATTTATTCTGGCCGGGTTACCAATAAATTCTATAAAATAGAGTTATTTCCAATTAATTTTAACTGATCTGATTTTCTAAATTGTGTTTAGTTTTGATATATATCGGTAATGCATCTCAAAGAATAATGATAGTCAAAGGAGCACGACTTAATTGAAACACAAGCTTAATATAGTCTATTTTTTTTATAAAAGTTGAATTCCTTTTATGAAATTTCTAGCTCCGCAACTGGGACGAGATAAAATAGGCAAACATGGGTGGTCTTGTGCCCAAGCCGGTTGAAAAATGCATTTAAACTGTAAAACGTAAATATTTTTAAAGTGATGTAACAGAATCTAGATTTAATTAACGAATGAAGATCCGACTACAGTCAAAGCAACAAAACTGTTGAGCTATTTTTTCTCGTGTAAAGCGTGCATGTTTTTGTAGAGGAATTGAGCAACTTGTGATTCATATTTATGGATGAATACGCATCTCTATTTTTGAAAGGAAAAAGGAAATATGAATGTACAGTCCCACTTTATAGATATGCAATCTAATAAAGCACCGACACAATAAAGTTTGGGAGAGTACCTAACAAAGTGTATAAAAATATATGCACCAAAGGTAAGAACCTCATGGTTAATGAAGTGGTTCATAACACCACATGAGCTATAAGATCTTATGTTCAAATTTAAGCAGAGAAAAAAAAAAGTGATTTATTCTCATCTGTCAAAGTCTCGGCAAATAAATTTTTTATGTATTTGTGCTAGACATGAATTGTGTTGCATATTATGGGGGGTTTTTAAAACCGATGTAAAAAAATGGTGTAATTACTCAGTTTTTTAATTTGTTTTTGTAATTTACCTTGTAGATTAGTTGAGGCAGACATTAGTTGATCCGAACATCACAGTTATTAAAAATATATATATCAGACTATGATTATAAGGCTAGAAATGTATAAAATTCAAAATTCAAGACATGTTTTAAAATCTCTTTATAGATGGATAAAAACTTATTCGTAGCCGATATTTACACAATACCAATCTATATATAATATAAAACTATGCATAAATAAGGTGATGTGACACCTCTGTATGACCAGCATTCATATTTATCTTTTTATCTCTTTTTTTTTGCATTTTTTTCTTCATTTGTCTATATAATCTACTGATTAAATTGACTAACAGAGCCTTAAATATTTTTGGACAATAAATCCCAAGTAACAGCTATTTGAGTCAAAAATTATTACACACGTTCAGACTCCTTTGTGGAGAATAACTGCTCCATTACCTGCCAATATTAAACCTCCCCATTCATTAGGAAGTTTAAAAGTGACAACAGCTTTGTTTTGTTAGGCAAATATAAGAGGAGAAATTCCACAGCTTAATTCACTCATGTTTATTCCATATTGAGTCATGGAATGATACTGATGCTTCTTTCTATTGAGTTTTGATGCAGATTGGTACACAAACCAATCTACAAGAAGGGTGTGGAGCTTTTGTGCTGTGCCAATCTAGGGAGATGACAAATATGACGAAATTAGAGAGTGATCAGTGTACATAAGTTAATATGTGGACTTTTTGTTGATTCTGTACATACATGATAGAGGACATATGTGGACCTTTTGTTGATTCTGTACATACATGATAGAGGACTTATTCTGTTCATATCAGAAGTAATATAAAGTTAAATAACTATGGTAATTCCACAATAATTATGTGAGAAAATATGCTTTCTTCGTCATATCAAAATTATTCTCCTGTTGATTTTTTCCCTTTTTCTTATGCTTCGTTTTTTTTTTTTTTTTTTTTTTTATATTATCACAACTAAATTCTTCTCTTAATTTGGTTGCCTAAATCTATGTTGTATTCAAAGGTTCCTTCTTATTTTTTTATTTATTACGTTATTCATTGTTAATTGAGATGTAACAATCTATTTTAAAAAAGATTCTTCTTATATATGATATGATATAGCCACTTTTCTTTGGTTTCGAATGAAGTAGTTTAGATCTTCATTTTTTGTGCTATGCCTTAAAGGTACTATATCTATGATCATCTCGACCTTTAAGATATTCGTAATCCCATCTTTTATGATAATTTATAGGTGTAACTGATGAGGTATTGAAAAATAGGAGAAGCGATTTTGACAAAATTCGATTATGAAAATTTTAGGTTGGAGATGAGAAATTGGAAATAAAAATGCCGAGAAGGAGGAAGACAATTTGAAAAAGCGGAAATTGTAATAATGGTGAGAGAAAGAAGAGAACAAAAGGAATAAGGGGAAAAGAAGGCCAAAAAAAAAAAAAAAAAAATGAAGGAAGAAAAGGAGAACGTATATTTTTTGTTTGCAATAGAATGGAATTGCATCCATTATGTATTCGCTATATGATCATATTTTTCCCTTTTGCTCCCTGAAATGCTTTTATTTTTGACGAGAAAATAGACAAAAGAATATACAACCTACTAGCTATAAGAAACAATAGAACTTAAATAACTTATATTAAAAATTAATAGGAGTACATACAAATAGAGAATTTACTCGATATGTTTATATGTCAAAACTCAAGATTTATAAATTTTGTTAGTTATTGGCATGATTGATTTAAATTCGTTAGTGATTACCCAAGACCTAGGGATGAGTTGATATGGGAAAAAAAATTAAAAAATTTGTAATCTATTTTTGTGATTCAATATCAAGAAATCATACTGCAACCATCAATGATGATTATGTTTATTTTCCTATATTTTTTAAATATATCCAATTACCTTTATGCATGTGCAGCTCGAGTATAATTTTTAAATTTTGAGTTTTATATGTATATTCATCTTTCATCGAGATACAAAATTAGGCAAGTTAATATATGAAAATTACATCAGATATATCTCTATTTATAAATTCCTGGTTTTACTTCCTTTTTTCGCGATAATAGGTCATGAACAATGCATCAAACTACGAATCCCATTTATTTTGTTAATAGAAATTAATAAATTGTAAATGAAGTCTATCATTCTCATTAACTCTTTCTTTTCCTTTTTAATTTTTTTAACCGCGCAAAGTGCGGACAAATTTACTAGTAAATGTGTATAACACGTGATTGTACTTAGACTTTTAATACTTAACTGTGGTTAGATGCGACTGACTTGAGAAAATTGGAGCAAATGGAATTTAAGTCCTAGGTTGATGATGTGAAAAAGAGCTTGTTGATCACAACGGGTAGGAATTACTTTATTTCGGGGAGCTTACGAAAGATGAAGTATCAGAAAGGAAGATAGAACAACTCTTGCGTCGAAGGTCTAATAATTGGACCACCACTTACTCAAATCATATGATATTTGAAGTTTACTGTTTAATTAGAGTACTATATTTCAGACTTGATCGATTCGGTAATAGTGGGTAATTTGTCGTGGAAGTAGATAAAGAGCCGTTTGGACATGGTTTGAAACGATGGTTTGAAACCATGAGATAAAATCATATTTGGACATGCAATTTAGATTTCTTAAGTTGTATTTTTCTTATAGATATAAAAATCACAAGTTGTGAAAACTATCAAAATATTCTCAATTCTTATACAATCTTACCAAATGAGGAAGTTATAGTTCATAACAAAATTAATACGCTACTAAAAGGCCTTTCTAAAAAATACAACATCAATTAATCAAACTTTAGTTCAATAAAAAAGATAATTTAACATGAATAGTAATGTAACTACTCTTTAACATAATCCTCCACATGGTAGACATAAATAAAGGTTGGTAAATTGTTGGTGGGAGTAATTGTTAAAAATATCTACCAACTTATGAATCTTTTTTTTTTACAAAATATAAACTTATGGGTTAAGTTTTATATTTAATTTCTTTTTGAAATAACCATTGTTTGAAACCATGAGATGAAACGCATACAAAGTAAAGGGTGTGTTTTGTGTGAAGAAAATATTTTCAATTTTTCATATTTGGTTGGTCAAAATTTTTGGAAAATATTTTCTAAGAAAGCAAGTTCCTTAAAATAAGAAAAATGACTTCCCTAGTGGAATTAGGGAAAACAAGTGTTCACCCCCATAGCCCATCCATAATATCAAATAAATCATTTTTGTCTTTGGTAACTTACCAAGGGCTATAGTCATAGTGATCCTCCTATTCAACTACTTCAACCATTTCCGAGCACCTCATATCTTTTTTCGGGGCGTCCCTTTTCAATAGTTGATCCTTCCAAACGGATTCCATTTAGCCTCGACTGTTTAATAAATCTCACAGGAAATTCCAAGTTGGCTACGTCGCGTCTATGCTTACTATTTTTTCCGTTTGGGAACCTTGGAAAGTCTCATCCCACCACCTCGACACCTTACCCCCACCGTTCACCCCATAATGTTTGCCTAGATTATATATTCTAACAAAATTTCTACTTATGTACCAAACACAATAAATAAGAAAATCACATATTTTCCAAAAAATAATAACATTAGATAAAAATTTCCATGATTAAAATTTTCCTTCGTATACCAAACATACCCAAAAAGTTCAAAGTGAAGAATTTTATGTACAATATATTTTGTTTAGTACTATTTGTTTTCAAATATTTGACACTACCTGCTAGCTTCAAGATTGAAATGAGTTTTGACTAATATATCATAAATGTATTCGTTCCCCATTTTTATATTCGTATATGCCTTGTACTGTAGTATTTTTTAGCATAATTTCTAAATAATTGAATTTTAGTTTAAGAAAATGAATTTCCTCTGGAAATTATATTGGTTACAATGAACCTTGGTAAGAGAAAGGAGTCGTCAAGACTCAAGAAATTTGGTTGAAGAGAGTAATTGTTCGGTAGATGCTAAAATAGATAGTAGTACTATATAATTTATTTTAATGTGAGGTTTATTTTAAATTATATTAGTGCTAATTGTTCTTAAAGTTCTCTTTTCGAGTACAAAAAAGAATAAAGAGGCTCAATACATGAAGTCAAACCTTTTAATTTTATGGCATAAAAATGCTCTTACCATTAGCCAAGTAAAGCAAATGTGGAAAAAAAAAAGAAGTAAAGCATGTATGCTCTTGAACTATTGTAAATAGAGCAATTATATCATTCATTTAGTTTTTGGCACAAAATAGGAATTTTCTAGTTACCCAAGTGGAATATACATATATATATATATATATATATATATATATATATATATATATATATATGCCTTTCTAATTAACGACTTTCACATCAAATGTAAATTAGTATAAACTAATTTTTTTTTTAGCTTCACTTGACGTTATAAGAGCATTTTTGCCTAAAAGTAGATGAAAGACATAATTGTTCTATCTCAATAGTTCAAGGACATTTTTAGTCCTTTTCTGTTTTATTTATTATATCTTAATTCAAACATCAATTTTCTAGTCTTTTTAAAATAAAATAAGATGATTAAAAATACATAATATCATTATAAATTTTACTATAATTAAGAATATCCAGTAGAATATAAAAAGTTAAAGCTAAAAAAGTTAATTAACTTTGCAAATTTTGCAGACTAAGTTCTTCAATCATCTATTGAAACATGGTCGGAGGTGTCTATAGGGTTGTGTGGGATGGTCCGGGTTCCTCCACTTTTAATCTGAAATTTCGAGTTCAAGCTTTGGAAATTAAAAAAAATCTCGTTAGAAGTGTTGTCCGGGCCCAAAATGAATCCTGCAACGCGCTATTCGAATTTAATCTGACTCAAATGCAATTACAGGACATAAAAAATGGTCGGAGGTGTAAAACATGTGGTATGTTGAAATCAAGAATCGGAGGAATTGTGGAGAAAAAAAATTGCAGGCGCTTCTCGTCGTTCTCATTTTGTCAACCATAATAAAAGGGCGCTTTTGACATTTGAATCGAATTGAAAAAGGAAAGAGATTAGCTAGCAGCTAATTAGGGAGCCCACGAGTACCATGAGGGACATTCTTATTTTCTACAATTTAATTAATCCGAGTAACATAAATGCACAATTACTCAAATACCGTCCATCTTTTTCATCATACTGTAGCCATTTCCCCACTAGGGTTCTTAGTTGTAATTAAAGAAAACATTTAGCCTCAATATGAAACCTTATCCTCTATAAATAATCAAGCTGATCAATTCTATCCACTAGTTCACCTTTTTGTCCCCCTTTTCTCTCTCTAAAACATGCAGATCGGAACAACGCTTCCAAATCTTCATCTTTTTCGGGCAAATGCAGTTAACTTAAAGTGCAATGGTTGTCCAATATTAAACACTGCAGTTAATGCACAAACTGTAAAAACACTCTCATCATCATCATCATCATCATCTACAGAGATGACAAAAAAACACATTTCCAATCTTGAAAAGCTTCTATTAAAGACAAACCCACTTGATTCAAATTCAAACCCAGTAGTTGAACAATCCAGTAATGAGTCTTTAGAAAAAAGGAGAAGAAACTTGTTGGAAGGGCTTAATTTGGCTAATATTTGGCCTGATGAGATGAGAAAAGCTGCTGAAGAAATGTCCCCAAGGCATTTAAATAGACTAAAGAGACTATTGTCATCTAAATCAATGGAATATTCTCCTAGAAACAATCTTGCTAATCGATGGAAGGAATATCATGGTAGCAATAATTGGCTAGGTCTGCTTGATCCACTGGACGAAAATCTCCGAAGAGAATTAATTCGATACGGGGAGTTCATCCAGGCAGCTTACCACTGTTTTCATTCTGACCCCGCCACGTCAGCAGAAGAGTGTCCGTCCGAGAGACACGTGGCGTTGCCGGATAGGTCGTACAAAGTGACCAAGAGCCTCTATGCAACTTCGTCTATTGGGTTGCCTAAGTGGGTGGATGACGTGGCGCCTGATCTCGGATGGATGACTCAGAGGTCTAGTTGGATTGGTTACGTGGCGGTGTGTGATGACAGGAGTGAGATTCAAAGAATGGGGAGGAGGGATATTGTTATCGCGTTACGGGGTACTGCCACGTGTTTAGAGTGGGCGGAGAATTTTCGGGACTTGTTAGTGGAACAAAATGCCGATGATTCTGTTGAAGGAGTAGTACAGTCTAAAGTAGAATGTGGATTTTTGAGCTTGTATAAAACAAGTGGTCATCGAGTTCCGAGTTTAGCTGAATCAGTAGTTAATGAGGTGCAAAGATTGATTGAACGATACAAAGGTGAGCCTTTAAGCATCACTGTTACTGGACACAGTCTTGGTGCGGCATTATCCCTTTTAGTAGCGGATGATTTAAGTACGTGCGTACCGGATGCACCGCCCGTGGCGGTGTTTTCCTTCGGTGGCCCACGAGTAGGCAACAGAGGTTTTGCAGATCGTCTTAACGATAACAACGTTAAGGTGTTACGTATCGTGAATAATCAAGATGTGATCACTAGAGTTCCAGGCATGTTTGTGAGCGAAGCGCTCGACAAAAAGCTTAGAGAATCGGGTGCGGGTCGTGTTTTAGAGATGTTAGATTGTAGGATGCCATGGGCATACTCACACGTCGGGACTGAATTTCGAGTTGACACAAGAATGTCACCCTTTTTGAAGCCTAACGCGGATGTTGCATGTTGCCATGATTTAGAGGCGTACTTGCATTTGGTGGATGGATTTACGGCATCTGATTGTCCATTTAGGCCTAATGCCAAGAGAAGTCTTGTGAGGCTGCTAAATGAACAAAGGTCTAATTTTAAAAGACTTTACACTAGCAAGGGAAAGGATTTGACTATCAGTCTTGATAGAGAACATAATTTCCCTAGGTCTAGTTGTTTGCCTAGTCCTTCATCATGATATATATATTAGCAGGGGATGTATATTTCATGTACAAAAGAAGTAAGAGTAACAAGAAGTATATGTTTTCGACATACTTGCTTTTCTCCTTCTTTATCTTCTTCAGCTTCGAATAACTTAATTAGTATGTAGGTTTTAAGTAAAATATCACTAAATGCGCAATAAAGAAGACATGGAAAGACTAATAAACTGATTGATATGGGGGAAAACGAGTTTATGCCTTTTTTCTCTTTGAGCGAGAATATATAAGGATTAATTAATAAAAGTAATAACACCGATAAACCGGAAACTTTCCAAGTACTACCAATGTATTATGGAGTATTGCTAATGACTGGTGGATCTCATCAAATAATTTGACTGATCTCCAATTGAAAAATTTCATACTAGAGATGCATGTGAAAAATATTTATTCTATTTTCTAATGAAAAATGTGGATAGAATTTTTCAAGTGGGAGACATAAACCTTTATCCTCTTTCATGAAATTTCATAATTTATAGTATGTAGGAACTTTATACTTTTTTCTTTAATGTGCATTTTAGTTATTCCGCCTTAATTTATTTTCATATATTTAGTTGAGGATATATTCCATATTTTTCAAAAGTAAATAATTTACAACCATATATTATACATAAAAAAATCTGGAACTTAATTAAGCAACTTATATTTTGTACTATATATATTCACAATTTATTGGAGGTTAATGATAATTTTGAAATACAGATAGTACTGTATTTGTAATTGAGTCATATTAGAAGCACGCTTAAACTACACTCATTTGCACTTAATGAAGCTTTAAATCTTAATTATTTACATCTTAGTCATTGTGTGCTTGATATGTAAATAAGTGATTTTCTTACTTACTTTTTGTTATTTGGGAGTTAGCAAAAAATATTGTCCCACGAACATTTATATATAATTTAGGCAAATGGTTATGGTTAGAGTGAAATGGAGAGATTGGGAGTGGGAGGTGGAAGTGGTCTAAGTGGAGCGGGAGGGGGAAACAATGAGTGTGCAACATTATCTATGGAACTTGTTTTTCTTATTCCCAATGCCAAAGTTATTTTTCTGATTTTAAGAAATCGGTTTTCGTAAAACAATGTTTCTCAACGCATTTTGATCAATCAAACATTAAAAGATTGAAAAATATTTTTCTCTATATACAAAGCACATCTTAAGTGCTTTTGTCTTAGGTCAAAATCTTAATCATTTGAATCTCAATTAATCAAGTTTCTATTTTACAATCACTTAATGAGTTTGAATATATAGTACATTCCGAAAGATTAAGACCTATCTTTCATCACAATTATCAATCGCGCGCGATCCACATCATCAACCACCGACATTAGCACTATTGTCAACTATCAACACCACTAACTGCTATCCACGACCACACAACAATCACCACAATCAGCCAACATCACTATCAACCACCATCATGATCAGCACCATGACTACCACCTATTACTATATACTATAAGTTTTAAAGGTTACTTTATTGGTATAATATTGGATTAGTTAATATTTTATAATTTTATAATTATTAATTTTAAATGACGACAATTTTTTTAAATTTCAAAAGTTTAGAAATCAAACAATATTAATTACCTAATATTTATATCTTAATACAATTATTTAATATCCTAAGGTACGTTCAGGTTCAGATGTTAATCTTAATAAAAATAAATAGAGACTTATCATAAATCCAAAAATCTTTTGAAAACTTTTGCATAAAGTGCAAAGACCCAAGTAAAGTTGTTCCAGGAAAAGTTGCATGCATAGCCAAATTCCTCCTTCAGTTTGCTAATTATGTTTACTCAAAACGACCCTAGACTTACATATAAGACTAAGAGCATGCAACAATGATTTTATTAATTAAAAGAATAACAATTGGTTCTTTTTTCAAAGCTAGGGACCCTTTTTATACTAAAACCAAACCAGAACAGCCAAATGGCCTTTCTATGTGCATAAGTGTAATAAAGATAAACTAGTGGACCAGTTCTGCAGCTAAGTCGATAATACAGGAGAAATGTGGAATTTCAGGCAAATGAAAAATTTATCCCGGGAAATACTAACAAATTTGAAAATTTTAACATAGGTGCGCCATTATAGATTATCTAGATCCAAAAATTCTTAAGAGCCCTTCTTTTCACACTTTAACATCAGTTTTTAATCTTTGTCCGTGCTCTTGTTTGTTTGATAATAAGGTTGCCAGATGTCTAGGCAGGTAATTTCAAAAGCTCCTTAATGTTTTTGGTTTTTTCGGTTAGCAAAAAGAAATGAGACTTCTCACTGAATGATTAACTGCAGGTGTTGGATTCTGTAGACTCACTATCGCTTCCTTCTGGTATGTTTAATTTTGCCCAAAGAGTCATCTTGAATTTTCGTTCATATTAGCGGTCGTAGTATTACTCTTATAGTTTCCCGTCCTTTGATTTCTGCTACTATTTGTACTTCGGTTATAGCATTAATTTGTGGTAGTTAATGCTCATTTTCTCTGCTTAATATCCCTTTATCGTATTTTTCCATGGCTTTTTATATTGCTTTGATTTGCTTATCCTTTACCAAGAGTCTACCAGAAACAACCTCCCTACCTCCCAAGGTTGGGTAAGGTCTGCTTACACTTTACCATTCCCAACCTCCACGTTGTTGCTGTAGTCATGTAGAATGTTCCTTCCATTGTTTTTCTAATTTGGGTTTTTTTCCTTCGTTTTCTACAAATAGAGCCTCCTCATATTGGAAATTGGTTCTCAAGCTATGCGTATGAATCACTGGTTTTGAGTGGGATTGATGATTTAAAAGACACTGATGGCTCCAGAAAAATTGATGCTGGAGATGGCAGAAAAAGAAAGATAGATGATAATTCTTTGCTATGTGGTGAGAGTGTAGCTTCACAAGGAGATATCGAACTTCCATTTAAGGTAGTTGAGCTTCTGGTCTTATCTTTTAACCCTTACCTTTAGGTTTTCCCCCCTTTTTCCCACTTAAATTTGTGGAAAGAAAAATGAATTTGTTGGATTGAATCAACCCCCTCCTGATGACATGACCGTAGATAGGAGGTTTGAAGGTTGCGGATAAGGGTAGAAGGTTAGTTGGTAGTTAAGTGTTCTCTTGCTGGATAGGCTTGGTGGTCCTATGTGTACCTGCTTTCTTACTTGTAGTATTAGCACTATTCTCGTAGTTTCTTGTTTTGGGTATGTTGTTGTTGTTGGATTGAATCAACCCCCTCACGAGGAAGGGGAAAAAGAAGGAAAAATTTAACCCTGTTGTTAAAAAGTTTAAGCCATGGGGATATTATAATTACGCTATGCAGTTCCTTGTGATCATAAGGTTTGATTATATTCATAAACCCTTGCATTAGTGTCTGAATTTTGAAGAGTTTTGCTTCCACTTCTTGAGTTTAGCCTATAGTCACTTGGAGCTTTGAAAGTTGTAACAATAGTAGATTCCTTATTAAAAGTTCTAATTCATTTTTACTGAATATCATTTTCTGAGATTAGTAATATAACTTCGATAGTTGTTTCACAGGTTTGGAGAGCTTCAGATAATCTCTCATTTTCTTCTGGTAAGTTAGGCTCTTCTACATAGTATGAAGTATTGCCTACTATTGTTTTCTGGCATCTCAGTGAAAGAAGTGAAATTTAGAACCTTATACATGCTGGGAAACTAGACCAACAATTAAAGATTCCGGTTTTCTGTTTCCCTTAAATTTGCACATCAAATTTGCTCATATCAAATTCGTAGGAAGCTAACTTTCTGTCCTTATGGCAGCGCTATCAGAGCCTTTAGATACCGAGGATTGTTTCTCAAGTTATGTACCTGAAACTCCCCTATCGGCTGATAGTGATGATTTTAGAGTCCCTGAATCAATTGACATCGGTTTCAACGAGGATACTAGCTCCAGAGGATGCAAAGCAGGCATCAACAGCAAGGAGGAATATAATTCTGCTGAAAATCGAACAAATGGGAAAAGCGATAGTTTGTCTTCTGGTTTCAATGCAGCTTTGAAGGGCCTTGCTCAGTGTACAAACTTTGTTGCAGATAACAAAAGGATAGTTCAGGTATTGCTTCAATTTCTCGTTGCAAACTTTGGAATGGTATCCATGTCAATCTATTATAAAGTGCTCGGTCCTGGTGGTGGATTTGGATAGGAATGGTTTGATTTTCTCTGATTATACCTACAGGTTTCATTAGCATGTTCCCTATAGTCCTTAAAGCTCAAAATTATTTCATCACAAGTATATGTGCAATTTTGTGAGGAAAACTTGCAAAATCTTGTATGGATTGACAAAAATCAAGTCATGTACAAATGAACTCCCTTTTCAGCACAATTTGGGATTTGTTTTTGGATTGTCTCTCCTGTGTTCTCTTCCTAAACCATGATTTTCTGTACTTGTGTCTTTAGGATGTGGACTCTTCAGATGACATTTCACTTGCTTCAGGTAAGCGTGATCCTTTCATCTCCTAATATAAGAGTTTCCATTTTTTTAAGCAGGCAATGATAGTTTTTGTTAATGCTTATCTTTATTTTCCTGTATGGTCTTTATCAGAACCTCCAGACATTCGGAACTGGTTCTCTAGCTATGTTTACGAATCTCCAAATGTGGATACTATTCAAGATTCCATACTTCCAGATCATGAGAAAGAATTAGATGACAAAGTGTATAGTGGCTTTGGGGAACCTCAGAATTCGAGGAATTCATTAGGAACTGGTTTTATCCACAATGAGCATCGACCTGTCTCAAAGGTACTCTTGATCTACTTGGTTTTATATTTCAACTTATTTTCTCTTTCTCCTTTCAATCATCACTTCTTCGCGAAGTCATGATCTAGATGTAGGCTTATTGAATGCACACTCCCGAGGTAAATTTTTATGAACCTTAAGCTGTAGATCACCAAACAGGTGGAAATATAGTAAATTTTGTCTGTGAGAGACTGCACAGACCTTTTTGCGTGGAGGGGCTAGTCCCTAGTTTATACAATAAGATTACATTGAGTTACAATGAGGGATCACATAGCGGAACATACAATAAGACATAGAGAGGAACACTAAAAGATCTATTTTGGCTTTAGTTGGTAAGAGGTTTTTGAGTTGGCTGAAAGCTACTTACGCAAATAAACCATCTCATCTCCAATTCTGTTAGTTATGGAATCGTTTCTCATGCAAAGAAGGTAACTAATACTTCAACTACATAACTGAAGTTCTACCTTACCATATTGTCTTAAGTTCCCTTGGTGATACCTTTACCTTTGTAAACTTTAGGATCTGGATGCTGATGGCCCAAATAACACAGGAGTGTCCAATGAAATGTCTCTTGAAAGGATTTCTCAACATACTCCATATTACAAGACAATGCAGAACAGCAAATGTGGTTCACCAAGATACAGTGACATGGTAATTGAAGACAGTAAAACCGCTGGAGACAATTCGGAGACTATGTCCCCTCAAGAAACTAACTGCAAAGTATCCCGTATCATTAATCATTCAAGCTCCGAAGGTGAAAAATTATATCGACATGCAATTCACAGGAAGGATTCTGCAGAGAACAGCTCAAAATCTGAAGATATTGTTGAACCTGCTGATGATGTGGAATTTAAAAGTAGTTCAGAGACAAGTGTGTTAAGTCAGAAGCTATCCAAAAGGCAAGCTGAGGAAATGATGGACAAAGAAAATCATATAAATGACTTACAAGAGAATGGTTTTAGATCAACCAGAAAAGGCAGAAATAACCAAGTGCACAAGGAAAGTCCTTTGCCAAGGCCTGCTGCAGAGCAGTCTCCTTTAAGTGGGGTTACTGTTGCATCAAACTGCCACAAGCATGGTTTAACAAGAAAGGCACTTGCAGAAACAACCAACTTGAATCCTAGTGTTTTGGAGACAACAGGAAAATGGCGGTGCCCCCAGAGGACTAAGCCAAATCTTGGTCCTCCTTTAAAGCAGCTTCGACTAGAGCAATGGGTTCGTCGAGCTTAAGTCTAGTACATTATCATGAAGAGAAATATGGATATCAAGAATGGTAGAATTCAAAATGGTTGTCGTATGTTAGCTAGTGAAAGATGTGAAAACAAGTCTTGGCACAATGATAAAGTGCTCTTTTGGGTTTTGAAATAGGGAAACACTTTCTTTGCAGAAGTCTAAGGGCAAAGTTGCATCTGATGTACACTCCCCTTACCCTACGCTAGTAGGGTAATATACTTGCATAGGGTAAGGGCCTTAAGGTGTTAGTTAAAATGAAAGATGTATAAGATCCAAGGCTTCTACCTCAGACTATGAGCTTTTCGTTGTGAAGTTTGGTCTGCATTATTGAATGAAAAAAGTTTCATGTAAAATGCATGAATCTGTGAACAGGTTGATCCTCTGCAGTGAGTAAAACCACTGCGTTTGCAGAAATCTTTCTTGTTTAAATGCTTAAGATACGTTTTGCATTACTTCCATTTGTGTCTTATGTTGAACGTAAGATAGTGCAAGCACTTTAACAGGAAAAGGGATTAGTAAACTGATTCTGACTAGGTCACGGGAAGCAAGTGATCATCGATATTTGATAAAAAAAAATCAACTTAATTGAAGTAATATCATTATCATGAAATTATTTTTCTTTACATGTATAAGCTCAATGTTCGTGGTGATAAATTGAGTAAATTAGTTGATCAGCACATCAGGATTTGGGTTGGAAGGAATAAACTTCTCCTTCAGCTGCTACAAGCAACATATTGGCTTACACTGTCTCTCGCCAAATACTCCCTCCATTCCATAATAAGTGACTTTTTTAGCTCATGCACACCATTTAAGAAATTACTTACTCCTAGAAAATTATGAGTATTTTTACTAACTTACCCCTAATTAATGCTTAGAAAAAGAAAAGTTATTTAATGATTCTTAATTATAAATAAGGGTAAGTTTGAAAGAATAGGATTAATTTATTTTTGAAATCCTAAAGTGTTACTTATTTTGAAATAAAATAAAAAGCCTAAAAGGTCATTTAATATGGAATGGAGGGAGTAACACTTAAACAAACTAAATTTGTCAGCTATGTTCATTGTTATATATGTCAGCTCATACTACTTACACTTCGACAGATGTGTGCTCATAGCTTATGTGCAGCTTTTAACTAGATAGGTTGAAGTACTTCTTGGTAAGGGACGTTTCAACGTTTTATTAGGTCTACTCGACATGAATTCGAATTAGTCAAGCCAATTGGCTTCAGATACCAAACGGTTAAATTGAAAAATAAAGATAAATGGAAATGTAGATCTGCTCAAAATTCATGTAGTTACAGTTATAACTCATAAATAAAAGCATGTCATTTGAAATTTTGTAACCGAATAAATCTTTAACATACAAATTGACCAACATGCTTCTTTTGATTATAATGATGTTTACAACGAAATATATTCGAAACTCAAATGCGTCAGTTCAAAAGTATTTCTTGTTATTGTTGTAGTGCTTGTTAGAGATTTAGCAACATAAAACACTCTCGAGTGGTTTAAATTCTTCAAAATACTTTTACCTACGAATAACTCAGTTAATATATATACAGAATAAGTATTCATTTTTTTTTTTAAACTTAAGAAAAAGGAGATTTCTATATTTCAAGACTTAAATAGCGGTTAGTGCTGCAGACAGAAATGTTAAAAGTAAGTTCTTGGTTGTGTACATTTTTGGACTACCTTAAAAAAAGGCTATAAAAATTGATATATAATAATATGCATAAAAAATTGGGGTAAACAACATCGAGAATCACAAGAAATTTTGGCAAATCATTTCTTCTATTTTAATTATACAAAACCATTAATTGCAAGAAAAAAAAAGAAGAAAAAATTACAAAAAGGCACAATGGTGCATGAAAATGATAAAGCCCTTTCCCATAAGTAAGTATATATAAAGGGACACAAGGCGATCGAGGTTCAGAGACAGTAAAGTAATACAGGTGTCTAAACTGCTAAACAAAGAGGAAAAGAAGTCCCCATGGCTGAAAGTACTTCCTCTAAGAGATGGCTTCCTCTTGAAGCCAACCCTGATGTCATGAATCAGGTACCTTTTTTTTCCCCCTATCTGTTCAATTTTCATTTATAGATTTATATATATCCTCTTAGGTTTCTGATTACTGAAATTTTGACATTTCAAATAATCTTTACCATCTCAGATAATATTTAATGTTTTATTTCTCTGATTTTAACTTGGCATGACATTTAAGAAAATAAATAAGACTTTTGAATCTTGTGATCTTAAATTAAAGATACATAGAATATATCAAAATGCCCTTTAATCTTGTGGTCTTTAAACATGTCATATGGAAAGTTGGAATTAGAGAGTTGCAAAAAGGGAAGTAAGACGAGAAAATTGAAAAAGAAGGGGGTGTAAGATATATGAAAAAAGGGTAGTCAAGTAGTTGTAGTTTCATATAAAAATGGGATCGAGGGGATTGATGTTCTTGGGTGTTATTACAAGTAAAAAACAAGAAAGACGCAAATATTGGTTGAGAACTGATTTACATTTGCTAACTCAATCAACCAAGTATGTTTCCTACTATGCCATGAAGCGGTGAATGCCCTATTCGATGATGAATTAGATTTGATAATGTTTGACTTTAGTATATGAAATAACTACTAGATGGTATTTCTTAACTTGGTTGAGAAGCATTTAAACAAAATTTATATGAATGGTTCATTAATCCACGAGAGACTGAAGGAGGAGGAAAATTATATACATGAAAGTAGAAACGAAAAAAAAAATAATGAAGTTCCTGATTTACGTGCTTATTCATTGAGCAGTTTCTTTATGGTCTTGGTGTTCCACCGAATGAGGCAGAGTGCTGTGATGTTTATGGGTTAGATGAAGAGCTTCTGGAGATGGTGCCGAAGCCAGTGCTTGCTGTTTTATTTCTCTATCCTCTCACAAAACAGGTTTGTTGTTGTTTTAGTTTGATGTTAACTGGTATATGTCAATGATTTTGGTCAGCTAATTAATTTTATGCCCACTTGCGTGCAGAGTGAAGAAGAGAGAATAAAGCAAAACAGCGAAACAAAGGTGAATTGGATGACCATTTCTTTATAACCTACTCATGTTCTTTAATTCAGTGCTTCCAACTTTAGATTCTTTTTCTTGTTATTGATGAATGCTAACAGCTTGTTTCTGTTAATCAAATTATTACTTGTAGTCTCTCTTGTTTCTGGTGGCAAATAGTCAATGTTGAGCAATTACTTAATAATGTCATTGTTCCTGCTTTATTATTATGCATTCCTGATGTGAAACTTTGTCCATCACTGATCCTAGGAAGTTCCCCTTTTTTCTTTTTGAAAGAGGGAGGGGGGATTTGTAGTTGCCAGTGTTTGATCTCCTTACTATCAGTTGCCAAAGTCTTTTCTCCGACTTGGTTCTGATTATTTCTTTTGTTCCTTTTTGCTTACTTTCCTGCTGTGTACAGCATTCCCTAGTTCTTTGAACTCTGGCTTTATTTTATTGGCTGTTGTCGTAAAACTATTCCCACCTGTGAGATTTCACTGGGTATGTTGTTGTTGTTGGTGTTGTTGTGCTGTTGTAAAACCATACCAGTGTGTCTAAGCGGTCCTTTAGACAGGTTGTTTGCTAGATGAGTTTTAATAGACATTGCAAGGTCATATAATACTTGGCTGGAAACATGGACCCTTTTTTGACAGGAAACAGAAACTTTAGTTTATGTTTACATCAGTCACATAAATCAGTCATCACTACAGCATTTTTTTTTCGTCCCTTCTAAATATCTCCCAATATTTGAATAATTCAGTTATCCAGAGATACTTGATTATCTGTTTCTTCTCTATTTATTTGGCCGAATCAATGTAGCATTTGAGCGTTTTTACATTTATGCCTTATATTTGGCTTCATAATTCTTTAACTATTCTTGAGAGGCTTCTGGCAGGTGCAGGATCCCAGTAGTACAGTTTACTTCATGAAACAAACAGTGGGAAATGCATGCGGAACAATTGGCCTTCTTCATGCTATCGGAAATATCACCTCTCAGATAAAACTTAGTAAGTCATTTGATGTTCTACATATACCATGAACTGGTTCTCACCATGTAGGTTTCTACTCTTTGCATTTAATATGTAATATTAGAGGTGGGAATACTTATGAGTTTCTGGTAGTATCGTAACTGGATAGTTAAATAAGTTGTATATTACTCTGTTAAGAGCTTGATTCGTCATGCTATAATTGATGATAGTGTTAGGGGGAAAGGGTCTTAAGTCAAATCAATATCATAGTTTGAGAAATGCCTGACTGGAGATAAGATCTTGAGAATTTTGGCGGTTAGACGAAATGCTCTGAATTATGGTGATTACTCAAAGCTCTTTTATTATTGACATTCTTGTCAACTCGGAAGATATATTTTTTGTTTTATTTTTTACATGCTTACCTATATCTTTTTTTTCTTCCCTTTTTGTTGTTTTCTTTTTTCCATCTTTAACGTCCTAGTTTTTCTGTTCTTTTTTCCCCCATTCCTGACATGCCTATTTTTTGTCATTTAGTCGAGGGGTCATTCTTGGACAAGTTTTTTAAATCAACTTCAAGCATGGACCCAATGCAGGTATTAGTTTTGGCTTCATTGCATTTAGTGGCCAGTCATGTCCTTCTAGTCATCTAATGCTAGTACATTCGGTTCTAAATTTGCAGCGTGCTTTGTTCCTTGAAAACGATAGGGAAATGGAAGTTGCACATTCAGTGGCAGCTACTGCTGGTGACACTGAGGTCAGAATTGAAAAATCTATGTGTTTCTTGTATATCTCAAATAAACAGTCCTCATCCTAATTATGGTAGAAACAGCTTAGCTGTTGCTGATGTAACGAATGTTTGAGGATGAACAACTTTCTATATTTGGTTTGAGCTTTCATACATTTAGATTTCCCGGAGCTCATAGTTCTGGACATTTCTTTGTGTGTTAGCTGCTAAAACAGCCTCTTTGTCTACTCGACACTAGCGGAATAGAGTTGGTGTCTTTTAAGGCATGAAAAAATAATTTGGGTGTGTTATAGGAGGCTGGCACCTCTAAGCCTTCTGTGGCAATTGTGTGTAATACACACCAGAGTTTTTGATGGTTTGCAGTTTGTTGAAGACCAACAATCTTCTTGTTAAGCTCTGGCTTGTTTGGCATGAGAGGAATTGGGTATGTTTGGAGGCTGGTATGTACGTCTAAGCCTGGCAACTGTGTGCAACACAAACACCAGAGGTTTTGATGGTTTGGAGATTGATGACCCAGAACTTCTTCTTAGGCTCTAGCGTGTTTACTCTTCCTAAAGCTCACACTTCTGTGGATTTGTGAGCCTTTGCTCTTGCAACTGATAAATGTTACCAGGGGCTATCGCCAATAGTAGATTTTTATTTGTTTTTTATTATGCACGGCCAATATGGAGAATGTTTGAGAGTTTCGTGTGAATCTCAGTTCAAAATCTGTTAAAAATTTCATAGAAGATAGTTCTAATTTTTTTAGAATATGATTTATAGAACATGGAAAAAACACTTGCTGGCTTTATGTTAAATCCTTTTGAAGATGTGAAGCTAAATACATTGGATATAAGGCTATAAAGTCGTAAACTTCCTCTATATCAGTTTTCCCATTGAAGTGATTATCCCTTTTGTTGGTTTAACAATCCCATGAATATGACATATAAAATACATGTCGATATTTCCTTTTTGATGTTTTTCATGTGTTATATGCATCAATCTGGGTGAGTTCTTTCTGCAGGCTACTGACGATGTGAACACTCATTTCATCTGCTTCACGCTTGCTGATGGTATTTCCTTCTCCATCCCATCCCCCCAAAACCCCAACTCTCTTTCTCTCTCTCAGTTTGTGTGATCTGTAAAATTCACTTAAGCACTGTCTGCATTCTGCTTTCAAGTTAAAAAGGGAGACATTTGTCATCTGGAGTTTAAACTGAGTGCTTGAGCATTGCAAATTTTTGCTAGAGTGCTAGTATCTATTAACATGGCTTTGGTGTAGAAAGTTGTAAAGGTTCATTTACTTTTTTTGAGTATTGTTGGGAGTCAACAATAAATCCAATATTAGCTGTCTGCATGATGTGTTTTAAGGAGAGTTTATATGGAACACAGTAGCACCTGGAGGGTCTAGGATCTCCATCACTTTACATTTCACTAGCTGTAATTTTCTTGTGAAAATGTGGAAGCTTGAATTTGTGCTATAGAATCACGGGAAACCTCTTTTTCTCTCTGTTTAACAATAACAAATTAGGGAGCACTAGGAGTCAATTAATATTATGGGAGATAAAACATATTGCATCACTATTTGCTTCTGGTTCTACTTGCCATATAAATGACGACGTTATCTTTGTCCACAACTTCAATAGTATAGTGATTGTTGGCTAGACACCTCAGCTTTGCTCGACCCAACTCTTGATGGCTGAAGAATTGTAAGTCACACAAGCTTGTCACATTGCAGGAAAACTCTACGAGCTTGATGGAAGGAGGTCGGCACCTATTTCACATGGTGCATCCTCTCCAAACAGCTTATTAAAGGTAAGTAATTACGTCCATCCTCTGGGAAAAAGGAAAATGTATTTCTGTCTAAGCATCACATGATGGACTCTGATTGCTTTCTCTTGAAGTTTACTGACCGATGATAAATTAGTCCGAATAGTCAGGGTGAATGTGGTTTAATTTCCTTGTTTCACACCCGGACTAACCTTCGTGGCTTCATCGATTATAATAGGAAACTCTTCAGTACATGTGATAAGTTAGTTGCTTTCATATTGGAGGTCTTTTAGTTTTTCCCTTAATTTGCTTAAAAGATGTATATCATTTTTTAGTCTTACAGAAATAAGTTGTGATGGAGAAATTCAACATTTAAGTGATACTCTACCTGTTCAAAATTAAACGGTACTGATAATCAATGTCGAGCTACCTCTACCCCCCCTCTCTTCTGCTTCAGCATCAAGGTGTAATAGTTGTTATACAATATATGATGTTCTAACTATTTAGCTAAGCAAGTTGAAAAATAGAAGTGGCCTGTTACATTTCTTCAAAAACTAGACCTCTTCTATATGCACTGGTATTTAGGTGTGACAATGTGATGGTTGAAAATGATAAAAAGTTTAAGTAGAGTAACGTAAAATCAAATTGAGGATAGTTATTTTAGCTCTACAATCCTTTAAAATCAATTTAGAATAGCTGAGAAGAGAACACGGTGGAGCCAAAAATTCTTATAGGAAATAACAATAAGTTGGGATTAAGGTTTAGTTGTTGCTCTTACATTAAGTGTTTTTTTTTTAAAGTGAAACATTGGTATGTATTGACTTAATCAGTGTATAGGGTGCACTGAAATCATATTTACAGCAAAAGTGAGAAAACTGACCCAAAAATCTGAAAATCTAACAAGAGCCTAGGATTTCAATTATGGATTCAGTCTGCTCTAGGTAAATCTGCTCGCACCAAAAACAAAAAAGTTTGATGCAGTTCAACTTGATCTTTTGTACATCACTACTATTGTCTTCAAAGCACCTTGAATTTCTCTCTTTACATATTGTCCACCAAATGCAAGCTGGGATAATCCTCCATCTATCTCTATCCGAGGCTTCTATTCCTGCCTCCTCCCAACTATGGAGTAGACTAGTAATCCTATTTGGCATTGCCCAAACAATGCCCCTAAGATTCACAAAGATCCTCCAAAGCTGCATTGTGATCCTACAATGTAAATAGATGACTGACTGTCTTACCCTCTTCACCACACAAGTAACATCTGGAACAAAGAGAGAATTTTCTCTTTTTTAGGTTTTCTTGAGTCAGTACTGCTTCCCTTGCCAACAGCCATGTGAAACATGCAACTTTGAATGGTACCTTCACTTTCCAAATGTGCTTCCAAGGCCAAAGTTGCACCTGCTGGTTACTCTGGTTCAGAAATTTGTATGCTGTGCTCACTTTGTAAATGCCTTTGCTGTCTTCTTTCCACCACAATTTATCTGCTCCTTCTTGTGTGCCCTTAAACTCTTCTAGTAGCCTAAAGAACTCTGTCAATGTGTTGATTTCCCGGTCATTGAAGTTTCTCCTAAACTGAAGGTTCCATCCATGAGTGTCCCATATCATAGCTACTTTCTTGTGTTGGTTTACTGCCAGCCCATGAATGTCAGGAAATAATTCCTTTAGTGTTTCCCAACCATTTGTCCTCCCAAAAAGAAGTCTTGTGACCATTACTCACCTTAATGGTGGAATGGTTCCACAAGAAAGGCCAAAGAGCTCTGATGGATCTCCCGGGACTGACACCATAAGGAGTATGCACCTCCTTGGTTATCCGCTTGTTTTCTTCCCCATATTTTGCTTTGATCTTCCCCAGTATGGTTGAGGTGTATGTGAATACCTCCATAACCATTTAAGTCTTAAAGCTTTGCTCTGCAGCTTTAAATTCCTGATACCTAGTCCTCCCTGCTTCTTCCCCAATAGAACATTATCCCACTTGACTAAATGGATTTTTTTTTATCTTAATCTCCCTTCCAGAGAAAGACCCTCCTGATCTTGTCTAGTCTTTCAATCACTCCAACAGGAATGGAAAAAATAGACATCATATAGATAGGGAGTGCATCCAGAACTGAATTTATAAGTGTTGACTCTGCCTGTAGAGATCTATATTGTGACTTCCACCTGGATAGCTTCTTCTCACATTTTTCAATCACAGAGTTTCAGATATTCAAGGACTTTGATTTGGCTCCTAAAGGCATACCCAAGTAAGTAGTTGGCAGTGCCCCTACTTCTCCACCTAGAATCCTGGTCAATTCTTCCATATTATTTACACCATTAATTGAATATATGTGACTCTTCTCCAATTAATGTGTAACTCAGAAATTCCTTCAAACAATACCAGAATTGCTCTCAAAATCTTCAGTTGCTCTTCATCAGCATCACAAAAGATTAGGGTGTTTTTCAGAAGTCCGTTTATTCTGGTAAATACTTGTAAGACTATGTAACTTAGGTGCTTTTCAGAAGTCCTTTTAAACAAAAGTTGACATACTTGTATGACCGTGTAAACTTATAAGTGTTTTTTAGAAGTCTTTTTAAACAGAAGTTCCTTTCTTAGTTCCTGGTTCCGCCAATCTTCCACCATGTCTGGTCCCTTCATCTCCCCATTATGTGACTAGTTGGCTACGATGGTTGCATTTTGTGCGGGAGTCCTGTTAATCGGGAGTCGTGTTATGTTAACGTACATTGATTAAGAGCCCGTTTGGATTGACTTATAAGTTGCTTATAAGCTGTTTTCAGCTTTTTTTAGTGTTTGGCTGGCCAGCTTAAAGCCATTTTGTGCTTAAAATAAGCCAAAAAAAATAATTGGGCCCGTTTGACTTAGCTTATCTAAAGCAGCATATAAGCTATTTTCAGCTTATAAGCCAAAAAAAATAAGTTAGGCTACCCCAACTTATTTTTTTTTGGCTTATAAACTGGAAACTGTTTCCAGCTTAGCTTTTTTTTAAGCCCAGCCAAACAGGCTCTAAGTTTTAGAAATGTCTTCTTGACTATATAGCATTTCTCATCTATTTACAGGATGCAGCTAGAGTTATCCAAGAGATGATCAAGAAGAATCCAGACTCAATCACCTTCAACGTTATTGCCATTTCAAAAAGAGCTTGAACTAGTGCTAGCTAGTGCTTCTAAGCAGAGACACTTTTATGGCTGAGATTTTAGCTTTGGGCGTGTAGTGTATGAGAGCTAAATATGGTCTCGTTTCTGCTTTTTCAGTACAATGTTTCTTGTTGGTAATGCGTATATTTGCAATCTGTTTCTTATTAGAAATGAGTGCTTTCACCATTCCACGATTGGTGAATAACTCTGCTACATGGTTGCAGTAATTTCAACGCGGAACAATAATATTTGCTCAATGGTTATTTTGGTGATGGTGTAGCACACTTTCCATTGCCATAAATGAGTTCTTGTGCCCCCTACAAACATTTTTTTTTTTTTTTTTTTTTGTACTTTCGTTGGTCACAGAGCTGGAGAGAGTTGGCATCATTCTTGCAGATATCATTCCTAGCTAGAAGTTTAAAGGTATGGCCCGTTAGCAAAATCTTATACATAATTTTGGTATTATCCGTCAAATTATCAAAACCCGATGATGTCAATTTTTCCTTCAGACTACAGAATGAAGGGAATCTGATCTTGCCGTTCATTTTTTGACTACATTAGACTTCTTGCGTCAATGGTTTATTTCAACATTGCGTTTCTGTTTCCCGAGGGGGTAATAGCAAATGTAGCATGGAACTGAGAAGATTTGGATAATTGAAAAACAGACTCATTAATTAAGTGAAAGTAAATCTAGTTACAGAACCATTGATATCTACCACAAAAACAACCAACATTTACCTATCCAACCAACACGACAAGACTCACATTCTCAAACAAAACCGATTAACAACAACACAATTAAAAAGTACATGCATACATAACCAAAAAGATCTCTCCTTCAACCCTTAATCTGCTGCCCTGCTTGATGCCCCAACTGCTCAGCCTTCTCCTTCACATCATGAGCCGCATGGCCAATCTTATCCTTCGCGTAATCGATCGTGGTTGCTCCGATCGGATGCTTCCCCGTGACATATCTGTACATCCAGTAGAAAACAAAAGATGCAGTAGCTCCAAAACCACCAGAAGCCAAGAACCCAGCAAGGATCAACCCAATAGTTATAACAGCAGGTACGAGAACAGGGCTGAAAATCACCAACAAAGGGGTAGCTATAGCTAGACCGATAACGGTAGCTGCCAGCGTTAAGCCGGAAAGCACCATGAGTGAGCCACCAACGGTGACAGCAGTGGTGGTCTTGGCCACCTGACGAGAAAGCTGCTGGTCATGGCGTGGCTGCATCTGCATTCTTCTTTTCCCTTAATTTTTTTCTTCCACTTAATGAAAAGAGATTTTTGAGTTGAGAGTAGAAAAAAAGGATATAGATGAAGAATGGGAAAGCAAAGAGGAGAGGTGTTGCTAATATAGTGTTAAGAGGAGTAGATAGGGGGTTTGCATGGTTGTTACGTGTTGAGTATCTTGAATTTGCATGTAATGAGGCCTTTGTTGATTGACACGTAAGGTTTCATGCGCACACTGAAATAGAGTTTGGCTCTCTGGCATTTTGAATTATTTTGCAGGCGATTTTATCAAATGAGATAGCTCTACCTTTTTTTTTTTTTTTTTTGCAAATGTGGCACTTTTTATTCGAAGATAACGTCGATTTTTTTTTTCTCGTCCGATACGTTATCGATTTGAACTCACGTGTCATGAGCTTAATTGTAGTGGTCTGTGTCACTGTTGTCTATTTGAACTTTTCACGCTGTTTTCTTAATCAGGCGGAAAGATTATTAGATTCGTTTGGATGAATTTAAAATGTGTTTTTGAATTACGTTTCTCAGGAAAAGAGAAAAGTATGAAGTATGATCATTAATGTAACTACTATTCTCAGCCGAATATATTTTGAGAATTTGCTTTCTTTATATGTGGAGAAAATTGCAAAAGGGAAAAAAAAATGAAGGGAGTTGATGCTACTATTAATTATTCTCTATCTTAGTCTTAGAAGAATATCCCATCAGTTAATTCCTCTTGCCGAACCCATAAAGAGTTCGGAGGAATTTACCAGAAAAATGAGTTGCCCGTGTTAATACCTCTTTAATTGATAAAACTTCTTTCATCACGAAATTGTAGTTAATTCGTCATAAATAAACACATAATCAAAGATATTCACAAGGAAAAAAAAAAAAAAAAAAACCTCACAAGAAAAAAAGAAAAGAAAAACCAAGATATTAAGAGTTTTGAGTGTGTATTTGGGCCACTAGGCTTTGTAAGATATAGGGAGGGACAATTCGCAGGAATGCTCCTTATTCGGGGTGGTCTTTAATTTTTGTCCCTCAAATTGCTAGTCTTTAATTTTTTTCCTTCGTCAAGAATACCTTGAGGTTCTGGGTTTGAACTCTAGCTCAGGTATAAAAATAAAATAAAAATTTGCAAGGCAAGGCTTTTGGAAAAATCTGCTTTATGCGGCATAGGTTGCCTTATAAGGCAGACTTTTAGTTATGCCTTAAGGCAACCTATGCCGGATCCGGCATAACTTGCCGCATAAGGCAGATTTTACCAAAGCCTTGCCTGGGTTTTTTTTTTTTTACTGAGCGGGAGTTCAAATCCAGAATCTTGAGGTATTTTCGGTCACTTTTTTAAGCTTGAGGGACAAAAATTAAAGACCACCCAAAAGAAGGCCAATCCGCTCAAAAACATGAATAAACAGAGTGTGCAACCCAACAAATCATTTTTTTGTGCGGATTGCTCTTCAAAGGCACTGGTCTTTAATTTTTGTCCTTTAAATTGGCGGTTTTTAATTTTTGTCTTGCGCCTAATACCTCGAGGTTCTAGGTTCGAACCTCAATTCAGAAAAAAAAAATAAAAAAGGAATTAATTTTGCAGGGCAGAAATTTGTAGCAAAGTTAGGCCTATTCGAGCAAAAGTTAAGCCTTAAGGCAAAATTTTCACCCAAAATTAGGCCTATTAGGGCAAAAGTTAGGCCTTCAGGTAGAGGTTTGTAAAATTTCAACCAAGTAAAAAAAAAAAAAAAAATTGCCGAAGGCATAAGGCAGAGTTTTGCAAAACTCTGCCTTGCGAATCCAAACTCTACCTTGCGGTTTTTTTTTTTTGACTGAACGGGAGTTAGAACTAGAAATTAAGGAATTTTTAGCGAAAGACAAAAATTAAAGACCCCAATCAAAATCGTATATTTGCGTCTTTTACTTACTTCAAAGAGGTCTTCACTAATTCGGAAAACTTATTTATTTCGAGATGATAATGCTTTTTTTTTTTTTTTTGGCGTGAATTGTCCTTTATATGGACTGGTCTTTAATTTTGTCCCTCAAATCGCTGGTCTTTAATTTTTGTCCCTCAAATTGCTGGTCAGTAAATTTTTCCCATACTTCTCATTTAATGATAATTTGTGGTTAGATTCTATGAAATCATAAGGCAAGGTTTCATAAAAACTATGCCTATTCGGGTTAAGTTACATCTAAACTATGTCATGTCCGACATAATTCTGCAGAAATTAAGTTATTCGGCATAAGTTTATTGAAACTATGCCTATTCGGGCAAAGTGACATAGACATAGTTCTATATAGTTACTTAATTTCTACAAAACTATGCCGGACAAGGGATAGTTTCTATGTAACTTTGGCCGAATAGACATAATTTCTATGAAACCTTACCTTGCGAAATTAGGTTATAGATCCATTTTCTTTTTTCTTTTTGTGACCGTCAAGAGTATTTTCAATCACATTTTTATTACCTAAAGTGCCGAAAGATAAAAATTAAAATTTGCGATTTGATGGACAAAAATTAAAAACCACCCAAGATAGGGGCAATCGTCCGAATTGTCCTAGACAATGGGTGACAAAAGAGCGACTACCGTACCTCAAAACCAAGCAGCTAGAGTGTATAGAGGAGTTTTTGACCGTGATTTGTAACCTAACAAAGTCTCCACTTCACCTTATGGATAGCGCTTCATTAAGTGGTTTAAAATATCATAAATAATATAATATGTATAACATCTCAACAAAAGGAAATATGATATACAAAAATGCCCCTTTCAGAAAAATTACACTATTTTTTCTTATTTTGTTCGTTAAAAATATAAACGACACTTTAAAATCTGAAAATAATTAAATTTGAACTTCTTATAAGCTTTTATAGCTACATCATTGCTATGTCATGTTCACGATATCAAATTTTAAAAATCTTCTAGACTCTAATCACACAAATATTATGAACATATTTGAAATTATAGTTTCAAAAACCATTCATGCCCAATCAAGCTTATAAATCACATAGCGGAAATAGTATGTACGTACCAAGTTGATTTGGTGTTTCTTTGCGGCATTTTTGTAAAAAATCGAAATTTAAATGACCAATAGCTAGGGACTCGAAATTTTTAATAAGGGGAGTAGACAGAGTACTAAAACGGTGCTAATAAAATTGCGAAGGACATACCAAATCTCACTAGAGGAGAATTAAGATAGCTCTTTTCATCATTTGAAGCAATAATATGATTAGGTAAAGTGTATAATATGCCCACAATCTCATAAAGTGTATTTTATTATATGATGAAGCTTGTGGTGTCTTCTCCAATAATTCATTCTTTAACAACTTTAATATACATTTAGCTGCTAAACCAAACATGTCTGCTAATATTACCTCAGTATCCTCTTGACATGACTAAAATTTCCCAATTTTGGCTTTGTGGTGATGATTTGACTGAGGATAAGTTCGTAATTTTAAGGAAAGTGGGACACACGTACATATACAGATATTCTCCAGACTCAGCACACGTGCAAGGTGCAACCCTGCCTCAAATTGGGCTTTTTATTATTTTTCCGACAAGTTGGGCTTTTTTATCTTTTCCAACAACTTGGCTCTGTTTTATTAATTTTAAAAAAAGTAAAAATGATACCATTTGACTAGATATGGAATTAGAAATAAATAAAAACTAATGAAATTTATGGTCCAAACCAAGCCTTAGATAAATGTGATTGTAAATCATCTCATAAAGTAGTAGTTTGTTTTTAAATATAGAAATGTACTCCCTTCGGATCAAAAAGAGTATCCACTAGCTCCAAAAAAAAAAAGGTAATTTGACTAAACTATCACTAATAAATAGGTATTGAGATTTGATCACATAACAATTAATAGGAAAATTTTTTAAAAAATAAGGTTAATTCTTTCTTGATTTGATAAGTTAACACTCTTTATGACCCAAAAAAAAGTTAAGTGGACATTTTTTTTTTATCCGGATGGAATAATATTAATCTTGAGACAAACTAAAGAAGAAACAGAAGGAGTATTAGCAACGAGATTCTGTGGTTTTAAGAGATTCGATTAACGGTTAATCACATGTTAACCAGCTAAGCCAATCACATGGGCCAGATATGTGAGGCCCATTAATCTCACGAATATCCATGCAAAGCTGACCCACCGACATATTACAGGTCCTCTTTTTCTTGGCAATGGTTGCACATGCTCCATTGCACGTGCGGGCATCAACGGCCGACAGTCTGATTTATTCCTGATGAACGGCTGAGATGGATCGTAGGAACATCAATTTAAAGATTAAAGGGTAATCCTGATTTATTGGTCATAAGGTGAAAAGTTAGAACAGAAAAAGGAAGTGTTGAGGAATCAAGATCAACTCATTTTGTCATGGTAATTGGTAAGTATAGTAAAATTATACTCCATTCGTCTCATATTACCAAAAATATTTGTCTCAAATTATTTATCAATTTATAAAATCAAGATTGAATTAATTAAATTTTTCCCACCTTACCCTTAATATTTAACGTTTTTTTTAAAATTATTAATATTGATTAGAATACAATTTATTGGAGAGAGATTAGGATAAGATAGTAAAAATACACATTTATGAAAAAGAAAGTGTTGAGGAATCAAGAATTCAAGATCAACTCATTTTGTCAGGGTAAGTATAGTTAAATTATATTATCAATATACATAACTTGATTTTTTTATTTTAATTCATGATTGTGGTAGTAGCAGGATTTACAATTATTTACCATTTATACAATAAGCAAGTGTTATATAAATTTCACCCATAAGTTTGGATGAAAATAATTCATAACTTCGAGATTTTAAGAGTACTATTAACTTGTTTTAAAGCCTAAATAGACAGGATGTTATTGAGATTGGAACTTGTAAATTTACTATTCCAATTGTGATAAAACTTGTTCTATTGTTCTTCATTTATTTAATCTTGTATTTTGCATTAAATGTGTTTCTGTAAAACAAATTTATGTTGACAGACAAATAATGCCTGAAGGCACTCTAAAATAATGACTAGGCAATGATGAAATGATTGTGGATAGTATAGTAAGCAATTATTTGAGCTGACCATTGACCAGATCCAGGGGTTAGTTTGACTGAACGTGTGGTGTACACGTATGCTTCATGTGTTTTCTTCCAGTATTTGGGGCTGTTAAGGAATGATGGTATGCCATGTAGGATGCACATGAACCTGCTCAGAATTTATAAATAATTGTTCTTAAGCAACTTGATAATTAAATAAATAAGTATAAGAGATGAATTTCGTAAAAGAAGAAGTAATATACAGGAGAAAATAGTTGGTGGAGAAGAGACATATATATGGGAATTTCATTTAATTTGCCCCTTCATTCGTTCTCCACCATTTGGTGCTTTACATTACTAAAAAAAAACTCTATTTTCTCACTAGTTGCTCACTGAAAAATATTCAGAGACTATTTTCAGAAGGAAGAATCTAAATAGTAATTTTTTCACATGGAAAAATTATGAAATTTTCTATCATTTCAATGGGAATCTGTTTCTCATATGCATTTTTCTAATGATCTGGTTCGATGGGAATGAAGTGAGAAAATCATGTTTTATATCACAAATTTCTCATTGAATGTTGGTGGGAAAAACCTCTATTTCTAGCCGCGTTAATTTCCGTAAAAAAACTATTAATTTGACAATGATGACAATCAATTTATGGTTTGTTTTACATTTGTTTTGAAAACTAAATCAAACTAAATCATGATGATTACATCAATAGGTCCCATGTATAATCACGAGCTACTCATATTATGTGATAATGTCTTGTATACATTTCCTTTTGCCTTTTACGTTTTTGAAGCACGGCTCAGGAACATAATTAAATACTCCGTAGATACGTTTACATTATATCAGTATTTAATTCTTGTATGTTTTTGCTTTTGGAAACTTGGATAGTTCGGGGAATGATGAGTGCTTAGAAAAGGTTAGTCAACTTGAGGAATTTTCAATAATTGTTTAATATTCCTACCTAGCTAGAGTGTCGTTGTAAGTGCCAACTTAATTATAATGATGAGACAGCAAGAGATTTGTTGAATGAAATTTACAATAATCATGTGCATCCTACACATGAAAATCCGGAATAAAGTGACTAATTAAAAATTGCCTGTCAAATCATGTTCCTGTCGGAAAACAAATCTTAAAAAGTGGCTCTCTATTTAATTATTTTCTCGATGTAGTTTTCTGTCTCGAACAAATTTCACTTTTCTATTTTTTCTTTCTCAAACTTACCCCTTTATAATTTAACTTTAGAACCATCTCTAAAGGCATTTGGTCAAATTGTAATCAGTCTATCTTATTTAAATCAAAGTTAAATTCATAGATAGCTCGCATTTAGATATTTAGCTAAAAATGGCATGCGAAAACTCTTTAATTCTTGAGAAGTTGCGCAAAAGCCTTGCACAGTGCAAGGACATACTTAGAAGTAAGAACTAACCAGTCAAGTTATAGAGCAATAATTAATATACATATATGAATACATATACGTTTTTTCGGGCAAATAAAAATTGCATCCGAATACTATACCAGAGAACAAAAAGGGGCCAAAAGATAGAGTAAGTTACTAATTAAGGGAGTACTTATTTATTCTTAGTGCATTCTGATTTCCTCCTTTTTCTTTTTAGGTAGGAAAAGTTTTTTTTTTGCAGTCAGCAAATCTAATGCTTATGTTCACGAGATTAGTTAAGCGACTAGTTGTTTGAGTAATATCCCTGCCCATATAGAATTAAATCTTAAAAATGGGCTATAAGTTGAAGATCACTTTAACATGGGCTATATTGAGTTGAGCTAAAATCAACCCAATGTAAAATTATCTTGAGCCCAACCCATAAAATTTTCGACGGATTGGGCGGGCAATCATTTTTGGGCCAAATTTGACACCCCTAATTGAGTCGGGCAATTCGCAGAATTGTCCTTCTTTTAGGGTGGTCTTTAAATTTTGCCCTTCGGCTAAACCCCATGGGTTTCAGGTTCGAACCCCCACACAGTCGAAATTTTAAAAAAAATTCGCAAGGCAGAATTTAAATTTCGCTATGCCCCCATCGGCATACACTTGTGAAGGAATTACCAAAGTTATGCCGGACCCGGCATACTTATGCCAAGTCTGCCTATAAGGCATAAGTATGCCGGGTCCGGCATAAAAGTTTGCCCATTAAAAGTATGCCCCCACCGGCATAAACTTGTTAAGGAATTACCAAACTTATGCCGGACCCGACATACTTATGCCTTATGGGCAGACTTGGCATAAGTATGCCGGGTCCGGCATAACTTTGGTAATTCCTTCACAAGTTTATGCCGGTGGAGGCATACTTTTAATGGGGAAACTTTTATAGTATGCCACATAAGGCGGAATTTTTCCTTAAGGCATAACTAAAAGTTTGCCTTATAAGGCAAAGTCTATACCTTAAAAAAAGGTTCTGCCTTATGGGGCATACTTTTGGTTATGCCTTAATTAAAAGTTTGCCTCATAAGGCATAGTTCCTTAAGGAAAAGTTATGTCCCCTCCGGCATAACTTTAGTTTTTCCTTAAGGACTTTATGCCGGATTCGGCATACACTCCCCCCAGCCCTGCCTTGCGAAATTATTTTTTTATTTTATGCCTGAGCGGGAGTTCGAACCCAGAACCTCAGGTATCCAAGCGAAGGGCAAAATTTAAAGACCACAAATATGAGGGGTAAAATTTAAAGACCAGCCCAAAAGAAGGGCAATCCGTGCAAAAAAATGAATTGAGTCTAACGGTTCTAGGTATGTGATGGAAACTAATGCTAATGATTAGTAATACTATACGATAATACTAGTGAATAGAGCGGTGATAAAAAATGTCATATTTTTGTAGAAAATTTTAAGTGATCATCGACTTAATAATTTTAAGATCAGATCATATTAAGTGAAATTAAGCAAAATGACTCGGTGGAGGACAAGATGAGGGAAGCGAGACTGAGATGGTTCAAACATGTGAAAAGATGCATGGATGCTTCAGTGCGGAGGTGTGAGATGTTGGCTATGGATGATTTCAGGAGAGGTAGAGGTAGGCCGAAGAAGTATTGGGGAAACGTGATTAGACAGGACATGGATCAGCTCCAGCTCATCGAGGACATGACCATAGATAGGAGGTTACGGAGGACACAAATTAGCATAGTAGGCTAGTAGATAGTTGAGCGTTGCCGTGGTATTATTTTTGTAGTTTCTTGTCCTTTGATTTATGTTATGCTCTAGTTTTTCGTCTACTTCGATTATTGTATGATTTTATAGCAATTGTGTTGTTGTTCCTTTTTCAGACTGCTTTTTGTTATTATTTGATGTTTCTTTAGTTTTGTTATTTCTTGTTCCGCATTGTTTTTGTTTGCTTTTCTTTGAACCTATGGTCTATGAGAAACAATCTCTCTACATCTCAAAATGAGGTAAAATCTGCATACACTTTACCCTTTCAGATTTTATTTGTGAAATTACACTAGGTATGCTATTGTTGTAAACAAATGACCTAATGAATGATGGTAAAAGAAGGGGATGCAAGAAGAAAGCACATGGTGAGGACCTCGTTAAGACCCATCCTCGTCGAGACATCATAATGGTTCATCTTTCAATGCCGAAATATGAGTTGGGCAATATAGTTGAGGGGAAGATGTATTAACGGACACATGGGACAACTAATTGGGACACCCTTTCCTCGTTCTCCCCGACATCTTGTCGCCTCACACTGGCCCTTTCATCATATTGAATTCATTCATCATTTTCTTGGATACTTTAATGCTTACTTTATTCAAGACCTCTAATTGACTACCTACTTGTAATAATAAAAATCTATAATGGTGTTTCTTTCTTTCTTTTGGTAGCAATGGTGTTTCGATTTGCCGAGATACTAATGTACTTGTTCGCGGCCCACGCCTCTTTCTAGCTAGTAACTAGGGCCAAGTTATCGTTGGCGAACGATAGAAGATAATTTCAATAATATACTTTTCAGCCTAAAATATTATAGGCCAAAGTGATGGACTTCTGAATTTGTCCTCATTTTTTATTTAGATCCCCCAACTGAATTCCGAACATAAGATAAACTGTGCCATTTGAACAGCTTGTGCCAGCTGGGCACACGCGTGAAGCTCACTGCTTTAAACAGAGCGTGAGAGAGCAATTTTTTTCTTTTTTAAAATTTTTAATCATTAAAAATTAATTTTAACAAAAACTCTATTTTAAAATCTTTTTAGATAATTAAAAAAAATTGAAAAACCCAACCCATCCTCTCCGATAGCCCACTTCGCCGCCGCCGCTTTCTTTTTTAAAATTTTTAATCATTAAAAATTAATTTTAATAAAAACTCTATTTTAAAATCTATTTAAATAATTAAAAAAAATTGAAAAACCCAATCCATCCTCTCCGATAGCCCACTTCACCGCCGCCACTGCCGCCCTGCCTCCTCCGCCGTCGCCGCTGCTGCTCCACTTCAAAATCTATTTAAACAAATCTCCGACGAAAAACGACACCATTCTTTTAATTATTTAAATAAATTTTGAAGCGGCGGCGGAGGTGGGGGCGGCGGAGGCAGCAGCGGCAGTGGCGGCGGTAAAGTGGGATATCAGAGAGGATGGTTGGGTTTTTCAGTTTTTTTTTTAAATTATTTAAATAGATTTTAAATTTTTTTTTTTTTTTTTTTTTGTTGACATGGCTTTTTTTTTTTTTTTTTTTTTTGAAACAGGTAACATGACATGACTTATTTTTATTGTTCTATTTTTCCATGTCACAGCAAGTGAGTTGCACGCGGGTGCCCAGCTGACACGAGGTGTTCAAATTACACAGTTTATCTTATGTTCGAGGGTTCAGATGGTCAACGTTTCAGTTAGGGGGTCTAAATGGAAAATCAGGACAAGTTCAGGGGTCCATCTATGACTTTGGCCAATATTATATTCGCGTAGTCATATTTTTAATTTACACATGCATTGCTACCTTTTTTTAACAGTACATACGATATACAATATCATACAACATTATACATTTATTGTAGATAATATATTAACCTTTTATAAAAGTGTATAATAATATATAAAAGGGCCATTTCGGATAAATATTTTCTCCAAATAGACATAAAGTGTTATTTTCCCCATTTAATAGGCCTTTGGATATAGAAATTGTGATATTTGGAAAAGAAATATTTGAAAATTGATTTACGCTAGAATATGCATTTAACTTTAAGAAAATTGAACTTTTGAGACTAGAAAACAAATTTCATTTGAAAAGCTAATCAAAACTACGTTTTAAAACTTGTAACTCACTTTCAAAAAGAGTTTCAAAAAATCAGTTCAATGTATACCAAACACTGTTTTGATTTTTTTTTTTTTTTTTTGAAAAACAGAGTGATAATTTGGTATATGTTTCTTTTTTCTTAATTTTGAACATTTCTTGTGAAAATTGTTAGTTCGTCACTTTGAGTTCCTAGTAGCAGATTAAAAAATAATGCTAATTAAGTTGTGCATAAAAAAAAAAAAAAAAAAAACTAATACTACTATCTTGAAACTCCACCTGTTTGACCAGGCCGAGTGGGCCAGCCTTCATATATGATGGACACTTTACTTGTTGTGAGTCCACCACTTGGAGAGGAATTTAAGAAATGAATGATGCTTTGGAGTTTGGACCCCTCCTTTTGGCCATGAGAATAATTCAGTTTTCTTGGGATTTTTTTTTTTTTTATCTTTATTTGAAAATCAGTGTTTGACTATAAAAATTTTAAATATAATTTTAAATTATATTTGAAATTTAAAAAACACCTAAAACTCAATTTTCAATTTCAGTTTTGAATCATGCATTTTTTTTTTTGAAGTTTTACCCTATTTTTTTTTTTAATTAAAATGACCTCATTTATAACAGTCACCAAAGTGTTGCATGCTCCACTACCCATTACCAATATTCTAAACTTTATAGAAAAAACTTGACACTCTTTGGGAGTTGATCAGTTTGGAAAAAACAATAAGCATTAGAGTTAACAAATATGGTTTTGATATATTGCATAAAATAATAAGGATTAGGTAATGTGGTTTGGATAGAGGAATAAAGTAATAAGAATGGCAAATTCAGGTAAATTAATCAAGCGATTTTGCTAGTTTTTTAAAATTAGGCGGTATAAATCATATTTCATGTTTTTTAGAAAAAGTACATTCAAACAATCAAATATTCTTTCCAAAAAATATAACCAAACACAACTCCATCTTCAACTCCAACTTTAAAAATTTCAATAAAGTAAAAATAATGGTTTCTATAGCCAAACGCCTACTTAGAATCTTCCAATTATTAATATTGAAAGATGCAAACCACTATGATTATTGAATAGATTGAAAATTAGAACTAATTAATGCTAAATTCCTCCTCAGATATTTTGGGAAAGTGACTTCTGTTAAAATTTATTTTTCTTCTGTTTTATGATTTAATTAGTGGTAAAAATATTTACTTCCTTTTTGGCTAGGAATATTCTAGAACATTTAGTTTACTTCTAAGTCTAGTCACTGCATTAATTACAAAATATTTAGTTTTCTTTTAGTTTAGTATCATAAGGAAAATAGTATATTTTATTTTATTTTATTCTCTTTATTTCTCTATAAATAAAGATGTAGTATTTTATTTTTCAATGCAAGAAACAATTCAAGAATCAATACAAAGAGTTTTAGTTTATTCTCTCTTCAATTTTCTCTCTAGTTTTTATTTATTCCATAACAGTGGTATCAGAGCCAGATTCATTCATCTCAATAGATATGTGATTTCATTGAAGAGGAACGACTTTCAACCACTTTAAACCATTTTTCAACCCAATTTTAACCCTTGCTTTTATTTTTAACGCAGGGCTCATTTTTTAACCCGTGCTCACTTTCAATGCACCGGGCTCCAATAATTTTAACCCGTGTTCACTCTCAACGCACCAGGCTCCAATTTTTAATCAATACCAATTTTTAACCAATACTTGTTTTAATCCATACAAATTTTATCCATACCTATTTTGAACCATGTCAAGCATCAATATATCTTTGAATGCGCTCCACAAATTTTCATTGATGAAAAGTGAAAACCATCACAATTGTCCAGTGAAGATGAAGTTAAAAGATAATTTTACACGACTTTCAAGAAGAAGGAGAAGAATCAATCTTGAAACTCTAATTGGATACACCAACCTGAGTTTTAGGGGGAATGTTAAAATTTATTTTTCTTCTGCTTTATGATTTAATTAGTGGTAAAAATATTTACTTCCTTTTTGGCTAGGAATATTCTAGAACATTTAGTTTCTTTCTAAGTCTAGTTACTATATTAATTATAAAATATTTAGTTTCCTTTTAGTTTAGTATCATAAGGAACATAATATATATATTTTCTTTTGTTTTATTCTCTTTATTTCTCTATAAATAGAGATGTAGTCTTTTATTTTTCAATGCAAGAAACAATTCAAGAATCAATACAAAGAGTTTTAGTTTATTCTCTCTTCAATTTTCTCTCTAGTTTTTATTTATTCCATAACAACTTCTAAACTAATTTACTTTCTCATAATTATTGTACGATAATATGTTTCTGGACTACTGTGAGCAAGAATCTGGTACCATTTCATTTTTTAGAAAGAATTCAGAAACTTTTGCTTCTTTTGAAAAGGAAAATCTAAAAGGTTTAGGTTTTAGGTAAGAGCAAAAAGTTTGGTGCACTACTTATTAATGAAGGGAAGTTAGCTGCAATTGTAAAGGCATAAAGTAGGATTTAGTTTTCGTTACATTGCCAAGTCTTTGATGTGTGAAAACACACTATAAACAGTAAACAATACTCTTGTGTCTTGTAAAATCAGTTAGGTAAAGGTGAAGTGTCATATGAATAACTAAATTGTTTCATCATCATATATCATATATGTGCATAAGATATGTTAAAGCTCTGCGGTCTTGTCTCTTCACTATGATACTTGACATCCTTTGTGTTTTCATATCAGTTTTATTAAATCTCTTTTTTATTGATTTTGTTCTACCTTTTCTCGTTTCTCTTTTTTTTTTTTTTTTTTTGGGAAAGTTTAATGAATTAACGCTTCTATGCCCAAGATATATAATAGTATTATGTAGATGTCTTTAGATGCTTATACAGAGTGCGTCGCCGCAACAAATAAAGTTGGTTTGATAATGTAAAAATACATTGTATTATTAATAATATATACTCTTATAACTTAAACTCCATTTATTATGACGTTGAATGATTTTCGATATTGCAACAAATGTAGTATCTCTAGGTAAACTTTCATTGAGAAATATCGTTAAGTATTCAAATGAACGAAAATAAATCTAAATTACCTTGGGATAAACCAAGTGGAATTATCTTGCTCCAAAGCGTTGCCAATCATACGTATGAAAAGACACGAGCATTGACATTTTCTTCTTTACTATTTCCTCTTATTCATTTTTTTTCCTCATCCGGTGTTCGGTATTCACATTGGGGCCCGACTGAATCCGAATTCTTGCCGGATAATTCCACATTGGGGGGAAAAACACTCCATAACAATGGTGACCCAGTACCCAAAGGGGCTCGATCTCAAGACTTCTTGATTAAGGATGAATTAGTACCAACCACTATACACCACAACCCTGGTTGGTATTTCCTCTTATTCATATTATCTGTTTGGTTAAAAATTTTGTACGCTTTTTGAGAAAATATTAGTAAAATTTTAATAATTAAATATTTATTCAAATTATCATTTATTTTTTTCTTAAATGTTTTATTTAATCAATACTTCACTAATTTGGGCAATGCTGGTAGATTAATATATTCTTTCTAATTAGTTTAAAACATTAAAAATTAAGTTAAATTTATTAAAACTGCTAATATTTATAATCAGCAAAATACTAATCTTTTAACGATTGGATTGCAACGGTCACGAGTGGTTAAAATGAATCTGAGATACAGATGACCCACAGCTGTTTGTATGAATTATTATTGGAATCATGCATACTGCATAGTTATCACTTATCACTAAATAAACAATAATGTGAAACTCTAAAAATAGGATAGTGATAATTAGGTCATGTTACGTTGTCTCCTTATTCGATTTCACGTGGACAAACCTTGTGATTGTAATATTCCTAAGCTAAGGAAAGGAGGGGGTGGCATCCTAACTTCCTAAGTAACTACAACTAATTTTAGAAGGATATTTGTAGGATAGATAAATAATTTATTTAAATATCAAATGTTAAATATTTGTAAAAATTTATTTTTTTAAACTAAATCAGTAAATAGTACCTAAAGAGTTTCAAAATAGAAGGAATATTATACACTTTCCCGTCCCAATTTATGAGCCTGCAATTTGATTAGACATAAAGTAAAAAAAAACAATGAGTTTTCTTGTCATAAGTGATAATGTGATACAAAATTATACTCCTTCCATTTCATAATAAGTGGTGTTTTAGGTTTTTCATTTTATTTCAAAATAAATGGTGTTTTAGAATTTCAAGACCAATTGAATCAAGAATCATTAAATAGTTTTTTTTAGACATTAATTAAGAATAAATTAGTAAAAACACTCATAATTTTTAGGAATAAACAATTTCTTAAGTGGCTTGCATAAGCTAAAAACCACGTATTATGGAATGGAGGGAGTTGTAATCATTATTATGCAATGTCAATAAACAACTCCTTTTTTGCCCCAAAGAGATACCGAAAGGGATATTATTGAGAGTAAATAAAATTTAAATTAAGTCAAAACACATATATAAGAATATATTACTACTTGTTTAGAATAAGATTTTAAAAGATATATCTGATCAGGTGGACAGATCTATGTAAAACGCTGACGGACATGGCTATGAAAATTAGTTCTTTCTTCTGGCTTTTCAGTTTTTATTTATTATTTAATACTCTCTTTAAAATTCCGATTAATTAATTTTGAATTTATACTTTCTTTATTTAAGTAGAAAAAAATATTTTTCTATTCTCAAAATTCAAACTCAAACCTATAGTTGAAACTTGACAATTAAGAAATCATATCTATTACACCATAATTTCAGTGTTAAAAAACACACATGAACTCTCATTTTTGAGAGTTTCATTTCTTAATTATCAGTTATTCTCTTTTTTTTTTTTTAACTTATCATCATCTATGTATTAAAATTCTCAAAGTTGATTACAACTATCAATTGTTTTCTTTTTCTAACTGATGATTGGTCCACATGAGTTCTCCACAGTTCGGGAGTAATCAATTTTAAATGTATTTTAATATATAGATAATGATAATTCAGGGTAAAAGAAAAACAGCTAAACAGTTTAAGTGTGAAACTCTAAAACAATGATAGCTCAATTTTTTTTTTTAATTATTATCTCTTCATTGATGAATATAATAACATGGAATAGAAACAAATGAATGGTCGTTTGAGTTCAAATGATTGTAGGGAGAGGTGGGTGTCGTGCAATGGAGAGACAAGAGGACACGCACGGCTGCATGCAACCATGGACCCACATTTCCCAGGGGATAATGTTACAAGATTTTATAATTTTATAAAAGTCATAAGAATAAAATGATTTTTTAATTAATTAATAAAATAACAATATCACATAAATTAAAAGACATAACATAAATCGTATATACTAATATTATAAATAAATTTTATATTATTTAATTTATTATAAATTTATTTTGCTTATTGATTATTTTTTTCTTTCTCATCTATATGACATTAACTTGTAACAAAGTTAACTATAAAAAGAAATTATCATCTCTGAATATAAAAATAGTTACTCCCTCCGTCTCAATTTATGTGATACAATTTCAATTTCGAGAGTCAAACTTCTTTATACAATTTTTAAGTATTTTTGAAAAAAAATTACATATTAAAAATTACATAAAAAATATTATACATCAGAATATTAACAATTTAAAATATTTAAAGGACATGCAATAAATGTCAGTTAATTTTTTTTATTCGACTCTCAAGTTTGAACGGTATCACATAAATTAAGTAGAGTATTTCTTTAGACAGGTCTAAGAAAAAAAAAATGTGGAAAGAGGAAATACCAGGAGCATTATATTGTAGCTGAAAAAAATGAGTCTGTCAATAAAACTCAGTGCTAAAATAAATAAAAGAGGGGCATGGATATGTGAAAGCATGTGTAAGCCAGCACAACAGGTTTGGTCCACGTGAGTTCTGGGACAAAGCAAACTCCTTTCGAAAGAGAAAAAGAAGGTGGGCGACTGATGGGATTCGTTTTATTTTTACTTTGCAATTTGCAAAGGCTTTTCCTACTGGTAGTATTTTCATTGCCACGTGAACTCCACTTTCATATGTCTCCATGCACTCATGGCCCCAATCTCTTTTTAACCTTATCTAATCATTTGCCTTTGGCTTCGCTTAACCAATCTCTTATTATCAGCTGGTTGATATCACATTCTTTTGTAGTTTTGTTTTGTCAATTATGTTCGATTCGGATTTCCTATCAATACCTCTTTTTCACACCCAAAAAAAAAAAAATTAAAGGAAGGAAATTTCAGGACGATTGCGTTTGAACTTGCGGTTCTTTAACGGATATATACTACCCTAGTAATTTGTAGGCTAAACGTAATGTTAAAATGTGTGTTTTACATGTGCTTATTACTTGAGCCACTTGACTTCGCAGAGTTGGAATGAGAATTAAAGTTTATTTGTCAAAATTTACCATAATCAAACTCATATCATGTTAGAGAGAGCATTTTTTTACTACTTAATTATATTCTCAGCACGCCTCTTCAGTCCTCAGCACGCCTCTTCAGTCCTCATGTGTTGGTCTGTTCTTTTCATGGAAGTACGTGAAAATTACTTTAGATAACGAATGACAGTGAGATTCTGTTACATCCGCGTTTTCATACATCAAGTACGTCGTAAGTCAATTGACGTAAGCTCAGAAATGTGATCATCCTTGAAATTATACAAAGTAAGTTAATCATGATACCTTGGAGGTTACAAAGATTTAAGATCATGATTAGCAAGTACCAAGAGGGTTGGAAGGTTTAGAAGTTAAACGAATCAAAGAAAATAAGTTTTGTCGAAAGTCGGCAAGATTGAAAATGTTATAACCCGTACTTTTGGGATAATACTAGGAGTGTTTACCATGCTAAGAAGGTCATTTTATGAGGTAATTTTAGTCGTATGATAGTCGTGTGTTAAGTTTTGAAGTCAAGCGAGTTGTAAAAGAGTCGACAAAAGTCTTCACAAGTTACGTTCATAAGTTTGCTTAAATTTGGGTCAGATGTCACTGAGCTTTTCTTCTAATCTACTTGGAGTTATGGGGTGATCCACCCACCAAATTGAAGGTCTACAAGTCTAGTTTCCAACACATTAAACTGTTCGTCGATACGACATCGAAGTAGAGAGATATTCGCGTTTTTCGCGAGACTGCGAAAGCAGCTCCCCCCGGGACCCACTTAGGTGGTGGATGTTTATCCACCTATTTAAACCGGTGCCGAGGCCATTTCAGGTCATTTTTCGACCAAAACTCATTCCTTACAACTTCTAAGAGCTCTCCAAAGGTTCCCCCACTATCCAATAGTGATTTCCACAAGTTTACACGACAACTTTGCGTTCGGAAAGATCGTAGCACAAGTAGAACTCTTCCTTCGTTAGTAGTTGTTGATATAGAATATTTCTTCACCTTGAAGTAAGGTTTAAACGAGATGATTCGTGACACTTGAGGTAAGGGTTCTCTTCTTCTTCTTCTTCTTCTTCTTCTTCTTCTTCTTCTTCTTCTTGAGCTTAATGGAGCTTTAGATGTGCTAAAAAGCTATGAAAGTGCAAATATATGTTGCTATGTTGAAGTTGAGTTAAGGATGTTGTTATATAACGTTTGGGAGGCTAGATATATAGTTGTTGACTGTTTCTGTTGTTGTTATGAAATTGGATAATTAAGGAAAACGGGGGAGATGCTGTCCAAATTGCCGTAGAACGAGCTTGTCGATATCGTGTGGTATGGGACTGTTTTGAATAAATGGTTATGATGTGTTGTGGCTGGAAATTGGTATAATAGCTTGGATATGATGTTGTTCTTATGTTTTTGCTTTTGATAAGAGTTTGAGGAAGTAAGAAAGGATTTAAAGCTATAGTTTTTTAATCGTAAACCGAGCTTGTCGCTCATTGTGTTGTTCCTTGAGTTGGAGGTTGCTTCAAGGTGAATTAAGCCCAAGATAGGGGTTATTCGTGTGATGTAAGGAAATATTCTAGCCCACTATCGTGTATAAGAATTAGTTTAAGTCTACGGAAGGTTAGATGGGTGAGGAACATGTTAGATATCGACTAGAAGTCAAAAACTGAATATTGAGAGCTAAGGTGCTATTTTGTTGATTGTTTGAGCTTGGTATGATGCTGAGAATGTATTGTAAGTTGTTGTGTGTGTTGTTGTTGTTGTTTAGACTTGGGAAAGTGAAGAAATTAAGGGGAGATACTGCCTGATTTTGTATAAGTGAGTTTGCGCTCGTCGGCTATCGTTTTGTTCCTTATGTTAAAATAAAGGTTGCGTTTCCATCTTGTAGAGCAGCGTATTGGTGAGTCGCTTGCGGAATTGTCAAGGACGACTATGGTTGAAGGTATGTAAAGCCTATCCTTCCTTATTTGTTTGGCATGATTCCTAACGAGTCTCGACCAAGTGCACAAAGAGGTGCCACTCATAGAGATTCCATGTCGATGTCATTTCATGATATTCGTATAGTAGTTTCCCTCGTCCGGAGTTCTCTTTTAGTTAGCCTTGTTGGTCATGTAGCTAGTAGATGGAAGTGAGATTGTAGAGTCAATGGAAGTGAGATTGTAGAGTCAATAGAAGTATACAGTTTCCTTTGGGGCTATGTTATTCTTGCATTGGGGCTTATGATGTTTGCCTTCGGGGCTATGATAGTTGCTTTCGGGGCTATGATGTTTGCCTTCAGGGCTATTGGCCATACAGATGCCTTCGGGGCTATACAGACGCGCGCTTGCCTTCTGGGCTTTGATTGTATATACAGACTGTCTTCGGGGCTACATCGAGTGCCTTCGGGGCTAATCATGCATGTCTAGATGCCGTATACGAGGCTAAGTAGTTGATATCGTATGATTAGTTATTAGACGTCAAAGGCAGGTGATACGCTCAAATTGCACCTATTAATGGCGTAAAGCAGACGTTGTCAAATATAGTAACCCAAACAAGGCTGGGTTCGAATCCCACAGGGAATATGGAGAGAAAAGGGTACTAATTGTATGCGATACTAGTCTTTAAAGGCTTTAATCCTATACCGAATATTTTGAAAAGATATTGGTTTGGAATAGCTATTTTGAATTGTTTAGAATTTGTTTAGATTTTGAGAACCAAATTTGTGTCCCCGCGATGATTAGATGTTATGCTATGGGTGTCAATATAATATATTTCTAATGGGTCGAGGTTATGTTTGTGCCCTTGATCAAGTCGTTGGGACTACCGTTTGACGGTCAGAGTCAGAGGGTTCATCCCTAAGAGTAAGGGTTGTTTGACCCCGACCTCGCCCTTTTCTGGGACCACCACCCCGCTTGACTGGATTCTTTAGAGGCATACCTGAGAACAGAACACACTTCATTGTTAAGACAACCATAGAAACATAATAGAATCGGATAAAAGTACAAGACATGCGATAACGCTAAAGCTGCTAGTGGTCCATCGATGTGCTACAAGAGTCGTCGAACAGATCGACGGAGCGTCGAAGTTCCCGTTGAATTGATCGACGCGTCGTCGATTTCATCGTCGATCTCTTGTGAGCCACTGGACATTTCGACTAAAAGACGGTGAGAAAGACGCCCCGTCGATCGATTCGTCGATCTCTTGTTAGCCACTGGAAATTTCAACTGAAAGACGGTGGGAAAGATGCCCCGTCGATCGATTCGACGGGTCGTCGAATCCACCGCCGATGTTGTTTTTGTCAACAACTTTTGGTAAGGCTCATTTGACGTTGAGTAGGATGGTCCGTCGATTGAATCGACGGGCCGTCGAACTGAGCGTCGAATGTTTCCGCATGCTAAAACTACAGATCCCATACACTTCTTTGGCCGATGTGCCAATCATCACGTATTTTGGGGTTACTCAGACTTCACCCTATGTTGGCTTGGGTTAGACTAGGGAAAACATTTGGCGGGCAAAACAACTCGATGGTCGTAATACCCTCCAAGCCACCGTGACACACAATGCCATACTTTGGCATTTCATCGAACAGTTGGTGGGCAAAACAACAACAACCTCATGAATGAGTTGTGTTTGTCGTAATGCTCTCCGACTCAGCTAAAGATCAATGACCTAACCACCACAAACAAACCAACAAACCACCCCCAACAAAAAATATGAGCATACTAGGAAAAAATAAACCAATAAAATGATGCAAAAACAAGGAAAACAATAAAAAATAAGCAAAACAAGCCATGAAATGCAAAAACAAACAACACAAGGGAGCACACAATCCAGTAAGTCACATACCTTGAAATAGAATGAATATGATTTCAATTTTTTAGAATGGAAAAACACCCGAAGAAGCACACACAAAGAGGGACAGAGTAGTAGGGCGGGGGGGGGGGGGGGGGGGGGGAGTGGCGGTTGTGGGGTGGTGAATGAAAGGGGGATGTGGGTGGGGTAACGGTTATGGAGAGGGGGAGAGGTGGAGAAAGAGAGAGAGAGAGAGCGAGCGAGCGAGAGAAAGAAAGACGTTATATATAATAAAAATTTAAGAAGTGGAACGGACGTGGGTTATAAACCCACGTTTCTGAACCGTTGTGGTAAAAAGACGGAGCGTCGATTAATTCGACGGTCCGTCGAGTGAACACCCCCCTCCGTCGTTTTTTTTTATATAAATGAAAAAGAGAGAAGAACGCCCGTCGAACTGACCGTCGATTAGTTCGTCGGAGAGTCAAACCTGTTGTCGAATTTCCATTATTTCCAGTGACCAATATTTCAGGCGATCCACTCGACGGTGCATTCGACGTTTCGTCGATCAGATCGACGGTCCGTCAAACGTGTCGTGTAACTGCTGTCCTGGCAATTTCTGGGTTCAACACTTAGGTTCTTCAACACATCAACAAACATTAAAACGTAACAGAAAATAAAGGAAACACAAAATTTAAACTACTTATAACGCATTAAATGTGGGTTGCCTCCCACACAATGCTTGGTTTAACGTCACGACTCGACGTGATACCTCAATTTCCAGTTCAGGAACCGTATTTCAAACGATACCTATCAACCACCTTACCATTATCAATACACCAATGGTAATGCTTTACTCTTTGTGCATTCACTTTTAAAGTTCGAGTGCCATCTTCGGTTTTTACCTCAATGACACTTCCATTTGGGGAAACACTTGCGATTTCAAACGGACCTGACTATCGAGACTTTAACTTGCCCGGAAAGAACTTTAGGCGCGAATTGTATAACAAGACCAAGTCCTTCGGCTGAAAATCCCTTTTGAGGATCTTCGAGTCATGATAGTATTTCATCTTTTCCTTGTACAGTGTTGCACTTTCAAGGCATTGTACCTAAATTCATCCATCTCGTTGATTTGAAACAACCTCAGCTTTGTTGCTTCATGCCAATCCATGTTCAGCTTCTTCAATGCCCAAAGGGCCTTATGCTCAAGTTCAATAGGCAAATGACATGCCTTCCCAAATACCAACTTATACAGTGAAGTCCCAATAGGCGTTTTGAACGCCGTGTGATATGCCCATAAAGCATCATCCAACTTTTTGGACCAGTCAGTGCGATTCACATTGACCATCTTTGCCAAGATGTTTTATATCTCTCTGTTGGAGACTTCAACCTGACCACTCGTCTGAGGATGATAGGGAGTGGCAACCCTGTGATGCACGCCATATTTTTCAAGAAGATCAGCAAATGGTTTGTTGCAGAAATGAGAACCACTATCACTAATAATAGCTCTAGGAGTGCCAAATCTAGTAAAGATGTTACTTTTTAGAAAGGCATTGACTCTCCTACCATCATTTTGGTAGGCAAGGCCACCGCCTCCACCCACTTGGAGACATAATCCACCGCAACAAGAATATATTTCAGGCCATAGGAGCTCACGAAGGGCCCCATAAAATCAATGCCCCATACATCAAAGAGCTCCACCTCTAGCACAAAATTCATCGGTGTTTCATGCTTCCGACCTATTGTGCCCTGGCGTTGGCATTTATCACAAGAACGTGCCAACATATTCGCATCACGATAGATGGCTGGCCAATAGTAGCCACACTCTAGCACCTTAGCTGCAGTTCTATTTCCACTGTGATGCCCACCAACTAGAGAATCATGACAAGCCTTCAAAATATCTATCACCTCAGATTTAGCCACACATCTTCTGATCATATTGTCAGCACAAGTCCTGAATAAGTAAGGCTCATCCCAATAATACTGTCGACAATCTCTCAAGAATTTCTTCTTTTGATATGCCTTCAAATCTTCAGGAACAATGCCAGTTACCAAATAATTGGCAATATCGGCATACCATGGTGCCACATCATTGGAGATTACCAAGACTCTTTCATCCAAAAAAGTGTCATCAATATCCAGCACATCATCCGGTCTCCCCGGTGCTTCAAGTTTGGAGAAATGGCCAGCTACTTGATTTTCTGACCCTTTTCGGTCTTTGACTTCAAAGTCAAATTCTTATAGCAACAACACCCATCTTATCAACCGAGGCTTAGCATACTTTTTAGCCATCAAGTAGCGTAAGGCAGCATGGTTTGTGTGGACTACTACCTTGGCACCCAATAAATAAGCTCGGAACTTTTCAAAGGCATAAACAATAGCAAGTAGTTCCTGCTCCGTTACTGTATAGTTTAGTTGAGCTCCATTCAGTGTTTTGCTGGCATAATAAATTGGGTGCAAGATTTTGTTGAACCGCTGACCAAGCACAGCGCCAATTGCAAGACCACTAGCGTCACACATTAATTCAAAGGGCAACGACCAATCCGGGGACACAACAATAGGTGCGGAGGTTAATTTCAGCTTCAACTCGTCGAAAGCCTTGATGCACTTCTCATCAAAATTGAATTTGGACTCTTTTTCCAAGAGTTTGCACATTGGGTTTGCAATTTTGGAGAAGTCTTTGATAAATCTTCTATAGAATCCGGCGTATCCCAAGAAACTCCGAACTCCTTTTACTGAAATGGGTGGAGGGAGTTTTGAAATCACATCGATTTTGGCCTGATCAACCTCAATCCCTCTTTCGGAAATCTTATGGCCAAGGACAATTCCCTCCTTTACCATGAAATGACACTTTTCCCAGTTGAGAACGAGGTTTGTCTCCTCACACCTTTGTAGTACCCGATCAAGATGGTCTAAATATTCATCGAATGAATCTCCCACCACAGAGAAGTCATCCATTAAGACTTCAAGAAAGTTTTCAACCATGTCAGAGAATATGGACATCATGCATCGTTGGAAAGTAGCTGGGGCATTGCAAAGACCAAATGGCATTCGACTGAAAGCGAATGTCCCATAGGGACAAGTGAAAGTAGTTTTTTCTTGGTCTTCCAATGCAATGTTGATTTGGTTGTAACTTGATTACCCATCCAAGAAACAATAATAAGACCTTCCAGCTAGCCGATCAAGCATTTGATCAATAAAAGGCATAGGGAAATGATCTTTGCAAGATGTAGTGTTCGGCTTTCGGTAGTCCATACATACTCTCCAATCAATGACAATTTTTGTCGGAATCAACTCATTTTTAGAGTTAGGGACAACAGTGATGCCCCCTTTCTTTGGCACACACTGGACTGGACTTACCCATGGACTGTTGGCAATCGGGTAAACAACCCCAACATCTAGCCACTTAATAATCTCTTTCTTTACCACCTCTTGCATCGGTGGATTTAATCTTCTATGATGCTCAACACTTGGTGAACTTTCCTCCTCCAACTGAATTCGGTGCTCACAAATTCCGGAGGGAATCCCCCGGATGTCTGCAATAGTCCAACCCAAAGCTCTTAAATGCTTTCTGAAAACTGCGTTGAGTCTTTGAGTTTGGCCCTTATTCAGAAGTGATAACACAATAACTGGAAGTGTGGCATTTGCTCCAAGAAACTCATATTTAAGATGAGATGGAAGTTGCTTGAGTTCCAACTTCGGTGGCTCAATAATTGATGGTTTTGCTGGAGGAGTTGTTCGTTTCTCTAGATCAAGAGACAATTTTCTTGGGCCCATAAGAGTAAGATCCCAGACCGGTGAGTGAATTCACTGTCTCAATATATCCCTCCATATCTTCTGCATCAAAGTTCACCAAGATGGCCGATAATGCTTCACCCAAGCATTCTTCCTCCATTTTGAATTCTACCGCTTCATCCACCACATCAACAAAATTAATGACTGAAATACTTTGATAAAGACTAGGTAATTTCATACCCTTGCTGGCGTGAAAAGTCACCTCCTCATCGTTCACCCGGAACTTGATTTCATTCTTCTCGGAATCCATAAGAGCCCTCCCTGTCGCAAGGAAAGGTCTCCCCAGAATAATAGGAATTTCTTCATCAATAGCACAGTCAAGAATCACGAAATCTGCCGGTAGTAGGAATTCCCCGATTTGAACAAGCATATCATTAACTACCCCTACTGACTTTTTATTGATCTGTCAGCCATCTGCAACCTCATGGTAGTTGGCCTTGGCATCCCTAATCCCGATCTCTTGAAAATCTCAAGGGGCATAAGATTTATGCTAGCCCCGTTATCACACAAAGCCTTAGCAAAATCCTACTGCCCTATGGTGCATGGAATGGTGAATGCTCCAGGATCTTCCCTTTTTTGCACTGTGGTCTTGGAAATAATGTCACTAACGCGATGAGTGATACCCACAGTGTCGTGTTTCAATGGATTCTTCTTCTTTGTTAAGAGATCCTTCAAATACTTAGCAAACCCAGGCATTTCTTGGACAGCGTCCATGAAAGGAATGTTCATCGTCAACTGCTTGAGTTGATCATAAAATCGCAAGCACTTGTCATCTTCTGTTTTCCTCACTAGCCTTTGAGGAAAAGGCGATGAATATTTGAACAATTGGCTCAAAGGGCGTAGAGCGCCAGAAAGTTTTGCCTTCCTCTTTTCCTGTTTTTCTGCTTGTGCCTTGAGATTATCAAGATTCTGCTCCTCTTCAGCTATAATAGGGACTTCCTCCTCTGTTTCTTCCTCCACAATAACATCAGATATATCAGGTTGCGCTTCTTCTTCAACAATTGGCTCAAAGTCAATCACCTTTTTATCAGCACCTTGAAGTATTTTTCCACTTCGGGTGCTAATAGCAGCCACATGCTCCACAGAGTTTACCCCATTACCTTTCGGATTTAGAACTGTATCACTTGGTAGTTGTCCACGTTGAGGAGTATGCACTTCTCTGGAAAGGTCTCTGAATTACGATTCAAGCTTCTGAATGGAAGCTGAATGAGATAGTTGAACCTGAGACATTCCCTTGATTGTGCTCTCTGTTCTGTCCTGATTCATTAGCATTTTCTGCATCATACTTTTCAGCTTTGCAGAATCATCTGGCGCATTACTAGCAGAGTTGCTAGCTGAATTGTCTCTCCATTGTTGGGAATTTGATGCTTGCCCCTTTAATGGAATGTAGGGGTTCGAGCTCTTGTTGCCATAATTATTGTTATTGTAATTCCCTTGATTTGGATTTCCCTGATCATTTCTGCTATAATTGTTCCCTTGAAATTGGTGTTGAGGATTTTGCCATGGGTGATGACCCGGATCTTAATAATCTTGCCTTTGATAACCCCCTTGAGATTTGTTGACATAATTAACGTCTTCATACTGTTGTTGCCCATCTTGGTACATCCCCTCAGGGACTTGATACATTCTCTGTGGATGAGGTGGCAACTCCTCAACAACATTTACCCCCTGTGCATCCTTTTGTGCCAATTTCTTTGATAATAGATCCACCGTGGTTTGCAATTGAGCAAAGGCATGATCTCTCTCTTGGTTTTCTTTTGCAACAACAGCTAGTGATGGACTACCATAAGAGAGACTCTCACTATCAGTTAAATGCCAAACTTGATTGTGGGTGGTGAGTTTATCAAGCAAACGGGTGATAACGATAAGTGACTTGTCCATGAAGCATCCTCCTGCGGCAGTATTGACAACAATCTGATTCATTGTATCTAAGCCCTTGTAGAATTTCTCCTTGAGAATAGCATCCGGAAACCCGTGAATTGGAGATTGAGCTAGATAATACTTGAACCGCTCCCATGCCGAATATAGTTGTTCCCCTGGGGTGCTGGTTCACCATAAACAGCAAACAAGGTGTGATGGAATAGAAAAAGTTGAAAAGAAGAGTACGCACAATCAGTAATTTCTAAACCGTATTCCCCGGCAACGACGCCAAAATTTGATACGCTCAAATTACACCTATTAATGGCGTAAAGCGGATGTTGTCAAATATAGTAACCCAAACAAGGTTGGGGTCGAATCCCACAGGGAATATGGAGAGAAAGGGGTACTAATTGTATGCGATACTAGTCTTTAAAGGCTTTAATTCTATTCCGAATATTTTGAAAAGAGATTTGGTTTGGAATAGCTATTTTGAAGTGTTTAGAATTCGTTTATATTTTGAGAACCAAAGTTGTGTCCCCGCGATGATTAGATGTTATGCTATGGGTGTCAATATGATATATTTCTAATGGGTCGAGGTTATGTATGCACTTAATCTTTCTAATATTTTCCAATAGTTATAAAGTATATCTTTTCATGATTTTCCCAAATACAGAAAAGTTATAAATAAGGTTGATTAAATATGCCAAGTAGAACTCATCTTATCCCTAAGCGAGTTCATTAAACGAGGGTTAGCGCCCCGAGTCCTTGTTATATTATTTCAAATCACACCCTAGTTCATCTTTCCAAATAAACTAGGGTTTGTGCATGAACAAGTGTTTGCAACCACTTATAGAACAATGAATACGAGAAATAATAAAACACATCACAACCCATTATATATATATATATATATATATATATATATATACAATGTTAGATACCCATTACATAGCACCCATCATTTGGGTCCACAACTTTAATTAAAGAAACTACTCACACATTATGGTCTCAAAAGTAGTAAGCAATAAATGAGACATAAAGCTTACAGAGTGTAATAAAGATGATGGAAAAATGGAATCTTGTTGTCTTCACTAAGCTCCAAAAGGGGAGTATTCAATGCTCAACCACCAAAGGAACTTTTTAAGTGGTTATAATAAAATATGGATGCAAAGAAAAACCTAAAATGTTCTTTAAATAGGCTCCAAAAACGTACAACAGAAACTGACAAAATTGCCCTCGATAGCGACATCGACGGACCGTCGATCATTCGACGATCCGTCAATTTCTGCGTCCTTTGTACCTTCAGCAATGTGTTCCATTCGACGGTGTCGTCGACCAGTTCGACGCTCCGTCGAGTATTTCGTCTTTTTCTCCTCTTGTTGAGAGATCCTGCTTGACGACACAAACGACGAAACGTCGATCAGTTCGACGCTTCGTCGATGCCTCCATCCTTTTTCGTCTTCAACTTTGTCATCACTGGAAAATCGAGCTTATAGACGCTTTAAAGGACGGTTCGTCGGCTGATCGACGGAACGTCGATTCTTCATTTCTGGCCAATTTTTCCTTTGTTCTTTGATTTTTTTGCTTTTGGGCCATTGTTTTCCTAAAACACAACAAAACATATTAACGAGCACCAGACTTACTTGAAAACAACCAAATTTCATAGTAAAAAGGCGTCGAATGTGCCAAAAATCTGCGGCACATCAGCAGGTAAGTTGTAACATCCCATACCTTAGCGTTAGGATGCATCTTAGTAAAACCGTATGAGTTGGAAAGGATTAAGGTTGTACATGAGGTGATGGATATAAGACCCCGTAAGTTTGACGAATTTCGAAACCGTTATATATCGCCTTGATATGGTATTTTCTTTTAATTGAAACATTGTGTAAAAGTTTGATAAATATGATTTTATATAGTTATTCATATTGCTACTTTTTGGATATGTTTAAATTATATATATGACACGAGGAAGTTTATAAATGTGATTTTATTTGTTTAGGAATAAAAATGTAATTTTTCTCATAAAGTATTTTATATTATTTAGTACATAGTATATTATATATCGGATAAGTATTGTATTAACTAGTATGTTATATTACTAGTCTAGTGAAGCTCGTGCTGAGCCCGGGCCCAAAATCAAGATAATGATGCACTTCATGATGATTTTGATTGGAAAAATAATAATTTGCGTACGTTTCTTAGGCACAACTCTTTTAAAATGATCACTTTTAAATCATGTATTATTATTAGTTAAGTTTTTGATCACATATTTAGATATTTACTAAAAGAATAGTTATAAGAAAGCAAGTTTGCTAGGGATAAACAACTATCAAAGAGACGGAGATAACTCGATATTTAGTAACATAATTTAAAGTATGCAAAATGATTTCAAACTGAGTATAATTAAAAATTGAAAAGGATCTTTTAATATTTTATGAATTTGTGAGCATATAATTTCTAGTTAGAAGTTGGAATAGCATGTTTTGCTATTCATTGATTAACTACTCATAATTTCATATGACAATGATTTATGCTAAAACAAATATGGCGATTGAAGTCTAGATTTAGATGAAATTTAAAATAAATTGAATTCATTGAAACAAATTTTAAGAATTGATTTAGTTTGTCATTAACTCATTCATGCATTAATCTTAAAAGAAAATTCCCTTGCTCAAGCAATTAAGGATTACATGATTTCTGACAAATTAAATTGTTTGCAAGAAAATAAGGATGTGATTATCAATATTTAATAATTATGGCGGGATTGAGGAGTTGATCACTTGGTAAGCATCTTTTCCTCTTTTCTATCCCACTTAATTAAGCAAATTGAATAAAATTTAAAGGTTCTTTTTCTTTTATTTTTCACGATTTTAATATTAATTGTTAAATAGTTTTAAAATTTTCTATTGTATAGTTGTGTTAAATCATTAAATTTAACTTTATATTTTGAGATTTGTTTTTACTAAAAATAAGATCAAGAAAAATATAATGGTAATTTAAGAGTTACTAAAGAAATTGATCGACAGAGTACTCTTCCAGTACCAAATGAGTTCTTCAAAGTTATTATCATCTCCATTTTAGATTATCTTTGTGCATAGCTATTTTTATTAGATGACATCATTATTATTTACAGCCTTTTTAGCATTTTTAAAGGGCTCAAAATTGATTATATTGACCAAATTGATTGTGTCAACCTAAGTAAAAATGAAATAAAGAAGGGGCAAAAATAAGACCTAGAAAAAATATATGCTATCAAAAAGGGTTGAAGTATCTTGATTTATTGAAACATACTTTGGTACATGAAGTAATAAGTAGCAACTCTAAAGACAATTTGAAAGAGCAAAATAATTTAATTGGGTCAATCAAATAATTACAATGTAACTAAGTATTACAAAACTCATTACATTGCCCCTTATATATTTATCCAATAGTAATTATTTGATTGTAAAAGTTGAAGAGGGACAACAACGTCCAGATGGCAGCAAGTTAAAGATCGCTAGATGAGTATTGAAAAGAGATTAATTTTAGGTGTATTATTATAATTTATTATACAGTCACTTTCTGCGGACAAACTGGAGGAAGTAAGAGATATATATTGAGTGGGACCCATAGAGGGTATCTCTTTGAAGAGATATACAAGAACTTGGTACTTTCTTTGTTTTCTGCTCAAGAAAAACGTAAGAATTTTGTAACTTTGTATTTATTTTGGACGAGAAAAAAATGGTGTGTTCTTCGGGAGCTTAAGCCAACAATTTATTTTTCTCTTTCTACTTATAACTACGAACTGCCGCATCAATTTAAAGGTTTCACTCTGCACAAATTTCTCTCAAGGTTTTTAAAGTAAACTGAAGGTTTCTTCGTAATGAAGTAAGGCGGAGGGAAGCTTTTATGAAAGCGAACCAAGTACAATTCCTCGTCTATGACCTTTTATGAGCTCATATGAATGTCAAAGGTATGTATTTGTTGAAGAATTCACGGGACGATGATCAGAAGCTGTGAGTTCAAGTTGTAATAGTGTTATAAAGTGTTTATGGGTTATTTTCTTATGGTATGGAGATCGGTGGGGGTGTGGTAGCTCGTGTAGAGCTTCTTTGTTGTTAAAAGGAGGTCGGGTGTGGAGTACACCATTGTATATAGCCTCGGGAGCTCATCGCTCTTTGATTGCTTAACGATAGTGTTAGTGTAGATGTAGTATTTAGTTTGGTTGTTGTGTTGATATTAGCCGTCTTAAACAGGTTGAGTATATATTGGAAGGATTGACTCATTGTGGTCATCCGAAGGTCAAATGTAAGGCTATTCCTTGACTCGCCGCTATGGCATGACGTGTGTTGGTTGCTTCTTATATGGACCATGAATGTCTAAAGCTTATGGATGTATTGCCTCCACGTTGTAAGTCCTGTGAGTCTCTTAAGAAATGATTATATGTCAATACTCAGCATTGATCAAGCGTTTTACTCATAGAGTCAAGTTCCAAATTGTTATGATGGGATTAGAGGTTATTTAAGTATGATGATGTTAATAGCATACAAGTAGAATGAAAGAGGTTATAGAGCATTGTCGAGGATGAATAACATGTAAGGTAAATGATGTCATGCGGCCAATGTCTAAGAAAGTGGCACGAGGTATGAAACGTACGTAATGTAAGGTGAATAGGTTGGCAGAACCCAGGTTGCCTCTATTGAGTCATAGAGCGTCTTTCAGAATGAGTCAAACTAATACAGAGATACACCAGCCTTTACGAGAGTCTAGTAGTCGATGGGATTAATGCGTAAGTAAAGAGGAGCCAAGATGTTATAGTTAAGTATGATCCTCCCAGAGGGCGAGATGAATTAAAAAGCTAGAATATGAGGCTGTCGAGTACCGAATGAGAATCATAGAACGTTAGCGTGTAAGTTCTTATTTCATCTCTCGACATATAGCCGAGTCGTGTGTCGTTCCTTACCATGAATGCTACAGAGCACAGAAAAGACAGTTTTCACCCGTATGCAGTTACTCTTCGCACGTACTCCTATATGTATGACATTCAGTTCCAGGTGGTTATGCAGAATCCTTCGAGCCTAGTAAGAAGGGTAGTTTCTGTTATGTAAACAGGATATATATCCTAAGTATGTTAGGGAATCAGTCCTACAGATGATCAATTTTATAAGAAACAAGTTAAGTATTTCCAAAAGCTAATAATCAAAGATCCCATAATGCTTATAATGTATGCGTTAGGTATGTTATGTAAGAATCCAGTTGCATTGCGTCATGTTCATTGCATGCTCAGAAATGATATGCCCTAAGGACGGACTATGAAACGCATATGCGCACAGTTATGCACTTGCCTACGGTGCTATCTATTCATACTTTTGCCTTCGGGGCTATTCAATTATACACGTGCCTTTGGGGATATATAAATGCGTGCTTGCCTTCGGGGCTATACATATATAGTTGCCTTCAGGTCTACACATATACAAATGGTTCCTATGGACGGGCCATGAAACGCATAGGTGCTGCCTCGAGCATTTCATATGTATTGCATCGCATTGATATCGTATGTTGCATTCCTTTTGCCAAGTATGGCTTACAGGTTTTATAGAAAGTAAAGAAAGAATATAATGAACAGTGATCCCAAGTATTACAATGAACGATCACAGAACGACGCTCCAAATAGTGACCCAAAGTTATCATCAGAAGACTCTAAAGAAGATTCATAAAGACAGAAGTACAGTAAGACTTAATCTGGGTGTCCATAGAGAGTTACAGGGCCTTTAGTCATTGATTGTTCTTCTGTTGCTCCTTACTCAGCTTCAGTTTATTGTATATGTTTCATGCTAGCCTTGCGTACTCGGTACAATCTTTCTGTACTGACGTCCCTTAGCCGGGGGCGATGCATTTGTTTATGTTTCACATTGCATGTTCAGGTCTACTGAATGGCAAACGTGCATTCTAGATGGTATATATGTTCCGCGAGATGGTGTTAAGCTCCATTTCTTCCTGGAGCTGAGTCAGGTCTTGTACTTTATGCATAAAAATTATGGGGTAAGTCGGGGCCCTGTACCGACAGCATGTCAGTTGTACAATTTCAGTTATCCTAAAGGGTTTATAGACGTCTGTGGTTAGGTTCAGTCATGTATAGGTTTTATGTTCAGTTATACAGACAAAGAATCTTATAGATCATGTTTACAGATTTTCGGGCTTTATTATATCATGTTCCTCCAGTATAGGTTCATAGTAGACGCATGTAGAATGTAGTCCGTCCCAGTTGAGACTGGGGCGTGACATAAGTGCAGCCGGATTCTTTATTAACTCTTCATTTTATGTTCAGTTATCTTATATTTCATTTTAGTATTAGTTTCAGTCGTCTTACATACTTGGTACATTATTTCGTACTGACGTCCCTTTTTCTGGGACATTGTGTTCGTGCCCCAGGTTCAGATAGGCAGCTGGAGAGATCGACCCAGTAGATTTGACGAGTACCAGCCAGCGTGGTAAGCTCCATGTGATTCGGAGTTACCCAGTCCAAAGTTTTGTGTATGTATAGATGATGGGTAGGTCGGGGTCCTGTCCCGACCATAGTACACTCATTACTCTTTAGAGGCTTGTAGACCTATCCTGTATGTTATGTATGTCAGTGTGGCGGCCTCGTCGGCCTGCACAGGTTTATACATATACATTTTGGGTGTGCTTACCCTTTAGACGAGATTGATGTTATGTTCAGATGATTCAGGATACGGCCGTGGTTGGTATTATCTGTTTGTAGGTAGGCCTCGTCGGCCTAAGTTAAGGGTTAGCCCTCCAGAGTCATAGTTATAGAGTGGTACGCTCGGGCTGAGTATGGCACCGGGTGCCGGCCACGCCTCCCCAGAATTGGGGCGTGACAGATTCAATGTCATGACCCATGCCTGCTCAGACACCAGGTTGAAGTGTGAGACTATCTTATCTAAAAACTTAAATTGTTAAAAAGAATACACTTTTAATACTTAATTGTATTCTCAATAATTTTTTTTTAATATAAACATATAATTTGAGGAAAAATGCTTTTGAGTTTGTCCGAACTATAAGTAATACTCTATCCCCGGCTCTGACAATAATAAGTTACTCTCATCCCAATTTATTTGATATAATTTCTTGTTTACTCTATCCGAAAAAAGAATGAAACATTTCTATATTTAAAAATAATCTAACTTACAACTTCCTTTATTACCCGTAATGAAATGAGTTACAGTCACATAAGCATCTATGACTTGTTTTAGGCCACAAGTTTAAAAAATTTTCCTTTTATTTCTTAAATTCCATACCTAATTAATTTATATCACATAAATTGAGGCGGAGGAAATAGTAAGTTATTTTTACATCAATTTTAGATGACAAGAAATGCCATCGCATCATTGCATGGCATCCCACAAAAGGCAAGCGACTAGTTTCTCCGTACTCCCTTTTCTCCCTTGTTTAAACTGGTGGAGGAAAATGAGATGGAGAGAGGTATTCCCAAAAGATAAGAGGGACCAAGCTGGACATGGTTTTGGGACCCACTTAATCGTAAAGAATCATCTATTATGAGAGCCAATTATTTTCCCTCATCATTTGATTTGATTTGATGGCACTCTAATATAATATCTCAAGAGATTATAATTACACAGATGAAATGACATTGAAGTTGAGAGTTTTGTCTTCGCAAAAGTTGAGGAACTGCACCCCCAATTTATCCCTACTTGCTCCATAATTTGTTACTACTTAGAAAAACACACAATGTCAATCCACCTACAATCTTAGGTTTCCGGGTGAATGCTGAGTTCTTTTACCTATAACATCTAAGCCAAAATTTTGACTATTCCTTTTGCATGATTACTTTCTTTTCTCATATTTTATAATTTAAAACTTGCTCAACTCAGCTTATAGAGCTACTATTTTTCTCTCCCAGTTTAGCATATGGAGTTATATTTCTTCGTATTTACTCATTAACCTGTTAAGTCTAATTTATTCTCCTATACTTTTGGCTCACCCGTGTTTTGATCCTCTTCTCTTTACTAGGAGAAAAGGAGACAATTTTTTTTATTCCATGTGTAAACCTCAGAATCAAGTGTTAAAGAAATGCTCACGTCTCTTGTTAATTGAGTTTTCAAAGGGATATTGTACAATGTTTTGGGCGTTAACATATATCAGGTACTTTACATTATTATCTTCGTTATAGGTTCTTTCACATTGTTTCCTTTGTTTTCTTATTCGGATCTGAGAGGATCGAATTAATGAGTCTGGAACCAAAATGACCCAAAAAAAGTCAAAGTGAACCAAAATACTTCAAGAAAAAAAACTGGTACCAAAGTATCATAACGCAGTAACTTACTGCGTTAAAGAACTTAACCGTAAGGACAAGGTTAAGTCCAATAGCGCAGTAATTTACTGCGCTATGCTGACGTGTTTAACGCAGGTAAGTCCTTTGTTAAACAACTCCATAAAACTATGGCAGAACCTGCAAACTTCTCCATTCTCATCTCCTCAATTTCACTCCTTTGCCCACAATTTAGCCCCCCATAGATCATGTCTCAAAACTCCAAAGCGCCGTTTTATGCTGTAGAACCCGACGTTTGTAATTGCGGTTTTTATTGTCTTCTCAACACATCAAGGACCCCTGAAAATCCCGGCCGTCATTTTTGGCATTGTAAAAAGCCTGAAGCAAGTTTATTTTGCAAGTTTTTATAGTTTTTTTTGTCACACTGTCTACATTTTCTACTTTATAAAATTTATTTTTTATTTGTTATTTTATTAGGCAAATGGTGGGTGCACATATTTTTTGTGGGAAGACGAAGTTCCCGTGGATAAAACGGTGGTGGCGAAGTTTAAGAAGGCACCCAGTGGTGGAGATACCGCGACTTCACGAAACAATGTAAATACCGTGAAGTTTGCTTTGCAGTGTCAACTTAGGGAAGCTCTAGAAAAAACTGAACTTCTACGCATGTTGCTAAAAGAATCCGAAGAGAAAAAGAACTTTTTCAAGGATAATCTTAGAGACTCTCAACGCGAGACAAATGCTTCGAAAGATAAACTGAAATTTTGGAGGATGATTTGTGGCCTCCTGTTGTTGTTTGTAGTTTTCAACCGTTTTATTGTCGGTTAGGTTTATTATTTCCTATGTATTTTGTTTTTATTTTTAGTTGTTGTTCTTTTTATGTATTATGTATTTCTATGACTTTTTATGTATTATGTATTTTTTTTCTCTTTTTAATGTATTATGTAATTGGCACTTTTTATGCACTACTTTCTTTGTGTTTTGGAAAAAAAATTGAGTATATAATTTTATGTATATGATGCTTGTCAATTCTAATAAGAAAGTAAATAATAGAGTATAAGAATAAATAAAAAACTAAACATACTAATATACTTCAAATTAACTACATCATCATAAATTAAAAATATAATTAAATCAAAATATTCTTAATCATCAGAATTGAAGTTGTCAATATCGTCCTCAGAAAAAAAAATCATGGGTTTCTTAAGACAGCACTTCTTTCTGTAGATGTTAGTTTCTACCCGTTGATGATGCTTGTTCTTCAGCCAACTTGAGCATGTAAAATCTGCAACGTCGTTATCACGACCCGACTAGGGGGCCATGACGGGTACGCAGAGCTGACTACCGAGCACCACTCATACTGCTAGCCATCATACTTATTCTTATGCTCATAATCATAGGGAAAAGCAATTTCGCTTTGAAACATATTTACCTTTATATCATAAGCCCTTCGGCTATCAAAATAATATATATATATATATATATATATATATATATATATATATATATATATATATATATATATATATTGAGGAAAATCATGAGACCATAATACCCACACATACGTATCTACGAGCCTCTACTAGAGTACTAAACATGTGGATAGGACAGGACCCCGTCGTGCCCAAAATATATGTACACCAAAAATACTGTCTCAAAGTAGCACCTCCGCAATAATGGAGGGCTCCTGTAAATCTGCTGATAGCTCATATGGATCTGCACCATCTCCCTGTCTACCTGTGGGCATGAAAACAACGTCCAAAGAAAAGGACGTCAGTACGAACATTGTACTGAGTATGTAAGGCATAAGCAATAATAATACGTCAATGAAATAAGGAGGCATCAAGTAAGGAGCAACCTGTAACTAACTGCCAATTATGATAGAAATAATGCATGCTGACTTACTTCATGATCATCATCATATCATATATGCATATATGTATAAGCTTCCCGATCATATAGGTACGGTGTGATAATTATTAGCCCGCGTCTAGGCCTCCCGCCTCCGGGGTACCATCTCATGCCGCCCACTAGTGGTGTCTGCTCATGCCATCTAAACATGGTGTATACGCTGCCCGCCTTGCGGTGTCTGCCCGGACATATAGGCACGGTGTAATATCATCATCATATACTTATCATGAATCATGCATAAAACTCAGGACAACTGTACATCTATCGGGGTGACGTAAGGTCGTGAACCCCCGATTTCATTATGGAGCATTCATAAGCATTCTGCCTCACCTTGAAGGAATTAGCATATAAGGTGAGTGTAGCACAATGAACAACATGGAAGGATCATAATTAGGATCATTAGCTTTATAGGAGCATCATATCATGGGATTTAGAATCTTTAGGCTTAGTCTCATCATCATCATTATCATGCTCATAACGTTTCTCTTATCTTTATCTCATATGAGGCTCTTTATGAACATAGACTCATAAATTCCGGAATGTAAGAAGGTCATGGAGAATAAGGGAAAATCATGTCATAAGATTCATACCTTAGAAATAAGGGACTAGCCTCACATACCTTTTCGTTTAGCTACTCTATCGCTTGAACGTTCTCCTCCAATGTTCACGTTTCTACCTTCTAGAGAGTTCATATTAAAATTAGCTAATCAATCACATGACATGCTTAACTAAAGCTAGAGAAAATTGAGCAGAATTTCCTTTGTTTATACAACTTTCTCCATATCATATATCAACTCCCAAACATCTATAATAGCATTCACAATATCATAAGCAATAATCTCTATCCACCTACATTATCCACAATTCCTAATTTCACTTCCAATCATCCATAACAATGGTCATAGTACATTACTACATTTATTCACATATAATGTTTATCCAACGTTATCAATATCATTTATAACATAATTATAATCACAACATATCAAGAATCATGATTCATATCAAGCTACTACTCCACAATGTCACCACTTTCATGCTTGTAACTCATTTTCTATCTCCTTTCATAATCCAAGTCTTTCAACCTCTCAATACCTTAAACATCATGGAATGATCATAAAACTTACCTTAGATAGTGTGGGAATGAGCCTTGAATGGAAATACTTTACTTGATCCAAAACCCTAGTTCACTTCCAATGGGATTTCTTGCCTTGGATGAACCCTAATGAGTTTCTTACACTTGATTCTCTTGGTTTGATGAGGTTGATCATGAATTTCTCTTGAGCTCTTGTGGAAGAAGTGTGGAGAGATTTCTAGAGGGTTCTTGAGGTGTAGAGTGAAAATGAAATGAAATAAATGAACTTGGGGTCCTCTTATTTAAAACATAAAATCTGTCCCGACATGAACATACAAACCAACATACGGTCCGTATCTTTTATATGGACCGTATGTATGACCGTATCTTTGGTCCAGTGAAAGTCCCCATTCTGGGCAGAACATACGGCCTAACATACGGCCAGTATGTTTTATACGGTCCGTATGTTGGACCGTATTTTGCCTAGCTTCCCGAAATTCGTTCTCGTCGACTCGTTTGATCTCCAATCCTTATGGAACCTTCTTAACACTTGTTTAGCAGTTCATTATCAGTCTAAGGGACGTTATAAATCTTCGTTAAGACATCATCAAGTCATCCTTAACTTGGTACTTTTTGAATCCTTTATGATACACACCGTATACCTCACCTTCCTTGACGAACTTTGTTCTCTTACCTCGAATGCCTTTGAAATCTCAATTAGAATCATTAAATACTATTTATCGCTCATTGAAACATCGTATACTTTGTGCCCTTCGTTAGTCCATTTACCGCGCAACGACGTGAAATTTTTCCGAGGTGTAAAAGTCGTGTTAGCATTCGGTTGTTCTTTTCCCTAATCCTCTATATCGCAACCTCGCAAGAATCTTGATCAATTTGAGGCATGCTCAATGAAAATCTCTTTGGGATTGGAGCGTTGAGATTTTCCAAGTCACGAACAAGACGTTGTGATTCAGCGTACCTTTATGCCCATTCACGACGTAAACCAAAATAATATTCACGTGGATCTGAAAATTTCAGCTTACGAAAATCGTCATTACGCTCTATTAAATGGTGGGGCTTCAAATCATCTAGCAGGAATTCGCCGTTATCGGTTGAGGCTGAACCGGAATAGTTGCTATGATTTGAGCTGTCATCACCACTGCTATTCAGATCCTTTGGAAAGAATACCGACCAATCTTTATTTCTACTATTCGACATTGAATTTTTAGTAGTTTACTAAGTAGCGAAAGGCTACTTAAATAGGTATCAAACTCAATAGGTTGTGGGATCATGACTATGACCCCACTTACTTTATTTAAAATAAATATTAATAATATCATGGAGAATAATCGCCATCGGACAACTCACAGTCCGAGTCCCCCTTGGATGTGACAAATCCATTTCTACTAAATCCAGCCCTAATGCAACGTATATTCATTCGGTTGTTCTCTTCGCGAAAATGATTAAGAGCAAAATTCAACTCTTGTGAAGTGTCACGAGGCATTGATGTAGCACGAAATTTTTGGCGTTTAAGTCCTATTGCCCTCATGTTTTGTTCCAGTGGTGCTGCCTCTCTAACACGCCAATTCCACTCATCTGTCATTGTATTGTTGTCACGTTGATTGTATCTCTCATTCGAGTTATTCGAGTATTCAAAATCTTCACCCAATTCTCATGTCTTGCCCATTGCTTCGAATATGTCTCCTGGTGAGAAGAGAATGATGTAATATGACTAATATTTTCAAATTGGTTAAAAAATGACATAATAACTCGATTTTCTGTGGTTGGTAATTATTCGTCAATTACGTTATATAACAATCGCTAGCAATCATATTGATGTATAGCGCAAATTTTAGATGCGTTATGCATGCTAGATTTATGACGTTTCTGAATGACAACACAATGCACGCGTTTGACCACCTTATTACACCTTTGGCGCAACACCCATTTCACCAGCAAGAGTCGATGCCACAAAGCTAATTTCAGCAGCAAGAAGGGATGATAGAAGAGACCCTGGTTCATTGGCATTCCAATGAGATTCCCTATCTTGATCATATTTAAGATCGCCCTGATTCCTTTGTCTTTACTATGAATGATGATCATATTCGCCGAAGATTGTGGAAAGAGCCAAACGATCTTGTAAAAGAGGATGTTCATATTGAAAAAGACATGATATTCAACTCGAAAAAGTCATTGCAAAGGATTGTTAAGATTTATTGCATCCAGGGGATGATGGAGTTCAAAGTTGATGATTCCACTCGAACATATTGGCGATTGGTCTGCATGCGAAAAAATCAAGGTTGTCGATAGATGCTCTGTGGTAAGGAGACTGCTGATAAGATGTGGACTATTTCAAAGTTCTACCGAAAGCACAATTGTGATATGGGTGACCTCCCAGATGATAATCTAGATACCAATATAATTGTTGTTGTGCTAGTTGACGACATTGTAAAAAGCCCAAGGTATTCCCTTCGTCAAAGTTTATTTTAATATTGATGTTAATATGAGGTTCCTCGTTGATATATGATGATATTTCAACTTCTCCAGGTTCAAAATTAAAGAATGCATTACAACCGTTCTGAAAGTATATCGCAATACCATAAGTAGGCGAAAGGCATATCTTGGGCGTAGGCGTGCACATGAGATTGTCTATGACAATTGGGAGGGCTCTTTCAAGACGTTGCCGAGATACATAGCAGCTCTACAACATTTCAATACTGGTACTGTTGTTGAATGAAAGCTCAAGTCGAAACCTGGTGTGGCCAGTAATATTTTTCAGTTTGTGTTTTGGGCATTCAAACCATGCATTGATGGATTTGCTCATTTTCGGCTAGTAATATCAATAGATGACACAATGTGTACGGGATATACGACATCAAGCTACTAATTGCAGTTGGAATGGATGCAAATGGATCTATATTCCCTCTGGCTTTTGCAGTTGCAGCTTATGAGAGCACAGAGACATGAGGTCTTTTTATGTACTACTTAAGGCAACACGTTATTAAGGATCGAATGGGTATATGTGTTACATCAGACTGGCATGCTGGCATATTGAGCAATATGTGGGGTTTGCATGGGTGGCAACCGCCCTTTGTCCCATCATTATTGTTTAAGGAATTTGAAGGCAAATTTTCAAAAGGCATATCGAAGCCCGGTACTTTGCAGTTGGATGTGGGCGGCTGTAACAGAGCATCAAGAGAAGAAGTTTTATTTGCAGATGGAGTTGATTAGGCGGGCGGATAAGGAAGCCTACCACTGGTTGAATGAAATCGATAAAGACAAATGGACATTACACCAGGATGAAGGTAAGAGATGGGGGATGCTGACAACAAACATCTATAAGTCATTAATCTACATGGGGACTACCCGTTACCGAAATAGTGAGAATGACTTTTATGTAGGATGTGGAGCGGTTCGCGAATCGATCAAATGCGGCCAAAGGATTTGCGGCAGACGGTCTAAAATGGATGTTAAAACCAACACAATTGTTCGAGTATCACAAATTTAAGTGTCTGCAACACGACAAATGGAGTACAACCATGCAGAACGTATATTTGAACTCACAACAAGTGTGCTCCAAGGTCGTGGAGGTAACGTCACACAATTTGTGAGATACTAATAACATGCACATGTGGCAATCATACCACATGCCATGTTCTCATGCCTTCAAGCATTTTATCACAATGGGAATGAACGCCTCATGATACGTGGCTTCGGAATACACAGTGGAAATTATGCAAAAACATATGCTGGAAGGTTATTTGCCAGCGGAGCCATTTTCCATGGTTGCTAACAAAGCATTTATCCGTAAATTGAAAAAGCGAGCATTCTCCCGCAATCCTAATGAAATGGATGTTCCACCGGGGAGATACACTCGAAAATGGAAATTTTGCAATTATGTTGGCCTTGATAAGCGTAAGTGTCCCTTACGGGGTGGTGGTGAAAGTACATCTCGCGGTGGAAGTACTTCTCGTGGCGGAAGAAACTTTCGTAGTGGCGGCATATCTCATGGTGGCGGCACATCTCGCGGTTGTGGCACTTCTCGAGGTGGTGGCACATCTCGCAGTGGCGGAACAACTAGTCAAGGGCATGAATTGATGAATCTATTTTAAGTTTTTTCTTTCTTTGATGATTGTATTTTAACTAGTTTCGGTTTGTTATTAATGAACTAGTTTAAGTATTTTCATATTGTTATGAATGATGCAATTTAATTATTTTGAGATTGGTATGAATGATGGAATTTTGACTAAAAAATAACACGCTTAAATGTAAACCTTAAAAAATAAAAAACCTAAAGCTAATGATAACAAGTTTTCAAACAAAAACTTACTTCGAGCACTTTTCAACCACTAAAACGACGACCCGAAGTTTTGTGTATCCTTGTTGTATTGAGCCTACCTTATTAATCGCATAAAAATAAGTCGGGTTCTATATAAAATATTGAAGTTCCGGAATCTCGAAGCATGATTAATCTATGACTAAAGTACGTAAAAAGTATTAAAATAAAAGAAAGAGGGCAAAAAAAAAAAAAAAAAAAGGAAACAACATAGCGCCAGTAAATTACTGCGTTAAAGGTACTTTGGTACCAATTTTTTTCTTGAGATATTTTGGTTCATTTGTTTTTTTTTTTTTTTTTTTTTTTGGGTCATTTTGATTCTGGACTCTCGAATTAACATGGCTTTCCACTCTCGAATTCTTTTCATCTTCATGCACCATTCTCTGAATATATGTCATTCTTAATCAGGAATATTACTAGAATGAAAATAAGTGTTTACAGTCTTTATGAGATGTAGAAAGGTAACAAAGGACACGAAAAAAAAGTAGCAAGGGCATCTAAAATTCTTTACCGACAGATCGGAGATTGACCTTCTTTTATATATTTGAGATTCTGAAATATGAAATTTTAGAATATTATTAGTGTTGTATGGAAAATAACATCTATATATGATAAGATCTCACATGTAGAAAGACGCAAAGCCCATTAATGCATGAATCAATTTTATACCACAAGATTATAATGAGAGATTTTAATTACTCCCACCAACAAAAGACCAATTTCTTTCGGTTTTGTTTACACAATACAATAAAAAGAACAAGTAGTGAAAAAGAAAAAATAAAGTGAAAACAGCACCATGCGAGGTAGAGAAATATATATTCCTTTTAAACTAAAGAGCTCGACATCCAGGGATGGTATTGAAGTCCATAAATTCATGAGTTGTATATCAGAAAATCCAACCTGGGGATTAGAGATCCTATAACCAGATTCAATGGGAAAAACGAATCATGTAATGACTTGTTGAGAAATGCACTAATATTTTTATTCCCTCCCTATGGTGTGAGTGCATTATTCTATAACGATTTGTGGAGGTTGAGTCTATAAACTCTTAATAAAATTATATAGCTCGTATGAGTGGGGTGTTAAAGTTACAGGAGCACCCTTGACAGATTTCACCTATGTGAGTGTGGAAGTAGGCCGCTTCCTATGAGAATTAGGCTCGTTCTCAAAAGCATTCATGAATCGGGATAGCGCAAGACCGTAATGTGCTGGCTGTGAAAGCTCATGTCAATACCTTGATTATTATGTGTAAGCAGGAATTCTTTATTTCCCTTAAGCAGTCATAGTTCAAGTCTGAGACCACTACGACTCTGGAGTAAAACTTATTGTTTTACTAAGTGGAGGTTCAATGCAGAGCACACCTTCATTATGCATAATAATCTACCTTCAACTGATATACTCTCTTATATTAATATTAAAATGACTGGGGGATATAGATCTTTTGAGCATTTTAATATTATTTTATTGATATATTAAAGTGTCTCATTCTCTTCCATTGACCATTCAAGTTAGTGGCAATAATTGGCAGAAAGTGGTCATAACATTTCTCTTTGAGTTTATGTCACCACTTCATCCAATTCAATTCAAGGATGAATTTTTTAACTATAAATAGTTTGTCATCCTTACCTTATGAGTGTAGAAAAATAGACATGACCTCTCCAGAATACAACAACCCGACCACATCGTAAAACTCAACAAACTCTGGACAAGATATTAGAGAGTTCTTGAAAAAGGGAAGAAAATAAAAGAGGGTTTTATTTAGTTGAAGGAAGGTGCTCGTTGGTGGAGCTTTGGACTCAATATCTTGTCCAGAGTTTGTTGACTTTTACGATGTGGTCGGGTTGTTGTATCCTGGAGGGGACAAGTCAGGAAGGTTACTGCTGGACTGATAAAAATTTGCTGCAGTGGGCTTGAATCTCCTTAAAGATAGTGAGATATTTGCGCCTCAGCCTGAAAATACTTTTTATTTCTTCATTTTATTTTTCAATTGTAATTGTATTTTCACCAAACACGTGCCTATGGGCCATTCTTTTCATCTTCAAGCACCATTCTTTGAATATATGTCCATTTTCAGTCAGGAATAATACTAGAATATGAAATAAGTGTTTACAGTCTTTATGAGATGTAGAAAGGTAACAAAGGACACGAAAAAAAAGGAGCAAGAGCATCCTAAATTCTTTACCGTCGGATCGGAGATTGGCCTTCTTTTATATATTTGAGATTCTGAAATATGAAATTTTAGAATATTATTAGTGTTGTATGGAAAAGAACATCTATATATGATAAAATCTCACATGTAGAAAGACTCAAAGACCCATTAATGCATGAATCAATTTTATACCACAAGGTTATAATGAAAGATTTTAATCACTCCCACCATCAAAAGACCATTTTCTTTCAGTTTTCTTTACACGATACAAGAAAAAGAACAAGTTCTAGCTAGTGAAAAAAAAAAAAGAAAAAAAAAAGTGAAAACACCAGCATACGAGGTAGAGAAAGATATATTCCTTTTAAACCAAAGACCTCGACATACGAAAGATCCCCTTTTTCCCGTTTTAGTACGTAGTGAAAAAGAGTCGGTTTCCTTAGGAAATTTAGTTCAGTTTTCAAGGGCAGCTAACAGCTCCTTCCAGCTTCGTTAATAAGCCATAGGTTTTCAAGCTGCTTTTCCACAAAGTTTACAATTCATTTGGTCAAGCTTTTAAATCTACTCCCTCCATTCCATAATAAGTGACTTTTTACGCTTATGCACACCTCTTAACAAAGTGCTCACTCCTAGAAAATTAAGAGTGTTTTTACTAACTTACCCCTAATTAAATGCCTAGAAAAAGAAAAATTTAATGATTCTTAATTATGTAAATACGGGTCATTTTGGAAGAAGAAGATCAATTTTTTCTTGAAATCCTAAAGCACAACTTATTTTGAAACAAAATGAAAAGCCTAAAAAGTCACTTATTATGGAATGGAGGGAGCATTTAGTTTTAGTACTACTCTTTTTAGAAGTTTTTTTTTTTGGAAAGTAATTGTTTATATTTGGCTAATAAATTTCAAAAATATATTTGTCAATATTAGAGCAGCATTTAATGCTTGATTAAAGTTCTAAAAAATACTTTTCGAGAGATGCTATTTTTTCAACTTCTAAAAGATATATTCGGCTACTATTCAAAGCACTAGTATATTTTTTTCTATAAGCTTGATCAAATACCTCACTTTTCTAAAATAAATAAAGTTCATTTTCTTTAAAAAAAAAAAAAAAAAAACTTTTAGCTTCTCAGAAGCTTGACCAAAAATGTTTATAAGCTTGAGTTAAACTAACCTAGTTTATAAGTTACTGATTTACGTGAACTTAATACTCTTACCTAATATTAAAAAGTTTATTAAATTTCTGATAATATTTCAACATGAACCTAATTATTATTGATATTAAAATTACTGTAAACATTCACAAATTTATAGCCTAAATTCGTCTTTGGCCAGAGCTACATCATGTCATCTCTCCGACTTAGCATGGCAATGCTATCAGTCTAAATTATATATAATATACATATACAAAATAAATTATATTGACTTATTTTGAATTTACTGATTTCATTTAAATTCTGAATTGACACATATTTTTATTTTGTATCTTACATAATTAACAGTACTAATTTTTTGATGTTCTTTTTTAATCTTACAATTTAATAGACCCAAATTTATGAAATGAAAATATAAACTTTGAAGCTACCCCATTTGTGAGGTGAAAAATAAAATTATGTAAAGCACCGAATAAAAGTTCGTCACGTGGCAGTTATTAATAATGGGGTAAGCAAATTAAACAAAAAGAACAATTGAGAAGGGTGGTAATAATAATTCAAGAGGCAAAAGCTATGATTTGTGATAATTGACACTACCTTAGTCATGATTGACCTAATTGCCCAATCCCTTCACCCCCTCTATTACGAGTCCGTGACTTTTTTAGTATGAAAAAAAAAAAAAACAATCTAACACAAAAAAACAAAATAATACATAACTAGGTTTCACGCACAAAATCAGTGCGTGAAAGGACCAAACTGTAATTTTTTACTTTGGTCCTTTCATGCACAAATTCTGTGCGCGAAGGGCTACTTTTTATTTTTTTAATTTTTTTTAAACCTATCAAAATCACGTTTTTTCTATACTTTGGGCAAAGATTAATCATGTTTCAAAATCCCGAAATATCAATATTTTATATAGGACTTAATATTTTTTTTTGCATACAATAATGTCGGCTCATTACATCAAGTATAACTAAACCTTTGGATCGTCATTTTAGGGGTTCTAAAGTGCCCCGAAGTAAGTTTTTTTCTCTTCTTGTTCTTATTGTAGCAATGACAACAATAATTTCAGCTAAAAAACACTTAACCTAAAGGCTGAAGAGTTCAAACCAACTTCCATGGAGAAAAATTGAGTGCCTTCTCTTCCCCACTTAGCCATTTTTCAGCAAACTCTTCTCTTTCATTTCCTACATTTTCACCCCTTCAACACACTTTGCTAGAAATTAATAATAACCTTAAACAATCAAAGCAAATTAAAAACTTACTAATTTTTTTCTTATTGATGACTTCATCATAAACTAACAACACAAATTAACCGCATGAGTCAGAAATTTAAAAGAACTTAAATAACCCCTAATCTTCATCAGAATAGAAGTTCTCAATATCGTCGTCAGAAAAGTGTAGACACATATAGAATGTAGTCCGTCCCAGTTGAGACTGGGGCGTGACATAAGTGCAGCCGGATTCTTTATTAACTCTTCAGTTTATGTTCAGTTATCTTATATTTCATTTTAGTATTAGTTTCAGTCGCCTTACATACTCGGTACATTATTTCGTATTGACGTCCCTTTTTCCGGGACACTGTGTTCATGCCCCAGGTTCAGATAGGCAACTGGAGAGATCGACCCAGTAGATTTGACGAGTACCAGCCAGCGTGGTAAGCTCCATGTGATTCGGAGTTACCCAGTCCAAAGTTTTGTGTATATATAGATGATGGGTAGGTCGGGGTCCTGTCCCGGCCATAGTACACTCATTACTCTTTAAAGGCTTATAGACGTATCCTGTATGTTATGTATGTCAGTGTGGCGGCCTCGTCGGCCTGCATAGTTTTATACATATACATTTTGGGTGTGCTTACCCTTTAGACGAGATTGATGTTATGTTCAGATGATTTAGGATACGGCCGTGGTTGGTATTATCTGTTTGTAGGTAGGCCTCGTCGGCCTAAGTTAAGGGTTATCCCTCTAGAGTCATAGTTACAAAGTTGTACGCTCGGGCTGAGTATGGCACCGGGTGCCGGCTACGCCTCCCCAGAATTGGGGCGTGACAGATTCAATGTCATGACCCATGCCTGCTCAGACACCAGGTTGAAGTGTGAGACTATCTTATCTAAAAAATATAATTGTTAAAAAGAAAACACTTTTAATACTTAATTGTATTCTCAATAATTTTTTTTAATATAAACATATAATTTGAGGAAAAACGCTTTTGATTTTATCCGAACTATAAGTAATACTCTATCACCGGCTCTGACAATAATAAATTACTCTCATCCCAATTTATGTGATATACTTTCTTGTTTACTCCATCCGAAAAAAGAATGAAACATTTCTATATTTAAAAATAATCTAACTTACAACTTCCCTTTTTATCCGTAATAAAATGATTTACAGTCACATAAGCATCTATGACTTGTTTTAGGCCTCAAGTTTCAAAAGTTTTCCTTTTATTTCTTAACTTCCATACCTAATTAATTTATATCACATAAATTGAGACGGAGGAAATAGTAAATTATTTTTACTCCAATTTTAGATGACAAGAAATGCGGTCGCATCATTGCTTGGCATCCCACAAAAGGCAAGCGACTAGTTTCTCCGTACTCCATTTTCTCCCTTGTTTAAACTGGTGGAGGAAAATGAGATGGAGAGAGGTATTCACAAAATATAAGAGGGACCAAGCTGGACATGGTTTTGGGACCCACTTAACCGTAAAGAATCATCTATTATGAGAGTCAAGTATTTTCCCTCATCATTTGATTTGATTTGATGGCGCTCTAATATAATATCTCAAGAGATTATAATTACACAAATGAAATGACATTGAAGTTGAGAGTTTTGTCTTCGTAAAAGTTGAGGAACTGCACTTCTAATTTATCCCTACTTGCTCCGTAATTTGTTACTACTTAGAAAAACACACAATGTCAATCCACTTACAATCTTAGGTTTTCGGGTGAATGTTGAGTTCTTTTACCTATAACATCTAAGGCAAAATTTTGACTATTCCTTTTGCATGATTACTTTCTTTTCTCATATTTTATAATTTAAAACCTGCTCAACTCAGCTTATAAAGCTACTATTTTTCTCTCTCAGTTTAGCATATGGAGTAATATTTCTTCGTATTTACTCATTAACCTGTTGAGTCTAATTTATTCTCCTATACTTTTAGCTCACACGTGTTTTGATCCTCTTCTCTTTACTAGGAGAAAAGGAGACAATTTTTTTTTATTCCATGTGTAAACCTCCGAATCAAGTGTTAAAGAAATGCTCATGTCTCTTGTTAACTGAGTTTTCAAAGGGATATTGTACAATGTTTTGGGGGTTAACATATATCAGGTACTTTACATTATTATCTTCGTTATAGGTTCTTTTGACATTGTTGCCTTTGTTTTCCTATTCGGGTCTGAGAGGATCGAATTAACGAGTCTGGAACCAAAATGACCCAAAAAAAGTCAAAGTGAACCAAAATACTCCAAGAAAAAAAATCTGGTACCAAAGTATTTTAACGCAGTAACTTACTGCGTTAAAGAACTTAACCGTAACGGCAAGGTTAAGTCCAATAGCGCAGTAATTTACTGCGCTATGCTGACGTGTTTAGCACAGGTAAGTCCTTTGTTAAACAACTCCATAAAACTATGGCAGAACCTCCAAACTTCTCCATTCTCATCTCCTCAATTTCACTCCTTTGCCCACAATTTAGCCCCCCATAGATCATGTCGCAAAACTCCAAAGCGTCGTTTTATGCTATAGAACCCGACGTTTGTAATTGCGGTTTTTATTGTCTTCTCAACACATCAAGGATCTCTGATAATCCCGGCCGTCATTTTTGGCATTGTAAAAAGCCCGAAGTAAGTTTATTTTGCAACCTTTTATAATTTTTTATCACATTGTCTACATTTTCTACTTAATAAAAATTTATTTTTTATTTGTTATTTTATTAGGCAAATGGTGGGTGCACATATTTTTTGTGGGAAGACGAAGTTCCCGTGGATAAAACGGTGGTGGCGAAGTTTAAGAAGGCACCCAGTAGTGGAGATACCGCGACTTCACGAAGCAATGTAGATACCGTGAAGTTTGATTTGCAGTGTCAACTTAGGGAAGCTCTAGAAAAAACTGAACTTCTACACACATTGCTAAAAGAATCCGAAGAGAAAAAGAGCTTTTTCAAGGATAATCTTAGAGACTCTTAATGCGAGACAAATGCTTCGAAAGATAAACTGAAATTTTGGAGGATGATTTGTGGCCTCCTGTTGTTGTTTGTAGTTTTCAACCGTTTTATTGTCGGTTAGGTTTATTTTTTCCTATGTATTTTGTTTTTATTTTTAGTTGTTGTTCTTTTTATGTATTATGTATTTCAATGACTTTTTATGTATTATGTATTTTTTTTTTATCTTTTTAATGTATTATGTAATCGGCACTTTTTATGCACTACTTTCTTTGTGTTTTGGAAAAAACATTTGAGTATATAATTTTATGTATATGATGCTTGTCAATTATAATAAGTAAGTAAATAATAGAGTATAAGAATAAATGAAAAACTAAACATACTAATATTCTTCAAATTAACGACATCATCATAAATTAAAAATATAATTAAATCAAAATATTCTTAATCATCAGAATTGAAGTTTTCAATATCGTCCTCAGAAAAAAAAAATCATGGGCTTCTTAAGACAAAAATTCTTTCTGTAGATGTTAGTTCTCTACCGGTTGATGATGCTTGTTCTTCAGCCAACTTGAGCATGTAAAATCTACAACGTCGTTTTCACGACCCGACTAGGAGGCCATGACAGGTACCCGGAGCTGACTACCGAGCACCACTCATACTGCTAGCCATCATACTTATTCTTATGCTCATAATCATAGGGAAAACTAATTTCGCTTTGAAACATATTTACCTTTATATACATAAGCCCTTCGGTTATCAAAATAATACCGTCTCAAAGTAGCACCTTCGGAATAATGGAGGGCTTCTGTAAATCTGCTGATAGCTCCTATGGATCTGCACCGTCTCCCTGTCTACCTGTGGACATGAACACAACGTCCAAAGAAAAGGATGTCAGTATGAACATTGTACTGAGTATGTAAGGCATAAGCAATAATAATACGTCAATGAAATAAGGAGGCATCAAGTAAGGAGCAACCTGTAACTGACTACAAATTATGATAGAAATAATGCATGCTGACTTACTTCATAATCGTCATCATATCATGTATGCATATATGTATAAGCTGCCCGACCATATAGGTACGGTGTGATAATCATAAGCCCGCGTCTAGGCCTCCCGCATCCGGGGTACCATCTCAGGCCTCCCACTAGTGGTGTCTACCCATGCCATCTAGACATGGTGTATACGCTGCCCGTCTTAGCGGTGTCTGCCCGGCCATATAGGCGCGGTGTAATATCATCATCATATACTTATCATGAATCATGCATAAAACTCAAGACAGCTGTACATCTATCGGGGTGACGTAAGGTCGTGAACCACCGATTTCATTATGGAGCATTCATAAGCATTCTGCCTCACTTTGAAGGAATTAGCATATAAGATGAGTGTAGCACAATGAACAACATGAAATGATCATAATTAGGATCATTAGCTTTATAGGAGCATCATATCATGGGATTTAGAATCTTTAGGCTTAGTCTCATCATCATCATTATCATGCTCATAACGTATCTCTTATCTTTATCTCATATGAGGCTCTTTATGAACATAGACTCATAAATTCCAGAATGTAAGAAGGTCATCGAGAATAAGGAAAAATCACGTCATAAGATTCATGCCTTAGAAAGAAGGGACTAGCCTCATATACCTTTTCGTTTAGCTACTCTATCGCTTGAACGTTCTCCTCCAATGTTCACGTTTCTACCTTCTAGAGAGTTCGTATTAACATTAGCTAATCAATCATTAGATAAAATTGGGCTGCATTTCCTTTGTTTATACAACCTTCTCCATATCATATATCAACTCCTAAACATCTATAATAGCATTCACAATATCAAAAGCAATAATCTCCATCCACCTACATTATCCACAATTCCCAATTTCACTTCCAATCATCCATAACCATGGTCATAGTACACTACTACATTTATTCACATATAATGTTTATCCCACGTTCTCAATATCATTTATAACATAATTATAATCGCAATATATCAAGAATCATGATTCATATCAAGCTACTACTCCACAATGTCACCATTTTCATGCTTGTAACCCATTTTCTATCTCCTTTCATAATCCAAGTCTTTCAACCTCTCAATACCTTAAACAACATGGAATTATCATAAAACTTACCTTAGATAGTGTGGGAATGAGCCTCAAATGGAAATACTTTACTTGAGCTAAAACGCTAGTTCACTTCCAATGAGATTTCTTGCCTTGGATGAACCCTAATGAGTTTTTACACTTGATTCTCTTGGTTTGATGAAGTTGATCATGAATTTCTCTTGAGTTCTTGTGGAAGAAGTGTGGAGAGCTTTCTAGAGGGTTCTTGAGGTGTAAAGTGAAAATGAAATGAAATAAATGAACTTGGGGTCCTCTTATTTAAAACATAAAATTTGTCCCGACATGAACATACGGACTAACATACGGTCCGTATCTTTTATATGGACCGTATGTCTGACCGTATCTTTGGTCCAGTGAAAGTCCCCATTCTGGGCAGAACATATGGCTAGAATGTTTTATACAGTCCGTACGTTAGATCGTATATTGCCCAGCTTTCCGAAATTCGTTTTCGTCGACTCGTTTGATCTCCAATCCTTATGGAACCTTCTTAACACTTGTTTAACACTTCATTATCAATCTAAGGGACGTTATAAATCTTCTTTAAGACATCATCAAGTCATCCTTAACTTGGTACTTTGTGAATCCTTTCCGATACACACCGTATACCTTGCCTTCCTTGACGAACTTTCTTCTCTTACCTTGAATGTCTTTGAAATCTCAATTAGAATCATTAAATACTATTTCTCGCTCATTGAAACATCGTATACTTCGTTCCCTTCGTTGATCAATTTACCGCGCAACGACATGAAATTTTTCTGAGATGTAACATCCTTCCCCCCTTTAAAAACATTCGTCCTCGAATGTTAAGTTCTCGGGAATTCTACGAAAATATCGCAAGAGTTTCCCCTGTAATATGGCGCTATCACCCTGTTACCACAACCCACAATGAACATGCCTCACAGAGCTACAACATAATCGCAATAAAGTTTGGCCACACACGACTTAAAAGCATAAAAGAAAACATACATACCTCATAATCTTGGTGTTTCATCTAGGATATTTTCCGGGGGCTGAAATAAGTTCGGGTTCTTGGATTTCAAATTTTCTTCCGCTTCCCAAGTCATCTCTTCTCGGTTGTTATTTCTCCATAAGACCTTAACTGAGGCTACTTCTTTATTTCTAAGTCTCCGTACTTGCCTATCTAGTATGGCAACGGGTACTTCTTCATAAGACAACTTTTCTGTCACTTGAACATCATTTATTGGAACAATCCTTGTAGGATCTCCAACACACTTACTGAGCATTGAGACATGGAAAACCGGATGGACTGATTCAAGTTCCGAGGGTAAGTCCAATTCATAGGCTACTTGGCCCACCTTGCGGACAATCTGATAAGGTCCAATGTATCGAGGACTCAACTTCCCTTTCTTACCAAATCTCATCACTCCTTTCATCGGCGACACCTTTAAGAATACCTAGTCATCAACTTGTAATTCTAAGTCTCGCCGCCGGTTGTCCGCGTATGATTTCTGACGACTTTGGGCTGTCAATAATCAATCTCGGATCACCTTGAACTTTTCCATGCTTGATGAATCAATTCTGGACCTATTAATTGTGTCTCCCTGACTTCAAACCACCCAATTAGGGATCTACACTTTCTTCCATATAGAGCTTCATACGGGGCTATCTGAATACTGGAATGATAGTTGTTGTTGTATGCAAACTCAATAAGAGGTAAGTGATCATCCTAGCTTCCACCAGAATCTAACACATATGCCCGTAACATATCTTCCAAGGTCTGAATAGTGCGTTCGGCTTGCCCATCAGTTTGTGGATGAAACGCCGTGCTAAGCTGTACTTGAGTACCCAAACCTTCTTCGAAAGATGTCCAGAACTTAGCTGTAAATTGTGTTCCTCTATCTATGATAATAGACATCGGAATACCATGGAGTCGTACTATCCCCTTAAGATATAACCTTGCATAATATTCTGCTGAGTATGTGGTCTTAACTGGAAGAAAATGAGTTGCTTTTGTGAGTTTGTCCACGATCACCCATATGGAATCATATTTGCTTCGGGAACGAGGTAACCCCATGATAAAATCCATATTGATCACTTCCCATTTCCAGGTAGGGATTTCCATTGCTTGCAATAATCCTCCTGGCTTTTGATGTTCAGTTTTCACTTGTTGATAGTTTTGACATTGAGCTACAAATTCTGCTATGTCTTTCTTCATTCCATCCCACCAATACATTAACTTGAGATCATGATACATTTTTGTCGCTCCTGGATGAATAGAATACCGAGAATAATGAGCTTCTTCTAGGATTCAACGATGTAATTTCGCAACATTCGAAACACATAGCCTGCATCGGTATCTAAGAACTCCATCTATAGAAATATCAAATGACGACTTTTCTTTCTCAGGAAGTGTGTCTCTATAGTGGCTCAACTGAGAATTTTCATATTGACGTTCCTTCACTTCCATATCCAAGAAGGAAACAGTTGGATTGTGAACACCAATTCCTGCGTTATCTGAGTCAATTAGGCGAACTCCAAGATTAGCTAATTGTTAGAGCTCACGAATTAAATCCTTCTTTTCCGGAGGAGCTTCACATAGGCTACCCATTGATCTGCAGCTAAGCGCATCAGCTACTACATTTGCCTTCCCGGGGTGGTATAAAATACTCACATCATAATCTTTCAGTAGCTCTAACCACCGCCTCTACCGTAGATTTAACTCCTTCTGTTTGAAAATATATTGAAGGCTCTTGTGATCTGTGTAAATATCAACGTGAACACCGTACAAGTAATGTCTCCACATCTTTAGTGCATGAATAACTGCAGCCAATTCGAGATCATGAGTTGGGTAGTTCTTTTCATGTTTACGCAGCTGTCTCGAAGCATAAGCAATGACTTTACCGTGCTGCATCAATACACATCCTACCCTAACGTCAGAAGCATCACAATAAACAACATAACCATCTGGCCCTTCTGGAGTGTCAAGACTGGGGCTGAAGTTAGCCTATCTTTCAATTCCTGAAAATTGCGTTCACAAGTATCATTCCATTGAAATTTAGCTGACTTCTGGGTTAGCTTCGTCAATGGCGCTGAAATAGAGGAAAATCCTTCTACGAATCTTCTATAATAACCTGCCAACCCCAGAAAACTACGGGCTTCGATTGGCGTTGTAGGCCTTGGCCAAGTCTTCACAGCTTCAATTTTCTGAGTATCAACTCGAATGCCATCAGTTGAAATAACATGACCCGGAAAAGTCACAGAATTTAACCAAAACTCGCATTTTGAAAATTTTGCATACAATTCACGAGTACGAAGAATCCCAAGGATAATGCGTAAATGGTCTGCATGTTCTGATTCTGTCCGAGAATAAACCAAAATATCATCAATAAACATGATCACGAACAGATCTAAGAGTGGCCTGAATACATTATTCATCAAATTCATAAACACTGCCGGAGCATTTTTCAACCCAAATGACATTACCCGAAATTCATAATGGTCATATCTTGTCCTAAAAGCTGTTTTAGGAATGTCTTCTTCTCTAACTCTCACTTGAGGATAACCCGATCTTAGATCGATTTTGGAAAACCACTTGGCACCCTGTAATTGATCAAACAAATCATCAATTCTCGGGAGGGGACATTTGTTCTTTATCGTCATCTTATTCAATTGTCTATAATCAATGCACATCCGTAGGGAACCGTCTTTCTTTTGCATAAATAGGACTGGTTCTCCCCACGGTGATGAGCTAGGCCTAATGAATCCTTTTTCAAGTAAATCCTTCAATTGTGCCTTTAGCTCTTTCAATTCTGTAGGAGTCATTCCGTAAGGAGGGATAGAAATAGGCTCGGTATCCGACAACACATCAATAATGAAATCAATCTTTTTTTTCGGAGGAAGACCTGGGAGTTCATCTGGAAATACATCCAGAAATTCATTCACTACCGGAACGGATTGGAAACTTGATGACTTTGCTTCGGTATCATCAACTCGGACTACGTGATAAATGTAACCTTTTGCTATCATCTTCCTTGCCTTAAGGTTGGAAATAAACCTACCTCTCGGAGATGCTGTGTTACCATTCCATTCAAGCACGGGCTCTCCCGAAAATTGAACTCGAACTACTTTCATTTGTCAATCAACATTAGCATAACATGAGGCCAACCGATCCATACCCATAATCACATCAAAATCCAGCATTTTCAACTCAATTAAATCAACTTTGGTCTGGCGTCCACATACCACAATTACACAATTTTTGTACACTTGTCTAGCTATCATGGGATCACCAACCGGAGTAGATACCTCAAAAGGTTTAATTGGCTCGGGTTTCACCCCAATATGACTAGCAATATATGGAGTAATATAAGATAAGGTAGAACCCGAATCTATCAATGCATATACGTCATGAGAAAATATGGATAATATACCTGTAACCACATCCAGGGAGGACTCAAGATCCTGTCATCTGGCTAAACCATAGATACGGGGCTGGATACCACCTGAACTAGACGCTCCCCCTCTGCCTCTATCTCTGCCTGCTGGAATCTGGGGAGTCTGCCCTACCGGGCGCACTGAGGAAGAACCATCCACCGATCCTGTGGGCTGAAACCAACTCTACCACTCATCGATGGACAATCTCGCATCATATGTCCAACCTGGCCACAGGCATAGCAAGCGTCTGAACCTCGGCGACACTGACCAGAATGTAACTTACCGCACTGGCTACATCGCGATGCTGGTGGTCTCCTCTGGCTATAATCACCCCCAAACTGGGAACCTGAAGCTCTCGAGTTCTGACCCTGCCCTGAATGAATAGAGCGGTCAAATCTCTTACCTGAAAATCGTGGAGGTGCACTAGTCGCTGACTGGCTTGAGTGTCTAGAATATGACTGCCTCGATCCCCCTCTATAGTCGCTACCGGCACCCATAGATCTAGCCCTCTTACTTTGCCCTTGATCAATATCTCGTTCACCCCTTTGCGGTTACTACTGCCGTTCTAAGTTCCGGGCATGGGCCTGAATACGGGAAATATCCATCCCATCTTGCAATGAAGCCGTTAAACAATCTTTGAACAAATGTGGCCTTAGGCCAGTCACAAACCTGTGCACTCTATCTCCCATGTCGGCCACCATAGTCGGAGCATATCTAGCCAATGAATTAAACTGAAGGCTCATATTTCCATGCTTCAAATTTAAAAACCTATCTGCTCTAGCTCGGCGGACTTCGGGTGGCAAATAGTGGCGGATGAAGGCATCTACAAACTCTTGCCAAACTAGAGGAGGCGCATTTTCTTTTCTTAAAGATGTCTAATTATTATACCATAAGACCGCCACATCTCGGAGTCTATAAGATGCTAGCTCCACAGATTCAGTCTCGGAAGCATGAATAATCTTCAATGTTCTCAACATTTCATCAATAAAACCTTGCGGGTCTTCATCCGGCTTTGACCCAAAAAACTTCGAAGAATTTAAACTCATAAAATCACGGGCTCTAGTACTAACTGCCCTGTCACCTGAACCTGTACCTTGCCGCTGTGCTTGAGCGGCCCCTAACTGTGTCAATAACTGAATAGCTTCGGTCATTTGTTGACTCGAAGTAGCCGGTAGAGGAACTGGAGGCATAAGAGCTGGAACGGAAGCCCCCTCTTGTTCTTCTATAATAGGCGGAGTGGGAGAGGTATTAGATGGAGCCTCATTATGTGATTCACCCTCTTCTATATTCGTGGGTGGCTCCCTTTCTACCCGCCTTTCTGTCGGGGGCCTTACCCTTCGGGGCAGCTATAGCTTTGCTCTTTACCGGCATAGCTGAAATCACAACTCACAATTAGGGAGGAGTATATCTTATAACATGGCTCTACCGCACGATCTCATAAGAAGAAGAATGTTCATTTTTCCTAAATGCCCTGAGCCTTCTGTTTATAAGTGTGGCGCGCAACACACCATAAACAAGACTCTACTAGACACGGCTCGTAGACACATCCTAGCACTGAACTGCTCTGATACCACTTTTGTCACGACCCCACTAGGGGGTAATGATGGGTACCCGGAGCTGATTACCGAGCACCACTCATACTGCTAGCCATCATACTTATTCTTATGCTCATAATCATAGGGAAAACCAATTTCGCTTTGAAACATATTTACCTTTATATACATAAGCCTTTCGGCTATCAAAATAATTTAAATATAATATATATATATATATATATATATATATATATATATATATATATATATATATATATATACAATGAGGAAAATCATAAGACCATAATACCCACGCATACGTATCTACGAGCCTCTACTAGAGTACTAAACGTGTATGTTGACACCCCCAATTTTGTCCCGCCTTTCTTCCAAAATATTTATTTGCGCTTCTAATATTTTTGACAACTTAAGAATAGTTATTTTATTATTATTATTATTATTATTATTATTATTATTATTATTATGATTATTATTATTTCATTATATTGCCACCGCATAATTATAATCGTCAGGGTCACTTTTAACATCTTACGCATCGCGTTCATTTTTCATGCAATTAAACAATAGCGTTTACTTACTGTTATCGCACGACTATCACGATATCGTATAATTTTATTTTAGTAATAAATATATTTTATAGTAAGTTGTATTTTAGCGCATGTTAATATATAATTAATTGAAGAAGACCTTTTATTTAAATTTAGAGCCCCAAATCCGAACCCATCAACAACAAATATTTTTTCTTTTCGGACCAGCCCAAGCATCACCAGCCCAATACCCATCTAAGACCTACCCGACCCGGCCCATGACTTTCTTCCTAAAAACGTAACGATTCATCACCAGATCAGATGCCTCCCCTTCCTCTCTCTCCTCCATTTTTAGCTAAACTCCCCTTTCTCTTTAGCCATGGATAGAGATTGTCCTTCCATTTCCGTGCAAATTTGCCCTGCTCAGAGCTTTTCCATTCCTTGATGAATCTGGACGCGTAAAAATCTTCAAAGACCAGAAAAAGTCGGTCCATTTCGGGCATAAATCTGAAGCAAATCACGTGAATGAATGTCACGACCCAACCCCGTAGGCCGTGACTAGTGCCCGAACTGGACACCCATACACACTTACCTAACAGATCGACATATCCATAACTTATCCATGTCCAACATATATTAGTTTATATAGATGCTAAGATCGGACATAGTCTTTAGAGGTCGCATATAACAAACATATCGTACAGAGGCCGCCGAGGCCGTCGTAAAACATATCGCCCAAAAACATAAATATATATACACACGCACCAGCCGTTAAGGCTGTCACAGCAACTGGAGCCGCTTAGACGCAAACTACACAGACATAACCGAATCATAACGACCCATGACCCACATACATGTCTACAGGCCTCTAACAAAGACAACAGAATCATATGACGGGACAGGGCCCCGCCGTACCCCTGAATAGTCATATACACATAAATATATACAACGGAAAAATCTGTACCAAAAGTGTGGGCTCCGGACCAAGGGAGCACTCCAAAGAAGCAGGATAGAAGACCTAAGCTGTCGGGTCACACGCGTGAGCGTCTGTACCTGCGGGCATGAAACGCAGCCCCCGAAGAAAGGGGGTCAGTACGGAATATGTACTGAGTATGTAAGGCATGAAATACAGAAGGCAGAACCATAACTGAAACAACTAGTACCAGAGTAAGTACACTTATCCAGAATACCAAAATGTTTACCTTCCAGACACAAATCATATATGTCGATGTCGTATGTCAGAAGAAATACAGAAAATAAGTGAATCATCCAGAGTGCCAAAAGAGCTTACTTTGCAAACACGGATCATGCATGTCAGAATCATATATCAAATATATGCATATACCGTGCCCCGGCCCTCCAGTGAGGGACGCGGTAAATCATATATCCTGTATGCATATAACGTGCCCCGGCCCTCCAGTGAGGGACGCGGTGAATCATATATCATGTATGCCAATGTCATGTATCATATATGCATGTAACGTGCCCCGGCCCTCCATTGAGGGACGCGGTAAATCATATATCATGTATGCATATAACGTGCCCCGACCCTCTCTTTGCGGGACGTGGTGAATAGAATCGTCATATGCCATCCTGGCCACCGCCCCATCATCATATCATCATGTCGTCATATCATATATAACGTGCCCCGGCCCGCAAGTGAGAGGGACGCGGTAAATAATGCAGAGAAGTACGCACGAGAACATATCCTGGCCCGAGCTCAGTGAAGGACATAATGAGGCTTGCACGAACAGAGTAGTGCGAAACCATATGCACACAAATCAAGACTCGATAGACAAGTATACTCACCGATACCTGAAGGCTCAGAACAAGTTTCGGATCAGTCGGATTTAGTATAAGAATGTTATGAGCATTTGAAGTACAGAACTTTCTACAAACGTTTCAGAAGTCATTTCTTGGAAAATCAAGTAACAATCATGTTAGGTACCTTTCGAATGTCATTATGGATCAAATCAATATGCCGCCATCATATATCATATATACATATAACAGATTCGTGCATGCATACTCATCGAACATCAAACAGTGTATTGCTGCGGAACGTGCAGCCCGATCCATAAATATAATATTTTACTGCCGAGGAACGTTCGGCCCGATCCAAGACTATATGCAAAAGTTAGAAACATTAACACTTACAGAACCATTTTAAAAACATAAACTCTTCTACTTGGCCCATTATCCAATTATGCAATAATCTTAACCATAGTAAGTATACTCATATCGATAGGCCAATAAGAATCGTAGACAAACTCGGAAACTTATCAAATAGAGCTTTGGAATCATGGATACGTATCGAAACCATATGAAGTGGCTTATGGAGATCAAAAATATTAGCCATCCTAGTGGCTCTAAGATTAGGAATCTCTTTGGAATCATACATATGCGTCATTTACTTGTTTCATAAAGATCATGCCAAAAGAAAGAAAGGGTAAGTCTTACATACCTTGACCGCTTTCTACGCTAATCCAAATTTGAGTCTTTGGCTCGCAAGCTCTACAACAATATTCGTACATATCAAACATTAGCCATAAACACTTAGGAGTCCAATTCCAAACCAAGACTTTATTTACAGAAATTTCGGCAGCATTTCCCCTATAAATTCAACAACCCCGAGAATTCAACTCGGCCAAAAATACAACAACAAATCCGAGAATTTAACTTGGCCAAAATATCAACAACAATACCAATAATTATTCTAACAATATCCACAATCGATCCAAAACGCATACTAACATTAGCAACTTCTTTTCACAAACTTCAACGACATTTCATTTAAGTTCAATTCATATTTGCTTACATATTCACTAATCCGAAACCATTCAAACAATATTCAAGAACGCTTCAAACAATCCGCTCGACATTTCAAACGGCCAAACCAACACACTACCCGAAATCTTCCAAACTCAACAAGAACAATGACAACACATTTCTTTCTTTCAACTTCACGAATTACACCAACAATTCACACTAACAACATTACCTTTCATAAATACAAGAACACTATATTCAATTCACATTAACTTCTAAAACAAGTCTCCAACCATTACAACTTCACTACGATCATTAAACTTTCATTATCAACATGGAATCCATAACAACAACAACCAAAATACTAAGTAAAATTGGCCCCTTAATCCTACACAACACACACGGCCACAACCATATACACACGGCCACAACTATATGTCCATATTTTCATGCATTTTACCCATTTGCACATACTACAACATACACAACCATCCATAACATATAAAAAGAGGATTAAATCTTACCTTTTTCCTTCAACTTCTCACTTGGCTAGGGTTGTGAATTTGCAACAATAAGTGATTTTCTTGCTCCAACAATTATACCACGTTAAAAAGGACCTTCAAATTAGTAGGAATACTAGGAGAAATAATTTTTTTGAGCAAGATTCTTGGTCTTCTTGGCCGAATGGAATGGCCCTTTTTTTTTTCTCAAGGCTTCTTGAATTTTCTAGTGTTGAAGATGACTTTGTCATCTTTTAGTAGCATATAATGAACTCTCATATGGGCCTTGGCCCATTACCATGGCCGGCCAGCTTGGCCATTTTTCTCAAGCCCAACTTTTTTTTTTTTTTTTTTTGTGTTTCAAGCCCATTTTATTTCATGACCAATTTTTGTGATTCATGAAAAACTATTTTCCTAATTTCCAACTTTTCCCTTAGCTTTTCTCAATATTTCCACATCAATATTTTCATGAACAACTTATATATTAAACAAGATCGAAATATAGCCTTGTCCTTAACTTCTTGCAATCGTCTTGAATTATCCAAATGTACAAAATACGGGATATAACAATGAAATCCCAACGTTCAGGTTCAAACGACTGCATTTGAATCGTTTGAAACTCGAAAATAATTCAATTCCCGCCCAAAAATTGAGCCTAAAAACCCTAGTTCATCGATATAAATAGGGGCTTTGCTGCTCATTTGAGGGGAGTTTTTTGGGAGCCGCCGCCTATACCCTTAAAACGTTATTACTCTTCTTATGAAACTTAATTTTGCTAGCTTTATTGGTCTCTGTTAAGCTCCAGCTGTTACAAAAATTTGTATTTCATTCACTATATAAATTCTGATATAGTTAGAGGTCGGTGTTCGAGCGTAGATCTAAGACCCCCGCACGCTGGTCACTGCACCCACAGCAGGTAAAATCCTTATCCCTATTTCTATTTTGTTGTTCGTTACTGTAAAGACAAGTTCCCATGTAGTATAAAATGTATTATTTGCAATCTTTGTTGCTTTCCTTTGCTTAATATGATTCTATGAATATGAATGTACATGTTAAGTAGAAATGCACATTTGTTGAAGTTTATTTCCTTTTCCGAATTTGAAATGTTTGGCTGAAACTTGAATTTAAAGTTTAGCTTTATCTTTTGAATTCTATCCGAAATAATAGTTGATGAGCATGAGTAGTTCCTTGGTTTAGATTACTTGGTTGGTTGGTTTATCTTATATTGGTATGCACAAATATAGGATGAATAGTTTGCCTTTCATATTTTCTGTATCGATTTTGTTTCTTGGGTCTTTAGTTTATTGAAGTAGTACATAGGCATATTGATGACTCGCATTTACTCAAAGTCTGTTGTATCTTGTTTCTATTGAGTATGTTGTAGCATCTTGTCTTTTTTTTTTCTCTTGAAATGTATGGCCAAAATATGAATGACATTGGGAGGGTGTTACCAGAAATTCTCTTTAAATTCAGTTTCCTTAGTTAAATTAAATGCTTTTCGGGTCTTTTGAAACTCATCTGTTTTCCTAAGTGTGAAGAAGTCCATGCAAGAACTAATATGCAATTCAGTTAGACGATGACAAATATGATTCAAAACCATTGAAGGCTGCTACTAGCTCAAGGAATTTGAAAGGGCAAATACAACCCCCCCCCCCCCCCCCCCCCCCCCCCCTTCTTGTTAAACTGTTAATAGAGTTATTATAAACTAAACATGGATCATATTCTGTTATAGCAATAGGATATGAGTTGCTACTCAGCTTTTAACTTCCTTGAAATCTTGAGAATGTCATGCCCATTACGATTGTTTTATATTGGTTTGAGTTCCAATCAGTTAGCATGAACAGTAAAGTGATAGGTCTCATTAGAAAGTAGCCAGAAATGCCTTTGAGAATAAAAAAACACCCACTGTTTTCTGATACAATTTATTTCTTTCGTGATTCCAACTAGAACGTCATGTATTACATGTTCTGTTAAATTTGATGTGAGCTTAAGGTCTTGCATGTTCTGTTTGAGTTGGGTTTAAGCTTCTACAATTGGTTTCGTGATAATATGTTAATTTTATCTACGGGACATACATAACTATAGTTGAAGTTCCTTTGCTTTCCGGTAGTGGGCAGAGTGCATTAGATCACTATTTAAGTGTGAATGGTTTGAAATTAAGGCAACCAAGTTAAGCATGAATAGGTTAATATTTAGTGTAAAAAAAGGGTAACCACTATCACGTGTTTAAAGATGCTTATGGTTTGTTTTCTTCTTTTAGAAATAGTTGCTGGCTTGTTGGTGATGTTGTATAGAGTTTGTTGTAGTCTTTTCTTTAGTAACATGCTCGGTTCGTTTGTATTTCAAGTCGTAGTATGTTGATGTGCAGACTCCTGATGGTATGTTTTAGTATTGAACATGAATTTCTTTTAAGATATCACTGTTTGATAGTTTCATGTGTATTCTTTGTGGAGAATTTCATTTTTTCCATTTTTGGTCTTTGGGATCTGCCCAGTTTTACCTTTGTTTCCTCTGCAAACATGTTTAAGAGCTTGTTGTTTGCGTTGCCCAAATTCTCCATGTTAAAGTTTATTTAGTCTTGTTAGATCCTATGTCTAAAAAGTGTATTGATGTGTGGACATGAATACAGCGTCCAAAGAAAAGGACATGAATACATCGTCCAAAGAAAAGGACGTCAGTACGAACATTGTACTGAGTATGTAAGGCATCAGCAATAATAATACGTCAATGAAATAAGGAGGCATCAAGTAAGGAGCAACTTGTAACTGACTGTCAATTATGATAGAAATAATGCATGCTGACTTACTTCATAATCATCATAATATCATGTATGCATATATGTATAAGCTGCTCGACCATATAGGTACGGTGTGATAATCATTAGCCCGCGTCCAGGCCTCCCGCGTCCGGGGTACCGTCTCATGCCGCCCACTAGTGGTGTCTGCCCATGCCATCTAGACATGGTGTATACGCTGTCCGCCATAGCGGTGTCTGCCCGGCCATATAGACGCGATGTAATATCATCATCATATACTTATCATGAATCATGCATAAAACTCAAGACAACTGTATATCTATCGGGGTGACGTAAGGTCGTGAACCCCTGATTTCATTATGGAGCATTCATAAGCATTCTGCCTTACCTTGAAGGAATTAGCATATAAGATGAGTGTAGAACAATGAACAACATGAAAGGATCATAATTAGGATCATTAGCTTTATAAGAGCATCATATCATGGGATTTAGAATCTTTAGGCTTAGTCTCATCATCATCATTATCATGCTCATAACGTATCTCTTATCTTTATCTCATATGAGGCTCTTTATGAACATAGACTCATAAGTTCCGAAATGTAAGAAGGTCATGGAGAATAAATAAAAATCATGTCATAAGATTCATGCCTTAGAAAGAAGGGACTAGCCTCACATACCTTTTCGTTTAGCTACTCTATCGCTTGAACGTTCTCCTCCAATGTTCACGTTTCTACCTTCTAGAGAGTTCGTATAACATTAGCTAATCAATCACATGACATGCTTAACTAAAGCTAGAGAAAATTGGGAAGCATTTCCTTTGTTTATACAACTTTATCCATATCATATATCAACTCCCAAACATCTATAAAAGCATTCACAATATCATAAGCAATAATCTCCATCCACCTACATTATCCACAATTCCCAATTTCACTTCCAATCATCCATAACTATGGTCATAGTACACTACTACATTTATTCACATATAATGTTTATCCCACATTCTCAATATCATTTATTACATAATTATAATCACAACATATCAAGAATCATGATTCATATCAAGCTACTACTCCACAATGTCACCATTTTAATGCTTGTAACCCATTTTCTATCTCCTTTCATAATCCAAGTCTTTCAACCTCACAATACCTTAAACAACATTGAATGATCATAAAACGTACCTTAGATAGTGTGGGAATGAGCCTCGAATGGAAATACTTTACTTGATCCAAAACGCTAGTTCACTTCCAATGGGATTTCTTGCCTTGGATGAACCCTAATGAGTTTCTCACACTTGATTCTCTTGGTTTGATGAAGTTGATCATGAATTTCTCTCGAGTTCTTGTGGAAGAAGTGTGGAGATCTTTCTAGAGGGTTATTGAGGTGTGGAGTGAAAATGAAATGAAATAAATGAACTTGGGGTCCTCTTATTTAAAACATAAAATCTGTCCTGACATGAACATACGGAACAACATACGGTTCGTATCTTTTATATGGACCGTACGTCTGACCGTATCTTTGGTCCAGTGAAAGTCCCCATTCTGGGCAGACCATACGGCCTAACATACGGCCAGTATGTTTTATACGATCCGTATGTTTGACCGTATATTGCCCAGCTTCCCGAAATTCGTTCTCATCGACTCGTTTGATCTCCAATCCTTATGGAACCTTCTTAACACTTGTGTAACACTTCATTATCAATATAAGGGAGGTTATAAATCTTCTTTAAGATATCATCAAGTAATCCTTAACTTGGTACTTTGTGAATCCTTTCTGATACACACCGTATACCTCGCCTTCCTTGACGAACTTTTTTCTCTTACCTCGAATGTCTTTGAAATCTCAATTAGAATCATTAAATACTATTTATCGCTCATGGAAACATCGTATACTTTGTGCCCTTCGTTAGTCCATTTACCGCGCAACGACATGAAATTTTTCCAATGTGTAACAGTCCTGTTAGCATTCGGTTGTTCTCTTCCCTAATCCTCTATATCGCAACCTCGCAAGAAACTTGATCAGATTGAGGCATGCTCAATGAAAATCTCTTTGGGATAGGAGCGTTGAGATTTTTCAAGTCACGAACAAGACGTTGTGATTCGGCGTACCGATATGCCCATTCACGACGTAAACCACAATAATATTCTCGTGGATCTGAAAATTTCAGCTTACGAAAATCGTCATTACGCTCTATTAAAAGGTGGGGCTTCAAATCATCTAGTAGGAATTCACCGTTGTCGGTTGAGGCTGAACCGGAATAGTTGCTATGATTTGAGCTGTCATGACCACTGCTATTCAGATCCTTTGGAAAGAATACCGACCAATCTTTATTTCTACTATTCAACATTGAATTTTTAGTAGTTTACTAAGTAGCGAAAGGCTACTTATATAGGTATCAAACTCAATAGGTTGTGGGATCATGACTATGACCCCACCTACTTTATTTAAAACAAATATTAATAATATCATGGAGAATCATTGTCATCGGACAACTCACAGTCCCAGTCCCACTTGGATGTGACAAATCCATTTCTACTAAATCCCGCCCTAATGCAACGTATATTCATTCGGTTGTTCTCTTCGCGAAAATGATTAAGAGCAAAATTCAACTTTTGTGGAGTGTCATGAGGCATTGATGTAGCACGACTTTTTGGGCGTTTAAGTCCTATTGCCCTCAAGTTTTGTTTTAGTGTTACTGCCTCCCTAACACGCCAATTCCACTCATCTGTCATTGTATTGTTGTAACATTGATTGTATCTCTCGTTCGAGTTATTTGAGTATTCAAAATCTTCACTCAATTCTCATGTCTTGCCCATTGCTTCGAATATGTCTCCTGGTGAGAAGAGAATGATGTAATACGACTAATATTTTCAAATTGGTTAAAAAATGTCATAATAACTTGATTTTCTGTGGTTGGTAGTTATTCGTCAATTACGTTATATAACAATCCCTAGCAATCATATTGATGTATAGCGCAAATTTTAGATGCATTATGCATGCTATATTTATGACGTTTCTGAATGACAACACAATGCACGCGTTTGACCACCTTATTACACCTTTGGCGCAACACCCATTTCACCAGCAAGAGTCGATGCCACAAAGCTAATTTCAGCAGCAAGAACGGATGCTGGAAGAGACCCTGGTTCATTGGCATTCCAATGAGATTCCCTATCTTGATCACATTTAAGATCGCCCTGATTCCTTTGTCTTTACAATGGATGATGATCATATTCGCCGAAGATTGTGGAAAGAGCCAAACGATCTTGTAAAAGAAGATGTTCATATTGAAAAAGACATGATATTCAACTCGAAAAAGTCATTGCAAAGGGTTGTTAAGATTTATTGCATCCGGGGGATGATGGAGTTCAAAGTTGATTATTCCACTCGAACATATTGGCGATTGGTCTGCATGCGAAAAAATCAAGGTTGTTAATGGATGCTTTGTGGTAAGCAGACTGCTGATAAGATGTGGACTATTTCAAAGTTTTACCGAAAGCACAATTGTGATATGGTGACCTCCCAGATGATCATTTCAATCTAGATACCAATATAATTGTTGTTGTGCTAGTTGGCGACATTGTAAAAAGCCCAAGGTACTCCTTTCGTCAAAGTTTATTTTAATATTGATGTTAATATAAGGTTCCTCATTGATATATGATGATATTTCAACTTCTCCGGGTTCAAAATTAAAGAATGCATTACAACCATTCTGAAAGTATATCGCAATACCATAAGTAGGCGAAAGGCATATCTTGGGCGTAGGCGTGCACATGAGATTGTCTATGACAATTGGGAGTGCTCTTTCAAGACGTTGCCGAGATACATAGCAACTCTACAACATTTCAATACTGGTACTGTTGTTGAATGAAAGCTCCAGTCGAAACTTGGTGTGGCCGGTAATATTTTTCAGTTTGTGTTTTGGGCATTCAAACCATGCATTGATGGGTTTGCTCATTGTCGGCTAGTAATATCAATAGATGACACACATGTGTACGGGATATACGACATCAAGCTACTAATTGCAGTTGGAATGGATGCAAATGGATCTATATTCCCTCTAGCTTTTGCAGTTGCAGCTAATGAGAGCACAGAGACATGGGGTCTGTTTTTGAACTACTTAAGGCAACACATTATTAAGGATCGAATGGGTATATGTGTTACATTAGACCGACATGCTGGCATATTGAGCAATATGTGGGGTTTGCATGGGTGGCAGCCGCCCTTTGTCCCATCGTTAATGTTTAAGGAATTTGAAGGAAAATTTTCAAAAGGCATATCGAAGCCCGGTACTTTGCAATTGGATGGGGGCGGCTGTAACAGAGAATCAGGAGATGAAGTTTCATTTGCAGATGGAGTTGATTAGGCGGGCGGATGAGGAAGCCTACCACTGATTGAATGAAATCGATAAAGACAAATGGACATTACACCAGGATGAAGGTAAGAGATGGGGGATGCTGACAACAAACATCTATAAGTCATTAATCTACATGGGGACTACCCGTTACCGAAATAGTGAGAATGACTTTTATGCAGGATGTGGAGCGGTTCGCGAATCGATCAAATGCGGCCAAAGGATTTGTGGCAGACGGTCTAAAATGAATGTTAAAGCCAACACAATTGTTCGAGTATCACAAATTTAAGTGTCAGCAACACGACAAATGGAGTACAACCATGCAGAACATATATTTGAACTCACAACAAGTGTGCTCCAAGGTCGTGGAGGTAACGTCACACAATTTGTGAGATACTAATAACATGCACATGTGGCATGTGGCAATCATACCACATGCCTTGTTCTCATGCCTTCAAGCATTTTATCACAATGGGAATGAACACCTCATGATACGTGGCTTCGGAATACACAGTGGAAAATTATCCAAAAACATATGTTGGAAGGTTATTTGCCAGCGGATCCATTTTCCATGGTTGCTAACAAAGCATTTATCCGTAAATTGAAAAAGCGAGCATTCTCCCGTAATCCTAATGAAATGGATGTTCCACCAGGGAGATACACTCGAAAATGCTCATTTTGCAATTATGTTGGTCATGATAAGCATAAGTGTCCCTTACGGGGTGGTGGTGAAAGTACATCTCGCGGTGGAAGTACTTCTCGTGGCGGAAGAAACTTTTGTAGTGGCGGCACATCTCATAGTGGCGGCACATCTCGCGGTGGTAGCACATCTCGAGGTGGTGGCACATCTCGCAGTGGCGGAACAACTAGTCAAGGGCATGAATTGATGAATCTATTTTAAGTTTTTTCTTTCTTTGATGATTGTATTTTAACTAGTTTCGGTTTGTTATTAATGATCTAGTTTAAGTATTTTCATATTGTTATGAATGATGCAATTTAATTATTTTGAGATTGGTATGAATAAAAGAAAGAGGGCAAAAAAAAAAAAAGGAAGCAACATAGCGCCAGTAAATTACTGCGCTATTGGACTTAACCGTGCCGTTACGGTTAAGTCCTTTAACGCAGTAAATTACTGCGTTAAAGGTACTTTGGTACCAATTTTTTTCTTGGGATATTTTGGTGCATTTGCTTCTTTTTTTTTGGGGGGGGGGGGGGGGGGGGGGTCATTTTAATTCTGGACTCTCGAAGTAACATGGCCATTCTTTTCATCTTCATGCACCATTCTCTGAATATATGTCATTCTCAATCAGGAATATTACTAGAATGAAAATAAGTGTTTACAGTCTTTATGAGATGCAGAAAGGTAACAAAGGACACGAAAAAAAAGTAGCAAGGGCATCTAAAATTCTTTACCGACAGATTGGAGATTGACCTTCTTTTATATATTTGAGATTCTGAAATATGAAATTTTAGAATATTATTAGTGTTGTATGGAAAATAACATCTATATATGATAAGATCTCACATGTAGAAAGACGCAAAGGCCCATTAATGCATGAATCAATTTTATACCACAAGATTATAATGAAAGATTTTAATTACTCCACCAACAAAAGACCAATTTCTTTCGGTTTTGTTTACACAATACAATAAAAGGAACAAGTAGTGAAAAAGAAAAAAGAAAGTGAAAACAGCACCATGCGAGGTAGAGAAATATATATTCCTTTTAAACTAAAGACCTCGACATCGAGGGGATGAGATTATAGTCCATAAATTCATGAGTTGTATATGAGGAAATCCAACCTGGGGATTAGAGATCTTATAACCAGGTTCAATTGGAAAAACGAATCATGTAATGACTTGTTGAGAAATGCACTAATATTTTTATTCCCTCCCTATGGTGTGAGTGCATTATTCTATAACGATTTATGGAAGTTGAGTCTATAAACTCTTAATGAAATTATGTAGCTCGTATGAGTGGGGTGTTAAAGTTACAGAAGCACCCTTGACAGATTTCACATATGTGATTGTGGAAGTAGGCAGCTCCTATGAGAATTGGGCTCGTTCTCAAAAGCATTCATGAATCGGGATAGCACAAGGCCGTAATGTGCTGGCTGTGAAAGCTCATGTCAATACCTTGATTATTATGTGTAAGCAGGAATTCTTTATTTCCCTTAAACAGTCATAGTTCAAGTCTGAGATCACTACGACTCTGGAGTAAAACTTATTGTTTTACTAAGTGGAGGTTCAATGCATAGCACACCTTCATTATACATAATAATCTACCTTCAATTAGTATATTCTCTTATATTAATATTAAAATTACTGAGGGATATAGATCTTTTGAGCATTTTAATATTATTTTATTGATATATTAAAGTGTCTCATTCTCTTCCATTGACCATTCAAGTTAGTGGCAATAATTGGCAGAAAGTGGTCATAACATTTCTCTTAGAGTTTATGTCACCACTTCATCCAATTCAATTCAAGGATGAATTTTTCAACTATAAATAGTTTGTCATCCTTACCTTATGAGTGTAGAAAAATACATTAGAGAGTTCTTGAAAAAGGGAAGAAAATAAAAGAGGGTTTTATTTAGTTGAAGGAAGGTGCTCTTTGGTGGAGCTTTGGACTCAATATCTTGTCTAGAGTTTGTTGAGTTTTACGATGTGGTCGGGTTGTTGTATCCTGAAGGGGACAAGTCAGGAAGGTTACTGCTGGACCGATAAAAATTTGTTGCAATGGGCTTGAATCTCTTTAAAGAGAGTGAGATATTCGCGCCTCAACCTGAAGATATTTTTATTTTTTCATTTTATTTTTCAATTGTAATTGTATTTTCACCAACACGTGCCTATGGGCCATTCTTTTCATCTTCATGCACCATTCTTTGAATATATGTCCATTTTCAGTCAGGAATAATACTAGAATATGAAATAAGTGTTTACTGTCTTTATGAGATGTAGAAAGGTAACAAAGGACACGAAAAAAAAAAAAAAAGGAGCAAGAGCATCCTAAATTCTTTACCGTCGGATCGGAGATTGGCCTTCTTTTATATATTTGAGATTCTGAAATCTGAAATTTTAGAATATTATTAGTGTTGTATGGAAAAGAACATCTATATATGAAAAGATCTCACATGTAGAAAGACTCAAAGACCCATTAATGCATGAATCAATTTTATACCACAAGGTTATAATGAAAGATTTTAATCACTCCCACCATCAAAAGACCATTTTCTTTCAGTTTTCTTTACACGATACAAGAAAAAGAACAAGTGTTAGCTATGCCTGTCAACCGGTTCCGTGTAACCGGTTTTAACCGGTAACCGGACCGGTTAAACCGGAACCGGAACCGGAACCGGTATAACCGGTTAACCGGATATTAGTTAACCGGTCCGGTTCCAAATTTTTGTTAACCGGAACCGGTTAAACCGGTTTAACCGGAACCGGACCGGTTAAACCGGTTAAAAAAAAAAAAAAAAAAAAAGAAAAGAGCCGTTGGACTTGGGCCTCGGTAATGGACCGTTGGCAACGGTCCATTTGCAAAAATGGCCGTTGCCAAACGGTCATTTTCTTAATTTTTGGCCCCCAAATTTTTTTTTTTAACACTTTAACCCCTCCCCCACCCCTATATAAACCCTTCTTCATTTTCATTTCAATTCACTCTTCTTCATCTTTCTCTCAAATCTCAATCTCTCAATTATAGTTACTTTGCAATAATTAGCCACAAAGTCTTATTATAGTTTGAACTTTCAATTATTAATTTTGCAATTATAATATTGTTGGTGGAGTTGGTGATTTTGCAACAATCCGAAGTAGCTTTGGTGGATTTGCAATTCTAGCCGCCTTCGCTTTGTTGGAAATTATTCCGGCAATTTGGTACCTTCGTTCCAACTCTATCTTTAATTTTTGCAATTTAATTCTAGCAATTTATTTTTCGAAATTTAATTTACGCAATTTAATTCTAGCAATTTATTTTTTGAAATTTAATTTACGCAATTTAATTTGTTGTAATTTATTTTATTGTGATTTAAATTATTTCTATTTAATAATGTCAAAGAGATTAAGACGTGGTGCCGGTAGTAGTAGTCGTACTGTTAGGGGTGCGCTTAATGAGGAAACATTTGTGGAAGAAACACCTAATTTAGGTATTGATGTTGGTGGAAATAATCCACTTTTAGGTCATGAGGCAATGCAACAACATTTTACCGACACTTTTAATGAAGACTTAGATGATGATGATGATGATGAAACACAACCCCCCGAAAATCCTATAGGAGATACAGGTCCTGCACAATCACATACACAAGACAAACCGCCTAGAACTCGTAGGCCAACAGCTAAAGTTTGGAAATTTATGACTAAGGATAGGGAAAATCAATCAGTTACATGTACCCTATGTGGACAAGTATTTAGTTTTAAGCAAGGAACTGGTAAGGATGGTGGAACGGGTACACTAAATGCTCATATGAGAACCAAACATATGGATGTTTGGGGAGAGCAAACGGGTTCAAATGTGGGGGGGATTCAAATGACGATAGACCCACGAACTGGTAGAAATTTTAAGTATGACAAGAAAAAAGAACGCGTAGAAGTAGCTAAAATGGTAGCTTATGATTGTTTACCATTTTCCTTTCCCTCGGGTTTAGGGTTTGTTACTTACATTCAACGTTGTTATAACCCGTTATTTGAGGGTATTCCTAGAAGTACTTGTAGAGCCGATGTTATAGATTTGTTTAAAAAATATAGATTTTATTTGCGTCATGTATTTAATTCTTTAAATTGTAATGTTTGTCTTACCGCTGATTTGGGTCTTAGTATTAACCATTTAGATTTCTTTGCTATTACATGTCATTGGGTTGATGACAACTGGGTTATGCAAAAAAGAATTATAGCTTTTTTATACGACGAAGGAAAAGGTCGTCACGATGGAAAATTTTTAGCCGATTCAATGTCTACTATAATGAGATTTTTTAACATTTATAGAAAAACACTTTGTATTGCTTTAGATAATGCTTCTAATAATACAAAGGCAATTGGTCTTTTAAAAAGAGAAATAAACCCTCCTCTAAGAAATATTTTTCATGTAAGATGTAGTTGTCACATTTTAAATTTAATTGTTAAAGATGGTCTTATGCATTTTGATGATTCTGTTCAAAAAGTTAGAAATGCTGTTGCGTTTCTTTTTTGTAATGCTAATAGGGGAAGAATTAGAGATTTTAAGAATGCTTGTGTGGAAAATAACCTTAGACCTAGGAAAATTCAAGTAGAAATTGAGACTAGGTGGAACTACACTTACATTATGCTACAACAAGCATATGAGTATAGGATTCCCATACAACAAGTTCACAACAAATATAATATTGATAGTGAGGATTGGTTAACTTATAGGCATTGGGAAGATGTTAAAGAATGTATTGAACTCTTAGAAAATTTTTATAATGCAACTCTTGCTTTTTCTAGACAATTCTATCCCACGGTAACCGGAATTTTAGCCTACTTAGCGGAAATAGCTAGAGTTTTACAAGAGTATAAATATAAACCCGATTATCAAGTGGCTATTTTTGAAATGATAATCAAATTTAAGAAGTATTTTTTTCCCATCCCAACTTTATTTATATTGGGTTCTCTTTTAAATCCTTGTTTAAAAGTGTCTTATACTAAAAATTTGGTTAGTCAAATTTATACATTTTTAGAAATTGAAGAGGGAGTTCAACCATCTTTAGCTGAAGCCGATCTCGCTATTGATGATGAGTTTAGAAGAGTTTTTACTCATTATTCTAGTTTGGAAGAACGTGCTACACCAGTTGCTCCACGCCCTACTACTTCTCATAGTAGCAAAAAGGGCTTGTCGGGTTTAAAAGTTTTACATTCACAGCCTCTATCTTCTTCTACTGCAAACTTTGATGAATTTAACTTTTATTTGATGCAGCCAAATGTGGATATCAGCCAACTGGATGAGGTGGACGTCTTAGCATGGTGGAAGAAGTACAAGGCAAGCTATCCGATACTTTCAAGAATGGCTCGAGATATCCTTACGGTTCAAGTATCAACCGTGGCTTCGGAGAGCGCATTTAGCCAAGGAACACAGCAAATTGGAGACCATAGACATTCATTATCCGGCTTTAGCTTGCAAGTACTAGTGTGCATTCGAGATTGGATTAGATCGGAGCGACGCAACCAAAACTCAGAAGCGGAGCAAGGCGAAGACGAAGAAATTGAAGATTTGATAGCTAGTGGACCGGACCAAATGGAAGACTTTGAAGATATTTCCATGACCGAATATGATGTGGGGGAAATTAACGAAATGGTTCAAAATTGGTGATTTTATTATTCTACTATTTTTGTATAACTCATGTATTATTTGCAAGTTAAAAAAAATACAACTTGCAAATAAATGTTATCCAAGAATGAATAAAATATATGGCTCATTGAGCTTTCTTCTATTTATTTGTGTTTATATTTTTACTTTTATTAAGTTAGGAATATACCTAAAATATACTAAGAATATACTTAAGTTATATAGTATACTTAAACATATATAAGTATATATAGTATATATAGAAAAAATAGTATATATAGTATATAAGTATATATAGAAAAAATAGTATATATAGTATATATAGTATATTCTTAGTATATTTTAAGTATATATAGAAAAAATAGTATATATAGTATATAAGTAAGTATATATAGTATATAGTATATAAGTAAGTATATATAGTATATAGTACATATATACAAGTATATATACTATATATATTAAGTTATACACATATATAAGTAAGTAAGTATACTATATATACTTACTATATATACTTACTTATATATAGTATATAGTACATATATAGTATATAAGTAAGTATATATAGTATATAAGTAAGTATATATAGTATATATAGTATATAAGTAAGTATATATAGTATATATAATAAGTAAGTATATATAGTAAGTATATATAGTATATATATTAAGTTATACACATATATAAGTATATATAGTATATAAGTATATATATTATATAAATATATATAGTATATATTGTATATATAGTAGATATGTATATAAGTATATATAGTATATATATTAAGTTATACACATATATAAGTATATATAGTATATAAGTATATATATTATATAAATATATATAGTATATATTGTATATATAGTAGATATGTATATATAGTATATATATTAAGTTATACCTATATATCTATTAAGCTATCCTATATATAGTATATAGTACATATATATAGTATATATATTAAGTTATACATATATTTAGTATATATATTAAGTTATACATATATATAAGTATATATAGTATATATATTAAGTTATACATATATATAAGTATATATAGTATATATATTAAGTTATACATATATATAAGTATATAGAGTATATAGTACATATATATAAGTACATATAGTATATATATATATATATATATATATATTAAGTTATACATATATATAAGTATATAGTACATATATATAAGTATATGTAAGTTATACATATATATGTGTATGAAAAGCATTATTCTGTATTGCTGACTTGCTGTTAGGCTGTTAGTCAGTAAATATTTAAACTTTAATTATAAAATTGTATAACATATGTAAATATACCTACAATATACAAATAAATACTATAATATATATATATAATACAAAAAAAAAAAAAAAAAAAAATTTAACGAGTCCAAACCGGACCGGTTCCGGTTTGGACCTTCAAACCGGTTAACCGGAACCGGTTAAACCGGAACCGGTTAGGCGGTTCCGGTTTTGGAACCGGAACCGGCCGGTTTCCTAACCGGTTACCGGTCCGGTTCCGGTTGGAACCGGTTGACAGGCATAGTGTTAGCTAGTGAAAAAAAGAAAAAATAAAGTGAAAACACCACCATAAAGATATATTCCTTTTAAACTAAAGACCTCGACGTACGAAAGATCCCCTTTTCCCCGTTTTAGTACGTAGGGAAAAAGAATCGGTTTCCTTAGGAAATTTAGTTCAGTTTTCAAGGGCAGTTAACAACTCCTTCCAGCTTCGTTAGTAAGCCATAGGTTTTCAAGCTGCTTTTCCACAAAGTTAACAATGCATTTGGTCAAGCTTTTAAATCTACTCTCTCCGTTCCATAATAAGTGACTTTTTTGGCTTATGCACACCCTTTAAGAAAGTGCTCACTCCTAGAAAATTAAGAGTGTTTTTACTAACTTACCCCTAATTAAATGCCTAGAAAAAAAAAACTTAATGATTCTTAATTATGTAAATACGGGTCATTTTGGAAGAAGAAGATCAATTTTTTCTTGAAATCCTAAAGCACAACTTATTTTGAAACAAAATGAAAAGCCTAAAAAGTCACTTATTATGGAATGGAGGGAGCATTTAGTTTTAGTACTACTCTTTTTAGAAGTTTTTTTTTTTTTTTGGAAAGTAATTGTTTATATTTGGCTAATAAATTTCAAAAATATATTTGTCAATATTAGAGCAGCATTTAATGCTTGATTAAAGTTCTAAAAAATACTTTTCGAGAGATGCTATTTTTTCAACTTCTAAAAGATATATTCGGCTACTATTCAAAGCACTAGTATATTTTTTTCTATAAGCTTGATCAAATACCTCACTTTTCTAAAATAAATAAAGTTTATTTTCTTTAAAAAAAAAAAAAAAACTTTTAGCTTCTCAGAAGCTTGACCAAAAATGTTTATAAGCTTGAGTTAAACTAACCTAGTTTATAAGTTACTGATTTACGTGAACTTAATACTCTTACCTAATATTAAAAAGTTTATTAAATTTCTGATAATATTTCAACATGAACCTAATTATTATTGATATTAAAATTACTGTAAACATTCACAAATTTATAGCCTAAATTCGTCTTTGGCCAGAGCTACATCATGTCATCTCTCCGACTTAGCATGGCAATGCTATCAGTCTAAATTATATATAATATACATATACAAAATAAATTATATTGACTTATTTTGAATTTACTGATTTCATTTAAATTCTGAATTGACACATATTTTTATTTTGTATCTTACATAATTAACAGTACTAATTTTTTGATGTTCTTTTTTAATCTTACAATTTAATAGACCCAAATTTATGAAATGAAAATATAAACTTTGAAGCTACCCCATTTGTGAGGTGAAAAATAAAATTATGTAAAGCACCGAATAAAAGTTCGTCACGTGGCAGTTATTAATAATGGGGTAAGCAAATTAAACAAAAAGAACAATTGAGAAGGGTGGTAATAATAATTCAAGAGGCAAAAGCTATGATTTGTGATAATTGACACTACCTTAGTCATGATTGACCTAATTGCCCAATCCCTTCACCCCTCTATTACGAGTCCGCGACTTTTTTAGTATGAAAAAAAAAAAACTAACACAAAAAAACAAAATAATACATAACTAGGTTTCACGCACAAAATCTGTGCGTGAAAGGACCAAACTGTAATTTTTTACTTTGGTCCTTTCACACACAAATTTTGTGCGTGAAGGGCTACTTTTCTATTTTTTTTAAACCTATCAAAATCACATTTTTTCTATAGTTGGGCAAAGATTAGTCATGTTTCAAAACCCCGAAATATCAATATTTTATATAGGACTTAATATCTTTTTTGCATACAATAATGTCGGCTCATTACATCAAGTATAACTAAACGTTTGGATCGTCGTTTTAGGGGTTCTAAAGTGCCCCGAAGTGAGTTTTTTTTCTCTTCTTGTTCTTATTTTAGCAATGACAACGGCAATTTCAGCTAAAAAACACTTAACCTAGAGGCTGAAGAGTTCAAACCAACTTCCATGCATGGAGAAAAATGGAGTGCCTTCTCTTCCCCACTTAGCCATTTTTCAGCAAACTGTTCTCTTTCATTTCCTCCATTTTCACCCCTTCAACACACTTTGCTAGAAATTAATAATAGCCTTAAACAATCAAAGAAAATTAAAAACTTACTCATTTTTTTCTTATTGATGACTTCATCATAAACTAACAACACAAATTAACCGCATGAGTCAGAAATTTAAAAGAACTTAAATAACCCCTAATCTTCATCAGAATAGAAGTTCTCAATATCGTCGTCAAAAAAAATATTGGCGGTTTCTTAAGACACATCTTTTTTCAGTAGATGTTAATTCTCTACCGGTTGATGATGCTTGTTCTTCGGCCAACTTTAGCATGTAAAATCAACAACGTCTTGCCAGCATTCTATTGTTTTCTTTTCTAATCCTCTGTACTGCAAGCTCGCAAGTTTCTTAACCTACTCGAGGCATGGTTATTGAGTACCTTGTTGGGATTGGAGCGTTGAGATTTTCTAAGTCACGAACAAGACGTTCTGATTCGGCCAGCCGATGTGACCATTCTCTCGGCGTAAACCGCAATAATATTCTCGCGGATCTGAATATTTCACACTGTTTAAAGCATCATTACGTTCTATACGAAGGTGGGGATTTAGCTCGTCTAGTTTGAAATCACTGTTATCACTCAAAAAACTGTTATGATTTGAACTCTCATCATCACTGCTATTTGGTTCTTTTGGTAGGAGTAAAGACCAAGCTGCGTTTCTACTACTCGACATTGAATACGTTGTAGTCTAATAATAAAATAAAGGGCTACTTATATAGTTGCAAACCCCCATGTACCCCTAGTTGGGAGGGGGTGGTCTTTATGACCCTACCTACTTACTTTATATAAAAAATATTAATCTTCATCGAACATCTCACAGTCCGAATCCCACTTGGATCTAAATCTTGTGCTACCATGTACACCATATTCTACCCTAAGGTAACGTATTTGCATCCGATTGTTCTCTTCGCGAAAACGGTTAAGAGAAAAATTAAACTCTTGCGGAGTTCTAGGAGGCATTGACATAGCACATTTTTTTGGGTGTTTAAGCCCTACTGACGCTAACTTTTGCTCCAGTGTTGCAGCCTCTCTAACACGCTAATCCCACTCCACTCTCATTTTATTATTGTATTCTCGATTGAATCTGTTGTTAAGGTTATTTAAGTATTGAAAATCATCATCTAGTTCCCATGTCCTACCCATTACTTCGAATATGTTTCCTGGGGTAACACATGTGATAGAATCAAGATTACCAAATTGAGTGTAGAATGACATGATAACTCGTTTTAATGTGAATGCTTCTAGAAATTGTCAATCATGTTATATATAGTACTTCATTATTTGACCGTTTTAATATGACTCGCTTGTATTGCGCACCATTTTAATGCGCAATGTAAGTGTTGATTTGACAACACCCCACGCATGACAATTTCAGCAATCTATGACACATATTGACTTAATTTGACAATACAATGCTGCATTATTTGACCGTTTTAATATGACTCTCACTTGTATTGCACACCATTTTAATGCACAATGTAAGTGTTGATTTGACAACACACCACGCAAGACAATTTCAGCAATCTATGACACATATTGACATGATTTGACAATACAATGCTGCATTATTTGACCGATTTAATATGACTCTCACTTGTATTGTGCACCATTTTAATGTGCAATGTAAGTGTTGATTTGACAACACACCACACATGACAATTTTAGCCATCTATAACACATATAGACTTGATTTGACAATACCATGCTGCATTATTTGACCGTTTTAATATGACTCTCACTTGTATTGCGTACCATTTTAATGCACAATGTAAGTGTTGATTTGACAACACACCACGCATGACAATTTCAGCAATCTATGACACATATAGACTTGATTTGAAAATACAATGCTGCATTATTTGACCGATTTAATATGACTCTCACTTGTATTGCGCACTGTTTTAATACGCAATGTAAGTGTTGATTTGACACTACTAAAAAACTGCTAAAAATCGATGGACAAAAAACTGACGCATTGCGTCAGTTCACAAAACCGACGGAAAACCGACTCACTGCATCGGTTTTTTGTATTTCTATTTTTTTTTAATTATTTTAATTAGAAAACCGACGGACGATGTCGGTTTTTTTGGAAAAATTTTAAAAATATATTACCGCCAAAATAAACTGACATCCCACGTCGGTTTCATTAAAAAAAATCAATATAAAATCGACGGACGACGTCGGTTTTATTTTAAAAATATTATAAATAATATGCAATTCATTTTGTTTTTTAAAGAAATAATAAACAATTTTTTTTAAAGAAACCGACGGACAGGGTCGGTTTCTTTTTTTAAAAAAAAAATTGGGTCAAAAGCTGGTCAAACTTGCGGAAAAAACTGACGGACAGGGTCGGTTTTTCTTTAACATGTTAGCAGACGGGTTTTATGCCCATTCTGCTCCTCTTCCAACTTCAAAAACCACTTTCCCCCCTAACCCTACCCGCCGCCCCCCTCCCCTCCGCCCAGCGCCACCGCCTGCGCAGCCTATCCCCACCTACCCCAGACCCATTTTGAAGTTAATAAATTGAGGTTAGTTTCTCTTAAATTAGGGCACTTAAAATTCTTTCAATTTTAGTTTTATTTGTAGATTTTAGGCCTAATGCTAGTCATTTTAGCTTTGTTAAACATCATTTGCAATGTTATTAATGTTGAATTTGTGAAAAAAATGTAAACTTTATTTGACTAGTTTAGTTGTCATTTTTTTTTTTTTTTGGCTTGAGATTGTGCTATATTTCATGTTCTTTGTCAATGTATTTGTGTTAGCTTAGTTATCATTCTTTGTAATATTATTGATGTTGAATATGTGCAAAAATGTATACTTTAATTATTTGACTAGTTTTTTTTTTTTGTTGGATTGTGTTTTTTGTTAGAATTCCATAAGTTATTAGAATTGTTATTCATCATTCCAAATTAGAATTAGTTGAGATTGTGCTTTTCAAAGTTAGAATTGTTAAGTTATAGTATTTCTATAACCTCAATACTAAAATGTAGATTTTATCTCTCTAGATTTACTTTTCAATTTTTAGAATTGGTTGGAATTGTGCTTTTCAAAGTTAGAATAATTAATTTATGTTAGAATTATTAAGTTATAATATTTTTATAACCTCAAAACCAAAATGTAGACTTTATTTGACTAGATTTACTTTTCAATTTTTAGAATTAAAGTTAGAATCCATAAGTTATTAAAGTTAGAATTGTTATTGAGAATTCAAAGTTAGAATTTGTTGGGATTGTGCTTTTCAAAATTATATTAAAGTTAGAATTTATAAATTATTAAAGTTAGAATTGTTATTGAGAATTCAAAGTTAGAAGTGGTTGGGATTGTGTTTTCTTAAGTTATACTTTATGTTAGAATTCTTAAGTTATAATATATTTCTATAACCTCAATAATTTGGGGGTATATTTTTGTAGATGGATCGTATGTGGATGTATAATATGAAGAATAGTAATCGTGTGGGTGTACATGATGAATTTGTTGAAGGTGTTGATGGGTTTATCACACATTCAATGACACTTCACCCTTTTCAAAATGAAGGGGGTAATTAGGTGTCCTTGTTCTCATTGCCGGTGTATGAAGTATTTGAAACCGGAAGCGGTTAGGGTTCATTTATATAGTCGTGGGTTTAAACAGAAATATTATGTTTGGACTGATCATGGAGAGACTGATGGGGTCAATGGTATATTTTACAATATGGTTGTCGGTGAAAGTAGTGTGTCGCAGGAATATAGTCATGTCCAATATAATAGAGTTAATGATATGGTTAATGATGCTTTTGGCGTACAGTCTGGGTTTGAACCTGAGCAAAATTTTGAGGAACCTCCTAATGAAGAAGCAATGCGCTTCTATCAAGAATTAGAAGAGGCTAGTCATCCACTTTGGGTAGGGAGTCAGCATTCTAAGTTGTCTGTTGCAGATAGAATGATTAACATCAAATCAGATTGAACTGTTGCTGAAGCTGCTATGGACTCAATGATTAATCTTGTAGGGGAACTAGTTAGTCTGGAATTCGACATACCTAAGAGTTACTATGAAGCAAAGAGATTGGTTTCCAAATTAGGATTGTCGTATGATAGAATTCATTGTTGTCCAAATGGTTGTATGTTGTTCTATAAGCAAGATGTTGATTTAAATGAATGTAAAATATGTGGACATGCACGTTATAAGCGGACACCTAATGGGAAGACGGTTCCAATTAAGGCGATGCATCATTTACCTATTATACCTAGGTTAAAGAGGTTGTTTGCATCGCCGAGTTCTGCTCCTCACATGAGATGGCACAACGAAAATAGAAAGCCACCTGGTGTTATGTGTCATCAATCGGATGGAGAAGCGTGGAAACATTTTGATAGAACTCATCCTGATTTTGCTAGTGAACCAAGAAACATTCGTTTGGGTTTGTGTGCGGATGGTTTCACACCATACTCTGTTTCGGCTGCACCCTCTTCTTGTTGGCCTGTATTTCTTACTCCATATAATCTACCGCCTGAGATGTGTATGACAAATCCCTATATATTCCTAAATTGTGTTATCCCTGGTCCTCGTAATCCAAAAGTTTTGATTGATGTCTATCTACAACCTTTGATTGATGAGTTAAAACAATTGTGGTGTGAAGGTGTAGTGACATATGATATATCAACTAAGAGCAATTTCAATATGCGTGTTTCTTTGATGTGGACTGTTAACGATTTTCCTGCGTATGGGATGTTGTTTGGTTGGATGACTACTGGAAAGCTTGCTTGTCCTCATTGCATGGAAACTAGTAAAGCTTTCACTTTAAAACATGGCCACAAAAATTCATGGTTTGATTGTCATCGTCAATTCTTGCCTATGGATCACCAATTCAGGAAAATGAAACAAGCATTTAGAAAGAATAAAACTGAAAATGATCCTCCACCTCGAACATGGTCAGGAGAAGAAATTTGGGGGAGCGTTTGTCACTTGCCAAAGGTCACAGAATTTGCCCCTTATAGACTACCTGGTTATGGTGTTGAACATAATTGGACTAAACAGAGCATATTCTGGGAGTTACCGTATTGGAAGGATAATATTCTACGGCAAAATCTTGATGTGATGCAAATTGAAAAAAATTACTTTGATAATTTGTTCAACACTGTTATGGATGTTAAAGGCAAGACAAAAGATAACCCAAAAGCTAGATTGGACCTAAAGGAATATTGTAGGCGCCCTGAATTGAACTTGCAAGAGTTAGCGAATAATAAAGTTTTCAAGCCCGAGGCTAGTTTTTCATTCACTTTGGAGAAGAAACGACAGATTTGTCAATGGGTTAAGAATTTGCAGATGCCAGAGGGGTATGCGTCTAATTTTGACAAGCGTGCTGATATGAATGAAGGAAAATTGATTGGTATGAAAAGTCATGATTGCCATGTTTTCATGGAAACTTTGATTCCTATTGAATTTAGCCGCCTACCGGAAAGAATATGGAAACCAATCACAGAGATAAGTTTGTTCTTCAAGGATTTATGTTCTAACACTTTGACGCTAGAAAACTTTCAAAGAATGGAATAGAATATACCAGTCATTACAACTAAGCTCGAGAAGATCTTTCCATGTGGATTTTTTGATGTGATGGAACATATTCCCATTCATCTTGTACAAGAGGCGTGCCTTGGAGGCCCGGTTCAAACAAGATGGATGTATCCTTTCGAGAGGTAAGTAACCAAACTTACTAGCTCGTTCTTTAACAGTATTTTGTTAACTAATTACTGTTCCTATTGATATTAAACATGTGTGCAGGACCATTGGCAAATGCAAAAAATTGGCTAAGCAGAGATCTAAGATTGAAGGATCTATTTGTGAAGCGTATCTTGCAAAGGAAACAGCGCATTTCTGTTCATATTATTTCGGAGAGCAAGTGTCGTGTATGAGAAATAGGCCCAGCTGTAATGATGAGGGTGGGGTTGATCATAACTACCCACCAATTTCCATCTTTAATCAACCAGGACGAAGTTCTAAAAAGCCTCCAAAACGAACCCTGAGTAGTATGGAGAGGCAATCAGCTGTGACACATGTTTTGCTCAATTGCCCTGAAATTCAAGTATATATTCGGTGAGTGTCGAATTATGTTACTGAATTAAATGGGTAACTGATAAGGGTGAAACTAATGAAAATCTTGCATATGTCGAGCAGTTACTTTGTAGAACTTGAGGGCGATGAAGCCATATATTCTAAGTTTTCCCATTGGCTGTACGATTTTGTAAGTGTGGAAATTCATTGTATAATTTTAATTAAATGTAGGCTACATAGAAGTTATTGAATTTTAATTTTCCTCCTTATTACATAGGTTTATCATACAGGAGAACATTACCAATTTGTGAAAGATATAGCTCTTGGACCAGGCAATGAAGTTAGGACAATGAAAAAGTACATTGTTAATGTCTACAAGTTTCAAACTGAAGAAGTTTCTCAATATAAGAAGACGAATAATAGTGGAGTGTGCATTAAAGGCAATGCTGATGGTAGCGGTGTAACTGTTGATTATTACGGTGTGTTGCAGGAGATCATACAACTTAAGTATCCAGGTTACCCTAAGAAGAAGATAACATTATTTTGGTACAAGTGGTTTGATCCAAGCCAAAGAGGTACAAGGGTGAATCGTCAACATAACGTAATTGAAGTCAAACACACAAGACAATACAATCGCTATGATCCCTTTATAATTGCACAAAATGCTAAGCAAGTGTATTATGCTCCATATCCTTTGCGTAGGGATAAGGCTGATTGGTGGGTGGTTATAAAGACTAAGCCTGTGGGGAGGATTGAGGTCGATAATGCATTAGATGTGGCGTATCAAAATGATGTACCAGTTGTTCATCAAATGGTTGACACAGAGATAGAAAATAGTTTGGAACATCCTCAACACATATTAGAAGAAGTTGATGAAGATGATGTAACTACCATAGAAAATGCTGAGGAAGAATCGACCGATGGACTTGAAACAAGCGATGAGGAAGAATCATCTGATGAAAATGAAACAAGCGAGGATGAGTGGGAGGATAACTAGTTGCATGCTAGTTTATTCTATACTTGATAATAACACAATTCTATACTTGTTAAATTTTTACCTACGATCAATATATCATTATTGAGTTATTAATTTTATGTATGCAGAAGTCATCAGGTGGTAGTGATCAAGGAAGAAATAGAGGTAGAGGTAGAGGTAGAGCTGGAGGTAATAGTAAGAGAAAAGATAAGAGACCTATAGATCCTACAGCTACTAGTAGTCAGTCCATTCCGTCCGCTCCACATATGCAGTCTACTCCGCCTTCTTTTTTTATGCCTGGCTCTTCTATGCAGGGCCAGTCTGGTCAGTGGGTCTTTCAGTCGGCACCACCTCAGCCGGCATCATTTACCTATCCTACTTCTATACCTATACCTATGTATTGCCCACCACGTGGCAGATCTCCTAGCACATCGGCCACTTTGTCTCCTTCTCCTTCTTCTTCTCCAAATGGTACACCTCCAAGTGTATCTAATTGGTGCCTTAGAGATAGCAGCTCTGAGCCTGAGTCACTGCCATCCAACCAGTCTCAGACCCATCATCGTCCTCCTGCACCTGCACCGGCTCCTATACAGGCACCGATATATCATGGTTTATAACCGGGAGATAGAGATGCGATGGGTCGGATTTTCATCGTGCCTGAGGGAGTTGGGTAAGATTGTCTTTTACTAAGTTTTCCTAAAGTTTTTTTTCATCTTAATCTAATATGCATTAAATTTTTTAACTGCAGGTTCTATCCAGATCACGACACTACAAAAGTCTTGCTGGATGTTGTTCTGAGGCTTTATGGCGATCATTTTTATACTTCATGGGGTGAAATCACATATGATACTCGACAGGCTATGTTTAGAGAGTTTAACGTATGCATCTTATTATACATTTCATAACTTGAATTTAATTTTATATAAATCATCTAACATTAGCTATTTGATTTGCAGATATATTATACATGGGATCCAATGGACAATGCTAGGGTTGCTGCAAACTTTGAGAGGAAGGGGAGTGCAAGGTTGCCTGATTGGTTTTCGAGGGCTAGAAAGTATATGACGATGCCCCAATGGCTAAACGCTGAATAGTGGGAGAAACTTAAGGCATATTGGCGAACTCCTGAGTTTATCGCCAAATCTGAGCAGGCAAAGGCTGCCCGTGCATCCCAGAAAGGTGGCTCTTTGCACATGCGGGTGCAAGAAGTCAGGGGCACGTGGCTAGGACAATGGTAAGTAATTTTATACTTTTAAAGTTACCTACGATCAATATATCATTATTGAGCTATTAATTTTATGTTTAACTTTTTTTTTTTTTTTGCAGAAAAAAGCTACGGGACAGATGCCAACTCAGGATCAGCTATTCCTAAAGACCCATACACAAAAAAAAAAAAAAAAAAAAAATAGGAGTCGGATCCGACCGTATGGGTTGAGGACAGGGCTCGTAATTCCTATGTAAGTGATAATTTTATTATTTAAGTAATTATATATAAGTTTAATTATGATATATTCGTTATATACTAAGTTTCATTTTTTAATATACAGACGCAATTTATGGACCATGTGGACCAGTACAGCCAAACTCAACCTGAGCATCCGAGCCGTCCTCCACCAGAATTAGAGATAGATTTTTGGTGTAGAGCAGTTGGGGGAGTACAAAAGGGTAGAGCGTACGGTCTAGGCCCAAGGAACAACTTAAGTCGCCTTCGGTCAGGATTGCGAGGTGAACGGTCTTCTCGACAAGCTGAGGGAGTTGATTGTGTTCAGGTCGCAGCTATGGCGCAGCAAATTGCTGAACTTAATAGGAAATTAGCTGAGACTGAGGCAACAAGAGTTGAGGAAAGTAACACCATGAAAGCGAGCATTGAATCGCTAATGGCACAAGTTAAAAGCCACATTGCATGTGGACAATTTGGTGTGCCCCCTTCTCCCCCCCCCCCCCCCTCCCCCCGCCCCCTCCGACCTAAAAGATGATGACGACGGTGATTACATAGCCCGGACACCGGATGATCAATTGTAGTAGTTTGGATTTAATAATGGACTTACGTTAAAACTAGTTAATAATACTTTTGGTTGGACATTTAAATATTTCTGAACTTTGAAGGTCTATTTAGATCGTATTTGATGTGTTTAGATAGTGTTTGATGTGTTTTATTATTACTTAGGGTGATTTTATGTGTTGTAGCTCTTTTAGAATTGATTTGGAGCATTTTAATACTAGTTTTGAGCAGCTTTTGGTACTGTTTTCTGTGCAGGTGTGGTTGCAGAAAATGCATGATTTGCATGCTGGAAATTTTCTAGAAAACCGACGTAGTCCGTCTATTTTCTGGAAATTAATTCTTAAATTTTATACAAAACCGATGCACTGTGTCGGTTTTTTAATTAAAAAAAAAAAAAAAAAAAAACCGACGCATTGCGTCTTTTTTTTCATAAAATATATATTATTTTTGTATAAGATAAAAAATCAGAAATTAAAAAAACCGACTCTGTCCGTCGGTTTTTTTTATTTTTTTTATTTTTTAAAAATTTTGAATAAAACCCGACGGACTACGTAACCGACGCTATCCGTCGGAAAAAATCGACGTGATTCGTCGGTTTTCTAAAAGTGAGGCTATGTAAACCGACGGACCGTAAAGGGTCGGTTTCCCGTCGGTTTCATTAAAAAAACCGACGTGGGCCGTCGGTTTTTGTCATCGGTTTTTCCCGTTTTTTTGTAGTGTGACAACACACCACGCATGATAATTTCAGCAATCTATGACACATATAGACTTGATTTGACAATACAATGTTGCATTATTTGACCAATTTAATATGACTCTCACTTGTATTGCGCACCATTTTAATGCGCAATGTAAGTGTTGATTTGACATCACACCATGCATGACAATTTTAGCAATCTATTTAACATGAATGTTGGACGAGTGAAAAACTCATCAATTTCACAAGTCTAAGTCTTACAAGTCATTGGAAAAAAAAATCAAAGTACATAGAAAAAATGTCTCAAAATGCTTCAACTGTTAGGGTTTCACTATTTTGGGATGGAGATATCATTGAGGATAATTACTCTGTTTGTTATAGTATCAAACCAAAAGCCCCTGTTAAATTTTCAACAACTTTAAATTATGAAACACTAGTCAGTTACATGCACCAAAGAATGAAAACTACACCCACTGAGTTTGGAATCTCAATAACAGGCAGATATTCACAAACAATATCAAACGGTGTAGTGCGTTATGGCATGCACAATATCAACGATGATGAATCTTTGAGTGATTATTTGGGATCACCGGAAGAATATAGTGATTTAGTATCCATTAAAGTTCTTGAGATGTATGTTGAAAATATACCTCGAGAAGAAGCCCCTCAAGTCCAGCCTATTCATGGTAACACTTATGGGGACTTTAGTTCTTATGGAGCCATTTTGAGTGGTCAAGTATCGCTAGAAAATCTAAGCCAAGAATTTAATCAACTTTACAATGAAAATTGGTAAATATGCATTTTAATATTATTATTGTTTGTAGTGGCACGTGTTTGTTGTATGAATTGGTAAATAACCATTTTTCAAATCTTTATAGGAACTATTCTCAAAACTCTCCAGTGGTACCAAATATGAATGTTGGTGAATCCTCTCAGTTCGGTGGAGTTGATCATTCTCCACACCATGACAGTGCTTATGAGCAACAGTAAGTTCATCACTTTGATATTAAATAATCCGTATATATATATATATATATATATATATATATATATATATATATTTGGTATTTAAAATATGTTACTTTTCGTGTAGGAGGAGGAATGCACTTGATAATGAAGATTTTTCAAATTATTATGAGTCATCATCAAGTGATGACGGTGAAATAGCTAATAATGCATAGGTAACCGATGATGAAGATGATGATGATGTTCAAGTTGGTATGACCAACAATTTCCTCAAAGCCAAAACCAACAAGAACCAATGCACAACCACGTACCACCACCGATGGCGGAAAACCAAACTTCTGAAAGCCCAATTCAGTGGCATTCTAACAATATTCCTTATCTTGACAGCCTGCAAGGTCGTGATGATACATTTGTTTTCACAAGAGAAGATGATCACAGTCGCCTAAAAACCTAGATTGAACCAAAGGATCTAAACAGAGATCCATGCTACCTTGCAAAAGGAATGTTGTTCACATCCAAAAAGGCGTTGCAACGGGCTATCAAAATTTATTGTTTTAAGGACATGAGGGAGTTTAAGGTTGATCAGTCAAACACAAAGATATGGAGGCTAGTTTGTAGACGACGGTATCAAGGATGTGAGTTGTTGCTTCAGGGAATTGTTAAGCCTGATGGTATGTGGGCTATCACAAAATTCCACCAAAAACACACTTGTGATATGGAAAACAATCGAGCAGATCATTATAATTTAGATATAAACATGATTGCTCAAGTGTTACTTAAAGACGTTGTCGCAACGCCAAGGTAACATATCCTACCTCGTACATTATATGTCTTATATCAATTAAAAGATCATTACTAAATGTTGTTTGTTTAAACTTGTGCAGGATCCCCATCAAAGATTGCATTAGAAACGTTCAAACCACATATGCTAAAACTATTAGCAACAGAAAGGGATTTCTCGGGTGTAGACGCGCTTTTGAGATGATCTTTGGAAATTGGCATACCTCTTTTCAATCACTGCCAAGGTATATGGCGACTCTACAAAATTTTATTGCTGGTACTGTTGTAGAGTGGCGGCTTATAGAGGGTAAAATTTTCAACTTCGTATTCTGGATATTCAAACCATGTATTGATGGTTTTGCTCACTGTCGGCCAGTGATATCCATAGACGACACACATTTATATGGTGCATACGACATCAAGCTCTTAATTGCAGTAGGAATGGATGCCAATGGGTCAATATTCCCTCTTGCTTTCGCAATTGCCGCTAACGAGAGCAGCAACACATGGGGGGTCTTTTTGACCCATTTAAAGACTCATGTTATTAAGGATCGTACAGGCATATGCGTGCTGTCTGATCGTCATAAAGGCATATTGCACTGTGAATAATTTTTCGGGGTGGCAGCCTCCCCTTGTTTACCATCGCTATTGCTTAAGGCACTTGAAGGCAAATTTGCAATCAACGTTTCACAATGGCACTCTAAACAAATTGATATGGAGGGCTGCGATGGAGCATCAAAAAAGAAAATGGGTTGCGAAAATGGATCTGATCAGGGAAGTTAGTGAACCCGCGTATGTTTGGTTGATGAAGCTCGAAATTGAAAAATGGACGATTTATGCTGATGGTGGAAAAAGATCGGGCATGCTCACAACAAATAGCTCAGAGTCTTTCAATGGCTTACTGAAATGTGCTCGGGGACTACCTGTCACCGCAATGGTGAGAATGACTTTCAAGCAGGTTGTGGAGCGATTTGTGGTTAGGACAAGGCAGGTCGGAGCGATATTAGCCGAAGGCGGGACATGGATGCCAAAGCCCTACACTAAGATGGAGCAATATAGAAAAAAATGTGAGCTTCACCAAATGACCGAGTATGACCCCATTCAACGTGTGTATGAAGTTAGGACGGTTTATTACAACGGTAAGGGTGGAAACGTGCATACCGTTTATGTGGCAACAAGAAATGCACTTGTGGTAAGTGGCAAACGTACCACATGTCATGTTCTCATGCTGTAAAGTGCTTTGAGAGAATGAAAAAAACGGTAACAAATTATGTGGCGTGGGAATACAAGGTCCACAGTTATCTTAGAGCATATTCCGGCCAATTCCACCCACTTGGTAATAAAGCTTATTGGCCAAACAAGCCGTTTTCGATGGTTGCTAACAAGGATTACATCAGGAAATTAGGCATTAACTCACGGAGTCGTAGACCCAATCAAATGGATGTTAGTGAAAGAACTTACTCTCGCAAGTGCTCTACATGTAAGCAATATGGCCATGACAAGCGTTTGTGTGGGCAACAAGGTTGTGGTGGTACAAGCACGTCTCGAAGTAATCAAGCCTCTAGAACGTGAAGATTGTATTGTTACTGTAATTTAGTATTGTATTGTTTTGAATTAGTATTGTAATTTAATGGAATGAATTATTTTTGAATAAGTATAAACCTCTCGTATTAGATGAATTATTATTAAATAAAATATTTTTATTTGTACATTCGATTGGACTAAATAATAAAACACTTAGATCAAAACCCTATAAAATATGACACTTAAACTTAAGGAAGACAAGTTTAGTTATACTTGATGTAATGAGCCGACATTATTGTAAACGCAAAAAAAGATATTATGTCCTATATAAAATATTGATATTTCGAGGTTTTGAAACATGACTAATCTTTGCCCAAAGTATGAAAAAAACGTGATTTTGATAGGTTTAAAAAAAAAAAGTAGCCTTTCACGCACAGATTCTGTGCGTGAAAGAAAAATAAAAAAGTTACAGTTGATCCTTTCATGCACAGACTTAGTTATGTATTTTTTTATTTTTTTTTATGTTAGTTTGGTTTTTTTTTTTTCCATACTAAAAAAAAAAAGTGGCGGATTCCTCTATTACACTTGCAACTGTATTACTATTAGGAGTATAATAATATATAGTCTTTATCAAAAAAAAAAAAAAACAAAGCATTGCAATGTTTCCTATATATAACCCCCTTCATTACATCTCCACTCTTCAGGTTGCAAAGCCCGTTATCTACTCTCTCTCTCTCTCTTCTTCAAGAAGACATCTCCAATTTAATTCTCACAAAATCCCAAACCCCTTTTCAGAAGCTGTTATATACACATAGTTGTAGAGTATATATTTTCAAGAACCCGTTAGAGCAGTCACAAATAGCTATAGTGTTTTGAGAAATTAATTAAAATGATGATGGAAAAAGAAGATCTGGGGTTGAGTCTCAGCCTAAGCTTCCCAGCAGAGAAGAAGACAACAGCCATTAATCCCATGCAACTAAATCTCATTCCTTCAACAATATCTCCTTCTCCTATTTCTGCCTTCAATCTCATTCACAAATCTCCTAATTGGACTCACTCATTTCCTGATACCTCATCAGGTTTGTTACTTTGATCTATAAAAAAACTTCAGATCTGACGATCAAAATCCTCATTTCTTTCTTCCTACTTTTTCCTTAACCACTTTTTATGACGCATTTTTTTCATGTTCTTTTTGCTGTTCTGTTATTTCAAAAACCAATAGTTAAGTGAAAAATAAAAGAATATTTAATAAAATGACCTTTTTCCTCCTCTAAGTCCTTTTATATGATGTAATCCGAATTTGGAAAGTCAGATTTTTTTTTTTTAAAGATTATATGTTTGAATTCACGAGTGAGTCCGACTCTCAAAATACGATCACATAAATTGAGACAGAGGAGTACTGATCTAAAAAAGGGGTCTAAATTTTCCTCTATATTGATTGCAGATCGAAACTCGGAGACATGCAGATTAGTGGAAACGAGGAGTTTCCTAAAGGGAATCGACGTGAACAGGATGCCAGCGACGGTTGACGCCGATGAGGAAGCCGGCGTATCGTCACCAAACAGCACTACTTCAAGTGTGAGCGGAAATAAACGAAGTGAGAGAGAAGCAAACAACTTTGAGGATAACGAAATGGAAAGGGCTAGCTCTCGTGGCATTAGTGATGAGGAGGATGGAGAAACTTGTAGAAAGAAACTCCGTTTAACGAAGGAACAGTCTGCCATTCTTGAAGATAGCTTTAAGCAACACCACACACTCAATCCTGTAAGTTCCTCGATTAACATCATTAACATTAATACTACGGATGTGTGTGTATATATATACACACACTTATAATATAGATTAAATTTTAACTTATAATATCAGATCAGCACTATTTTTCTAGATTAACAATAGTAGCAATACTTATTAAGAGATTTACTTGTTAGTGCAAATATTTTTGGGACTCTAATACATAATTAGCTGCTCGTCCAAAAATAATAATTAAGCTGTTGGCCAATATACAAAAAATATAAATTAATTATGTATAAACTATGTATATATTTTTGTATATTGCAATTAATATATAAAAAATATACATTTTCTGGCTATTATTTTGATGGATGGCTATACAACGTAAAAGCCTCCATATTTCTTACATCTTCTGTGTATAAACATAAAACTCTAGTATTGATGAATTTTTTTTCATCTGCAGAAGCAAAAATTGGCTTTGGCAAAGAGACTGGGATTAAGGCCACGGCAAGTGGAAGTGTGGTTCCAGAATAGGAGAGCTAGGTGAGATTTTTGTCTCTAATTAAGTCTTCTTTAATTTTATTTCTGTAATGGTGTACAATAAGAAGAATTAATGTAGACAATCATAGCAACAATAATGAGCAACAGATTGAACTGCACATATTAAATGTGACAACCAAATCACGCTAATGATTCATGGACTTAATTAGTGTGGGGACCGGACACTAGCTACAGCTGAGGTGAAAACATTTTCAACAAATGAGAAATGTTAAACTTCCAACTCACTTAAACAAGAAATATTATTGTCACCTATGTTGTTCAGGCTTTCAAAAAAATATCACCAGTATGTGTCGAATCTTTTTGGAAGGATTCGGGATGAGTGCAACAATAATTGTGAAGAGCCCGATCGATCAACCTGTATTATCACAGTACTTCTATAGCATCTTTTGACGCCTTCCATATTAGTACTCAAGAATAATATTCTAAAAATGATCTCTTTGGACATACAGGACAAAGTTGAAGCAAACAGAAGTAGACTGTGAATTCTTAAAGAGATGCGTTGAGAATCTGACAGAAGAAAACAGGAGATTACAGAAGGAAGTTCAAGAGCTAAGGGCACTAAAGCTTTCACCTCAATTCTACATGCAAATGACCCCTCCCACCACCCTCACCATGTGTTCTTCATGTGAGCGGGTTGCGTCGGGCCCCACGAATACACCTGTCAACATTCCGCCCCACCGGGTTGGTCCACCTCAGCAACAACCTATGCCCTTAAACATGTGGGCCCCCACAGCCATCTCACAAGGGCAATTTGGTCAAATGGACTCTTATCCTACATTTGGAAGACAAAAGTGACAATGACAAATTGTGAATATTGAGTACCATAATGTGTAGGCAGGAATAATGTGTTAAGATAAGGTTGTTGAGGTTATGGAGATTTGGCGGGTCTAGAAAATCTCTTGCTTTTATTGTTGACCCTCCAATTTTTCTTTTACTGACTAATTAGGGTTATGTCATTTTACTCTATTTAGTAATAGTTCCTTCTTTCCCATTTCAACATCATTATTTGTGGGGACTGGAGAAGAGTAGTGCTTTTTGATGTAAAGTAATGCAAGGATACCCAATCACTTATCACAATCAACTTGTTCAGTGTGCCTCTTGACAGTAATATAATTTTGAGAAGTTTGTTTCTTTGCCTTGATTTGAACTATAGGTTGAGGGAATTTAAAAAAGAAACAACCTTGAACCATCAGACAGGATTTCCTAATCTTTTTGGAATTTAGTTCCTCATCTTGCGGGATTTTTTCTCTTCGAATATTGAGTTATACATGATAAAATTCTCAAAGCTGGATAAATGCTCTAACAACACAGCAAAAATCAAGGATTTAACTCTTAAAGATCGAATACAAAACCAAAGGCTGATAACATAATAGATTATTCTTGATAGACTGAAAATGCAAGTTTCTCCATTTGGATATTCGGATCAGACACCAGTGGTCAACTATGACCATTAGCCACCACTTGAAACAGTGGCTACGTTATAAGAATATTTTGCATACATTCTCATACTTTGCCTGTGATGTTCAAGGAAAAGCAGGTTCAAAAACTTTGTGCACACAACTCACAAGATCAAAGAGCCGGCTATGATATATTTAGTAATTCTATATGTGTTATACGAGATAGTAACACAGAAGGTCACCCATCTATGCGTAATGATTTCCCAAAGTCATTTTTTTTAACAATAACATCACCCAACTTTTCCTTTATTAATTTAAAAGTCACCCAATTAATATTTGGTCAATAAAATGTGACATGACATTAAATTTATTCCACGTGAACTTTCTTTTTTTATTTCTCAGTCTACATGGCAATAAGACCCGACCCGATCCAAATCAATAACCCAAATTAACCCTATTTTCTATTAATGAAAACAGATTTTCACTCTCTCTGAAAACAAAATGGTCAATAATTTTATGGAAATCGTGTCGTCTTCTTTTTCCTTCTATCAGTGAAGCCCATCAGGATATTTTTAACGACATTAAGTAAATGTAGTTTCTACAGTCTGGCCATTCCTTCTGACCCATAAATCGTACTCCTATCATATATTGGCAACACTAATAATTAATCAGAATAGGAGCACCCTAATGGATTTATTTTGCAAGCATGTAACGTAATTAATAAGGATTAATTTGGGTTATGGGTTTAGGTCGGGTCGGGTCTTATTGCCATGTGGACTGAGGAAAAAAAAAACTTCATGTGGACTAAATTAAATGTCATTTTATATTTTGTTGGTCAAATATTAATTGAGTGACTTTTGATGTGATACAGGAAAAGTTGAGTGACCTTGTTGTTACAAATAAAAGAAACATGACTTTGAGAGATCATTACTCATAGTTGGGTGAACTTCTGTGTTACTACTTAGTTAGCATTCTTTCACAATTACAATCAAACTTATTCATTCACTTCATCACTTGCAATTTCTGCACGAAAAGAGCTAAACTTATTACTATCTTTACCCATACATTTGTTTGCTTCTTCTCTACCAATGACAAAAGTTTAAGTATAGTAATTAGCTCTGATTGTGAAACAATGCTAATTATATGGAAGAAGAAGCAATTACAGAAGTTTAAGTATAGTAATTAGCTCTAAATTTAGTTTATACTCTTCTCACATACTAATTATGATTAAAAATCAATTCAATTTTACAATTAACCAATTTAATTCAATTTTACAATTAACCAATTTAATTCTATTTTAAAACTAACCAATTCAATTCAATTTTAAAATTAACCAATTCAATTGAATTTTAAAATTCAATTAAATTAGACAAGCTTAGTCCAATATATGAAATGGGCCGGGGGCACGCAACAGTAGCCGAGATAGAGTCCAGTTATGGACTGAATTTTTTATTTTTTTTTATAACCGTGGTGTCCGGGCTAGCTTGCGCGCATCTCGACTAATTTCACGGGAATCCAGGGCGGAGCCAAGAAGGCTGAGAAACCCCCTCGGCGAAAAATTACGTTGTTTATACATGGTTAAAATTATTTTTTATGTATATATAATAGATGTTAAACCCCCTTTGGCTTCTTTGTGTGTTTAATTTTTCATATTTTGAACCTCTTTAGAGGAAATCCTGGCTCCGCCACTGGGATACTTACCACCTCCCATCAGCAATAGTTACCAGGTAACTCTGTAATTATGAACTGAATTCTGACTACATGGTTGTCTGAAATTTAAGTTACAGAAGACTTAAGACAGTCCAATAAGGAGATGTTTGGGTAGAGACGTGGACTTAATTGATAAAATTCAAACCCAATCTCAAACTTCTTGGGCCTTTGTTCTAGGAAATCACAATCATGGACAGCATCATGAATTAAGGTTATTTACATGGATCTCATATGATTCTTCTCTTCTTTTAGTAATTGTAATTAATAAGTCCCATGCATTGACCCAGAGTGCATGAACTTTAATGTTCTTCCTCTTAACCTTTTAAGATGTAAACTTTATAGTAGTAATATTCAACTGATCAACTTGGTTTGGTAGTGACTAATGAGTGAACAAACAGGTACACAGAGACAAACTGGGAAAATTGCTCAACAATTTTTATATATTTTAACATCCATTGGTGAAGTAACTATCTCAAGTTTTCTCACAGTTATTACCCTTCACAAATAGAAATTGACATGAAGAGTTGGGAAAACTGGCAAATGTGACATGGGAGTGTGTTGAGGATTCCTTAGCATAATCTTTAAGAAGGGAAAAGAGAAACAAATTGATTGGAGTACCTGCAAATTTACTCGTAAAAAATGGGATTTACTCAGTTCTTAACTTCAGAGCACAACCAGTAAATTTTAACTACTGCATTAAATATGAGTCGTTCCTTGCTATAAAAAATTGATATAAAAGTAAAGTAGATGTTAGTGACATATACCGGAATAGGTGCAAATTGAGATCAGTATATGGCGTGGGCTACTTCAGCTGGCAAGGCCAAATCACAGAAGGCTATCCTCTTCAGAATGGTCTTTGCAGATGTCATACATGCTATTCGGATTGAGAGAAATTTATGAGTCTTTCAGCAGTCTTTTAGAGATGTGGAAAGCACAGCTAGGTAGGTTGCATATGTTTGCAATGTTAGAGCTCCTGCTGGTAGTGCACAATTGATGCATAGCTATGGTTTTTGAGTCTTGTGATCCTCAGATTGTTGTCCCTTTTAACTTTGTCTGCTGTTGTCTAGTTCATGAGATAGCAAGTTGTATTATAAGCTTGGCTATGGTTTTTTAATTGACTTTCACTTGGTGATTAATATATTGTTAGTTACCGGAAAGAAAAACATAGACCGGATAATATTGATCATAAATGAAGAATTGATAGTAGTAACATATAACAGAACGTACTTGCTAATCTCTGAATACCAGACATATTTTTTCAGAACAGAAGTACAATATCAGGTTAATCAACATAAAACCTGGGGAATCAAAAGATTTTCTTATGATCGCATTCTGCCTCACGGTAGTAAATCAACTACTGGTGGAGACACAGGTAGCTACATTACAATTACAACACTAAAATCCTTTTATAAGTACTAGATTAGAAACCTTTAATTTGGAAATACAAACTGCAAAGGAAAAAAAGAAAAAAAAGATGAGATAACTTCTCTAATATCCTAGCTAACCATAAGATTGTTCTAATGGCAATTCAATAACTCCCTAACCATAACACCATAAGACTGATAACTGATAAATAGCTCTTGTACCACCTCACTTTTGAACAAGGTTATTTTACTGAAGTAGCTCTTTAGCAGGCTGCCCAGCTGATGTTCGGATGGACTGAATTCTCTGAAGCCTGATTTGCTCTCTAAATTTAGCTATAAACTCATCAGCCTTCTTGTCAACATTATCCGGACCACCCTCAGTTGCCACATCACTCTCATTCTTGCTTGCTGCTTCTACATTTTCCGTGCTCTCTTCAAAGCAATCCTCTGAGTCATCATTTTCCAATACTACCTTTTCAAGAGAAGATGTTTTCTTCTCTTCCCCTCCAAAATCCATCAATGTTGGCTCTGGTGCATAATGCTGCTTTTCTAGCATCTGCTTGTCGACAAAAGTTTCTTCAGCTTTCTCTGTCTTTCCATTTACGTTATCTTTAGCATATACTCTTGCTCTTGCAGCCCCAACAAATGGCCTAATTGTTCGAACAGACTTCCCTTTGTACGAGCTCAATTCAAATGGCACACTCCTAGTACTTCTCCTCATTTCTTTTTTAGAAGAACCCTTGTCATCCGTTACGATAGGGTTTGATCTCAACAGAGTAGATTTCTTAACTATGGGTGCCGGTGGCAGAGGAGGTGGTGGTGGTGGAGGTGAAACAGAAGATTTGTTAAAACTCTGTTTCCTCACAATTTTGTGATCAAATTGATCAATCTTGGCTTGAGATTCTGATGAAACGGAAAGTGACGTGGACAACTTTCTCGGCGATGAAATCTTGGATTGTGTAGTAGAAATAGATTTTGGTGAAGTAGTAGTAGAGTTAGGCTCGGGAACAGGAGATTTCAAACTCCTAATTGGCAAAAGCAAAGGCTTTTCAACAATTCTTGGACTAATTTTAGCACTTTCTTTAGCAACAACTACGACTGGTTTACCACTATGGTACTGACAATTATTCCAAGTCTGAACTCTATTTTCATCAGACACTTCATGGTTTTCAGCTTCATCATCAAAAAAAGATGAAGCCTGAAGTAATCTAGATTGAACATTAGCATCAAACTTTGAACTACTATATAAATATTCATTTTCTGTCTCATCATCATAAATTTTTTTGCTGAATAAGCCATAAGAAACAGCTATACCTACTAAAATAAGCTGAACTACAAGTTCCCAATTTCCTGTATGCAGAGTTTGGGTGATGATTTCAGGAGCTTCCAAAGGAAAATGTGGAAGTGCAACTAGAAATATCAAAACTAGCATGGCTTTAAAGGGAAAATTATTAAAGAACTTACAAGGGTCTGCATGGTTTGGTGGAACTAATTCACAGTTTGATTTCTGTTTATTGGAGATATAAGGAGTTGTATCTTGATCCATTGAAAGATAGAAGCTTGGGTTGGGTTTTGGATCTTGTTTTATATGTTGTAGACTGTGAAAAAAAGATTAGAAGATGAAGGAGAGAAGTCTTAAGGACTAAGCATAGAAAAGGAGTGAGAGTGATAGATGATCAAAAAGATTTTGGGAGAAGTGACATGATTCGAAGCCTTGCTTTATTTCTTCTTTAAACCATTCCAGTCTTTTCATTCTTGTCCTTTCTATGGTCTCAACTTACATTTTTTTTTTTTAAATTCCTACCGGTATTCAGTATTTATTTTGAAGTTTGAATTAACGACATCATATAGAAACAAATGCTCTGGATTTTTCCAGTCCAGGACTATAATCAGAATCTCGAATTAAAGATGAAAAAATTCTATCCATTTCATTTAGAATATTCATTCTAAGACTAGAATCTAAATCTCTCTTTTAGAAAAAAAAAAATTTCTATTTCATCACAATCCTCGTTAATAATTCGCTCTCTTTTAATTGTCGGTGAGAAAGGATGAATTTTTTTTTTTTTTGTTGATTTAGACGTTTGGACAATATTTGATTTGAGTTAGAAAATGAAGATACTTTACACGTAATTGTCCCTCTAACGAAAAATTAAAATTGATAGCTACTGCGAGACTGCTACTCATTGGTAAAAGAATCATTTGTTAAAGTGCCTTTAGTTTCTAGTGCCTTAATTAAAAACCTAACCAAAACAAACCAATTGCATAGGTTAAGAAAAATTACTTTTGAGAATTGAACACTTCGATGATTAAATAAAATATATCAAGCAAGTTTAAGTTTGGCGTAAATAGACAAAATAAAGCTTGGTATGTCTTGCCATTTAACTTTTAGATCTGAGATTTTAGTATTGTACATATATATTTAACGTAATGAATCTTTTGCTTTTACCGTCCAGTATACCTTAACTAATACAGTGAATTTTGAAGGCTGGGAGGGGATTCCAGGATAGAGAACGAGAGTGCCAAATATGTTAAGTAGGATGACTTTGATAACTTTTTATAAAATTTACACTGCCAATATAGATAGGTTATTACTACCATTAGTTTTGTATGTGGGCTTGGTGCAACATGATTTGTATACGGATCAGAGGAAATAAGATATAGAGAAGGATGAGTGATTAACAACATACAGCATGAGAGAAGTCATAAGTAAAGCAGGAAGAGAAGTCATTTACGCTTTGTTTAATTATAACTGTTGCTTTAGCTCAAAGAATTTATCTCAAAATAAATATTACTTTAAAAATTTAAGATTAAAGTTGTCAATTATTTCCAACTATACATTTAACTTAAAAAAGTAATCCTTTTAATAAAAACATTTAACATTTTAGTAAACTATACTTTATATTTATTATCTTTGTTAATGAACTTGAAAAGAGTTAAAGTCATAGTTAAAATGGGCCGGAGAGAGAACTAGTAAAGAATGGGGTATCTTTCTTTGACAAAAGCTCGTGGTCAAAAGTTGAATTCAAAAGATTTCCATGAAAACAAATAACATGTAATAGCATCAGATTCTCCAACCTTTTAACTTTGAGTTGTTGAACTGCCTTGGAATTAATGACTGAAACTCCTTCCTTCCTAAGTTGCAAGCCAAATTATGTCTTCCCTATTCAAACAAGTTTTCTCTTCTTTTTTTTTTTTTTTTTTGTGTGTGTTAAAGGGACATAATAATACTATAAATACTTAAACGTCATTACAAAATACAGGATCTCTCGAGATCGACCATTTCTAAGAGCTTCAATTACAATCTTAGTGTTAGTCGAAACCTTTTCTTACAGACGTAATTCCTAATTTGTCTATCTATACTGCTTTATTGATAACCACAAGAGGAATTACAAACATAACACTAGTAGGAAACTTCTACAGTTAGTCTGTCAGATTAAAGCCTTTAAAATGATTATGATAACAAAACAACTAATACTAAGATGTTAAGTATTGATATCACAACTAACTTCTTTTAATTAACTGAATTCTTAATTAGACTACTGTAATTGTTTTTTCATTTCTTTTTTACACCTTCATGTTTTTTTTTTTTTTAAGGATGAGTATGACATTACTTCCTTGCTGAATAGGATTTTGCTTAATATCATTTCATTGGACTCATACCCTTTCATGTAGGAGAGTTTTTGATGGGCTTTAAATCTGGATAAATCCAACGGGCCTTCTTGTATGGACATGGGCTTGCTTAGTGCTTCATTGAGTATTGAGATTTCATACCCGATGAGTCTGGCTAGGCTATTAGGCACCTTTGGTCTACGCCTGTGAAACCAAATATCTTTAACCTATTTAGTGAATGACCATTTCCAATTATTTGGATGCCTCTAAGCAACAACTATTGCAATAATAAGAGAAATTGATATAAATAACCGCCCATTAAAATAATAGTCAGGAAATGTCTATTTATTGTATATATTTTTATAGAAAATCATGTATATATTTTTATATTGCATTAATGAATATAATTATTTTTGATCGACGGACAAAATGTATAATTTGCCCAAATAATAAACAAAAAAATAATTCATGGGACTTTTAAATGGGCCTTAAATGGAAAATTCCTATAAACTTGGCTTAACACAGTCCAAATACTGCAGTACCGTTGTTTTGGATCTAAACTAGACCAAGAAAAAGATGATGCGGCTGTCAATTATTTCATCAATCTTTTTTAGAAAAGGACAATGCACAAAGCATCTCATATTAGTGTTGGGTCGAAAATAACAAGGCGCCATGCATAATCTGATCCTTCGTGCGTTCTTTATCCTATTCCGATTCGATTTAGCTTTCTTTTAGTTGCTATATCTTTATTTTGAAGAAATGTGGATCTATAGGGGAAAGGAGAAATATATAGTATCAATAAGAAGATCGTTTGATTTTCTTGTTTGCACATGTGTATTGTCTAATCTATGAGAATCAAGCTTTTCCCCTTCTCTAAGCGCATATAGGGAAGTGGGCCCTCGTTGTTATGCACTTGACGGAGATAAATCAAACAAAAAAGAACTATACTAAAATAAATATGATATTCTTATATGGTTGGTTAATTGACCTACATATGAGAAGACTAAAAAGAAAGCATAAAAACTATTAGGAGAATAATGTCTCCCTGAACAAAACTTTCTAAACGACTACATTGTGTATGCTATTGTGTTGTGTATGAGAAGAAAAGATCTTCTATTTATAGAAGTTCAAAACCTTCCCTCCAATAAAAGGATAGATTTTGTAGAGTCTTTTCCATCAAGAAAACCTTTTTCACTAAGAAATCTTTTTGAAGTAAAACACAATTATGGTATAGAATCTAAATAAGGTAGGAAATTCAGGGTAATCCCTAACAGTTAATAGGGTCTGGGAAAGGGCCTCACATTGGGGGTATGATGTGGACAACCTACCCTAATGCAAGCATTAGTGGTTGTTTCTAGGGGTGTGCATGGACCGGGTTGGTTTGGATTTTTTAAATACAAAACCAAACCAATTGTGTTGGGTTTTTAAATCTACAAACCAACAAAAATCGAATTTTTCAACCTCGGATTTTCTCAATTTTTGTTTTTTCCCGAAAAACTTTTACTTCAAATAATCCTTTAGTCCTAGTAAGATACAACTATATAATTAAGTGTTTCTTAAGAAAATAAGACAAAATATGAGATGAGTGATGATATTGTAATAAAATATTCAACAAAAAAGATAATGAAATCGCATAAAATAAATATTGTTAATTAATAAGCCATAATGAAAATGATCATCATCTAAAGATACTAAGTCATGCTAAAATAAGTACGGCTAATAAGTATAAATTACATGACAAAGAAAAAATAAAATTAAGTTATGTATTTTCACTGTCTAAATCAATGCAAAACTAAATAATAGATATTGAATGTTATTGTCATTCCTAGTGTTAGAACTGAATTTCTTTTGTCAGGATTGGTATTGATTTGGTTTTGGTTTAGACTTTATTTGAGTTATTAACATTTATGGGCTATAAAAATTATTAGACCATTCAAACTTTTAAGTTCAAGCTTGAAATAATATGTTAAAAGGCAAAAACTATGGAAAAACTTAAGAAATATTTATAAATACTTATAAATTACATTATATGTAACTATTTTTTATGTATACAATATTTTTAAAAATTGTATATATGTAATATCGGGTTGGTTTGATTCGGTTTGACTTTTTTTTAAGTCAAAACTAAACCAAACCAAACCAAACCAATTATGATCATGTTTTTTTTCTCAAAACCAAACCACTAGTCGGGTTTTTTTCTCGATTTAGTTAGGATTTTTGGGTTGGTATAGTTTGTCGGATTTTTTTTGTACACCCCTAGCTATCTCTACGACTCGACCTATAAGTCACACGAAGACAATTTAATTGTTGCTCCATGGCTCCCTTTCAATTTCATCAATTTTATTAGTCTTAAAGTAAGTATGATTTATAATTGATTGGTGCAAATTTATACTATGATTTTTATGTGATAAAACAGAAAAAAATATAGTGACTTTAGGATTAATATTTCCATCTTATACATTTACCTTCTTGTTCCATTATGTCTCATCTTACACAGTTATTTCATACATTAGTAATTAATCCGCGCTTCGCGCGGTCATTTTAAGAAACAAAAATATGATTAAATAATTTTATTATAATTTGCATTATTAAAATATATATCGTTATTTTGATTTTCCTCTCTATATTCCCCAACGGTAACACTATTTGTTGTTCTTTAATGTAAAAAAAATGGTCAACTATACCCCTCTATTTTATTTTATTAGTCAACTTTATATTTCGTTAGCGATAGTGAACAAATATACCTTTGCCATCAATAAAATTTACACTTATACCCCTATTTGGATAAAAAATCCCAAATCAAATTAAATTACCTAATCCCTGAACCGCCCAACCCAGACCCAGAGAAGAAGAAGAAGAAGAAGAATGCTTAATTTTTTTTTAATCCAATCTCCTTCAATTCTAAATTAAATGAGCTCAAATTTGAAATGCAACTTCTAAACAAATCTCGACCACCAATTTCTTCGAACGAACATTCAATCGACAAAATCCATTTTCAAATTTAAAGGGGAAAATCAAAGAAACTCCATGGACAGTGTCGAATTGAGCTCAGGGGTCCTGTAAATAAAGTGATTAATTCTCGCCAGGTACTTTCTTAATCCATTATTCAATTTCTTACAACTCAAATAGGAGTACTTGTTATTTATGTGTTTCTTCTAGTCGCAATTGTCAATTAGTATATTGTTTACAATGTGTTTGTGAAAATTTCCAAGTGAAGCTTTTGGGTTGGGAGGCTTTAGAGTAGTTGAGAAGAGCCTATAAGTTCACGTTAATCAGTTATCAAACCTTAAACGTTTTGTTCTTGTCTGAAACCAGTCTTATTATGTTCACTTAGTAAACATTGAAAGGTCCATGTAGTCGGAGCTTAAAGAGCTAAATTCGACACTATAACAGAGCTTTCCCCTTTAAATTTGAAAATGAATTTGTTTACCCCGAATTTGGATAATCAATTGAATTTATGAGTGAGGTATAGGATATGTGGTTGTGCCTTAATCTATTTAATAGAGGAAAAAAATATATGAATGTGCTATGAAGAAGCAACTGATAATCAGTGGTTTACTATAGATTTTGTATCTAGTAATATATAAATATTGTTTGATCAAGCAGATTTAAAAGATGAACACAATGATCCGGGCCAAAATCAGATGTTAGAGAGAGAAATTTTATATGTCTTGCTATTACAAAAGGTTCTTGGTATGAGGAAGTCAACCCTTCAAAGGTGGGACAATGACCCCTATTTATAGTATTGCCCCATGGGCTTCATACAACAAGTGTTTCTCAAAAAATAAAGAAAAACTCTGAAATGTATTAGGTTGGATTAGGTTGGTCGTACGGTCTGACACTCGTACGATTGATAGTTAAACATGACAGGACGTTATCGACGCGTGGCAATCGCGTCACGGATCTCCCGGACCAACGACCACGATCAAACGGACTAACGGCCACGATCAACTCGGCTATGGAGAAACCGGACCGAACGATATCCTTCGTTTTCTTCGGATCAAGCACTTCTTCGATCCTGAAAGAAAGTCTTCATGCTCGTGCTAATTTCTTTCTTCCCTCGGACTCCGGTCTTACCGGTTTAACATATATCCGATTTTTACCATATACAGAATTTTGTTGATTGAACGTTAGTTTGAAGAAATTGGTGATTGAGATTTGTTTATTGAATTTTGAGGAAGTTGCATTTCAAATTTGAGCTCATTTGATTTAGAATTGAAGGAGATTGAATTAAAAATTTTAAGCATTCTTCTTGGATAAGAAGATGAAACCGGGTCTGAGTTGGACAGGTCAGGGATTGGTAATTTTTTTAAAATCAGGTAATTTAATTTGATTTGAGGTTTTCCATCCAAATAGGAGTACAAGTGTAAACTTTGTTGACGGTAGAGGTATATTTGTTCACTATCACTAACGGAGAATAAAGTTAACTAAAGTGGAGGAGTATATTTGACCCTTTTCCCTTAATGTAATATATATTCAAGGTTGATTACTCTTTTATTGGGTTCCTAGCCGTTATCAATTATAGATGGGGTTCGAAAAAAATAACAAAAGCTAAATATAGAAAATAATGTTGTTGATAGGAATTGAAGTTACGATGTTAGAGACAATTTTAAACATCCTGGACCGCTTGAGCTAACTTTTTACATATGTTCAGGGTGTTCAAAAGTTAATATACGTACATAAATACAGAAAATTATTCTATATATACGCTGTAATTTTTTGCTGAGGGTGTTCGGGCGAACACCCTCACCTCCACGTAAATCCGCCCTGCTTATATCATGTTAGAAAGAGGTGAACTATAAAATTAAAATGAAGCTTAGGAAACAATTATCATGGTTAGGAAGAAGACCCATGCTAATGACTCTTCACTATTCTTTCGTCATTTATTACAACTCTTTTATTCTTTATTGCCTTCACAATTCTTCATTATTCTCATTGACATTAATTTTATAGGGTAAACATTAAATTCTATTGTAACTCCATGATTATATTAATTTTTTATCAGAAAAATCGAATAAATAGATCAAAACGAAAAAAAGATAAATATTATTATTGACCTTAAAAAGAGGGCACATCAACCTTGGCCTTGGCCAACAAATTGGTTTTGGGAGACAATAGGATTCGTTCTCAAAACTAACTTGGTTTGGCTCTAAATTGCAAATAGTGCAGACGAAATAGGAACATCAAAATGCCCCAGGGGATTTTTTTTTTCTCCTTATAAGATCTGTCTTTGGTAATGAGACCTTCATACATGAATGTAACACTTTTCAAAAGAATTTTAAACAGTGGTATATCAACCACAACATAGAGCCTTGCCATCGAAGCAGTCTACTCCGTTTGTATGTCGATTCGGTGTTTAGGGACGGATCCACCGTTACGCTATACTTTGGATACGGAATATAAATTTGTATAATAATTCACTAAAATTACAAAAAAATAAGAAATGAACCTATTAACGTTAAAAATATAATGAGTTAATACGAAGAGCTTAAAAGACTAAACTCATAGAGTTTAAATACTGAATCAGCATCTGTCGATGACAGAAGCAAAAGAAAACAAACGGTTGCATGAAATGGAAATATGGAAAAGGTAAAAAGTTTTTGACATAAAGACTGCTAGAATAGTTAAAGAAGAAAACTTACAATTTTATCAATGACTCGCAGGCTTTCACCGGAACAACGTCCCTACAGTTGTTTCTGATAGAGGCATTGGATTTCTAATGGAAGAGACGGTTGTTTCTTTAAGTAGGTTCTCTAATGCAAGTAATGGTTTTTCTTTAATCATCGCTTTCAGGCTTGTTTTTCCTTTTTCCAACATGTCTTTTGGATTCCTAACATAAACTGAGTCAAAATAATGAGTGGAAAAATAAGATAAAAAGGCAAATAAATGAGAAAAAAATAATGTGAATGCTAGCCATATGGAGGTGTCATATCTTCCTCGAGAGCTTTATACACAACACCTATTGCCAAAAGAAAAGGGGAGATCAGAAATACAATAGTAAAGTTTTATCCAAGAAGTTTTGATAATTTATTCAAGATCAGGACAACATGTATTACTTAATATTATAGAATATACCTCCTGCTAAAGCCTCTTTTTATTTTTTAATTCCTCTAACAAACCAAGAAAACTAAGAATTCATAATTTATGAAATGGTTGAAATTAAAAATACATTCTTTGCACCAAGTCTGCATCAAAAACATCAAATCCTGTATTCTTATATATCCATAATCCATGGCTACTCATGTTCTTTCTTTTTCACTTCCTAAAACAAACCAAGAAAACTGAGATGGTTAAAATTACAAAATACATTTTTTGCACTAATTCTGCACCAGAAACATCAATACCTTTACTCTTATATGTTCATGGCTGCTCCTGATTCGTTGTCCATAATAATTTGGTTGTGGGCTGATCATTCTATTTTCCTCTTCCTTATATTTCTACTCTTTAATTACCAGAACTTAATTAGTGTCAGAATAATGGGTGTAACTGTTAGAAGATAATAGAGGCTTGAAAATTGAAACTGACATCTTTTTCTTTTCATTTGGTTAATTGCTTTGTACATTAATTGAGTGATTTGAATGCAAGAAACTTTAATGCCTACTAAAATAAGATTAATAGGAAAGTTTAGAAGAAAACCCCAAAAAATCTATATCTATAGCTGTATCTATATCTATATCTATATCTATATATAATATAAAGGTGGGCATAGATAAGGTGATGTGGCGCCTCTCTATGGCCTCCATTGCTATTTATCTTTTTTGTCAATTTTTTGACCTCTTACCTCATTTTATCAATTAAAAAATTCATAGAAAAAGAACCTAATTCAATACAAGCATAAAGAGTAGTTATCGCAATTAAATGCTCAACTTTCATATGCAAAGAGAGCTCAACGTTCGTCTGGAAGAAAAGGTTAACCATGATTAGATATAAGCTATTTATTGCAGTCTTTACGACGGCATTAAATACAAGTTAATGTAAGAAAAGAATTCCAAAAATAACTTATCAACGGAAGGAAGTGGCGAGGCCTTTTCTCTTCTTTTCTTTTTCACTAGTATTCGTACCCGCGCGATGTGCGGACAAAATTAAAAAATATTAATCATATTAAAATGTGATTTATGAGATACTTTTCACTTTTCGAGAGTCAATTTGATTAAACTTTGAAGCTAAATTGGAATAGATTAACTCAATATTTGAAAATTAATATTTTATTTGAAAACTACATAAAAAATAAGTTATAACTTTTACCATATCAATTTGGTAAAAAAAATATATCTCAAGATGATGATCAAAATTCATGCAGTTTGAATGTTGGGAAGCGAAAAGTATATATAAATTGAGATAGAGGAAGTATAAACTTTTGTATCCAAATCAAGCATTTACCAAACTTACAAACTATCAACACTATGAATAATTCAAATCATTCGCGATAAATAATTTTCTTGTTTCAAACATACGTTGTGAATTCAACGTTCAACCTCCATTAACTCTTATTTTGAATTAGAGATGTCCTTGAGAAAACTTCTCATCAACATTCTTGATCTCCTACTCTACCAAAACCTGGTGTTGAAAGGATAAAAAAGAAAAAGATCAAGAAAGTCAATCACCTTTATATCATAATTATGCAAATGTCACGCCCCAAAACCCCACCCTAGACGTGACCGGCATCCGACGTCATGAACAACATCGGAAGAACCTAAACCGTGCAATAATGACACTTGAACCCATCAGGTTCAATATTCGCCTCCAACAGTTTATAAAATAAGTATAACAAATCATGAATATATGAATTAAATCAGCGGAAGTCTTTATTCATCCAATACTTAGTCAAACGTAATAACGTGCCCGAGAGTTAATCAATAACTCAACAACTACCCACAAGAATGTATACTATGGAGCTTCTAAGATATAGGAATAATAGTTTGACTCATTGGGACGCAGCCCGAAAAACTAATAATGAACAAACAAAGAAATAGGGTGTCCCACGAATGAACGTGTGGGCTCACCAAATCAGCAGCAACAGTAAGTCCTTCCTAAGCGCCTGAAGTGTTAAGAACCTGCTCTTCTCCGTTACCTAACATACCATAAAAACAACAATGGCATGCCTGAGTACTTCGTACTCAGTGAGTGTCTAAGGGGCAATAGTTACAAATAAGATATGATGAATAAAATTAATAAAATGATATTAATGAAAATCACAATTCAAACCCAGGAATAACGTAAGTCAGCAACATTTAAGAGTCATGAAAGAATCCAACAACAAAAGACATATTAACTTAACTCCTTACCATTTACCATGCCAAGCATTTCACTTATGAATTCAATATCACCATAAGCCACTCACAGGCAACAAGATACGAAACAAGCCACTCATAGGCAAACTAATCAATCAATCGATACTCCGGGTTAGGAAACCACAGAGGCTAATCATCCTCTGGACTAGCACAACAATAGATACTCCGGGCTAGGAAGCAACGGAGGCTAGTCGTCCTCTGGACTAGCACAGCAATAGGTACTCCGGTCTAGGAAGATACGGAGGCTAATCGTCCTCTGGACTAGCACAACAATAGATACTCAGGTCTAGGAAGATACAGAGGCTAATCGTCCTCTAGACTAGCACAGCAATACTCGTATCGATACGTTAGGATCCATAACGGCTAATCGTCCTCTGGATTAGCACAGCTTGCCCATACAGGCCCAAACACCAACAAAATACAAATCATGACATATTATCGAATCATCAATCATGGCTTAGAGCCGAATCTCACTTCTCAAGTCATCATCTCAAAATGGAGGCATTTCAAGTCATAACCGATTTAGAATCTTTATTCAAATCTCTTATTCAATTTCAAGTTCAAGAAACCCATTCAACAACAAAACAAGTTTAAGGTCCAACCTTTAGAAGATTAAGTTCAATCATCCAATAATGGGAAAAGCGAGTTTCACAAAGTAGTATAGTTCGTATTAGGTTCGATGCGGGCTTGACCCTACACACGCATGACCTTGTCTAAAAGAAATCATCTTTAATTCCAGAATAAATTCCACCAAACAAGAGTTATAACTTATACAAACAATCAAGGAAGGATTCTATAATACAATTCATGCTTTCACAACATAAGCGTACTTCACAAGTAGACATAGTTGAAAAAATGATTTTTGGAATATAGACATATTTCAAGGAAGATTTTGAGAAAATCTAGACATACAAATCACCTTCATAGTCAAAAGAATTTTCTTTAAAAGAGACATACAAATTACCTTTATATTCAAAAAGGATTTTATTTTTAAAGAGACATACATTAGGGTTTTGTATGAGAAGTTCACCCTTTTTATTCAATAAAGAACTTTCGAGAAAAAGACATATTCATAATAAGGTTTTTAAAAGAGAGACATACCTTAATTTGTTAAACAAGGTTTAACAAATCACTTTTCTAATGAAGAACACCCAAACCCTAGCTTGAATCACTTTGGGAAGAATTATGTTGCAAACTCTAGGTTTTGGTCACAAAAATCATGTTAAGAATTATGGGTTTGATTTTAGAATGAATTAGTAATGTTAAGGATGCCCTTACCTTTGATTTGAAGACTTGGGGGAATGATTTTCGTCCTTAGGGTTGTTTAGGAAGTGGAGGAATAAACAAAACAAATGTCTTATTTATATTTTTCTGGTGAAAACGGGCCAAAGGACGCCCCCAAAGGACGGACCGTCCCTTAGTGGAAATTTCCAGAGAGTTTCTGGAAATTTTTGAGACGTTACGGTTCATGTTACGGTCCGTAACGTGTGTTACGGTCCGTAACGTCTCACCGTAACATAGGCAAAATTTTCAGCGAAGACAGGCTTCAGTAAAACGGGCATAACTTTTTGGACGCAACTTTGTTTGGGCTGGGCGACCTACCGTTGGAAAGCTATTTCAAAGATCTACAACTTTCATCAAGTAAGTTTTTCCAAATTCGCAACACATTTTTATGAAAATCGCCCAGAAGACAGACCTACCAAAACTTAGGCGAATTTAAGAGGCCTTAAGAACTTCAATAGTTGGTTTGACTTCAAAATGACAATCTTCCACCCAAATTCATCAAGAATGGATTCATATAGATAAAAAATCATCTTAACACTAGATTTTTACAAATTCACACCTAGTTCAAGTTTACGGGGTGTTACAGCAAAACAACATAAAATCAAGAAACTACACATGTAATACATATTATAAACACTGAAAATTTTAAGCAATGAAAAGCAAAAGCAAGGAGGATGTTTGGAGAGTTGATTGATGGCATAAATAGAACGACTCCAGAAATTTATCACCCTTTTTTTGCTTAATAATTTGCACAAAAATAAATATACCATAATTATGTATCATTATTGATTGATATTCTATTATTTCATACCCTATTTATGTGCCTGCTTCATCATTTTTGTAACTTCCAATCAAATTCTTCTTAATGAAGTTCTCCTTAAATCTACTAAAAAATCAGCGTTTAGTGACGGAATATTAGCGACGGCCCATATTCTGTCGCTAATTAACGACGGGTTAGCTACGGATTGCTCATTTTGTTGCGAGAAAAGCAACTATTTTTTTTTTCATTATATAGCGACGGATTAGCAACGAAAACTGAGTTTCGTCACTAATGATTAGAGCGAAATTTTGGCGCCTTAAATTTCACTACAGATTTAGCAACAGAAGAGGCGCGACAAATTTTATTTTTATGTAGCGACGGATTCAGCAACGAAAACTCCGTCGCTAGGCCTTTTAATTTTTCTCGAATCAGTGATTGTTTTTTCTAATTAGTGATTGTTTTTTTAATTATTTATTTAAATAAGATATAGCGATTAATAAGAGAGAATGCAAAATAAAAAAAATATATAAATAGAGAAAAACCGAAAAAGGAGATAATATTTTAACCAATTTTCCACTGAAATATATGGCTAACTACTTCAAATTCAGAATTTGAATTAAACATTTTAGAATTTATAATCAGTTACCTAAATTTTAGGGGGTATAATCAATTTTAAATTTTTATTGCATTATAAATTCATTACAAAGATAACCCAATCTACGGGGGGAAAAAAATTCTAATATTCCTTATATGATGATATTTGAATTGCACATGTTTTAACTTTTAATTCAAATTCAATTTTTTTATTTCAGTTCAAATATTTGTATTAGAATATTTTCTCTACATAGAAAGAGAAATATAGAAAAGGAAATCGATATTTATTTATAAAGTTTAGTTCATAAGAGCCATAAAACTTGTCGATTTGATTTTGTTACTACCCTAGCTTGAAAAAAAAAAATCTTCTTCTTAAAGGGAAGTACCAAAAAAACTTTGATGTGTTCCATTTTTTTACTTTTAGAAAGGATAATCATTTGATTAGTTTAAAAAAGATAATTGTCTTTCAATTTAATTCAAATCCTATTTTTTATTTATTTATTTTAAGTTTAAATTGTTTTACATCTATATATAGTATGAACTTGGTTTAAAATTCAAAGTAGCATTATATTTTTTTTTCCTGCTAATTATGCTAATATTGATTCGTTCTATTATTAATAAGAAAGGTGATAAAATCTAATTGTTGATATCTCAATTTCGTTTAGACTTATCATTTTCTATATTCCTAATAGATTACTTACACGGTAACATTTTAAAGTGAAAATATTAAACAAATTAATTTCAATCATGATTTTTTGATACATTTTAATTTTGATATTGCATTCAATTTAATCGTACGGGTGCTCTTCATATGGGCTTGAATTTATCTTAATTGCAGAAAGTAATAAAGGACAATATTATATCTTACCATTTAAAGGAGCATTGTTGACTATAAATTAGAATCCAAGAATATCAATTAATAATTTTCTCCAATCAATATACCAAATTAGGTGAGTTCATTTAATAATGTCAATTAATTTCTTTTTAGAATTGATACAAATAGAATTTGTTGCCAAGTGGCTTGTTCATAGTACGGCACTTGGCTTAATATTAAGCTAGACTGTCCTCCTTTTATTACAATATAGATATAGATATAGATATTATTATTATTATTATTATTATTATTATTATTATTATTATTATTATAATTATAATATTAACAACTCTACTACTATGTGTTGATAATATCGTATGAGTATATTAGGTGAGTTCATTATTATTATTAACAACTACTACTATGATGTGTTGATAATATCGTATGAGTCTATTACGTGAGTTCATTATTATTATTAATTATTATTATTATTATTATTATTATTATTAGTAGTAGTAGTAGATGATTATTAAATTAGGTAATATTTTGAACTACAATTAATAACTTCTTTAATAATTAATGCAAATAGAATTTGTTGCAAAGTGACTTGTTCATATTACGCCACTTGGCTTAATATTAAGTTAGACTACTCTCCTTTTATATATATACTTGGCTTAATATTAAGATAGACTAATCTCCTTTTTTATATATATATATATATATATATATATATATAGATTTTAAAATTTTATATGCTAGATTGGAAAATTAAAAAAAAAAAGTCTTATTTCTTAACAAAGCAAATTAATTAGAATGAAAGAAATGGACACGGTTATACATATGAAGCAAATTAATGCTTTTAATATATTCTTGAATGTGGTGATAGTGGAGGATTAATTCTTCCCCTCATCCTCATATTTTCCCTATCCACTATAAATAGGCTTGACGTCCTGTCTTTGGACATCACATTCCATCCATTTTACGAGTTTCTTAATATATACTAATTTTTTTACTTTATTTTTATCAAGTTGAAGTAATTTTTTGGCAATACAAAAATTAGATAAGTTGGTGTTGGATCTGTGCAAACTTCCCGATGGACAACAAAGGAAAAAAAAGAGGGGGCGATAATACAACAAAGAAAAAAAAGGGGCGATAATATGAGGATAGAGGCGGAAAGAAAATCTATTCATATATTTTTTGGTGTTGATTAGTTTGAATATTGATATGAATTGTTTTATATTTATGTTTTCAAACCTTTGGGGCTTACAAATGTGAAGGCAACTTTAGTTATCTCCCCTCCATATTCATGTAAAAACTTTGTTCATTATACTATTTTCTTGACATTTTTGTATTATTTTTATGTTAGCTCACTTTTTTTAAATTTTCAGTGAATTTTCCTTAGCCAGTATGTTTTCCTTGGCCAATATGTTTTTAAATATTTTTATGAATATTTTTCTAATTATTATCATCATATATATATTGCACTAAAGGTCTACATACTTTTGGATGCAAAATTTTTATCACATTATTTTTTCCTCATCTTATCTGAAATTTCTCTTATTTTGAAAGTGTTCTCCGCCACTAAAAAAATGTTGGGGTTTTATATATGATTTTCTTATTGAAATTTACATGTACCAATTTAGAGTGAATTTTTCATACTTAGTCTATAATATTTTCACAAATTCTTTTCGCAAAATAATTCTATATATTTTTTTTAAGAATTACAATATTAGTTTTTCAGAATATAATGACCGCGCTACAAATACTAGTTGAGAAAAAAAGATACATAGCTTTCCTTGCTTTTGAGATCAATTTAAGTGACATTTTGAACATTTTCTCTTCTTCCCACAAAACTATAGATTTTTTTTTTAATTGAAAGAAGTAGGAGAGCCAAGCAGTTGCCTATGGAAAACAATAATATTAATAAATTAGAAGTGTGTACAAATTTCATCAAGTTAGACGACGGCTTCGTCCGAGTATTTCTGTGTGTGTGTAGAAAAACAACTACTGACTTCAAATCATGCTCCCAATACTTCCTTCCTTTTAGGAACAAATATAGGTATTACTCTCATTGCCCCTCTAAAATACAGCTAGACTTTTGTGGATTTCAAACACCCTTTTCACTATTTTGTGAGTTTTCTTCGTCTGGGTTTTATTTTATTATGAGGAAAATAATTCAAAGTTAGGTTTTTTTTTTAAGCCAAATTGCTAAAGTTTGATACTTTGCATCTTATTATGGTGTTTTTTTTTCTTTTTTCTTGTTTGGGTTAAAATCAATGTCAGATAGTACAAACTTTTGCTCTATTTTTCTTGTATGTGTGATTGTTGATAATTGTTGTTTCTAGTTTGTGTGGTAACTTGCAGCAATTTTTTTTTTTTTTTTTTTTAATGAAGTTTTTGCAGATCAATGGGTTTGGGGAATGAGGTGCAGAAGATTTTAAGCTGGACATCTGTGGTAAGCCCATCATAATTTTGGTTAATGTTCCTGTCCCATTGATGTTGATTCAAGTTATCTCTTGGAGAATAATTCAAAGTACTTGCGTTGAATGTCTTATATATAAGTAGATACATATATCCTAGTCTAGCTCAATTTGTAAGTATGAAGAATCTTGATAGGACTAGAGGACACAGGCATACTAAAGGTTACTTGTATACCTTAAAAAATATGTAGTGCTTCCTATGGATCCTCAACAAATGAGTTATATTGTGAAAATTTTATTTAGTTTTTTGTTGTAAAAATATGATTTCAGATCCTACATTATCCATCACTGTATCCTCACCCCACCTTCACACCACCCTAAAGGCAAATGTTCTGGGAATGGATGCTAACCTTTGAGCTTCAACCTGATTGAGTTTAGTTTTTGGGTATCTTTAGTCACACTAAACAAATTCCTTGTTTTACAAAGTTGTGCATTTACGTTCTTTGAGATTAGCAGTAAAACATGAAAGAAATGATTTACAAATGGATCAGTGGCATCATATTGTGGCTGAATCTACTCCATTTACTAAGGACACAACCCTGCCCTCCTAATGTTTGCAGTTTCCTATAAGCAATGAGGAATGTTATGAACTGAAAAGCTACATGTCATGCTTCTGAGCTCTTTAATTTACAAAGCAATATTGCTAAAGTAGTACTTCCCCAATTTAAGTGTCTTAGTTTGACTAGGCACGGAGTTTAAGAAATAGAAACTTTTGAATCTTATGGTCCTAAATTAAAGATTTGTATAATGTACTAAAATGTCTTTGAATCTTGTAGTTATAAACTTGCCATGTAGGATGTTTGAATTGTCAACTTACTAAATATAGAAAGAGGCATTTTTTTTGAGACAGACCAAAAAGGAAAGTAAGACACTTAGATTGGGACTGAGGGAGTAGTCCCTTTCCTTAGTCATTCTCTTAACCTCTTGGGTGATTAGGCTATCAGCTTCTAGGGGAATTATAGGTTAAAAAATCCTTCTTTTCTAGAAGGAGCACACTTTTTATTTTTCTTAATATCTATATATTAGCTTACTTTTTGTTTTGGACCTTTTTTTCAGTGTGGTAACCTTGGACTTCATTTGATCTGGCTCATCTTACACTTGATCATCAACATTTGGTACTCTGTATTGGGCATAGCACGTATGATGGAGAATGCCCTTATTTCTAGTGGGCTGCGAAAGAGTTACAATGCCGTTAACATTAGTAAAGTGCGCTACCTGGCTGTTGTGATTGAGAGTGAAGAAGCTCGCCAAACTTCAAAAGTTCTAGAATTATTGCGTTGGCTTGCATCTATTGGTATAAAAAGTATCTGCCTCTATGATAGAGAAGGTAAGGTTGTCAAAAATATAATCACCAGCTTGTTCATATTCTTCTTGATGCATCTACAAGACTGCTAAAAATATGATTCCCACAGTTGTTGCTTATTGTAGGAGTGCTGAAAAAGTCACAGGAAGCTATTATAGAAGGATTAAACAAGTCCCAGAAAGCCAATGTAGAAGGATCGGGTCATGGAACCTTGCTTGAGGTATTTTCAGGTTCCTCTAGTTTTGGACTTATGTCTTATGTTACTTTTTGCATTTCGGTACATATTTACCTTTATTTTCATTTTCTTTAAGTCCTGGTCTATTCATGTGAAGCGTCATTCTTGTTGGGAATTAAATCCTGACAGGAACCACTTGCAAATCTATGTGACATGCGCTCTAGCTTGAGCTATGCCGGAAAAGATTTGACTTATTGTCAGAAATTATATCTGTGAGGTATCTTATTAATGGAAGATAGTGAGACTACTTCATCCATCCCATGATTTCCTTGAATTCTACAAATCATTTGACAGCTTTGGAATAAAAAAATTGACAAGATAAATTCGTCATTTGGGAAGTTAGAGATTGAAAAACTATATAAACGATACTATGAGTAGAAATTTTCTCATTTCAGAAAATTAGGCTGTTGACTCTCGAAAAGCACACAGGCATTTAGGAAAGGGGTGGGTGTACAATTTTTTCCCCTAGACAATGAGTCAATGACATGTTTATACGTTTTCTGGACTAGGATATATTATTTTTAAAGATATCTCTATCTACTTCAATACTGGTAACCTACTCAGAAGACTTTATCCACTAATAATTTCATTATATCACATAAAATAGGAAGGTGGGAGAAAAACAAAGACCTTCAAAACCCTTTTCCTTCATTCAGTACATTTTATCTTCTCTAATCCTAGAGTGTCTGTGAAGTCTTATCATCAGACACGCCTAGGACAGTTATCAAAATTTCTTTCAAATCACATTTCTTTTCTTTTTAGCGAATGCTAGTTTGATGCCAATATGAACTCATGAATCGTCACTGGTGCTGTATTACAACTATAATGGACTATGAACCTGGACTTTGAAAAGAAGAATGAGAAATGACAAACAAAATAAGTTCAGATTTTCTATATAATTTTTATGTTAGTTTCCTCCTTTTTTGGTTATATTGAGGTGGGGTTAGGGGGTGGAGGGGAAGAGATTATTTGTACACAAGAAAGTTAAGGGGAAGAGATTATTTGTACATAAGAAAGTTAACTTTTACTAGTTGGGCTTTATGTGATTGACCTCTAACTTTGTCCCAGTTAAAATTGTCATTTTTTGCTCTTTAGAATTTAGCTCTTTGTAACCAATTTTATAGAATAAAAATCTTTAGCCAAAAAAAAAAAAAAGGGGAGCGCTGAAGACCTGAAACATTGAATGGGAAGTGACAGAGAGCCAAACACACCTGAAAATACTGGATATGAAGTGAAAAGAGCCACATAACTAAGTGATAGGATCAAATAAAATATTTTTATAATAAGTTGATATGGTTTACTGCAAATGCCTTTAAGGTCTCAGTTTAGAGTTAAATATACATAATATTGCACTAATGACTGCAGCATGTTTCCTTTGCCGATACCCTTCTGTGCCACAAGCATATGGATCTGGAGTTTGTCTCTTTTGCTGATTCAAAACCTGCTGTGGCCAAAGCAGCTAATTTACTTTTTGCCAAGCATTATGCCACCGCAAAACCAGAAAAGCCGAATTTTACAGAGTCTGACATGTCTGAGGCGCTACAAGCAGTAGGTCTGTTCATTTATCTTCATTTCCCCTGTTTGCATGATGTATTCATCAATATGGATTTTTCATTTTAGTAGCTTTGTATAAACGTGGATAAATTATCAATTCTACAGGTTATGTGGGACCGGAACCTGATCTTTTATTAGTTTACGGTCCTGTGAGATGTCACACGGGTTTTCCGGCATGGAGAATCCGGTACACTGAGATTGTGTAAGTACATTCATACAGAAACACTTAGCATTTTTTTATCATCCATGGCATGATAGGCTCTCTAGATAATGCTTTGGCTTAGGAAATTAAGTTTTATTTCGAATCTTATTTGTTTTGGTTCTAGTTAGGTACTGTTACTGCGGTATAGCATTTTTTGCTTATTTTGTAGCTCGTATTTATGACATTCTTGTTATTGATTACCCGTAGTCATTAAACAATAAAACAGATAGCGAGGGTACAAGATGCTCTCTTACAGGCCTAGTTAAAAGATGGTCCTCATTTGAATTTGTTTTTCGTCTTTTCCCTTGTGGTCGAATCTTGGTTAGAAATTTGCAAATGCATCCTAAGCATGCACTACCTCTAGGACAGGTTACAAGGGATTTTGGATCTGAGTTCATTCTTTTTTGAATGCAGACATATGGGGCCCTTGAAGTCCATGAAATTTGGTTCCCTTATAAAAGCCATCCACAAATTCACAAAGGTGCATCAAAACTATGGTAAGTATGACATTTCTATACCTGTGAATGCTCCTGCTGTCACCTTTCCAGAACCTACCTTGGTATTTTTGCCTGTCACCCCTGAACCTCTCGTCTGACAAGAGGCGGAGTTGGATTTAAATTTTATGGGTTCTTAATTCTAGGGTAGCGGCATCAGCTGCTAGTAACTGGGTTAAGAATTTAACTTTTGTACATATTTAGTGGATTTCTTAATACAAATACATGGTTTGGACTAAAGCTATTGGGTTTGGACAAACCTGTCCGTAACCTTCTAGCTCCTCGGGTGCACGTCTCTCCTTTAACACATTAGAGAAAGGAAGCAAATTATGTCTATAGCATATCTTATGTTCAGATTTGGTTTATTAAGAACTTGAATTCAGAAATCAATCTCCTTTAAAGGTGCAAAAAAGCGAGAAATTTTGAATTGCTTTTAGTGGACTTTCCCAAACTGTTGTAGTGGTGTATCTATTTGGTAATTTAGGATACAGCATCCTTCTATAATACCTTGATGACGGTCCAACTGATCACACCAAACCTCTCAAGTTTTTCATTTGCATAAACTGATTCTGCAGCTAAAGTTTGTAGAGAACCAATTTGAGTTGCTTTTCACATTTTTGTTTTCAGGCCAATGAAACACTTGCAGGTGGATTGATTTTTTCTCGGACAACGGCGTTGGTACACTTCTCACAATTTACAACATGCAGCCAGCTTCATCTTATATATTTATACTACTCCAAGATTTCATCCAAAAATGGGGGGCGTCAAACCTTTAACAAATACCCCTGTTTTAACTATTGTTGTGACATTGTGTTTTATAACTAGTTAGAGATGCATCTTCAGGAGATTCTCTTCTTGCGAAAACTACAGGAACTTATGGGGGTATTAGTGAATTGGAGCAAAGCTGTGAATTGTGATAATGACAGTAAAACTATATAGGGTGAGAAAGATTGCTCTGTGTGGTCACTAACTATAAGCAGATCTCTAACTTCTCCTTTCATCACCCCCATAAAGTTTTTGATGTTAATCAAGTATGATGTGTAATTGAAAAACATAACAAACTTCCCGTGGAAACTTCTTCCATACAAATCTAGAAATCGTAAAAATGTTAAAATAATATACTAAGAAAATTTTAATTATAAATAAATTATCAAACCTTGAGATATAAAACAGAACTTATTGTTTGGTTGTAGAAAAAAGCGACTTTAGTTGATAATATTGACCGTTGGATTTTAAAATACCTAAGTTTGTTTCTCTATGAACAACAACAATAACAGCAACATACCCAGTGAATCCCACAGCGTGGGGTCTGGAAAGGATAGAGTGTACGCAGACCTTACTCCCACCTTAGGTAGGGAGGCTGTTTCCGGAAGACCCTCGGCTAAGAAAGGTCAGATACGGGCAAACAAATCCAAGCAGTTATGAAAATGAAAACAATGAAGGTAAATAAGCTATTATAAACCAACAGATACTCGTAAATATCAAGAGACAAGAAACTATAGAGCAACATAGCTACTCGTATATCAACATAATAAACACATCTAAAACTAGAGGGAGAAGGAAGAAGAAATAAGTCGAGAACAAGTAAGGAAAATAATTGCAGAAAGTGTGAATACAGAAGAGGAAATATTTATATTTATAAGAAAGGGTGGTTTCAACATGCCTGCTTAATGTCTTACGGAAAAGGTAAAGGGCAATAAAGATTTGACAGAATAAATTTTGAACAAAATAGCCATACATATAAGAAGAGCAAGAATCCATAGAATGAAGATTAACATGTGTATCCAAATCCATTGCTCACTGGAGGACGACGCCATTTTTTCCTAATAAAATCATGATATTGAACAAATTTCATATGTGGCTTTCAATTGATCATCTAGAATTCTTCGTGTACTCCGCCTGTAATCCGAAATCAACATTAACTCTGTTTTCCAAAGGTTTATATAGTTTTTGCTACAAGTGTCTTCTTTAATTAATTTTAAACCTTGAGGAACTGAGATTTATAATTGCCCTTTTCTGGATAAATTTGGATTTCTCGCAAGATCCGTTTGGTTCCTACTATAATTTTATCCTACTATAACACATTACAGGATAACATTAGGAAAGAATACATAATAAACAAATTAATTTGAATATTATTTACGTTTCCCTTTCACTTACACCCTACGACACTCTTGAAAAATGGGTCAACAAGAATAATGGTAGAGTAATAATACTCCATCTTTACCCAATGGTTTTAAGTTTGAGCGTTATGACATTATATCGGCTTTGTCAGAGAGAATTTCTTTCCCTAATGTGAAACTTTTCGATGCGAATTCAGATTTATTCGGGTCTCACAATGCATGTAACGAACACCGGATGAAAAAAAAAATATGAAGAGGGTGTTAATTTTATATATCTATGTCATTTAAGACGACATTGAACAAAGAATATCTAAAGTTATAAAAAAAAAAAAAAATAACAGTGGAAAAGAGTAAAAGCTAGCAAATGTTTTTGAACATAGCAAACCTTCATATTTCCTCCGTGTTGGCACGGGCCACTCCCAGGTATGCCTGGCAACCGGTTTCATTTAACCGGTTTTAACCGGTGACCGGACCGGTTAAACCGGAATCGGAACCGGAACAGGTATAACCGGTTAACCGTGTATTGGTTTACCGGTCCGGTTCCAATATTTTGGAAACCGGAACCGGACCGGTTAAACCGGTTAAAAATTAAAAAAAAAAGTATATATTATATATAAATATATAACATATATATATTAAGTATATATACTTATATAGTATATATTATATATAAATATATATAGTATATATATTAAGTATATATGTATATATACTATACATATTTATATATAATATATACTATATAAGTATATACACATATATAAGTATATATAGTATATATAGTATTTATTATATATAAATATATAACATATATATATTAAGTATATATATGTTAAGTTATGAATATACCTAAAATATACTAAGAATATACTGGTACGTATATTAAGTTATATAGTATACTTAAACATATATATGTATAGTATATATAGAAAAAATAGTATATATAGTATATAAGTAAGTATATATAGTATATAGTATATATATTAAGTATATAGTATATACTATACATATTTATATATAATATATACTATATAAGTATACTTAAACATATATAAGTATATATAGTATATAAGTATATATAGTATATATTATATATAAATATATAACATATATATATTAAGTACATATATGTTAAGTTATGAATATACCTAAAATATACTAAGAATATACTTGTAAGTATATTAAGTTATATAGTATACTTAAACATATATAAGTATATATAGTATATATATTAAGTATATATAGTATGTATAGTAGATATGTATATGTATAGTTTAGTATATATATTAAGTTATACACATATATATAAGTATATATAGTATATAGTACATATATATAAGTATGTATAGTATATATATTAAGTTATACATATATTTAGTATATATATATAAGTATATGTAAGTTATACATATATATGTATACGAAAAGCACTATTCTGTATTGCTGACTTGCTGTTAGGCTGTTAGTCAGTAAATATTTAAACTTTAATTATAAAGTTATATAACATATGAAAATATAGCTACAATATACAAATAAATACTATAATATATATATATATATATATATATATATATATATATATATATATATATATATATAATACAAAAAACAAAAAAAAAAACATTTTAAGCAATCCAAACCGGACCGGTTCCGGTTTGGACTTTAAAACCGGTAAACCGGAACCGGTTAAACCGGAACCGGCCGGTTTCCTAACCGGTTCCCGGTCCGGTTCCGGTTGGAACCGGTTAACAGGTATACTCCCAGGGGTGTATTTAGAGGGTGTGAACATTCTGGCAAAAAATTACATTGTATATATAGAGTAGATTTTTTGTGTTTATGTACATATATTAACTTTTGAATATCCTGAACAAATGTAAAAGATTAGCTCATATTGTTCAGGGTGTTCAAAATTATTTCTAGTGTCCTACGTTCGATTCCCAGAGACAACATTATTCTTTATATTTAGCTTTTGTTATTTTTTACGAACCCCTGAGTGAAAATTCTGAATCCGCCATTGGCCACTCCGCTAGTAAGATTTATAAGAGTCAATTACATATATTACCATCAAATTTTCAACAACTAGCTAGGAATATATGTTGTGCATGCAAGGCTAGTAGGAAGAGGGGATGCAATGGATGCTATTGGACTCTATTATTTCCAATAGCAAGGACAAATAGATTTAGAATATTATTGGAGCAATTCAGTAAACCACATTTGGAGAGATATTTTTAAGAAACACGTAGATACAAAGAGAAGATCACTTCAACAACAAATACAATGATGCCTTGATTCTACAAGGGGCATCGCTCGTCAAATTACATAACTGACTCAGACTACTCAAAACCAACAAACCACCATTAGTCATCTTCTTGTTATATAAGTACGTAATTAATTTTTTTAATTTTTTTTATCTGATGTTAATATTAATGTATTTAGCATGATGCACAAGATTTTTGGGTTTAAAAAAGTGATTTTAAGCATGTTCATGAGTCTAAATGAAAAATCCAGACTGGAATGCAATATCGTGCAACTACAGGTGTCTATCAAGCTATTTAGCCAAAAGAATCAAAATAACAAGATAATACTAAGTAGTAAGCTCTAGAATGTCTTAGTTGTTTTTGGGTTGAGTTGGAAATTCAAGAATTTTTGGAAGTCCATAACATTTTAACTATGTTTGGACTTAAGAATTTTTGTGGGTACAATGCATTTTTATGTTATGATTTTAGTGGTTTTGACAACCCTATCTTCGACTACTTTGGTCTTGGTCTTGCTAATGAGAAGACACCAAGGCCAAAAAGTTTGACTAACTCCGATCTTAGCGGTACCAATTAAAAAGACAGTTGTCACTACTGAATAGAGAAATGAATTTTGAAATTTATTAACATTCTCTAATGAGGTACTGTTTATAATCTTGCAGGTACTGAAACCATTAAAAGAACCCCCAATAATTTATTGGGCACTGCACGAAGTATTTGAAATACAGGAAAGAAATATCATTCAGGTAATATTTCCAAAGGGGTTGCAAATGGATTTGTCGGTTCACCAATCATTGATGGTTCTAAAACGGTTAAACCTACATTACATGCAAATCACCTTTTGATGAGAGACATGAACAAGAAGCTTCGAGAAAATTAGTGTTTTCTGAATTATATATATGAAGTCAGTAAGCAAACAACGAATTTATGGATATTTGAACCCGGATATCTAGAAAAAAGCAGAATATTTGATGGAAGGATGGGGATGCAGGAAGTAAAAGAATATAAGTGATGGTTAACTTAAAAGTAAGAAACAAAGGGTTTTTTTCTCTTCAAATGTATTACTTTATTTTAATTATGCATGTCCATTTTTAATTACAAATTATGCACGTCCTTCTTTAATTTTTGGGTTAATTACACAATATTTGTATAATCTTAATTCAGTTTCGGATACACCTATATTTTAAAATCACACATAAAATCTTATATAACGAAAAGTTTACATACTTAACCCCTATATAAAGTATATATGTGTATGTTAAAATATAATTGTTCGAAGCGAAATAACTATTAAAAAATAAATTAAATTTTATAATGTTTATATATTATATTTTCAGAATATTTTCTTAACATATAAATATAATAATCACAACAATTTATCACATGTGGGTCTGGAGAGGTAGACGCACCTTACCCCTCCGTACCTTTGTAAGGATAAAAAATATATTGTTAAAAAATATAAAAATATTTATTAAAAAAAAACTTATTCACGTTTTTTATAGATTCTTTTTTTTTTTTGAAACGTGTCATCACCAATTCTGACAGCACACGACAAGAGTCTTGTTCTTGTCTACATAATTTTTCTGTTAAAAAGCTACTCAATTTTGAAGGGACAAACAAAAACATACAAAGAAAAAAAAAAAAGAGTGTTGTGATGACAGAATCAATTCAACTCCCCATTATCGACCTTACTTCTCCTGATCGTATTTCCACCGCTCGTGCAATTCGTCAGGTTTCTTCTTCTTCTTCTTCATTAATTATCTCAATTTTGAATAAGTTCTTGATATTTTGATGTATTTATTCATTGTGAATTTTGCTATAGGCATGTGTAGAAGTTGGTTTCTTTTACCTTATAAATCATGGGGTAGACGAAAAGTTGTTTAAGAAAGTGATTGAACAGAGCAAAAAGTTTTTCTCTCTGTCCCTTGAAGAGAAGATGACACTGGTTAGGAGGAATCACAGAGGTTATACTCCCCTTTATGCTGAGAATCTTGATCCCTCATCTACTACTCAAGGTAGTTTTTGTCTTTCTTTTTGTTCATTTTGGTTGTCTGTTTGTTAGTTGCTTCAATCATGAGGAAGAAACTTATTTGCCCTCAGTGTTTGCACCACCAGACCAGGTTATATTTTCCCTAACATGAGCATTAGTCACTGGTTTGAAGTAAGAATGCATATAGATTACTCCCTGCTGTGATGGTATTCGACCGGATATGGAGTTTAAGAAAGAAAAAAAGGACTTTTGAAACTTGTGATCTAAGATAAGATAAGAGACATAGACATTTGTGTGGCTGTAAATGATCTCAGTACGGGTGTGTTTGGTATGAAGGAAAATGTTTTTCACGGAAAATATAGTGGATGTCTTACTTATTTTCTTGTGCTTGATATGTAAGTAGAAAATATTATCCTAAAAAATTTTGTATACAATGAACGTAAACACTATGGGAGGTGGGGTGGGTGGATAGGAGTGTGGGTGTGGTGGGGATGAGGGCTATGAGGGTGGGGTAGGAGTGGGATGTGTTGGAGGGTGGGAAAGGGATAATCAATGTGGAATGATACTTATGGAGTTTGTTTTCTCTACTTCCACTAGGGAAGTCAGTTTCCTCACATTTTAGGAACTTATATATTTTCCAAAACATTTTGACCAACCAAACATGAGAAAATTGGAGAAAATCGGAAAACATTTTCCGAATATAGAAAGGTAAAATGCGAAGTTTAAAACTAAATTCTTTCGAAGTGTAGAAATGTGTCATTCTTTTTGTGGCAAATTAAAAGGAAAATGTGCCACATAAAATGAGACAGAGGGGGTACGTGATAAAAACTTATGTAGAAGAAAAATGTCATATATTGATTAGTCTGATGTGAGCACTGGGTGGAGAAAATTCATGTCTGCAGACCTGGACCATTAGCTGCTGCCCGGTGGATGCTGCAATCTTATAGAACTTTTACTTTTGCTGCTGAAAGTACTTGGATTTTATTGAAACAACATGATTAAAAGATTTGGTTGAGTTGGTCTCGACCATGTGGTAAAGAATAGTTTCTTGCATAGCAAAATGTTTTTATGTATAGATTATCCTCTTCTGCCACTTTTCTTCAGTAGGCCTTTGTTGGTTACATTTGCGAGTTGATTTGCATTTGGGGAGTAATAGAGAAGATAGCTTAAATCTTGAGTTAGTTGTTTCATCATTGGAGTGCAGGTGACTCAAAAGAAAGCTTCTACATTGGTCCTCTGGAAGGCAAGAGTGTTGTTAGTAACTTGAATCAATGGCCTGCAGAAGGTATTCTCTACAATTTTATTTGAGCTTACATCATGATTTTGTCCTTAATATACTTAGGCTCTTGGGGTTTATTCATCCTTATTGTGGTGAATACAGTCCTTGTAAGAAGAAACATGGATTTATACCATCAAATGCTCCCTTTTGTTTATTCGTGCATCAATTCACATGTGCTTCGAGACATATTCCATGTTTGAAGCACATTTCTCCAGAAAACATGTGTGGTGACTCTTTGATGTTTTTTTCCATTTGGGATGTCTAGAGGTTCTACCCTGTTGGAGATCAACCATGGAGGATTACCATAGAGGAGTCTTGTGAGTATCACTTTGATATGTTTTAAAAGAAATTTTAGAGTGCTTTCTTCCCTAAACTTCATCTTGATATAAACAACCGTAACTCTAAGCCCTATAAAAATTTCACATCACTCAGCTCCCTATTCTCGTATTTTGTGTAGCTGAAAGATAAATGTTCAAGTTGCATATCTTTGGTCTTCATCTTCTTTCTAAAACCTGAGTGTTTTGCAGATGGCTGTGTTACTTGATTTGTCGTTGATATGACTTTCTTGTGTCAGGGATGCTGGGATAAGACTAATTTCACTCATCGCTTTGGCACTGGAGTTGGATGAGGACTTCTTTCATAAAGCTGGGGCATGTGATTCACCAAATGCATTCCTACGTCTGTTACATTATCCAGGTTTAGTTCCATAAATGGCATCTATCTTTTTGATTTTTTTTTTCCTGTTTTTGTTTTATAGGTTCTCAGGACCAATTTTCTGTCTAAATATTAATTTTGCTGTCGCACCTCAAGATGATATGAAGTAGGAGGAAAAAGAGTAGACATCTTTGTTGATTTATTCTTGTGAATCTGCAAAGACAAAATTTTTCAGGGTGGACAGCAGTGCTATTAGTGTTTTATCTTTGGGTTATTCATATTTGTTTGACGAAGCATTATGAACTGAAAAAGTGACGTACTTATGGAACACTCTTTTTACATAGTCAATGTTTCCACGCATGCAATACTTAATTTCCGTCAACTAATTGGGTAACAATGTGCTTAGGAAAGTAATTTAGATCATGCAAATTGAACAGTGGGGTTCCAGCTTGATCATTAAATCAAATGCTTTATGTAAACTTTCTATAGGTGAGTTACAATTATCTGAACAAGTGGTGTATGGTGCTTCTGCTCATTCAGACTATGGGATGTTAACTCTTCTAGCTACAGATGGTGTTGGTGGACTTCAGGCACGTCTGATATGAATGTTTTTTCTTTTATCCAAATCTGCGGTCTCATGAATACTTTTATATTAACTAATTCTCGAGCTAACAGGTTTGCCGGGAGAAATTCAAGCGACCCCAGATATGGGAAGATGTGCATCACCTCAGTGGGTAGGTTCATTGGTCAGTCATAACTAGATACTTTAGGTTGATGTATTCTGGAGTCCAAGACACAAACCCGTTGAAGATTGGATTTGAGTCTGTCCCCTAATGAGTGAGAAGTTTCTACATGAAAATTATGAGCATTGTTCTGTTCATCTAGTTTTGGAATATTAGTGTTTCCCCTTTGTCCATGCACACCATTCTAGAAGGCTGCAGCCAATGTGAGGTGACAATCATTCCGATAAATTTGCTAATGCTGGATGACAATCTGGCAAATACTGTTCAGATGCGGAAAGGTTTTTTCTGTCCTCAATGCTAAAATATGATATTCTTACCACATTTAATAATTTGAATTTTTATTGCAAATGATCATTTTAAATAAACGCAGCATACACAGTGCCAAAATTTGATGCTTCAAGGTATGATCCATTTCAAGCCCATCTCTCAATCTTGTTGACATAAAGGGGTATCCCTATATCTGCATCCTTTATGCAAATCCTGAATGTCATTTACTATTTCAATGAGCTCTCTCCATTAGTTAATATGCCTGAGGTTTTCTTCTCTTTTTTTTTTTCCAGCATATAAAGGGTCTTTTTGTATTAGAATTCTGAGACATCATGAATGTTCTCAACCAGTTGCAAAGGCTCAGTACTAGCATGCTTAATATGCTTGACGTTTTGTTTCTTGATACAACATAAATGGCTGCAGATAAGATGAGCTTAATCAACGAGCTATTGACTTTGTACTCTTTCAGAACCTGCATGTGCTCATACTTTCAACATTAAGCCTCTGTGAGCCAAACACATACAGAAGTAAAGGCACCCAAGTTTCCCTAGACTTCCCTTAGACCCGCCTGCCACCCAGAAAGACAAAAGAGAAAAACTGGAAGAAGAAAAAGAAAAGGAGCCTTTTCACATCGGCTGAAGAACCTCTTCCTGATCACAGTCTTCCTCTCTTTGGTCTTATCAGGTTACAGATTACTGTTGACTAGTGATCCAAAAAGGAAATGAGACCTTAGGATCCTTTGCTTAAACTAGACTTATTTCTACCATGATATCACTGGATGAGTCTGAGATTTTCCCTTGTAGATCAGATACCACAGCAGATGCTCAAGTTAACCAAGTTTTCTTCATTTAGATTAGGAAGGAAGAGGGTTGGCATAGAAGGCAAAAGTGTCAAAACTTCTCTCATCTTTTTTTTTTTTTATTCAAAAATAACTGCTTTAAAAAGTCTCCAAAGACTTATATTAGCAGTAATTTTTTTTTTTCATTTTTGCGTAGGCTTTTCACTCTCCTTGAGTAGGTCTATATACCCTTTTTTTCTTTTATTCATAAGGTTAAAGTTACTTAGGTAATGGGCCAATCTGTTTTCAAGCATCAAATCATGAATGTGTCAGCCAGTGTTTTCCTATGTCATCGCCACAATTCCCATATACGCTATTCAACATTTAATCTGCTCCTTGGCTTGAGTATGTAGTATAATGAGCCATACATGGTTGCCTGAAGTAGCATCATTTCATAACTGCTGAAAGTTTCTTTTTGATTGTTGTTCTGCAGGGCTTTCATAGTTAACATTGGAGATATGATGGAGAGGTGGACAAACTGCTTATTTCGGTAGTACAAATTTTCTGTTCTTTTTTATATCTAAATACATCATAATCCTTCCCTGTGATTGTTTCCTATTCTGGGTTCAGAAGATGTATTCTTCTTATTGCCTGCTTTTGTGCTGAAAGTTCATTTTGCCAAATTCAATAGTAACAAAAGACAATATAGTTTTGTATTATTCTTCTGATGTTTGACATTCATTTGTAGGTCTACATTGCATAGAGTTATGCCAACAGGCCAAGAGCGTTATTCGGTAATCAAGATTTCATCATACGTTAAAATCCTTTTTCCTGTCATAGTCTTTGTTTTACCCCTTATTCGGATCAATGCATGTCTGGGCAATATTAATATATATAATTTGATTAACTCAACCCTTATTCTGACATATTTGGGATATTCATCTATCATCTTTAAAGGGAGGCAACATAACTCGCTTGATTCCTTTCATGGTAGAATTTGACCAACACCCTATAAAAAGAACTTTGTATATACCATTTAGTTCTACATAGAGTTTGGCTGGAAGCTATGGTTAAAGAATTAGTGTGAACGCCATGTTATGTTATTATCTGTATAAGAAAGCAGAGAATTGGCTGTAAGATCCCAATCAAGGTAAAATATAAGCATGGAGCTTCTGATTGGAGTAATTTTTAGTTTATGGACATGTTTCAGATGTTAGATTAATTGGAATAATCTTGGTCATTATACATATGTAATTAGTGTCTTAAATCAGTGGAATATGTTGAGTATTCTTTTAACGTAAGACACTAGGTCACATGTGTGGAAAACTTGGTACATATTGCACAAACCTTCCCGCATCACCAGAAAGATAAAGCGATCGAGGAGCGAAGTTATGAGCTGACATGAGTATCGAAGCAACTAGTCCTGTCCAAAGAGTCCCAACCCCAGGGAAAGTCGCACTTGCAAGAGAGCGAGTGGCAGACCAAAACTGCTATAGTAAAGTAAGAACGAAAGTACCTCCCAAAGATTCTACCTTTTTTTGTGCATTCGGGAATAAATAGAAAGTTTCCATTCACAGACTCCCTTTGCTTATCTTAGTCAGTTACATGTGTGGAAAACTTGGTAGATATTGTACATTTGCACCTACTTTTTCTCGGGGGGTGTAGATTACAAAATGTATTATGTCTCACATCAGTTGAATATCTTGTATAAATTACACAGAGTATGTAGAAAAGAATTCTGACCTAAGCCACTGGTCTTGACACATTCTTGCAATCTTTCTTTTCATATTCTCACATAACAACAACATACCCAATGTAATCCCACAAGTGGGGTCTGGGGAGGGTAGGATGTATGCAGACCTTACCTCTACCTTTATGGGGTAGAGAGGCTGTTTCCCATATTATCATATAAGATATCCTAAAAAGTAATTCGTAAGACAATCCTGAAAAGTAAAAAATTTCAGTGAAAAGAATGTCTTTTTGGATTTTTTTTTCTGTTGTATCTATGGGTTGGCCTCATGCAATATATCTCATTGCTTGCCAAATGCTAGCTGATAGTGTATGAACAATTCACGGATTCTAAATATACTCTTGACTCTTCATTCCTCTGCCATTAGAACTATGCAAAATAAGCTAACAAAATATTGGTTGGAACATGCAGATGGCTTTCTTTTTGGAGCCAAACCCAGATTGTGTGGTGGAATGCTTGAAGAGTTGTTGTAGTGATTCATCTCCTCCCAGGTACCTGCAATTTTTTGTACTAGCGCCTTGAGCTGGGTTCTGTATTTTGAAAATATGTTGATGACTTTGGTCAAAGCTTTAATCTGTTTTTTTAACATCTCTTGGAGTTGATCTTATTGTTCATGGATGTTTAAATTATAAAAATAAAATAACATCTTGAAAGTCTGCAAATTGATTAACTTCTTATATGAGGTTCTTCTTTGACGGGGATATTTGTCAGTGTGCCTTTAGGGTCCAGTCAAAAATGATGCTGATGCTCCTTCTATTTCATATTTGGTATTCTTGTTCTGTCATAATTCTTGTTCCAGTCTTGTCCAAAACCTTTTCTTTCCAAAGTTGGTTTTAGGCATCTTTTTATGGCCTGCTTGATGCAAATGAATTATCCCAGAACAAGTCTTTCGTTCTATGTATTCTCATGTTTGGTATTCTTGATTCCTTGTATATGCCATTCTGCAACCAGCCTTTTTACTGCCCTCTTCTCTTCCAACCCTCCTTGCCAACCCCTTACTCCGCCTTCCTCAATCTCCAATACTGCCCTTTACCCCTCCCTCACCCTTCCTCAGCTACCCCCTACTCCCTCTAGGGCAAGGCAATTAATCCCCTTCTTTTCCCCGGCCGCCATACTTTCCCCTCTGCCCTCAGGTTTCCATTTAATTTCTAAATCGTTAAGTCTCCATATTAAACTCAGATCAAAGTATTTCAGATGCTTTCTAGCATTCATTTCAATAAATACCAGTGTCAGGTGCCATAATGTGATTCCATTTCATTCTGCTAGACTTCTTTGTTGCTCATCATTTGGGTGTGAAATTTACTCTAGTTACTCCTCCGCAAAACCCAGAAAGGAAAAAAGGAAGGAAAATCCAAACTGAGAGGAACAATGTTGGGGATGTGGACTTCATATTCTGGAAAGGATAAATAATAAAAAATTAGTAGGGGCACAAACTCATAGATAGATTGACTTGTTCTTTCCTCGTCGGTAAGAAATTGGCCACTTGAATTCTTCGTAAAGAAACTAATTAAGATAAATAAGTAGGCCGGTGCTTCTACATGTGATAATGATGATTTCTTATTATGTCTCGCAGCACTTCCGAACCCCCTCGGCGGACAAAAATACTGTTTTTACAAGGTTAAAATTATTTTTTATGTATATATAGTAGATGTTGAACCCCTTAGGCTTCTTCGTATGTTTACTTTTTTATATTCTGAACCCCCTCGGTGGAAATTCTGGCTCCGCCACTGGCTGCTGGTACATTTTTTTCCTAATATGGAGATAATCTGAAATTTATTTTTCAACAGATATCCTCCAATTCGTGCGGGAGACTACTTGGAAGAGCGCCTTAAAGTTACATATGCATCATAGGTGAGTACTGTCTCATTGTCTCGAACTTAAAATAATCATAGGTGAGTACTGTCTCATTGTCTCGAACTTAAAATATCTTTTCGGTTACCACACTTTTGACCAGTAGTTCGTCACGTGAAAGGCTGATTATAGAAACCAACCTTGCTCTTTTTGCCTGTCACCCCCTGAACCTCCACATCTCTCCTTTACTAAATTAGAGATAGGAAGCAAAATATGTCTATCATATATCTTATGTTTGATTTGGTTTATTTAGAAAATGAATTCGGAAATCAAACTCCTTTAAAGGTGCAAAAAGTGAGAAATTTCAAATTGCTTGACGTTCCTGATGTTGTAGTGGTGTATCTGTTTGGTATTTAACCATAATTTAGGATTCAGCATGCTTCTGTAATACCTTGATAATGTCCAACTGATCACGCCAACCTTTTCTCAGTTTTCATAAACTGATTCTGCAGCTTTCGTTTATCGAGATCCAATTTGAGTTGTTCTTCTCATTTTTGTTTTCAGGCCAATGAACACTTACAGGTGGAGTGGTTTTCTCTCATATGACCGACATTGTTACACTTCTCAGCATTTACAATATGCAATCAGCTTCGTCTTATATATTTGTACTGTTCCAAGATTTCATACAAAACAAAAAAATGTGGCGTCAAACCTTTAACTATTGTTGTGCACATTGTTATATAACTAGTTAGAGACCTCTTCAGGAGATTCTCTTCTTGTGAAAATTACAGGAAATTTTGGTGTATTAGTGAATGGGAGCAAAGCTGTGATGAGGACAGTATAACTATATGGGGTGAAAAAGATAACTATACGCCGATCTACTTCTCCTTTTATCACCCCCATAAAGTTTTTGATATGCAATTGAAAAACATAACAAACTCCCCATAGAAACTTACTTTTCTATTATATTTCTATTTCTATTATATACATATACTAGTTATCTGAGGCTCGTGCTAAGTTCGGACCCAAACTCAAGATATAAAAGTAGATATTTTAACTAAAGAAATATAATTTGTGTTAGTACAAGTGTACAACAACAACAATCATATACCCATTGTAGTCCCACAAGTGGGTAGTTATATGAAAGTAAAATTTTGATTCCACTCCTTTAATATTTTAACTTCCATTTTGATGAAATTATTTACTTCAAATCAAATGTGGAACCAGAATTTGACATTTATAACTTATGTATCCTAATTTTCTGAAGTTATTTAGTTCTAAATAAATAATTTATACATAACTAATGAACTTTTAAGACAAATACGTAATTTAAAAAAATTGGGAAATTATTGTGAGGACTACAAAAGTCCCCACATTTGCTCTCATATATAATAGTAATATATATTTCTATTATATACAAGTGGCTAAGAAGGACCAACACAACAAAATCTACTTGTACCCAAAGCTTTACAAATTATACACGCATTGAATGTTTGTATAAAAAACTATATAACTTGTACACTTTAACCAAGTGCTTGTGGACATATGTCATAGCGCTTAACATTTATTCCCTTCTCATGTATAGATGTGTGCACTTTAATTTTAATTCTTCGACACATTTATTTCCTCCGTGCACTTTTGACTTTTCACGCTCTTTAAGAATTAATAAATCTCACGTGGACATACGTCATAGTAATAAATATTTATTCTCTTCTCATGTATAGTGTATGTACTTCAATTTTAATTCTCCGACATATATTTATTTCCTCCGTGCACTTTTACTTATTCACTGTTGACTTTTCACGTTCTTGCTGAATATTTACATATGTCATAGTACTTAATATTTATTCTCTTCTCATGTATAGATATATGCACTTCAATTTTAATTCTCCGACACATTTAGTTTCTCCGTGAACTTTTACTTATTCACTTTTGACTTTTCACGTTCTTGCTGAATATTTATTCTCTTCTCATATATAGACGTATGCAGTTCAATTTTAATTCTCCTACACAAATTTATTTTCTCCGTGCACTTTTACTTGTTCACTTTTGACTTTTCACATTCTTTAAGAATTAATAAATCTCAGGTGGACATATGTCATAGTACGGAATATTTATTCTCTTCTCATGTATACACGTATGCACTTCAATTTTAATTCTACAACACATATTTATTTCCTCCATGCACTTTTACTTGTTCACTTTTGACTTTTCACGTTCTTGCTGAATATTTATTCTCTTCTCATGAATACATGTATGCACTTCAATTTTAATTATCTGACACATAATTATTTTCTCCGTGCACTTTTACTTATTCACTTTTAACTTTTCACGTTCTTTAAGAATTAATAAATGAAGTACTCCCTCTGTCCCATATTACTTGACCGCATTACTTGATTTTTCACATTCTTTAAGAATTAATAAATGAAGTACTCCCTCTATCCTATATTACTTGGCCACATTACTATACTTGACTTTTCACGTTCTTTAAGAATTAATAAATGAGGTACTCCCTTCGTCCCATATTACTTGGCCACATTACTAAAAATATATGTCTCTTTTTCTATTCTATAATTTTTCTTATATTTTTTTATATTTCTATTTCTATAAACGCCCAAGATGGACGAACACAACAATAATAAGTTGTACAAAAAGCAACTGAAATTGTACTTTAAGCAGGGACTAACATGTGTACATTTCAGAAGTTGTACATTCATTCTACCTCTTGTGTGTTTACTTTTTAAGTCTCCACAGGTCCGCAGTGTCTCAATTTTCCTTTCATTTCCTTCATTTGGAATATACTCCCTCTGTCTCAATTTTAAGTGTCTGCGTTTGACTAAATACGGAGTTTAAGAAATAAAGATAGACTTTCAAATCTTGTGGTTCTAAATTAAAAATATGTATAATATAATAAAATATCCTTTGAATTTTGTGATTATAAACATGACATGTAGGATATTTAAATTGTCAACTTACTAAATATAAAAAGAGGCGGACATAACCAAAACAAGATAAATTTTAACAACAATTGAGAAATTGAGGGGAAAAATAAGAGGTAAAGAAAAAAAAATATGGAAACTCACTAAGAAAAATCGCAGTATCCTTTGCTAAATATACAAACCATAAAGATTAACTAAGTTGAGTAACCAAATTAATCATATTGGGCCCCGTGCATCGCACGGGCATAGTTTGCTAGTATATATATAAGTGGCTAAGGAGGACCAACACAGTAATACCTACTTGTACCCAAAGCTTTACAAATTGTATATGCAATGAATGCTTGTACCAAAAGCTATATAACCTGTACACTTTAACCGACTGTTTTTTTATCCCACGTGGATATATGTCATAGTCCTTAATATTTATTCCCTTCTCATGAATAGACGTGTGCACTTCAATTTTAATTCTCTAACACATTTATTTCCTCCGTGCACTTTTACTTGTTCACTTTTGACTTTTTACGCTCTTGCTGAATATTTATTTTCTTCTCATGTATAGACGTATGCAGTTCAATTTTAATTCTCCTACATAAATTTATTTCCTTCGTGCACTTTTATTTGTTCACTTTTGAATTTTCACGTTCTTTAAGAATTGATAAATCCCACATGGGCATATGTCATAGTATTGAATATTTATTCTCTTCTCATGTATACACATATGCACTTCAATTTTAATTCTCCGACACATTTATTTCCTCCGTGCACTTTTACTTGTTCACTTTTGACTTTTCACGTTCTTGCTGAATATTTACATATGTCATAGTACTTAATATTTATTCTCTTCTCATGTATAGACGTATGCACTTCAATTTTAATTCTCTGACACGTTTATTTTCTCCGTGAACTTTTACTTGTTCACTTTTGACTTTTCACGTTCTTGCTGAATATTTATTCTCTTCTCATGTATAGACGTATGCAATTAATTTTAATTCTCCTACACAAATTTATTTCCTCCGTGCACTTTTACTTGTTCACTTTTGACTTTTCACGTTCTTTAAGAATTAATAAATCCCACGTGAACATATGTCATAGTACTGAATATTTATTCTCTTCTCGTGTATACACATATGCATTTCAATTTTAATTCTCCAACACATATTTATTTCCTCCGTGTACTTTTACTTGTTCACTTTTGAGTTTTCTTCTCATGTATACATGTATGCACTTCAATTTTAATTCTCCCACACATATTTATTTCCTCCGTGGACTTTTACTTATTCACTTTTGACTTTTCACGTTATTTAAGAATTAATAAATGAAGTACTCCCTCGATCCCTTATTACTTGGCCACATTTCTTGACTTTTCACATTCTTTAAGAATTAATAAATGAAGTACTCCCTTAGTCCCATATTACTTGGCTACATTACTATACTTGAATTTTCACGTACTTTAAGAAATAATAAATGAGGTACTCCCTTCGTCCCATATTACTTGGCCACATTACTAAAAATATATTTATATTTTTCTATTATATATAAACGCCCAAGATGGACGAATACAGCAACAATAAGTTGTACAAAAAGCAACTGAAATTGTACTCTAAGCAGGGACTAAAGTGTGTACATTTCAGAAGTTGAACATTAATTCTACCTCTTGTGTGTTTACTTTTTAAGTCGCCACGGGTCCGCAGTGTCTCAATTGTCCTTTCATTCATTCATTTGGCATATACTCCCTCTGTCTCAATTTAAGTGTCTGCGTTTGACTAGACACGGAGTTTAATTCTCTGACACATATAGTTTCTCCGTGAACTTTTACTTGTTCACTTTTGACTTTTCACGTTCTTGCTGAATATTTATTCTCTTCTCATATATAGATGTATGCAGTTCAATTTTAATTCTCCTACACAAATTTATTTTCTCCGTGCACTTTTACTTGTTCACTTTTGACTTTTCACATTCTTTAAGAATTAATAAATCTCAGGTGGACATATGTTATAGTACTGAATATTTATTCTCTTCTCATGTATACACGTATGCACTTCAATTTTAATTCTACAACACATATTTATTTCCTCCATGCACTTTTACTTGTTCACTTTTGACTTTTCACGTTCTTGCTGAATATTTATTCTCTTCTCATGAATACATGTATGCACTTCAATTTTAATTATCTGACACATAATTATTTTCTCCGTGCACTTTTACTTATTCACTTTTAACTTTTCACGTTCTTTAAGAATTAATAAATGAAGTACTCCCTCTGTCCCATATTACTTGACCGCGTTACTTGATTTTTCACGTTCTTTAAGAATTAATAAATGAAGTACTCCCTCTATCCTATATTACTTGGCCACATTACTATACTTGACTTTTCACGTTCTTTAAGAATTAATAAATGAGGTACTCCCTTCGTCCCATATTAATTGGCCACATTACTAAAAATATATGTCTCTTTTTCTATTCTATAATTTTTCTTATATTTTGTTATATTTCTATTTCTATAAACGCCCAAGATGGACGAACACAACAACAATAAGTTGTACAAAAAGCAATTGAAATTGAACTTTAAGCAGGGACTAACATGTGTACATTTCAGAAGTTGTACATTAATTCTACCTCTTGTGTGTTTACTTTTTAAGTCTCCACGGGTCCGCAGTGTCTCAATTGTCCTTTCATTTCCTTCATTTGGCATATACTCCCTCTGTCTCAATTTAAGTGTCTGCGTTTGACTAAACACGGAGTTTAAGAAATAAAGATAGACTTTCAAATCTTGTAGTTCTAAATTAAAAATATGTATAACATAATAAAATATCCTTTGAATCTTGTGATTATAAACATGACATGTAGGATATTTAAATGAACACAACAACAACAAGTTATACAAAAAGCAAATGAAATTGTACTCTAAGCAGGGACTAACGTGTGTACATTTCATAAGTTGAACATTAATTCTACGTCTTGTGTGTTTACTTTTTAAGTCCCCACGGGTCCGCAGTGTCTCAATTGTCCTTTCATTTCCTTCATTTGGCATATACTCTCTCTGTCTCAATTTAAGTGTCTGCGTTTGACTAGACACGGAATTTAAGAAATAAAGATAGACTTTCAAATCTTGTGGTTCTAAATTAAAAATATGTATAATATAATAAAATATCCTTTGAATCCTGTGATTATAAACATGACATGTAGGATATTTTAATTGTCAACTTACTAAATATAAAAAGAGGCGGATATAACCAAAATAAGACATACTTTAACAATAATTGAGAAATTAAGGAGAAAAATAAGAGGAAAAGAAAAAAATTATGGAGACTCACTAGGGAATCGCAGTATCATTTGCAAAATATACAAACCATAAAGACTAACTAAATTGAGTAATCAAATTAGTTATATTGGGCCCCGTGTGGCGTGTATCGCACGGGCATAGTTTGCTAGTACAAATATAGAATTCGTAAAAATGTTAAAATAACAGGGAAAAGGGTCAAAAATGCCTCTCTGCTCTGGGAAAAGGGCTAAAAATATCTTCCGTTGCAAATTTAGGTAAAAAATATCTCTCCCGTCATATAAGTTTTCAAATATACCTCTATCTTAACAGAAATCCTCAAATCCCTCAAAATAACTCGATTTCATTTTTAAACCCGCTCCCTTTAAATCTACCTCAACTAGTGGGGCCCAAATTTCATAGAAAGTTATGAAAACAGGAAATAGTACATACATGACGTCATGAGGTACAACACATTAAAAGCATATAAATCTTGAATTTTCGAAACTACCCTCATTAGCAAGAGCAAAGAACGTAGGAAAAGCCTAAACTACCCCTGCTAGAAGCACATATGTCAACGAACAAGTGTGTGCTTCTAGACTCTTATATTAAGTATAGTTGCACGTGGCCGGTGCTAAGCTCAGGCCCAAACTCATGATACAAACATAGTAAATTTAATTTAAAAATACTATAATTTATGTCATTTTTCGATTGCATAATTAATTTAATCTAGCAACACGTTAATCATGTCTTGTTGGTAAGTCTTCATTTTTAGGATCTTTTTATGGCTAAAATAGTAAGTAAAATAATTGCGGAAGTTAAAAGAAAAATACTTACAAAAGTTGAAGACTTTTTATTCAAACATTGAAAGCATATATGGAAATTTTACAGAGGGAAGGGAAAGGCTATTTTGAAGTCGGGGGTGAATTTTCGAATGCCCTATTGATTACAACTTGAGAATCTTATATAGACCTCGGAAATAATTAACATCTCTAGGATGATTACAAGTGGACGACTATCTTTAAAGATGCCTTCTGCTTTTGCTTTTTTGAAAAGTTGGAAAGTTGGACGGCTACTTTTGTAAAGTTGTCTGCCACCTTCCTTTTGTCAATTTTGGACGACTGCTTTTGTAAAGTTGTCGGCCATCTGTTTTTACCTCCTGCTTTTCTGAAGGGGTAAATACTTTAACACAAATCTTGATAATGAAGATATGCTTGGGCCGTTCCTTGTGGGTCCATCATGTCTCCATTATCTTCTGCTGATGAGGATGCTGTATGCAGTAATTCTTGGACATCTGCTGGGTCGGCATCATCAATGTTGCTCAAAGCTTCTAAGAGCTTTTTCTTTAATTCAGCTTTGGACTCGGTTGATCCTATCCTGCTGCTGGATGGCTTTGGATTCTTGATCTTCAGATTTTTAGATTCCGGTGTCCATCCTTTGATTTTAATAGTTTTGACTAGATATTTAATCCTTGATATTTCAGCTGTGTCAAAAGACCAACTGATGATATAAGAAATTCTTTTTCCTATATAATATTGGCATAATTTAATATGATCTGGTAAGGTAGAAATTTCTTGATCCTTCTGGAACTTTTCATAATGGATTTTGAAACTTCTTGGCATTGTGGCTTTCATTGCCTCCAAATCTTACCCACCAGGTATAGAACCATCTCGGGATGATTGGCTTAGACATTTGTTCGCTGTATTTTACGAACCAGGTGTGAGAAATGGGTCTTACATACAGAAAGTTATACCAAGCCCATTCATAATCATAATAATTATAGGTCTGAGGCTTATGTTTTTCTGATAATACGATTGGTGTATGTAGGTGATCTACTTTCCAATCAAAGGGACTGATAATCTTGTTTATGGTGACCTTGGAGTATGCAATACCTTCCTGGCCATGTTTGTTATTTGTGGTATGTTCAATTGTTATTGATCCTGTGTCTGTCAGGATAAATTCACAATACCTCCTAGTCTTGATAGGGTCATTGGTTTCAATAAAATCAAAATTAGTGTAGCAAGGTCTGAGTAAATCCTCAACCGTCCAATTCTCATAATGTTTATCCAATGCTAATACTGGGAGCATTGCTTTGTTAATGATTTTTGAACTCTTCTGGAGTTGCTTGTTGTTCTTCCTTCTTTGAGGGAGTGCTGGGATCAACTGCTTGAGCAAAAGACTATGGGGTCTTCATTTTGTAACATTCACTGGTCTGGACTTTTCCTTTACCTGTTGTGGAACTGGTAGAAGATCGGTCCTTTTGAAATGGGAATGATGGTTCTGTTTGGGGAATAGAACCGAGGATAGTTAATTTCTTGTTTTGGATTGGAAATGTGGGCCTCATGGGCCTGGGTAGGTTTGGGAATTCAGCTAAGGCTGAATATCTGTTGTCATTTGGCTTTGTATCAGGTTTTTTCTGGAAAGGGGAGGTTGGGGCTCCTGGCCTCATGGTTACCCTGTAAAAATTCCCTTGTAAGAAAATCTGGTAAAGAGTTTAAATCTCTTTTTATAAATTCGATTTCAAAATCAAAACTTGATAATAATGCTTGCCATCTAGCAAAAATTTGTTTAGAAACAAGATTTTTAACATCTTTTTGTAAAATGTCTTTTGCTGATTTCCAATCAACCCTTAACAAAAAATTCTTATTTATTAAATCATCTTGGAATTTTGTAATACATACTACTATAGATAAAATTTCTTTTTTAACAGTACTATAATTCTTTTGTGCAGGATTCCAGATCCCTGATGTGAAACGAACTAATTGCTCTGCAGACTCTGGGACAAGTCTTTGTTTAAGAATTCCACTGTATCCTTCATTAGAAGCATTGGTTTCAACTATCATGAAAACATCTGGATTTGGAATACCTAGACATGGGAGTTTTTTAACAACAGATTTGACTTTCTTAACCGTTTCTGTTTGTTCTAGACTCCACGGGACTGGATTCTTCCTGAGACGCTTGTAAAGAGGTTCACAGATTTTTCTGAAGTTAGGGATAAAATCTGCAACATAGTTAAGACTTCCTAGAAACCTTTGTAACTAGGTTTTGTCAGGAATTTCGTCTGGAAACTTAGAAGAGAACTCTATGGCTCTACATATGGGTTTATGAGTACCTTCGTACAGGTCATGTCCTAAAAATCTAATTGTTGTTTGAAACAATTTAATCTTTTTACCACTAAACCATTATATTTAATAATCTTGAAGAAAGTATTCAGATGTTTAAAGTGAGAATCTATGTCCTCAGAAAATATTAATACGTCATCTATATAGACAATGGAATACGTCATCTATATAGACAATGGACATATTGCTATAAGGATTAAAAATATTGTTCATAATATTCTGAAATTCGGACGGGGCATTTTTTAACATGAAAGGCATAACATTCCATTCATATTGCCCAAAAGGGACATTGAATGCAGTTTTATATTTATCTTTTTCAGCAACTTTTATTTGCCTAAATCCTGATTTCATATCAAACTTACTATAGATATTTCCTTTGTAAGTTCTTTTTAATAAATCTCTTTTATTAGGTATCGGGTACCTAATCCATTGTAATACCTTGTTTAAAGGTTTATAGTTAATAACTAACCTAGGAGACCCTCTTTCTTTTTCAGCATTTTTGTTTACATAAAATGCTGAACAACTCCAAGGGGATCTAGAAGGTCTTATTATCTTTTTCTGCAAAAGATCATTGATTTCATTTTTGCAAGTTTCCATTAACTCGTGGTTCATTTGAATAGGCCTTGCCTTTGTAGGGATAGCCTGTTCATTGAATCAATCAATATATGGTAATTCAACAATGTGACGCTTTCTTTCCCAAAAAGCACTTGGTAATTCTGAACAAACTTTATGTTCAAGTTTTTCCTGAAAACTTGCTATTTTTCGTTCTATCACCGGGGTTTTTAAAGTTTGTTCAATCTTCTTAATCTTAATTTCATATTTTAAGTATGAAATTTGATTAGACAATAAACAAATTTTGAAAATGGTTTTTGATTTGACAAAATTACTTTCATCTTGAGAAAAAGTAGTTAAATAAGGAAATCTAATTTCCTTTCCTAAAACTGTGGTATAGATTGAATCTAAACCAGCAAAATAAGGTTTTATCTGAGTTATAAATGGGGTTCCCAAAATGATTTGTTCATTTATGTCTCGGGTAACCACAAAATTATTGATAAAACAAATCCCATCATTACAGATGTGGGCTTTAGATAATTTGTAATCTATTTTAAGTTTTTCTCCAGTGGCGGAGTATAACTTAGAAGTACTTTTTTCCAAATACTTAGTAGGTATTAATCCTTCCATAATGCAGTTTTTATCTGCTCCTGAATCAATTAAAGCTATCTTATTAAGAGTTATGTTTCCTACTCTTAAAATAGTAGGAACATGCTAGCTTTGTGATTTGACTATTGCTACGGTATTACCTGTAGTATCGTTAACAGGAGTTTCTATAATTTCATCATCTTCTTGATGATCTATATAATTGTTTTTATTGGAATGATTATCTTCACTATCTTCTGAAAGAGTTTCTTTTCTTGTCTGAGATAATACTTGATCAGTTAAATAATCCATTTCGACTTTATTAAGTCTTGATTTAATATCTTTAACTTCCTTTTTTACAGAGATTAATTTGTCCAGTAAATCTTGGATAGTTGGTTTTTCATCTTTCGAAGAAAACCTATTCATAACGTTTTTCATATTAAAGGGTTCGATCGAGGGTTTTTCCCTAGATTGATTAATAATAATATTTTTAATTCAATTAAGTATTTCTTTTTGGCCTCTTCATCAGTGATATGAGCTACAAGGTCAAGAAGAAATTCTTTTGATTCTTTAGTAATAACGTTAATTGAATTTTGAGTGCAGGTGCATATAGCTCCTGTACAGTTACAATCTTCGGATTCAGAAGTGTTGGAACTGTAATCTAATTCAATTTCGATATCACTAATTTCACTAGAAGAAGATGATGTGTTGTCATTTTCTTCTAGAATAGTGTAGAGTTCATTTTTTTTATCACTAACTTCGAGAAGATTTATCTTCTTCTTTTTCTTATTATTGACTCGACACTCATTAGACCTATGGCCTGTTTTGCCACATGTCCAACATGTATCACCAGAATTCTTTTTTGGTGACCTTTTAAATCTTTTCTTTTTATAGGAATTATCTATATTCTTCTTTTTCCTATAATGGGGTTTTGAAGCTATAGATCTATTTGCTATTAATTTACTCAATTTTTTGGATGCAGCAGAGATTTTTTCAAAACCAAAGTCTTGACAAAAGCTTCCTAAATCCTTTCGAGATTGCTGTTGATCTTTTTTCAAGAAATGTTTTAGTTTTAAATTTGTACACAGATCTAATCCTGTAACATTAACATAACTAATTATATCTCCATAAGTTAGGTTTTCATATGGAATTCTTCCATTGAACCTATCTTTGATTTTGGTTCTAACCTTTTCGGCAAATAATGATGGTAGACCGCTAATAAATATTTCTTTCCAGAAATCATTACCACAGTCTTCTCTTATCATAACTTTTTCTAAAAACATATCTTTATACCACCTAAAATCATCTAATTTGGGGCATGTAAGATTGTTTAATAATTCTAAACTCCTATGTTGAAAAGGTTTTGGTTCTCCAATGAAGTGTTTAGCAATACTGTAAATTAGCGTTCCTGAAGCATCTTCCACTGCTTCCTCAATAGCTACTTGGTTATTTCCATCCATTTTTAAAACAGTACTTATGGTTATGGCTCCTAAAATTTGGGCTCTATTATCGTCAGAGAGATAATTATCCCACCAATTTTTTAACATTCCTGTGAAACCAGAAATAATTAAAGAAGCGGCATATCTGTCTCCGGCATGCTTAATTTTGTAAGCAGTGATAGCCATACCCATCTCGTGTAAAACTTTATAGATCTGGCTTTCTGCTAACCCATCTATGTTCCATTCGGATACACCGCTTCCACTGTGTGATGTTTGGAGGCGATCTTGATCTTCTTCGAATTGAATGTCTGGGAAAGAGGATCTTTTATAATAATTCTTTTTTGTAGAATATCTTGGATTAATAGTCAACTTATGAATTTCTTTGTCATTTGTACTTAAGGTTTTAACTTCTTTAGTACTGATATTCTTTGAAGTCGTTACTTCAGGCTTCTTTAAAGCTTCAGAAATCTTTGGTTCAGATATTTTTAACTGTTTGTTAATCTTGTCAAGAAAATCTTCTTCTAGATTGAACTTATCAGGTAATTGTGGGAATTTTTCTTTAGAAAATTCCGGGAGTTTAAATATTGGATGTTTCTCCATACTGGTACTAGTTGTAGCTTTTGAAGGAGATATTTGTTTATTAGTATCTTTTACCAATTGGTTTGATACTACATGTAATAATTGGTTTGTATAATTACTTTGCTGAATCAATTTGTTAATGTCCTTAGTTTTAGGATCACTATCAATATTGGTTCCTTCTCTTTTAAAAGGAGTTGCAGTAATTACTTCTTTACCTACTGGAATATAAATTTCTTCTAATGGTGGAACAGTTGATTCAACTATTCCTTTGGCTTTTGTGTGCCATTTGTTGACTAACATAAACAAGGATTCCTTTTGATTTGGAATTTGTCCTGTTAATTCAAACCATTTGAAGAATTTTATATTACTCTTACATCTGGTTATGTCATTAATCCATTCAGCTTTATGATCTATCCTAGCTTCAAAGCTATAGGTTTCCTTATACCATTCTAGTTTCTTTTTATTCCTTGGACTTTTCATTTCTTTGTCTAAGGCTAAAAGATCTGGTTTAAAATCATTGGACCTAAGCATATCTAGTGAATCTTTTGGTTCTTCTTGTTGAAGATCCATATCACTAGCAGTTGGGCTTCCAGTGTTTATCTCAGATTGTTGTGAATGATAATAAACTTTAGGGATAGTTCTATTAAAGTCTACTCCTTTAAGTTTTCTATTGATTTCATTCACAAAAGGTTCATTGTTTTCACCTACTTCCTCCGGTGGTTTAAAAGAAGAAGGTCTTGAATAAGACTTTCTTTGACTTGACGAAGGTCGTGAACACGACATTCGACAGCCAGAAGATGATTCATTAACCGATGCAGATCTAAGGAATTTTAGGTCGATAGATCCATCCGGATATTGAATAACTTGTTCAATAGCAGAACTCTCAGGTTCAGCTTCTGGTTGAGTTATGGCATCAGAGTGCCATTCATCTTTGGATAAAATTTCATTCCATTTTATCATTGTAGGTATGATGTGCCGTGAATTTTAGCACATTTTATGCCTTTGTAACTAGACATGTTGCTTGATTTTAAGTGTTTTTTACATTGTTTCTTATGTTATTTTTGTGTTTTATAGGGTTGATTAACTAAGGATTGGAAATGAGAAGTAATGCTGAAAAAACCGGACAAATTGGAGCTAAGCGACGCTCCGTAACTCATGTTACGGACCGTAACAGGGTCCGTAACTCATGTTACGGTCCGTACCTTTGAACCGTAACAGGGCCTGAATTTCCAGAAAGTTTTCATTGAAACCATCAGTGTTACAGTGGAGTGTTACGGTCCGTAACTCATGTTACGGTCCGTAACATGTCACCGTAACATGAGCTAAATTTTCAGAGAGTTTCAATAAAACCTTCAGTGTTACGGTTTAGTGTTACGGTTCGTAACCCTTCACCGTAACATCATCCAAAATTCCAGAGAGTTGCCAAGTAATTGTCACCACTTACGCTTCAGAAGGACGGACCGTAACACAGGGTACGGTCCGTCGCATGGTGGCCGTAACGTCAAAGTGGTCAAATGACGAAATGAAGGACGGACCGTAACCTGAGTTACGGTCCGTAACAATGCGGCGTAAGGGCATTTTTGTCCAGAAACTTGGCGCGATTTGTGGCTCTATAAATACATAATGTAGGGTTTTAATTCAACATTCAGATTTTATTTTAGAGGCATAAACCCTAGGTTTTTAATCTTGAAGTGGTTGGAGCATTTAAGGCAACAACTTCACTCTCATTCCATCTTGTATTAGTATTGTAAGTGTATTATGTTAATCTTTAAGCTTTTTCTATCAAGAAACATTATGAGTAGCTAATTTCAATTCTAAGGCTGTGAATCCCATGATGGGTATTATGTGAATGGGTTTCTATTATTGATATATGCATAATGGTTGTTGTTATTTATTCTATCTTTGAGTTGTAACGTTGGGTAATGATTGCAAGCATTAGCCGAAGCCATTATATTGACTTTTCTTGGGAAAGAGAGTCAATATTGGTAAGATTGAATAACAATGACTCGAGGCGTTAACCCTAGTTTAATAGACTAACTTAGGAATAAGAATAAGTCTAAATTGGCATCATTGGTCGCTCTTCGATTGTAACTCTTTTATATTCGGAAGAATCATAAAGAGGAAATACTGCTTAACTGTTGGGAAACATTAAGAAGTCTTTAAGAGACCAAGTGCATATTCATAGAACAACCATTAGAAGTATATCACTTTGAAACCTGAAGCATAATATCTAATCAAATTGGGGAACACAACCTTAGTCTCTCTCTCTCACATTAATTACATTTTAAGTCAAAGTATTAAATTACATTATTCAACAATCAATTCAAACTATCCGGAATAGGATTAAAGCATCTAAAGACCGGTATCGCATACGATTAGTAATCTTTTCTCTCCATATTCCCTGTGGGATTCGACCCTAACCTTGTTGGGTTACTATATTTGACAACGTCCGCTTTACGCCATTAATAGGTGTAATTTGAGCGTATCAAATTTTGGCGCCGTTGCCGGGGAATACGGTTCAGAAATTACTAATTGTTGTGTACTATTCTTTAAAACTTTTTCTATTCCATCACACCTCGTTTGCTGTTTTAGTGAACCAGGTGAACATGGCTGGAAGACCCCATCGCAATCAAGGGAACCAAGGGGGGATCCAAGTGAACCATCCTGCACCAGAAGAAGAGGAGGATGAGAATGTATTTGCAGAATTCATCGACGAAGCTGATTATGCTTCTGCTGTAGTTCCCCCGAGAACAGGAAATGCTAATTTCAAAATTGATAGTTCTATCTATCAGCTATTGAAACTTGAAGGCTATTTCCGAAATTCTTCGGAGGACTGTCCACTTCGACACCTAAAGAATTTCGTGCATGTATGTTCCCAACAATCTCAAGGTGATGTTCCTGCTGATGCACTGCGACTGCGGGTTTTCAAATATTCATTAGCTGGCCAAGCTAGGGAATGGTATGAAAAGCTCCCGAGCAATACTATTCATACCTGGAATGAGCTGGCCAATATCTTTCTAAAAAAATGGTTCCCACCCAGCAAAAAGGCTGAGCTTCGGGATAAGATTTTTGGGTTTAAACAACTTCCAGGGGAACAACTATATGCTGCATGGGAGAGGTTCAAATATTATCTAGCTCAATCTCCGAATCATGGATTTCCAGATGCAATTCTCACAGAGAAGTTCTACAAGGGGCTAGATACAATGAATCAAATAGCTGTCAACACTGCAGCTGGGGGATGCTTTATGGACAAAACCTTTGTCAACATCACCCGGTTGCTCGACAAGCTTACTACCCATAATCAAGCCTGGCATTCGACTGATAGCGAATTCCTATCATATGGTAGTCCCTCTGTGGCCGCGGTGGCCAAAGAAAATCATGAGCGAGATCATGCGTTCGCTCAACTGCAAACCACCGTGGATTTATTATCCAAAAGGCTTATGGAGAAAGAGGCCAAATGTGTAAATGTTATCGATGAGATGCCACCTCATGCTCCCGGAATGTATCAAGTTTCTGACGAAACTTATCTTGAGGGGCAGCCACAATATGAGGATGCAAATTATGTCAATAACTCGCAAGGGGGTTATCAACGGCAAAACTACCAAGGTTCCGGTAATCACCCATGGCAAAGGCCTCAACAAAATTACCAAGGACAGAATTATGGAAGAATTGATCAGGGTAATCCCAATCAAGGGAATTACAATAACAATAATTATGGCAACAAGAGCTCTAACCCCTACATTCCACCTAGGGGGCAAGCATCCAATTCCCAGCCATGGAAAGATAATTCAGCTACTAACTCTGCTGGTAACACGTCTAATGATTCTGCAGAACTGAAGAGTATGATGCAGAAAATGCTGATGAATCAAGACAGAACAGAGAGCACAATCAAGGGAATGTCCCAGGTCCAACTATCGCATTCAGCTTCCATTCAGAAGCTTGAAGCGCAATTCAGAGACCTTTCCCGAGAAGTGCATACTCCTCAACGGGGACAATTACCGAGTGATACAGTTCCTAATCCAAAAGGTAGTGGAGTGAACTATGTGGAGAATGTACTTGCCATTAGCACCAGAAGTGGAAAAATACTTCAGGGTGACAATAAAAAGCCAATTGATCAGGAACCAATTGATGAAAAAGAAGCGCAGCCTAATGTATTGGATGATATTGTCGAGGAAGAAGCAGGGGAGGAAGTCCCCATTGTAGTTGAAGAAGAGCTGAATCTTAATAAACCAAAGGAACCGGTGAAAAACCAGGAAAAGGGGAAGGCAAAACTTTTCGGTGCTCTTCGCCCTTTGAGCCAATTGTTCAAATCTTCACCACCTTTTCCTCAAAGGCTGGTGAGAAAAACAGAAGATGAGAAGTGCTTGCGATTTTATGATCAACTCAAGCAGTTAACGATGAACTTTCCGTTCATGGATGCTGTCCAAGAAATGCCTGGCTTTGCTAAGTATTTGAAGGACCTTTTAACAAAGAAGAAAAAAACATGACAATGTGGGCATCACTCACCGCGTTAGTGCCATTCTTTCCAAGACCACAGTGCAAAAGAGGGAAGATCCTGGAGCATTCACAATTCCATGCACCATAGGGCAGCAAAATTTTGCTAGGGCTTTATGTGATAACGGGGCTAGCATAAATCTTATGCCCCTGGAAATTTTATGAGATCAGGGTTAGCGATGCCGAGGCCAACTACCATGAGATTGCAGATGGCTGACAGATCGATAAAAAGGCCAGTGGGGGTAGTTGATGATGTACTGGTTAAAATCGGGAAATTCCTTCTGCCGGCAGATTTCGTGATTCTTGATTGTGCTATTGATCAAGAAATTCCTATTATTCTGGGAAGACCTTTCCTTGCCACGGGGAGAGCTCTTATGGATTCCGAGAAGCACGAAATAAAGTTCCGGGTGAACGATGAGGAGGTGACTTTCCACGCAAGCAGAGGTATGAAATTACCTAGTCCTTATCAAAGTATTTCAGTCATAAATTCTGTTGATGAGGTGGATGATGCTGTGGAATTCAAAATGGAGGAAGAATGTTTGAGTGAAGCACTATCGGCCATCTTGGTAAATTTTGATGCTGAACAAATGGAGGAATATACTGAGACAATAAATGCACTCATCGGTCTGGGGTCTTACTCTTATGAGCCCAAGAAACTATCTCTTGATCTAGAGAAGCGAACAACTCCTCCAGCAAAACCCTCAATTATTGAGCCACCGAAGTTGGATCTCAAGCAACTTCCAGCTCATCTTAAATATGTGTTTCTTGAAATGAATGCCTCCCTCCCAGTTATTGTGTCATCACTTCTGAATGAGGGCCAAATCCAAAGACTCATCGAAGTATTGAGAAAGCATTTAAGAGCTTTGGGATGGACTATTGCAGACATCCGGGGGATTCCCGCCGGAATTTGTGAGCACCGAATATAGTTGGAGGAGGAAAGTTCGCCGAGTGTTGAGCATCAGCGAAGATTAAATCCACCGATGCAAGAGGTGGTGAAGAAGGAAATAATTAAGTGGTTAGATGCTGGGGTGGTCTACCCGATAGCCAACAGTCCATGGGTAAGCCCAGTTCAGTGTGTGCCAAAGAAAGGGGGCATCACTGTTGTTCCTAACTCTAAAAATGAGTTGATTCCGACAAGGACTGTCACCGGTTGGAGAGTGTGTATGGACTATCGGAAGCTGAATACCGCATCTTGCAAGGACCACTTCCCTATGCCTTTTATTGATCAAATGCTTGATCGGCTAGCCGGAAGATCTTATTACTGTTTCTTGGATGGGTACTCAGGATACAACCAGATCAACATTGCGTTGGAAGACCAAGAAAAGACTACTTTCACTTGTCCCTATGGGACATTCGCTTTCAGCCGGATGCCATTTGGTCTTTGCAATGCACCAGCTACCTTCCAAAGATGCATGATGTCTATATTCTCTGATATGGTTGAAAACTTTCTTGAAGTTTTCATGGATGATTTCTCTGTGGTGGGAGATTCATTCGATGAATGTTTGGGTCATCTTGATCGGGTGCTGCAACGGTGTGAGGAAACCAACCTCGTGCTCAACTGGGAGAAGTGTCATTTTATGGTCAAGGAGGGCATTGTCCTTGGCCATAAGATTTCAGAAAAATGGATTGAGGTTGATCAAGCTAAAATCGATGTGATTTCACAACTCCCTCCGCCCGTTTCAGTAAAAGGAGTTCGGAGTTTCTTGGGGCACGCCGGATTCTATAGAAGGTTTATCAAAGACTTCTCAAAAATTGCAAATCCCATGTGCAAACTCTTAGAAAAAGAATCCAAATTCAATTTTGATGAAAAGTGCATCAAGGCGTTTGACGAGTTGAAGCTGAAATTAACCTCCGCACCGATTGTGGTGTCCCCAGATTGGTCACTTCCCTTTGAATTAATGTGTGACGCCAGTGGTCTTGCAATTGGTGCTGTGCTTGGTCAGCGGCTAAACAAAATCCTACACCCAATTTATTATGCCAGCAAAACATTGAATGGAGCCCAGCTGAACTATACAGTAACGGAGCAAGAATTACTTGCTATTGTTTATGCTTTTGAAAAGTTCCGGGCTTATTTGTTGGGTGCCAAGGTAGTGGTTCACACTGACCATGCTGCATTGCGCTATTTGATGGCGAAAAAAGATGCTAAGCCTCGGTTGATAAGATGGGTGTTGTTGCTACAAGAATTTGACTTTGAAGTCAGAGACCGGAAAGGGTCAGAAAATCAAGTAGCTGACCATCTTTCCAGACTGGAAGCACCAGGGAGACCGAGTGATGTGCTAGATATTGATGACACTTTCCCGGATGAAAGAGTTTTGGTCATTGCCAATGATGTGGCACCATGGTATGCCGATATTGCCAATTATTTGGTAACTGGCATCGTTCCTGAAGAGTTGAAGACATATCAAAAGAAGAAGTTCTTGAGAGACTGCCGACAGTATTGTTGGGATGAGACTTACTTATTCAGAACGTGTGCTGACAATATGATCCGGAGATGTGTGGCGGAATCTGAGGTGATGGACATTTTGAAAGCTTGCCATGATTCTCCAGTTGGTGGACATCACAGTGGAAATCGAATAGCAGCCAAGGTGCTAGAGTGTGGCTACTACTGGCCAGCCATTTATCGTGATGCAAATATGTTGGCACGCTCTTGTGATAAATGCCAACGCCAGGGCACAATAGGTCGGAGGCATGAAACTCCGATGAACTTTGTTCTTGAGGTGGAGCTATTTGATGTATGGGGAATTGATTTTATGGGCCCTTCGTGAGCTCCTACGGCCTGAAATACATTCTTGTCGCAGTGGATTATGTCTCCAAATGGGTGGAGGCGGTGGCCTTGCCTAACAATGATGGTAGGAGAGTCAATGCGTTTCTCAAAAAGAACATCTTTACTAGATTTGACACTCCTAGAGCTATTATTAGCGATGGTGGATCTCATTTCTGCAATAAACCATTTGCTGATCTTCTTGAAAAATATGGCGTGCATCACAGGGTTGCCACTCCATATCATCCTCAGACGAGTGGTCAGGTTGAGGTCTCAAACAGAGAAATAAAAAGCATCTTGGCAAAGACGGTCAATGTGAATCGCACTGACTGGTCTAAAAAGTTGGATGATGCTTTATGGGCATATCGCACGGCATTCAAAACGCCTATAGGGACTTCACCGTATAAGTTGGTATTTGGGAAAGCATGTCATTTGCCTATTGAGCTTGAGCATAAAGCCCTTTGGGCATTGAAAAAGCTGAATATGGATTGGCATGAAGCAACCAAGCTGCGGTTGTTTCAAATCAACGAGATGGATGAATTTAGGAACAATGCCTATGAAAGTGCAACACTGTACAAGGAAAAGATGAAATACTATCATGACTTGAAGATCCTAAAAAGGGATTTTCAGCCAAAAGACTTGGTCTTGTTATACAATTCACGCCTGAAGTTCTTTCCAGGCAAGTTAAAGTCCCGTTGGTCTGGCCCTTTTGAAATTGTGAGTGTATCCCCAAATGGAAGCGTCATTGAGGTGAAATCCGAGGATGGCACTCGGACGTTTAAGGTGAATGCACAAAGAGTGAAGCATTACCATTGGTGTATTGATGATGGTAAGGTCGTGGATAGGTATCGTTTGAAATATGGCTCCTGAACTCGAAAATGAGGTACCACGTCGAGCTGTGACGTTAAACCAAGCGCTGTGTGGGAGGCAACCCACATTTACCGCTTTGTAAGTAGTTTAAAGTTTGTATTGTCCTTGTATTCTTTTGTGTTGTTGATGTGCTAATGTGATGGGATTTTGAGAACTGAAGGGACGAAATAACTGCTGAATGATTCAAGGCGAGACGCTCCATGTTACGACCCGTAACTCATGTTATGGTCCGTATCATGAAGCGTAACAGGCAAAAATAAAAAAATAAAAAAATCACTGAAGGGTGAGGAAGAGTGTTACGGTACAAGTTACGGTCCGTCGTACGTATTACGGACCGTAACCCTGGGTCGTAACGTTGATACAAAATCTGGGCTTCACTGGAAATTTTCAACATGTTACGCCAAGTGATACGGACCGTAACACGAGTTACGGTCCGTCGATTGGACTGCCAGGTCATTAATGAATAAGTGAAACGGGGTCGTTTGATGGACCGTAACATAAGATACGGTCCGTATCTCAGGATACGGTCCGTAACAGGTAACGTAATTGTCGGAAATGTTTAAATACATTACCGACGGTTCCCATTTCAAATTAAAAGGATTCTTAAAACGTTTTTCAACTCCTTCTCCCTCATAAATCCTCTCTTCTCTTCTTCACATCCTCCTCTCTTCATCTTCCATTCTCCCCCATATTTCTCTAAAAATCTCTTTACTATCTTCTTATCACAATCCCTGTTGTAAGTTTGAGTTTCACCCTTACAATCGCCAACGATCAGGTATTACATGTCTTTGCTCTTTTCTTTTAGCTATCAATGCGAGTTCTATGATGCTCATGAGTAATTTCGTATAATATGCGTTAAAATTCGTGTTTTGGGCTGTGTTGGTTGAGTTTGAATTTCAATTGATAAGTTATGGGGGATTTGACAATGGTTGAGGGTTGGGATTGGTATTGGTGCTGTTTAAAAGATTCTTGGGCACGAGCAATTGCTTCCCACTGAATTAGAGGGCAAATCCGGTTAAAGGTTTCATTTTTGAAATTACTAAATCGGTTTGCCACCCAACTGTTCGATAAAAGTCCCCAATAAAAACTTTAATAAAACCGGGTGAAGTGTGAGTAACCCGAGGCATGTGAGGGGATATAATATTGTTTTACAACATACCCATGGGACATTAAGTCCAAAATCTTGGCCTCGTGCTTAAAACGAGAAAATTTGGCCAAGTCATTTGTTTGCTAATCCGTTGCCCGTCATTATGTGTTACGGACCGTAACGTACGTTACGGACCGTAACATCGCACCGTAACACCGATAATTTCCATGAAAACTTTCTGGAAATTTGGCTGATGTTACGGTGGGATGTTACGGTCCGTATCCTATGTTACGGACCGTAACACCACACCGTAACATCGATGGATTCCATGAAAACCTTCTGGAATTTTGACAGACGTTACGGTGAGGTGTTACGGACCGTAACACGAGTGACGGACCGTAACATCATACCGTAACACCTCTCAAATTTCCAGTAACTTTTCTGAAAATTTTGATCATGTTACGGTGAGACGTTACGAACCGTATCCTACGATACGGACCGTCGACTGTGTTACGGTCCCTTTGCTTAATTGAACCATTTCAGTTACGGATGAAGATACGGCCCGTAACACCATCGACGGTCCGTCGACTGTGTTACGGTACCTGACCTAATTAAAGTCTTTGGCTTAAATTCATAAGGTGTAAATTTTTTACAACTTCTCGTACATCATATCTAACTTTTCCTTCCACAGGTATGGGTAAACCACGACAATCAAAGAAGGCTTCACCTAAGGTCGCGCAAAAAGGAAAAGGTCGTGCTGCAAGCAAGGTAACCTCACGGCTGCGCGACGACGATCTGATCAAGGACGCCATGCCTAAAAAGAGGTCGGTCGCACCCAGCAAGCCACCCCCACCAGTTGCACCCAGCCAACCAGACCCACAATCAGAAAGTTCCTCCTCGACTGAGGAGTTAAGAGAGTCGAGCTTGTCGAGTTCGTCGAGCCAAAGTGAACCCCAGCGGGCTATCACACCAACACACCGACCTCAACCACCCATTAGACAGCCTACTGCGGAGGAGCGCGAAAAAGAGCGCGAACAGGAAAGAAGGAAACTTGACATTCGGCTGCAAGCTATGACTGAGAAGATCCTCCGGTTTAATGTGGAGGGATCTGAAGATTTGTATAACAAGGGGTGTGAGCGGGTAAAAGGTGAGGGAATGGACCCAAGGCGGAGTATTTTCGAGGAACGGAATGTCATCTTCGATGGAATCGAAGGATATCCCGGCATTAGTGATACTATCCGATTCCACAAGTTGGAGTTTTTGAAAAACCCCGTTGGGTCCTACATATCGGTTTTTGTTAGGGAATTCTACGCTTCATATGGGGCAGCTGTATTCAAAGTAGTGAAGAAAGGGCAGCGAGCAACTCAAGTACCGGCAATGAATGAGGTTGTATTCCGGACAAAGAAGATAGATGTCTCTCCATCGGCTATAAATAAAACACTATTCGGGGAAGATTATATAGAGCCTACAGCAGTGGAAGAAGGGGAGTTTGCCTACAAAATTGAACAGAAGGATACAATCCCCGTCCGAAAATGGGTAGCTTCTGTTATTGCACGGACAACAGATCCTGAATGGGCCATAGTGCCAAAGTTGACAGCCACCACGCGGATTTGGAAAAACACCCTAACGCCAGAGGCAAAGTTTTGGTGGCAAATTGTTCTGTTCCGAATCCGTCCTACCCAATCAGATAATTATTTGACTCCAGACAGGGCTGTTCTTGTGGCTTCCATAATGTCGCGATATAAGATCAACTTCGGGCGACTGATAGCCGAAGACCTCCGAGAGAGAGCCACCCAGCCGGCCACTTCCCTCATTCATCCATGCCTAAGCTGCCTGCTTACGCTACTATGCTTGCGTGCAGAACCAGAACCCCTACCCCATATCGATCACAGTGTGATTGCCAGCCATATTTATGACATCACAAAAGGGAAAGATGAGGTGTTCAGCCAGGGTTCGTTGCCCTCTGCATCGGTTTCTGAGGTGCCGGAGGGGCCTACGGGATCAGATGTTATACCCTTGGCTATCATGGGTGAAGAGGGAGCTGCTGCGGATCAGCACACAGATTCTGAGGCTCCACCGGCTGATCATGCTACACAGCCTATGCCACCTCCAGCCGCACCTACTTCGGGTGGTCCTACCTCTTCCACTGGAGCAAGCCCAGCACCACCGCAGGCAACACCAGGAGTCCCACCCGAGCTTGCGAGAAAAATGATGTTCAACCGGGACAATTTTGGGGCAGTGGTCCTGCAAGCGGATCGCACAGATAGGCAGGTCAAGCAGATCATGACTGAGCTAAAATTATACACAAAAAGGGCTATTGATGCAGCGCTGCGACCGATAAAAGAACAAATGGTTGCGGACCACCTACAAATCCACTCCCGAATAGATGGTATTGACGGCAGGATGACTGAGCTGACTAGGACACACCCTACATTGGAATTGGGCGCTATTCGGAGTGAGTTGCGGTCTGTCAAGGATGATGTGCAGAAATTGAAGGCCCAGGAAGTGGCTGTGGCGACAGAACAGGTTCCTAAAGTACACACGGAGTTGGTACAGAGCCTATACCAGCCGGTTCAGAGCCTACTAGGGGATGATGACAGCGAAGACACGGTTGAGGAACAACACGACGAAGAGTTGGAGGAGGATATCCCCTCTGTGGACAAAGGGAAGCGAAGCAGAGCATCGCCAGATCTCGAGCCCATTCTCCAAAGTCTTGATCCATATGCTGAGTTGCGCCCACAGAATGAGGAAGAGGAGCGGCGTACTTTGAAAAGAATCCGCCAGGAGTCCCGGTTAAGTTCCGACACTGCAGGAGCTACTTCTAGCTCAGCTTAGCCCATTGTGACGGCTCACCATATTTCTCCCCCACCCACTGCTCCACCCCATGATGCTGCGACAGATCCGAGTGCCTAGTGCGCTCCAGGGAGGCCCTCCATTTTTTTTAATGCGTTATATTGATGCTTTGAGGGCAATGCATGCTTTTAAGTTGGGGGTGTAGTATTTACTGATTGGTTGTTGGGATTGCTGTTTTAGTATACTGGAGATTGTTTTTAGTATTTTTGTTTTGATGGGTATTTTATCCCAAAATTGTGATAATAAGCATGTGTTTAAGACAATTGTTATTGTTTTGTTTTGTTGGTATTATTTTTATTAGCAAGTATGTGTTAGGACGTTCTTCGGTTGTTCTTTGCTATGTGTTTCTATTCCCGAAGAATGCTATGTGTATGTTAAACCTAGCATGTTTAGGATGTTTAATATAGAAGTAAAGTAATGATGACTTAAGTGGTAGTGGTCCGTGTTTCTAGCATATATATAAATGGTTTTTACAAGTTCAATGATATCCCTCCGAAAAATAATTTGTGATATACATCAAAAATGAGTTGTTAATATTGACATGTATGGTTCTTTTAATGACATTGCAAAGAAAGGGTGTTTATGCATATGAAATCTTCAAACGGAAATGAAGTCGGAATATTTAAACAATCCTTATACCATTGTGTGGTGAGTTTTTAGCTTCTATTTGCATATGATGCTTGCAATCTAGAACTTGCCCGGTTGGTCGTGCGTGAATTCTAAAGAGAATTTGATTGTGAAGTGATCTTAGGATTTCTTTGTATTAACCCCCAAGTATCTTAAATGAGCCTGGCCCGTACAGAAAATGATCCCTAGTCTCCCATTTTTGAGCCTATAGACTTTTTCTTCGATTAACCATGAACTAACCTATTTCCCTTTTGTGAATAATCCCATTTGGCACCAAGTCCCTCCTTGACACGGAAGAATGACAAATGAGGCTAAAAGCCTAAGTTGGGGGTGACAAGTCAAAAGTGCGGAAAATGAGGCTAAAAGCCTAAGTTGGGGGTGATAAGTCAAGATGCGAAAAATGAGGCCAAAGGCCTGTTGGGGGTGATCACGAATATAAAGGGACATAATTCAGCGTGGATATTAAAAAAAATAAAAAATATTTAGATATATAGGTATATAAGTTCTAAATAAATCCACGCTAAAGATGGAGGGTCGGAAATGATAGGAAGAATGATGAATGAAGTCAAAAAGAAGTGTCGAGGAGAGTGAGTCACCGATACCCAAATATTCATCCTACCCGTCCCTAAGCCAACGTTACAAGCCCAAAAAGTCCTAATGTGATCACGATCAAATTGTTCAGAGTTGAATGCATGGAAAATAAAGGCAAGCCTATGGTTTGTGCACGCATGGTATGCAAATTTCTTTGTGAGTGTGAGTGTTCTTCTGTCTCTTTAGTCTTCTGTCCCATTTATATCGTAAATGTGTGTTGGGACATACTTTGGTCTATGTGAGGGCATAAGGATTGTAGGTTTCAAAGTAACTGGCTTTCTGGAAGTTGAAATTCATGTGCATAGAGACCCCCGTACTATGATTGTGTCATTAATTGAGGTTGCATGGTTAATTGAAATTTTTCTGAAATGTGCGTTTTGTGTCACAAACAGGAGATGGATAAGAGCCTAAATATTTTTCTTGGATCGAAGAGTCCGTGCTAACAACACATGCCAAACCCACCGTAGTCATTCTTATTTTGCTAAGATGTCGTGTGTTAGTAGCGAGTATTGTTGTAGTTGCTTGAGGACAAGCAAAAGCTTAAGTTGGGGGTGTTGATGTGCCGTGAATTTTAGCACATTTTATGCCTTTGTAACTAGACATGTTGCTTGATTTTAAGTGTTTTTTACATTGTTTCTTATGTTATTTTTGTGTTTTATAGGGTTGATTAACTAAGGATTGGAAATGAGAAGTAATGCTGAAAAAACCGGACAAATTGGAGCTAAGCGACGCTCCGTAACTCATGTTACGGACCGTAACTCATGTTACGGACCGTAACAGGGTCCGTAACTCATGTTACGGTCCGTACCTTTGAACCGTAACAGGGCCTGAATTTCCAGAAAGTTTTCATTGAAACCATCAGTGTTACGGTGGAGTGTTACGGTCTGTAACTCATGTTACGGTCCGTAACATGTCACCGTAACATGAGCTAAATTTTCAGAGAGTTTCAATAAAACCTTCAGTGTTACGGTTTAGTGTTACGGTCCGTAACGCATGTTACGGTCCGTAACCCTTCACCGTAACATCATCCAAAATTCCAGAGAGTTGCCAAGTAATTGTCACCACTTACGCTTCAGAAGGACGGACCGTAACACAGGGTACGGTTCGTCGCATGGTGGCCGTAACGTCAAAGTGGTCAAATGACGAAATGAAGGACGGACCGTAACCTGAGTTACGGTCCGTAACAATGCGGCGTAAGGGCATTTTTGTCCAGAAACTTGGCGCGATTTTTGGCTCTATAAATACATAATGTAGGGTTTTAATTCAACATTCAGATTTTATTTTAGAGGCATAAACCCTAGGTTTTTAATCTTGAAGTGGTTGGAGCATTTAAGGCAACAACTTCACTCTCATTCCATCTTGTATTAGTATTGTAAGTGTATTATGTTAATCTTTAAGCTTTTTCTATCAAGAAACATTATGAGTAGCTAATTTCAATTCTAAGGCTGTGAATCCCATGATGGGTATTATGTGAATGGGTTTCTATTATTGATATATGCATAATGGTTGTTGTTATTTATTCTATCTTTGAGTTGTAACGTTGGGTAATGATTGCAAGCATTAGCCGAAGCCATTATATTGACTTTTCTTGGGAAAGAGAGTCAATATTGGTAAGATTGAATAACAATGACTCGAGGCGTTAACCCTAGTTTAATAGACTAACTTAGGAATAAGAATAAGTCTAAATTGGCATCATTGGTCGCTCTTCGATTGTAACTCTTTTATATTCGGAAGAATCATAAAGAGGAAATACTGCTTAACTGTTGGGAAACATTAAGAAGTCTTTAAGAGACCAAGTGCATATTCATAGAACAACCATTAGAAGTATATCACTTTGAAACCTGAAGCATAATATCTAATCAAATTGGGGAACACAACCTTAGTCTCTCTCTCTCACATTAATTACATTTTAAGTCAAAGTATTAAATTACATTATTCAACAATCAATTCAAACTATCCGGAATAGGATTAAAGCATCTAAAGACCGGTATCGCATACGATTAGTAATCTTTTCTCTCCATATTCCCTGTGGGATTCGACCCCAACCTTGTTGGGTTACTATATTTGACAACGTCCGCTTTACGCCATTAATAGGTGTAATTTGAGCGTATCATGGTACAAAAGTACTACTATGTTCTTGGTTTGATTCCATGAGCATAGTAACTCCTTTTGGACTCATTATTTTAGCTTTTGGAGCTAAAGTTGTTTTCATTAGTCTGTAATATACTCTGTATATGATAGTTATTTCTTTTCTATTAACTTTTCTATTCATGTTTCTTGTTTTAATATTAAGAGTTAAAGTATCCAATATATTCTGGTCATTGATGTCAACCGAATAATTTGGATAACAATTAAAGTAAACCGGGCCATTGGCTAGGTTACTTTGTAAAACTTCTAACAAAGAATCATCAAAGTTTAATAACCTATCATCTCTTAATAAGAGACATAAAGGTGTGTCTAAACCTAATCTGTAAAGAGGTTTGACAGCAACTTGAACAAGTTCTATGTGAAGAAAATTATAATTTTTCGTATATCTGTTTATATCATGAATGGATAATAATTTAATAGTTTCTGCTGAACTATTGATAGCAACAATTGATTCACAAGTTTTGATATTATAATTTGTTATAAAATCAAACTTTCCTGTTTTATAAATTTGTCGGAATGGTTCCCTTGGAATATTCCAATTTTGTAAATCATTTTCAACTTTAGCTATCTTAGTAGCTTCTGTTGACATGTTAAAATTATTTAAAATTCTCATATTATCAAGACTCATGATTAAAACTGAGCAGTAATAGTGTCAAGTTGGTTTTGACACCACTCTATACTATGTTCAACGGCTTCTAGGTTTTCTTCGCTGGCTTTTAATAAGCGTTCAACTGTCTGTATATCATCTAAAATATCTTCTAAAGTAAGATTCCTATTGGGATCTCCTTTATTATAAATGTCAAGAACTCTAGGGTTCTTCAAGGAATTTTTAAAATTGATTTCTCTTTCAAAAAATCTTATATAATGTAAAAGATCTTATTTTTGGAAATAAAATTCCCATTTCAAAGTATTGTAAAATCTTAGTCTTTCAAAACCTTGAAGGCGGGTTTTCATAGATGCTTTTCTTTTCAGAAAAGAGTTGTATTTTGGGGATACTATCCTATGTGGGTAAGTCGACTATCTTTGTTATGTTTATCCTTACTTATTCTTGTATTGTAATGGATAAGAGCTTACTGTTTATCTTTCTTAATTCTTAACAACTTGTTTCTCTAATGTCACAACGTTTAACCTTTTCTATCTATGTGGTTTTGGGGACGGGAACACCAAACCTAGGCTCCTAGCGGCACTCCTAGCCTTTGAGCAACAACGGTCTATTCAGGCTTGCCAACGTCTTAGCCGGATATTAATCGGCGACCTCACACGAAAACTCAAAAAGGTTTAACAGTATCTAGACCAAGAGAATAAAGTTACTAGGCACTAAGGAAGATGAACAGTAAACCTGACTTCTTAACAATATAAGAACATGACTGGATTATAACAGGATTTCGACAGAACCCTAGGATAGTATGAGAACTTAGCCACTCATACTTGTCTTTGATACCATTTTAAGGATCTTTTTACGGCTAAAATAGTAAGTAAAATAATTGCGAAATTTAAAGAAAAATACTTACAAAAGCTTGAAGTCTTTTATTCAAACATTGAACTCAAACATGAAAATTTTACAGAGAGGGAAGGAAAAGGCTATTTCGAAGTCCGGGGTGAATTTTCGAATGCCTTACTGATTACAACTTGAGAGTCTTATAGAGACCTCAGAAATAATTAACATCTCTTGGATGATTACAAGTGGAGGGATATCTTTAAAGATGCCTTCTGCTTTTTGCTTTTTGCTTTTTGGAAAGTTGGACGGCTACTTTTGTAAAGTTGTCTGCCACCTTCCTTTTGTCAATTCTAGATGACTGCTTTTTGTAAAGTTATCGGCCATATGTTTTTACCTCCTGCTTTTCTGAAGGGGTAAATACTTTAACACAAATCTTGATAATATGCCTGGGCCATTCCTCGTGGGTCCACCATGTTGCCATTATCTTCTGCTGATGAAGATGTTGTATCCAGTAGTTCTTGGACATCTGTCGGGTCAGTATCATCAATATTAGTCAAAGCTTCTAAGAGCTTCTTCGTTAATTCTGCTTTGGACTCGGTTGATCCTGTCCTGCTGCTAGATGGCTTGGGATTCTTAATTTTCAAATTTTTAGACTCCGGTGTCCATCCTTGATTTTAATGGTTTTAACTAAATATTTAATTCTTGATATTTCAGCTATGTCAAAAGACCAGCTGATAATATAAGAAATTCTTTTTCTTATGTAATACTGACATAATTTAATATGATCTGGTAGGGTTGAAATTTCTTGTCCTTCTGGAATTTCTCATAATGGACTTTGAAACTTCTGGGCATTTTGGCTTCATTGCCTTCGAATCTTACCCACCAGGTGTAGAACCATCTCGGGATGATTGACTTAGACATTTGTTCGCTGTATTTTACGAACCAAGTGTGAGAAATGGGTCTTACATATAGAAAATTATACTATGCCCATTCATAATCATAATAATTATAGGTCTGAGGCCTATGCTGTTCTAATAATACGATCGGAGTATGTAGGTGATCTACTTTCCAATCAAAAGGGCTGATAATTTTATTTATGGTGACCTTGGAATATGCAATACCCTCTTGGCCATGTTTATTATTTGTGGTGTGTTCAATTGTTATCGATCCTGTGTCTGTCAGGATGAATCCACAATATCTTCTAGTCTTGATAGGGTCATTGGTTTCAATATAATCAAAATTAGTATAGAAAGGTATGAGTAAATCCTCAACCTTCCAATTTTAATAATGTTTGTCCAATGCTAACACAGGGAGCATTTCTTTGTTAATGATTTTGAACTCTTCTGGAGTTGCCGGTTGTTCTTCATTCTTTGAGGGAGTGCTGGGATCAACTGCTTGAGTGAAATACTCTGGGGTCTTCATCTTATAACATTCACTGGTTTGGATTTTTCCTTTACCTGTTGAGGAACTAGTAGAAGGTTGGGTCCTTTGAAATGGGGATGATGGTTTTGTTTGGGGATTAGAACCGAGGATAGTTAATTTTTTGTTTTGGATTGGAAATGTGGGCCTCATGGGCTTGGGTAGGTTTGGGAATTCAGCTAAGGCTGAATACCTGTTATCATTTGGTTTTTTATCTGGTATTTTTTGGAAGGGGAGTTTGGGGCTCCTGGCCTCATGGTTTCCCTGTAAAAATTCTCTTGTAAGAAAATCTGGTAAAGAGTTTGAATCTCCTTTTATAAATTCAATTTCAAAATCAAAACTTGATAATAAGGCTTGCCACCTAGCAAAAATTTGTTTAGAAACAAGATTTTTAACATCTTTTTGTAAAATGTCTTTTGCTGATTTGCAATCAACTCTTAATAAACAATTCTTATTTATTAAATCATCTTGAAATTTTATAATACATAGTACTATAGATAAAATCTCTTTTTTAACAGTACTATAATTCTTTTGTGCAGGATTCCAGATCCCTGAGGTAAAACGAACTAGTTGTTCTATGGACTCTGGGACAAGTCTTTGTTTAAGAATTCCACCGTATCCATCATTAGAAGCATCAGTTTCTACTATCATGAAAGCATCTGAATTTGGAATACCCAGACATGGGAGTTTTTTTACAACAGTCTTGATTTTCTTACCTGTTTCTGTTTGCTCTAGACTCCATGGAACTGGGTTCTTCCTAAGACGATTGTAGAGAGGTTCACAGATTTTCCTAATATTAGGAATAAAGTCTGCAACATAGTTAAGACTTCCTAAAAATCTTTGCAACTAGGTTTTGTCAGGAATTTCATCTGGAAACTTGGAAGAGAACTCTATGGCTCTACAAATGGGTTTATAGGTACATTGGTATAGGTCGTGCCCTAAAAATCTAATTGTTGTTTGAAACAATTTAATCTTTTTAGCACTTACTATTAAACCATTATGTTTAACAATCTTAAAGATAGTATTCAAGTGTTTAAAATGAGAATCTATGTCCTCAGAAAATATTAATACATTATCTATATAGACAATAGACATATTGCTATAAGGATTAAAAATATTATTCATAATATTCTGAAATTCAGATGGGGCATTTTTTAACCCAAAAGGCATAACATTCCATTCATATTGCCCAAAAGGGACATTGAATGCAGTTTTGTATTTATCTTTTTCCGCAACTTGTATTTTCCAAAATCCTGATTTCATATCAAACTTACTATAGATATTTGCTTTGTAAGTTCTTTTTAATAAATCTCTTTTATTAGGTATCGGGTACCTAATCCATTGTAATACCTAATTTAAAGGTTTGTAATTAATAACTAACCTGGGAGATCCTCTTTATTTTTTGGCATTTTTGTTTACATAAAATGCTGAACAACTCCAAGGGGATCTAGAAGGTCTTATTATCTTTTTTTGTAAAAGATCATTGATTTCATTTTTACAAGTTTCCATTAACTCGTGGTTCATTTTAATAGGCCTTGCCTTTGTAGGGATAGCCTGTTCATTGAATCCATCAATGTATGGTAACTCAACAGTGTGTCGCTTTCTTTCCCAAAAAGCACTTGGTAATTCTGAACAAACTTCATGCTCAAGTTTTTCTTGAAAATTTGCTATTTTCCGTTCTATCACCGGGGTTTTTAAAGTTTGTTCAATCCTTTTAATCTTAATTTCATCTTTTAAGTATGAAATCTGATTAGACAATAAACATATTTTGAAAATAGTTTTTGATTTAACAAAATCACTTTCATCTTGGGAAAGAGTAGTTAAATAAGGAAATCTAATTTCCTTTCCTAAAACTGTGGTATAAATTGCATCTAAACCAGCAAAATAAGGTTTTATCTGAGTTATAAATGGGGTTCCCAAAATGATTTGTTCATTTATATCTCGGGTAACCACAAAATTATTGATAAAACAAATCCCATCATTACAAATGTGGGCTTTAGATAATTTGTAATCTATTTTAAGTTTTTCTCCAGTGGCGGAGTATAACTTAGAAGTACTTTTTTCCAAATACTTAGTAGGTATTAATCCTTCCATAATGCAGTTTTTATCTGCTCCTGAATCAATTAAAGCTAACTTATTAAGCGTTATGTTTCCTACTCTTAAAATAATAGGAACATGCCATCTTTGTGATTTGACTATTGCTACGGTATTACCTGTAGTATCATTAACAAGAGTTTCTATAATTTCATCATCTTCTTGATGATCTATATAATCATTTTTATTGGAATGATTATCTTCACTATCTTCTACAAGAGTTTCTTTTCTTGTCTGAGATAATACTTGATCAGTTAAATAATCCATTTCGACTTTATTAAGTCTTGATTTAATATCTTTAACTTCCTTTTTTACAGAGATTAATTTACCCAGTAAATCTTGGATAATTGGTTTTTCATCTTTCGAAGAAAACCTATTCATAACGATTTTCATATTAAAGGGTTCAATCGAGGGTTTTTCCCTAGATTGATTAATAATAATATTTTTTTAATTCAATTAAATATTTCTTTTTGGCCTCTTCATCAGTGATATGAGCTACAAGGTCAAGAAGAAATTCTTTTGATTCTTTAGTAATAACGTTAATTGAATTTTGAGTGCATGTGCATATAGCTCCTGTACAGTTACAATCTTCGGATTCAGAAGTGTTAGAACTGTAATCTGATTCAATTTCGATATCACTAATTTCACTAGAAGAAGATGATGTGTTGTAATTTTCTTCTAGAATAGTGTAGAGTTCATTTTTTTTATCACTAACTTCGAGAAGATTTATCTTCTTCTTTTTCTTATTATTGACTCGACACTCATTAGACCTATGGCCTGTTTTGCCACATGTCCAATATGTATCACCAGAATTCTTTTTTGGTGACCTTTTAAATCTTTTCTTTTTATAGGAATTATCTATATTCTTCTTTTTCCTATAATGGGGATTTGAAGCTATAGATCTCTTTGCTATTAATTTACTCTATTTTTTGGATGGAGCAAAGATTTTTTCAAAACCAAAGTCTTGACAAAAGCTTCCTAAATCCTTTCGAGATTGCTGTTGATCTTTTTTCAAGAAATGTTTTAGTTTTAAATTTGTACACAGATCTAATCCTGTAACATTAACATAACTAATTATATCTCCATAAGTTAGGTTTTCATATGGAATTCTTCCATTGAACCTATCTTTGATTTTGGTTCTAACCTTTTCGGCAAATAATGATGGTAGACCGCTAATAAATATTTCTTTCCAGAAATCATTACCACAGTCTTCTCTTATCATAACTTTTTCTAAAAACATATCTTTATACCACCTAAAATCATCTAATTTGGGGCATGTAAGATTGTTTAATAATTCTAAACTCCTATCTAAAAAAGTGTTGGTTCTCCAATGAAGTGTTTAGCAATACTGTAAATTAGCGCGGATGAAGCATCTTCCACTGCTTCCTCAACAGCTACTTGGTTATTTCCATCCATTTTTAAAACAGTACTTATGGTTATGGCTCCTAAAATTTGGGCTCTATTATCGTCAGAGAGATAATTATCCCACCAATTTTTTAACATTCCTGTGAAACCAGAAATAATTAAAGAAGCGGCATATCTGTCTCCACCATGCTTAATTTTGTAAGCAGTGACAGCCATACCCATCTCGTGTAAAACTTTATAGATCTGGCTTTCTGCTAACCCATCTATGTTCCAGTCGAGGTAGAGGCAGAGGGGGAGCATCTACTTCAGGTGCCACTCAGCCCCGTATGTATGCTTTAGCCGGACGATAGGATCTTGAGTCCTCCCCGGACGTGATTACAGGTGTATTATCCGTATTTTCTCATGATGTGTATGCATTGATAGATCCGGGTTCTACCCTATCTTATATTACTCCATATGTTGTTGGTCGTATTGGGGTGAAACCCGAGCTAATTAAACCTTTTGAGGTATCTACTCTGGTTGGTGATCCCGTGATAGCTAGACAAGTGTACAAAAAATGTATAATTGTGATATGCGACCACCAGACTAAAGCTAATTTAGTTGAGCTGGAAATGTTAGATTTCGAAGTGATTATGGGTATGGATTGGTTGGCCTCATATTATGCTAATGTTGATTGCCGAATGAAAGTAGTTCGATTTCAATTTTCGGGAAAGCCCGCGCTTGAATGGAAGGGTAATACAACAACTCCAAGAGGTAGGTTTATTTCCTACCTTAAGGGAAGAAAGATGATAGCAAAAGGCTATATTCATCACCTAGTCCGAGTTCATGATACTGAAGCAAAGTCGCCAACTTTCCAATTCGTTTCGGTAGTGAATGAATTTCCGGATGTATTGCATCACGAGAGCAAAGGCCAGCTTTTCCAAGTAAGGTTACCGAGTTTCGGCCCCTTACATAATAAATAGGAAATTTTGTACCTTTTTCCTCTCAGACCAAGACTGCACTTACCGCCACTTTTTTGACAACTAAGTATACCAGGAGTTGCTCTCCATTCTTCAAGTCTCGTAGTGCATGCTGACACTCCAGCGTCCATTCAAAGTCATTCTTCTTCCTCTTCAACAAGGAGAAAAACTTGTGACACGTTTCAGACGACCGTGATATGAACCTGCTAAAGGCTGCTAACAACCTGGTTAATCCCTGCACTGCTTTTATGTTGTCCAAGGTATCCGGGATTTCTTCAATCACCTTGATCTTGTCTGGGTTTACCTCGATTCCCCTTTAAGACACAAGAAAACCGAAGAACTTCCCTGAGCCAACTCCAAACGTGCTCTTCTCCAAGTTTAGTTTCATGTTATATTTCTTTAAGATGGCAAAGGTTTCCAGCAAATGACTTAAATGGTCCCCTACACCAAGACTCTTGACAAGCATGTCATCAAAATATACTTTCATTATTTCCCCAATTTACTGTTCAAACATTCCGTTTACCAACCTCTGGTAGGTGGCCTCAACATTCTTAAGTCCGAAAGACATCACATTATAGCAGTAAATGTCAAAGTTAGTGACGAATGATGTTTTATCTTGATCCTCCGATGCATTCTTATTTGATTATACCTAGAGTAAGCATTGAGAAAACTCATTATCTTATGCTAGTCGTTGTGTCAATTATTTGATCTATGCTCGACAGCGGGAAAGAGTCATTTGGACCCGCTTTATTAAGATCTTTTTAGGTACTACAACGACATTTGCTAACCAATTCAGGTATTTTACCTCCTGGATGGAACCTATATTGAGTAACCTTGTTACCTCCTCTTTAACAAACTTGTTTCCGACCTCGGCTATAAGCTGTTTCTTTTGCTTTACCGGTGGGAAGTTGGGATCCAGGCTAAATTTATGTGTGCTAACCTCTAGGGGTATACCTATCATATCTTGATGGGACCAAGCAAAACAATCATGGTTAGCTTTAAGGTAAGCAAGAATATCACTCCTGAGCTCGGGGGTTAGACCCGTGTCCAGGTATACCTTCATCTCCAAGAGATCTGCATACAAGCCAACTTGTTCTAGCTCTTCTGACGTTGACTTAGTTGCTATGAATCATGCGGTACTTGAAAATACCTGGGAACCAAATACCTGTCCGGTAACTCATCTTCGGGTCACGTTGTTGCTTCTTGTACTTGCGGGACCGAATCGGGTGTGAGCTCCGATTCCTGTGATTACTATTTGACGTCTTTTGACTCTTCCTTGCCCTTTGGCGATGGAGAACATTTCTCTTGCCGCCGGTTGCTCCTCCTAGATATGATTGATGGCCTTCGGAGTGGAAAATTTATCAGTAGATGCAATGTTAATGGTACTGCCCTCACGTAATGTAACTACAACCTTTCGAAGATTACATTGTACCTCATGTCACCATCTATAACATAGAACTTTGCCTCTTTGATCATTCCCCAAATATTTACTGGTAGTGTAATATCTCTTTTGGTCGTTTCACCATATTGAATCCGAAAAGGACCCAAGTGGCTCGTATTAGCTTTTCCAACATCTTCATTTTCTCTACGACTTTCCATCGAATGTTGGCTGAACTACCTGGATCAATCAAGACATGCTTAGTTTGAAAACGGTCTATGTCTACAGTGATTACTAGTGCCTCATTATGAGGCGATGTGATCCCCTCTATGTCTTCTTCGGTGAAAGTGATGCCATTTTCATCCGAAAGCTCACGAGGTATCTTTTCCCAAGTAACTGACACCTTTCTCTTTTTTTCCATCATGAAGGTTGTACCAGCAACTTCGGCTCCTCCAATTATCATAATTATTACCTGACGTGTGACGATCGGCACGACCTGGTCATTTGTACCCATACTTTTTTCATAATTATTCATCCCTCTCTCACTCAATAACTCCCTTAGGTGTCCTTTCTTGAGAAAGTCAGTCACCTTCTCCCGGAAATGCCTGCAGTTCGCTCTTCTATGCCCTTCTGTGCAATGAAAATGGTACCACACGGTCATATCCCTTGAATTAGGGTCAGATCGGAGCAGCATAGGGAATCGTGCTGCAGGCTTAGGTCTCATGGTGGCTACCATCTGCACCTCGTCAATGCTAGAGTTATATTCGGAGAGCTTTGGATATTCCGTACGCCTTGAAGGGGATCAAAGAGACTCTCCTCTGCAGACCCCAGTTGTTTCTACCACTATCATCCTTTCTATCGGCATTTGACCTTTCCAAGGACCGGTACCCCTAATTACCACTGGCCTCTCCGATAGAGTATATGGTTGAAACCGGTTCTTCGATGAGTTACAGTCCGACCTAACCCCTTCGCTTGTCGAATATTGATGCAAAGTTCATCCAGTGACCTCTCCTAGCAGATCGTCTTCCACCCAGATCTTTGACTTATATCTATTGTATACATATGCCCATGTTGTTGCTTGAAAATCCAATAGATTCCCAGGTGATAAAAACTTATGTAGAAGAAAAATATCATATATTGATTAGTCTGATGTGAGCACTGGAGTGGAGAAAATTCATGTCTACAGACCTGGACCATTAGCTGCTGCCCGGTGGATGCTGCAATCTTATAGAACTTTTACTTTTGCTGCTGAAATTACTTGGATTTTATTGAAACAGCATAATTAAAAGATTTGGTTGAGTTGGTCTCAACCATGTGGTAAATCAGTTAACTTAGTACGGCATAAGCGTAGGTTAAGCTACATTAGTCATGTGCAAAGGCTTGTTTACCAAAAGGATAGTTTCTTGCATAGCAAAATGTTTTATGTATAGATTATCCTCTTCTGCCACTTTTCTACAGTAGGCCTTTGTTGGTTACATTTGCGAGTTGATTTGCATTTGGGGAGTAATAGAGAAGGTAGCTTAAATCTTGAGTTAGTTGTTTCATCATTGGAGTGCAGGTGACTCAAAATAAAGCTTCTACATTGGTCCTCTGGAAGGCAAGAGTGTTGTTAGTAACTTGAATCAATAGCCTGCAGAAGGTATTCTCTACAATTTTATTTGAGCTTACATCATGATTTTGTCCTTAATATACTTAGGCTCTTGGGGTTTATTCATCCTTATTGTGGTGAATACAGTCCCTATAAGAAGAAACATGGATTTATACCATCAAATGCTCCCTTTTGTTTATTCGTGCATCAATTCACATGTGCTTCGAGACATATTCCATGTTTGAAGCACATTTCTCCAGAAAACATGTGTGGTGACTCTTTGATGTTTTTTTTCCATTTGGGATGTCTAGAGGTTCTACCCTGTTGGAGATCAACCATGGAGGATTACCATAGAGGAGTCTTGTGAGTATTAATTTGATATGTTTTAAAAGAAATTTTAGCGTTCTTTCTTCCCTAAACTTCATCTTGATATAAACAATCGTAACTCTAAGCCCTATAAATATTTCACATCACTCAGCTCCCTATTCTCGTGTTTTGTGTAGCTGAAAGATAAATGTTCAAGTTGCATATCTTTGGTCTTCATCTTCTTTCTAAAACCTGAGTGTTTTGCAGATGGCTACGTTAATTGATTTGTGGTTGATATGACTTTCTTGTGTCAGGGATGCTGGGATAAGATTAATTTCACGCATCGCTTTGGCACTGGAGTTGGATGAGGACTTCTTTCATAAAGCTGGGGCATGTGATTCACCAAATGCATTATCTTCTTTCTATATTTATATTGTATATGCTAGAATTTGTGTAAGGGACCATATGACATAGTTCAAAGTGTTGTTCCAGGTTACTCCCAGGTTGCTTTCTAAACTCGCTTACTGTTACGCTTTTCCTTGTTTTATGATTCAGTATTGCCTTACATATTCAGTACATATTCCGTACTGACCCCCTTTCTTTGGGGGCTGCGTTTCATGCTCGCAGGTTCAGGGATGCGGTTAAACGATCCAGCCACCTAGGATGAGTCAGCATTGAGAGCCAGACGGCTCCATTTGCTTCGGAGACTGTTCCTGTTTTGGTATAATTTTGTTTGTATATATTATGGGTATGACGGGGCCCTGTCCCGTCACTTATGCACGGTCATACTCTTCTAGTAGTCTGCGGACAGCGTGGGCGTCATGGATATTGTTTGGCCTTGCCGGCCATTGTTTTGTTGTACAGAAGTATCGGCAGCCTCGTTGGCTTGCATTGTGATATGTTACGTATATATATAAGTATGTTTTGAGATGTTTTGAGTTACAGATGGACTTAGGTATTCTATTTACAGCTTTCAAACTTAGTTAAATAGACCCTATTGAATGCCATGCTTGAGTACAGGTAACATAAGTTGGGTTATCGGGTAGGTTAAGCTCAGTCACTCGTCATGGCCCTAGGTTGGGTCGTGACATGTAGATTGTTATACCCCATTTTAACTGGGAGTTGAAGCGGAGTACAACATATTGGAGATTCTTTTCTTGCTTTGTTTTAAAGAGTCGCCACCTAATTGATTTTTACGGTGAATTAGGACACCTAATTATTAACTAAGATAAAGTTAAAACTAAACCTCTGTTAATGGTCTGCTTAACCAGTGTGATTCTAGGTAAGGGTTCTATATCATCCTAAAGGGAAGAGGTTAGGCATCCTTTAGAATCCGTTAAACACGGTTATCCGGCTAAACTTAGGTTAATTAATTAAGATGCTTGACACTTTAAAAAATAAAGGCTAAGAAATGTTGCTAAGGTTGATAAAAAAATATAAGAATGTTGCTTAAAATAAGATTGAGGTGAAATATAATAATTTACATGAAAGAAGATTTTAAATGCTATTTAAAACTTATAGAGGTTGATATGGCTTAAAATAAAAATGCTGTTTAGAATGACATTTGTAGAAAAAATACAATAATTTACATAAAAGGAAGCTTAAAATGCCATTTAAGATAAACTTATAAATATTGCTAAGGCTTTAAATAATAATGCTCTTTGAAATAAGATTTACACCTAATATATAAATAGAAGAAAGAATGCGAATTTGTAACATGTTTTGATAACTATTTGAAAACAACTTTAACGATTATGTATTAATTGATTTTGCATTTTAGGAGTACAAAATATTCTTTAGCTCCTATTTGCGTATTAGTGACGTTTTAAAATTCCCAAGATAATAAAATATGAATCTTTTGACTCAAAAATATGAATTTCATGCTATTAAAATCAATTATCCTAAAGGTAAATATTATAAATACTACAAATAGCCTTGAGATAAAAGAAGAAAATGAAACTTACGGCATTAATTATTAGTTTTCCTTAGATTGACTACCCATTACTAAAACTAAGGCTACTGATTCATTAAAATTCGTCTAAGTTAATAAGACAAAGTAAAGGGTTAGTTACATAATACAAATTAGATGCACAAAATAAATAAAATAAAGGAACAGGTATAATTTAATGGACTCAGCCAATTTTGAGGCTGCTGCGACCAGGCCACAATTGGGCTTTGGCCCAAACATTTTGGGTTACTGCAGCTGCTGTCGCTGTCCCTGCTTACTGGGCTGTGGCCCAAAAGTTTATGTCTTTTTGCTTTCTTTGTTGTGGATTGGGATGAACGAGAATGACTCGGGAAGATTTCGTTGGGGGCTTTTAGTCCAACTCTGAATGCGGGAGAAGCATGAGTCCCTCGGACTCGTATGCAAGGGTCATGCATAGGAAAAAAAAAATGAAAGGGGAGGGATTAGTACGCACTCAATAAATAAGGCTAAACAACGTATAATGTAAATTTAAAAAAACAGAGACGACCCCAAAACCAAGGGATTTCTGGAAACAGAAAGTTGACAAACAAACCAAAAAAGAAAGAAATTCAGCGAGGTTAAAAGCTTAGTCGGAGGCCCTATTCAGCCAAAGGTTCAGACAAATTGGACACAACCAGAAAATGAATCGCAAATACCCGCTTGACTAAATCATCTAAACCCTCTCGTCGAACAGCTAAGGCGTGTATTGTTCTCAATATAATAAGTATAAGCTAACATAGCTAAAACGTAACAATTCCTGTTTAAGAATTTCAATGAAGGTTCCAATGTATAACCAACTGTCACCCTTAATGAGCGAGTAAAAATGCGCTGGGCAAAACTGATACTTGGCTGTTCATTCGCCTCGATTCAATTTCCAGAACAAAGACACATGAGCAACCTTAAAACAAATTTCAAACAACTTAAGGGGAGCCGAGGATGAACCAAACATTGCACATTTTAATCATTTTTTTTTTATAAGAAGCCAGCTGAACATGGAAACATTTTCATGAACTAAATTTAGGTACCTTGCTTATATTTAATTAAACAAACTCTGGGTAGAATCCAACCTACCAATAAACCAACATCTAAATATGAAATATTTTAGGGGGTTTCGGGACTGATTTGTTAAGCATAGAAAAATAGAGATGAGGAGGGGAGTTACAGGACATCACACTGAGCATAAGTCATTTGCAGATCCTATTTTTTTAAAAAACCATACACCTAGTATATGCAGATTCAAGGAACACTGAAACAGGCTTATTCATTCTTTATCTAGCAGACAATCTTGACTGGACCAGCTTTGACTGATTTACATGTTCATACACACACATCGAACTAATACAAGAGACGCATGTATACATGTCTACTGGTAACCTGGCAGTTAAACTTTAAACAAATTCAATCGAATAGCCCTGAGTATAAACAGTGTGTTGGATACATGCTTATGAACTGGAACCAAACGAATGCATAAGCATGTGTTAAAACAAATTGGACTGAACAAAATGACAATCATATAATTTCCTACAATGTGTTTGAGATAGATTCCTTCAGAGAAATCAGACATAGGCAAGTACAGGGAGAAAGACAAAATGGGTAGGAAAATGCCACAAATTCAAACATAGAATTTAGACAGTTTTAGATGAATAAACCTTCAATTAGACATATATACATTCAGGGCATAATCATGATAACTTTGCAATCTATAACACAATCTAGGCTTCATACTTTCAAATCACACATGTAGATAGGATTCAGACAAAAGAAAAACTCTTCAACATGTCTAACAGGTTCAGAACACAAGATTCTCATTCCTGATTGAATAACACTCTTCAACATGTCTAACACGAATCCAAACAGAGGCATTTGCAAGCTGATTCCAAACTATCTAAAACATGCAATCAGATTCGGATGATCTAAGACCAGACGTGTACTTAGTAAGGTTTAAGACCAACAACATCTAACCTATGCCATATAATGGCTGAATTGAACAAACATTTGAAACGTGCTTAAAACAACCAAACAGACTATCACCGAAAACATATTTAACTAAACTATTATACGAGGCTAATTAAAAATCCTAACTAATGCTGACATACGAACAGATTTATCCATCAAACTAAGTTAACTTGACTAAGCTAACATGTCTTAATCACAAAAATGGCAGAAAACTGAGTTAACACATAGTAACTAAGGAAACGAAAAAATGCAAACAAATAATGGGAAAGGGGAATTACCTTCTTCGGGTGCAGCGAAATGGGGCGAAGGTTTCGATCTAACCTCGAACACTTCGAAACAAAAAAAAAAAAAAAAAAACCCGAATTTGTATACTCTTCGAATCCCAACAGATGCCAAGGATAAAACCAAACAAAAATGGTGTGGATTTTTGACTCGATATCGAACAATACAACGAAAAAGAATTAATATTATCTATGGGGGATTCCTGCGATTTTCCGAATTTGAAACCTAATTTCTAGGGGGTTTTTGCGGCTGAAACAAGTTGTTCTTGGGATTTCACCAATCAATAAGAAAAAACGGTTCTAGGGGGATTTCATGAATCGAAAGACCTCGTTCTTGGGGGGTTCTCACTGATCCGAAAAATCCCTCATTCAAGGTAATTTTATGAACCAAAAAAAATCTCCCCTTTACTCATTCTAGGAAACGATTATTTATAGCTAGATTTTCGGATTTGGGGCTAGGGTTTCGTTTTGAGGAAGAGAGAGAGGAGCGGGGGGGACAGGAGAACGTGGGGGGGACAGGGGTAAGTGGAGAGGAACAGGGAGAAGTGGGGGGGAAAGAGGAAGGGAGCGGAGAAGATGAGAGAGAGGAGTAGGGGCGGCGGACGGGAAAAGGAGAAAAAAAATGATGGGAAACCCTAAAAGGGTTTCCCTTATTTTGAACGGGGTGGGCCGGATCCGAAAATTTGTGGGCTGGGTCAATTTATTTTTTGGACTGGGTATTAAATGAATGGGCTGAATTAAGAGCATGGACTGGTCCTAAAATTTGGGTCAAAATATGGGCTGGTCAAAAATATTTATGAGTTGATTGGACTTTGATTTGGGATCCGGTAAATCAAAATACGGACCGAGTGCAAGAAATAGTTTGGCTTCTAAATTTGAATAAAAGACCCATTTTGATTAACGATGTACTAATGGTGCCAGAATATCACCTAATACGGAAATATGCGATTATAAAAGATCCGGATAATAAAATTACATGATGTTGCAATGACCGTGCAATAATATTTAATAACAAACGCTATCATTAAAATGTGTGAAGTAAATGCGATGCGTATGCGGAAGTTGGTAGAAACGTTGAGAAATGCAAGTTTGAATAATACTAAATAATAGCAGCAAATAAATAGCGGTAGTAATACTGCTAATAACAATAATGATAATGGTAATAATGATAAGGTTGATGATAATGGTGATAAAAATAATAATAGATATAATAATAATAGTAGATAACAAATATTGATAATTAATAACAAAATAACAAATAGAATAATGATAATAATTAATAATAATAATAAAGATGATAATAATTAATAACAAGATAACAATAATAAATAACAATTATTGATAGTGACAAAACGTTAATAAATTAATAATAATAACAATAATAGTGGGAATAATAATATAATAAATGATAATAATAATAATAATGATGATAATAATAAATAAATAACAATTATTGATAAAACAATGACAATAATTAATAATAAAATAACGATGATAATGATGATTAATAGTTGATAACAAAATAACGCTGATAATAGTGATTAGTAATTAACAATAATAATAATAATGACAATTAGTAATAATGATAATTTAAGAATAATAATAATAGTTATTAATAATAATAATAATGATAATAATAATAGTTGTAACAGAATAATAAAACGCCGTTATTGATAAGAGACCAATAACTATAGTAAACATAATATATATTATTATTTTTTATTTTATTTTTTGAAAATATTAGAAGCGCAAATATGTATTTCGGAGGAGAGGCGGGACAAAATTGGGTGTCAACATAGATCATGAATTTAAATAGGAATACTCAAGAATTTATAAAGGTTCTGGCCATTAGCTTCTAGAATAAGAAAAAGACCTATAGCATTATATGTTATAGTAACTCAAGTCTTCCAAAAGCCTCGTGAAAATGAGAACTCCATACTAAGCAAAAAGTTACGTACAATTAATATAATTTTCGGAGTAAATGATATCCTGTCACGAAGGAGTTTTTAGCAAGCGTTGACAAAAATATGACTCACTTAATAATATAACACCTACGGGATCATCCTTCGGCGTAGGAACAAAGAAAAAAAATAATGGAATACAGTCTTCACTAAGCTATGGATTAGTAATTATCAAGATTAGTAACACCAGTAATTAGTAAATCACTCAAAGAAGAAAAACAATTCGTGATATTTCTTCTGGAATCTATATTCAGGTGGTTTTTAAGAGGTTCATGAGGATTAAGGTCCATCGTAATGGATCATTCTCGTTAAAAGTACTTATTTCTCAGCTCCGTTTATGTTACACCTCGGAACTTTGGGTTGCTGAGCGGTGAATGGACTAACGTAAACTAAGGTGTACATGATGTCCCTACAAGCAAGAAGGGATGTTTAATAATTCTAATTAAGATTCCAAAGAAGTTAAAGGCAAGAGAGAAAAGTTCGTCAAATAAAACTTCACTGCGGTTCTGCGAAAGGGGAGTTCGACGGTCGTTCTATGTACCGTCGGACGGGTCGATGCTTCGTCGATTATACCGTAGAATTGAGCTAGAGTGAGACCATTCGACGGAACAGATCAACGCTCCGTCGATCAGTTCGACGGACCGTCCTTCTCACCGGAGAATGAAAGGAAACGAAAGGTTTCTCACTGGAAATTTAACGACTTCGACGATCAGGTCGACGCTCTGTCGGTCCGATTCGTCGATCGTACCGTATATCTCGGTCGGGACTGATTTCAAGATTTTATATAAGGACCATTCCCCCATTAATTCATTTCATTTTCACTCTCTTCTTTTCAAGAAACCTCTAGAACCTTCTCCATCATTCTTCCACAAGGATTCAAGGGAAAAAACCAAGATCAACTACACCAAATCCATGAAAACAAGTGTATGAAACCTAGCAAAAGTTCATCTACACCAAGAAATCTCAAGGGAAGTGAGTTAGGGTTTTGGTGCAAGAAGAGAAGTCCCACTCAAAGGTTGTTCATCCACCAGCTAAGGTGAGTTTTATGGTATTACGTGTTATTTAAGGTATTGAAAGTTGAACACTTGGATTGTAGAAAGAGATAGAAAGTGGGTCATGAATGTGTGAATAGTGACATTGTTGAGTAAAGGTTAGGATTGAATTATGGATATTGGTATGTTGTGATTGTAAATATGTTATGAATGACATTTAGAACATGGAATAAGTATTATGTGTGAGAAAACGCGATAATGAACTATAACCATGATTATGGAGAAATTGGAGTGAAATGGTGACTTGTGGAAATGTAGATGAATGATGATTGTTGTTCGCGATATTGTGAACGTTGCTATGAATGTTTGGGAGTTGATATAGAATATGGGAAAAGTTGTTCAAACAAAGGAAATGCTGCCCAATTTTTCTAGCTTTAGTAAGCACGTTCTTATAATTACTTGGCTAATGTTAATGTGAATTCTTTTGAAGGTAAAGACGTGAACATTAAAGGAGAATGAGCAAGCAATAGAGTAGTTAAACGAAAAAGGTATGTGAGGCTAGTCCTTTCTTTCTAAGGCATGAATCTTATGGTATGAATTTTCTCCTTCTTCAAGAATTTCCTATCTTCACGAAAACTAAGAGTTCTTGTTCATGAATAGCCATATGAGATAAGAGATACACTACGAGTACGATAATAATGATGATAAGCTCAAGTCTAAAAAATTTAGAGTCCATGATATGATGCTCTGATAAAGTTAATGATGCTATCTATAATCTATTAATGATGTCATTTATTGCTTACACTCACCTTATCTATTATTTCCTTCAAGGTGAGGCAGAATGTTAATGAATGCTCCATAATGAAATCGGGGGATCACGACCTTACGTCACCCCGATAAAGTATAGTTGTCCTTGAGTCTTTATGCATGCACTACGATGAGCATATTATGATGATGATATAACACCGCGCCTATATGGACGGGCAGTCACCGCTAAGGCGGGCAGCGTATACACCATGGCCAGATGGCATGGGCAGACACCACTAGTGGGCGGCATGAGATGGTACCCCGGACGCGGGAGGCCTGGACGTAGGCTAATGATTATTACACTGATCCGATATGGACCGGCGGCTTATACATTTATGCATACATGATATGATGATGATTATGAGTAAGCCAGCATGCATTATTTCTCTTATGATTGACAGTCAGATACAGATGCTCCTTATTGATGCTTCTTTTATTTCATTGACATATCATATTTGTTTATGCCTCTCATACTCAGTACAATGTTCGTACTGACGTCCTTTTTCTTTGGACGCTGTGTTCATGCCCACAGGTAGACAAGGAGGTGATCCTAATCCAGACTCGTAGGAGCCAGTAGCTGACTTGAGAGCACTCCATTGTTCCGGAGGTGCCTTGATTACTCTTATGTGTACATGTACATATTTGGGCACGACGGGGTCCTGCCCCGTCCATATGTCTAGTACTCTAGTAGAGGCTCGTAGATGCGCAGTGTGGGTTATATGGTCACACAAGGCCACTACTGTATAAATGTATGTGCGTGTATACTGTCATTTTGATAGCCGAGAGGCTTTTGTGTATAAAAGTATTTATGTTCTCAGATGGAAAAATGATTTTTCTTATGAATTGAGTATAATGAGTAGCAGAATGAGTGGTGCTCGGTGGTTAGCCCCGGGTACCCATCACGGCCCCTAGCCGGGTCGTGACAGTTTATCTTATGGCTCGTTTTCATTTTGTTCTCCCATAAAAATTACATGTAACATAAGTCAAAAAATAATTGAATAGCTATGTATATATTGTACAGAGGAGTAAAATTATATACCTTATGCAACTTGTCTTTCAGATGAAGATCCATATGAAAAATACATCTCTAATGTTTATATTGCAGGTGGTATCTGCAATAACAAAAATAATCTCATTGACACCACTGCAGTACTTTCTAAGACATAAGACTGAAAATTTAAGGGAAACATAAAAAATTAAACTACGAAAACTTATTCCTGAATTCAACTATATATATGGTAAAAATCCTCTGTCAACGGATCCCTAAACTACATGCTAATTCATAAGATAATAAAGGTGGCCTACATAAAAACACTAAAACCCATGATATAAATCATCACGATAAATCATGTAAAGTATAAACACAAATGCTTGACTATAGATAAATAAACAGAAAATGATAAATGCAAAAAAAAAAAGTATGAATGAAAACTAATACATTCTTGGCGTCAATTTATAATATGGACGTTTGGAATATGTATAAACCTACATTAAGGAGGTGAAATAAATCACCCATTTACTAATAATTAGTTAAAGCACCCATAATGAACAATATGTACCGGAAAGAGGAGTGGAAATATAAGCCATTTACAGGTTATTCAAAGCAGTCATTTAGAGGTTACTTAAGAGTGCTATTAAAATAGAAGTTATGAAAATCAATAAATGTGAGTTATGGAAATTATTTTTTGACATGAAATAATTGAGAAAAGTGAGAAAAAAGCCAAAAAAAAAAAAAAAAAAAAAAAAAGATAAATAGGATCCTTATGCCTAGCTTTATATTATATATAAATATAAATATAGATATTTTATGGGGGACTCCAAAAGTCACTATTGAAAATAAAAAAGTACCCTAATTAATTGCCAGAAGAAACGAGATTTCTTCTCCCATAATCTTGAAACCACTGACAAGAATTCGTCTATACTTCCAATGGTAGAGTACCTACTTTCTTCTCTGTCCTTTAATTTGATAAAGTGGAAGTTTATTATCTTCGTAGCCCTTTCCTACTGTTTACTAAACTAAAATTTCTAATTGTCATTCTGTGTTCTTTCTCTTTGTACAGGGGAAACAATTTTGAAATGTGATAAAAAAAACTTATGATAATTGCAGGTATTATTAGCATGTCTGGAATGGCCACAAGTTTTCCCTTTTGAAGGTTGGGTTTTAGCCTTCTTTCTCTTTGTCTATTCTCAATCTATATTTTCTTATTGTTACAAAATTGTCATTCTTTTTCTTGGCAAAAGGTTGAAATAAAAGTGTTAGATGGACTGTGATCGATAAGGAAGAAAGAACAAGCACACACCCACCAAATAAAAAATCATTTGAACTCATATTGTGATCTACAAGAGAAACCAGTATTTGATTTGGGGTCCAATCCTCCAAGAAAAAAAAGGAGGAGGAAAATGTCATAATATTTGCGGGCAACTATTACACGACTTAAGGCTTTTAGTTTTTAAGGAAGAGATGTGGTCTTCCATACAATATTTTGGACAACATTATGTATTGCTGATGTTATGTTCTAAGTTCTCTTCTTTTTCTTGACTTTGGTTTTGATAATTATACTTTTTAAGTGACTAAACGTGTTCGAGTCGGTTTGTATGTACTTCGAAAAGTTTTTTTACAGAGGCAAAACCAGGATTTGAAGCTTGTGGGTTCGAGATTCTAGTTGTTTAAAGTTAGTGGGGTTCAATAAATTTTTTAAAACAAATACAGGATTTGGATCAAAGTTACTGGGTTTAGGGGTGGGCACGGTATGGTATATACCGAATACCATACCGATACCGAAGTTTTTAATACCGCGGTTTTAGTATTATGGTATTTGGTATGGTATTTGGTATGAATTTAAATTTTCTTTGGTATTCGGTATGGTATTTGGTATTATAAAATGGATACCGAAATACCGTATACCATACCGAAGTTTATACTACATATATACAATTCATATATATTATATTTACTACTGCTAAATATATAGACTAGTTTTCGTATAAAAAATTACATCACATCTCATTTAATGCCAATTTGTATCTAATAGAAAATTGTACCATCAAAGCTAACTTTTTATCCAATATTTTCATGCTTTTAGTCTTTCACATATGTTGAGGCCTAGAAGCAGCCTTTAATTTGTCTCTGCTATTTTTCCAATACATTAAGACTTGAAATGGTAGAAATGGCCTATTCTCTCTACTGCTGAATGAAATTTTTGGTGTAAAATTGTATAGGACCGAAGATTATGCTTAATTTTGGCTAATGTTGTTTAAACTTTGAAACTTTGACTACTCTAACGTGATTCAAATGTCCGTTGTGCAATTGATCAACGAAGAAAATTGCTTGTACTTTCTTTTAAATACGTCTATTTGTGTATGGTGTTAGTTTAATATAATTGAGAAATCTCGAAGTCATAATCCTTTATTACATGAGTATATACGTAAGTCGAAGTCAAATAAACTATGGTTACCGAATTACCGTACCGTGAAATACCGAAACCGAACTTAAAAATACCGAATTAATTTGGTATGGTAATGGTATCGTATTTTTAAAAACCGAATACCGAAGTTACCGAACCGAAGTTTCAAATACCGTACCATACCGTACCATGCCCACCCCTAACTGGGTTCGACCGAACCTGTAAGTTGTATACTGGCTCCACCCTTACGGGTTGAGGCTATTTTTTGGTGATGAAGTTTATGGATTCTGAAGCTCTCCTTAAGAATATATATATAGTTTTAAGTCGACCTTGGTACTTGATATTTAGCAACTTCTATCTAAAGTTTACTATGTTGAGACCGTTAAGGTGGATCAAGTTTTTGATATACGCTTGTGTAAAAATGCCATTCTTTTTTACTCGAATGTAAATATTGTCGGATTCATGATAGGTTTGATGTAAGGAAAACCCCTGGAGAGCTTGCACGACCAGTTGAAACTTGAAACTTAAAATATATGTGTGACCTATAACAACAGAGTGTGGAAGTGAACAAGAGAAGATATTTTCATGACAATAGTGAAAAATACAATGTTAAGAAATTTGCAAGCATGTAAATGGTAATCAACCTCCAAACAAGAATATATTGAGATTTTATAATATTTAAATATTACTCCCTTCGTCCCAATTTAAGTTTTTTAGTTTGACTAAATACGGAGTTTAAGAAATAAAGATAGACTTTTGAATCTTGTGGTCCTAAATTAGATATGTGCAAATGTACTCAAATGTCCTTTAAATCTAGTGGTTATAAACTTGTTATTGTCACGATGTTTGAATTGTCAACTTATTAAATATAAAAAGAAGCAAACCTTTTTTGACAAACTAAAAAGAAAAGTAAGACACTAAGGGTATGTTCGGTATGGAAGAAAATGTTTTCTTGAAAAATGTGTTCTTGAAAAATAAGTGGATTTCTACTTATTTTCTCATGTTTGTTTGGTTGGTAGAAAACATTTTCCGGAAAATACCCACCCAAGTCCCACCAACTCCACCCCAACCCCACCACCCTATACCACACCAACCCCCACACCCATCCCCCGCCCTCCCCCCCCCCCCTCTTTTTTTTTTTTTGGATTTTTCTGGATTTTCTACACCACCGCATCCCCCCCCCCCCGAGCGGGCCCATACCACACCTACCCCCTAAAAAAGATTAGGGGGGAGGGATGTGGTGGTGTAGAAAACCCAAAAGAATTTTTTGTGTGTGGGGGGGGGGGGGTGTTGCGGGGTAGGGGTGGGGGTGGCTGGTGCATGGGTTGGGAGAGTGGTAGAAGAATTTAAAAAAAAAAAAAAATTGGGTGAGAGGGGGGGGGGGCGGTGGGGTACGAGGTTGGGGGGAGGGGATGTGGTGGTGTAGAAAACCCAAAGAAAAAATTTTAAAAAAAAATTGGAGGGGGTGTGGGTGCGAGGAGGGGGGTGGGTAGTGTATGAGTTGCGGTAGTAATTGGGGTTTGGTATTTGAGAGTTGGGTGGTTGGTGAAATGCCACTTGTGGACTTATTTCCCTACTTTGATTGGGGAAGTCATTTTTTCAATTTGTTTGGAATTTGTTTTCCTAAGGAAAATGTTTTCCTCCATACCGAACACACCCTTAAAGTGGGACTAAGCGAGTAGTTGAAAAGAGTTATATAAAAATGTGTTAATAGGTACAAAGAAAAAGAACTTTATTCAATCAACAACGTATTTTTTAGGGAACGAAAATATTTTCCTCCATACCGAACACACCCTTAAAGTGGGACGGAGCGAGTAGTTGAAAAGAGTTATATAAAAATGTGTTAATAGGTACAAAGAAAAAGAACTTTATTCAATCAATAACGTATTTTTTAGGGAACAAAAATATTTTCCTCCATACCCAGCACACCCTTAAAGTGGGTCGGAGCGAGTAGTTGAAAAGAGTTACTATAAAAATGTGTTAATAGGTACAAAGAAAAAGAACTTTATTCAATCAATAACGCATTTTTTAGGGAAAAATCAATAACTTAATTCATTTCTTCCAGACAGTAAAGATTAGAATCAACAAATCATTTCGCGGGAAATTTTTTTATATATTCTACGTCATAGTACTAAACATATTCCAAATAATGTAAGAAATAGGGTTACGTGGACTCTAAATGGCGGCACGGGTCCATTAATTTGGGCGGCTCGCCAGCTAATCTGACTATCCTATTTCGGGGTGGTTTTTAAATTTTGGCCCTCGAATTTATGGTCTTTAATTTTCTCTCTTCGGGATTTTTGGCACACCATATTTAGATTACAATCAACAAAGTTTATATTTAGCTTCGTATCATAACATTCACACAAGTTATATCGGATAAAACTTTCAACACTCAAATAATCTGATAGATACAACACAACTTATACCCAATATCTTAATTTCTTCATAACTTGTCTCGAGCTAGATAAAAGTTTAATTTTCAAAAATAAAATATTACGAAACTTATACTGAGTGAAGCAAATTTAAACAGGTTTAATTAAATAAAGAGCAAAGGAAACACCACAAATGTGGGGGATAAATTAAGAGGGTCAATCCGTGCAAAAACTTGTTAATTTGGGCGGCTCGGCTACTAATCTAATCCATAGTAAGGCCCAGCAGCTAATAACAACTACCCACCTTCTATTACACACTCACTAAAATTAAGCAAACTCCATTTCTACGTGATTCCAAGGTTTCATCAATGGCGGCTTCAACTCTTTCCAGTTCCATCACCACCACCTTCAAACCCTCTCCGTACCCACCACGCGCCTCCTCTACCCACCATCTCCCTTCCATCAAACTCCCATCCAATATCAACCCCTTCAATAATCCCTCAATTTCCCAGTTTACCCCTACTCCAAAAGCCCCCACCATCACACCTCTCCGTTCCGCCACCACCACACCGGAAACCACCACAGCCACCGCCTTCCACGGTCTCTGCTACGTCGTGGGTGACAATATCGATACTGACCAAATTATCCCTGCAGAATACCTAACCTTAGTCCCATCAAACCCGGAAGAGTATAAGAAACTCGGGTCATACGCTCTTTGCGGACTCCCTTCATCTTACCAAACCCGTTTCATCGAACCGGGTGAATTTACATCCAAATACTCAATCATCATAGGTGGAGATAATTTTGGGTGCGGGTCGTCGCGTGAGCACGCGCCGGTTGCTCTAGGAGCAGCGGGTGTGACGGCGGTGGTGGCGGAGTCGTATGCTAGGATATTTTTCAGGAATTCAGTGGCGACCGGTGAGGTATTGTATTACTCCCTCCGTGTTGTCTTACTCTATTTTTCTTTTTTGTCTATCCCAAAATGGTGTCTCTAGATACAGTGACAATTCAAACATTCTACGTGACAAATTTTGATATTTTAGTACATTACACTCATCTTTAGTTTAGCAAAAGCTTCTTTAAACTTTGTGTCTAGTCAAATTAAAACATTTAAATTGGGAAGGAGAAAGTAATATTTCAAAGAAATGACACTTGGCTAGACTAACCAAAAGTCATGTATACAAAATATCATGGTGGCAATTTTATGGATGAGTCTTGTAATTTCCTAATCATTTGAAAACCCTCCAATTGCTTCATCTGAACACAACCAACATTTGCTCGTCTTCAAAAGTTATCACTAGCATTCATTGCTCTACTTTCTCTTATTTCTTGTCCAAAAATATTTAAAAATATTTTTTCTCTTTTCTAACTTGTTATTGTTTAATTTTGCTGATAAATGTATCCTGTAATTAATCTTGTTTAATCATGGGGAAATATTTCATATTGCCAATTCGTTATTTACTAGTGATATTTTTTTGGTTATAAATAATATTTATTATTGTGTTTATTTACTTTTGTTGCCCAATAGGTTTATCCGCTTGATTCGGAAGTGAGGATTTGTGATGAGTGTAAGACTGGTGATGTGGTGACAGTTGAACTTGGAGAGAGTAGGTTGATTAATCATACTACTGGGAAAGAGTATAAATTGAAGCCTATTGGTGATGCTGGTCCTGTTATTGAAGCTGGTGGCATATTTGCGTATGCAAGAAAGGCTGGAATGATCCCTAACCGAGAAGCTTAGTTTTCCAAGTGGTAATTTGGCTCAGTTCACTAGTTTTCTTTAAAGTTTTGTACTTTATGCTTGCTGAAAAATGAATAAATATGGTGTTTGTTGTATGACTTGGAGAAAAATTCAGCACCCTTAAAAGTTGTCTTGTGTTTTATCATGCCTTTTTTCAGTATAAATCAATGGATAAACTACATCCGGATTTGAAATAGTTGGGTTGATTATATGATCCTGAGAGGATTCATCACAACTCATTATAATTAGATTGCTTTTTGTTTGATGACCGAGATATCTGTCAGGGACCAATCCCAGCCTTTGAAAATCGAGGATAAGTGCCTGCCCCTCTATCCTTCTCCACTTAAATTCCAAACTTAGTTCGCATGGTGTATCATTGCTTTATTATGGTTAGATTGTTTTTATGCTGATTGTCAACTTAGCATTGTATATCCTTTATCCAGAGGCAAATACAGGATTTCAAGAGGATGGGTTCACTATTGCTGCTTTAGAAATTAAATAAATAAAAAAAAAGGCATAAGTGCAAGGAGGTTTCGATCCCTTGACCTTGAGGATTTAAGCCCAATGCCTAACCAGTGCTCCACTCGGCTAGTTGACCATGTGTTCCTTCAGTTAATATTAGATTTATTTTAAGAATTATACACATAATCCTTTATCAAAAAAAAAAAAAAGAATTATACACATAATATACTGAGTTTAGTCGGGTGAGCATGGGTTCACGTGACCCATTTTTTGTACATAAATTCGCCTCTGCCTTTATCCGTGCATGAGACTAGCTTTTCTTTGCAATGTAGTTGTTGTTATGTTTTATCAACAGAAAAAAAAAAAAAAAAAAAAAAAAAAAAAAGGCATAGGCTGTTTTATGGTGGGTGCTTTTCGATTTGGATAAAAGAATCAGTTATCTAAAAGGGTATCTAAGTAATGTTTTGTTATGCCTATGTATAAATCGCTACTTACACCTTGTAGTTTGATGAGAACTGATAAGCCTGCTTTGCTATACATTGTTAGATCGTTAATGTCATTAAAGTTCAAGTGTTCAACTAATATCTGGTCTTATGCGAGGAGAGACATGCACCCACACTTTCCCTAAATTGTCCCAAGAAAGAACGTGGTTTTGATATCAAGACCCTCAACGTTACAACTAACCCCTACAGGAACTTGAGAACAGTTCCTCAATAATCTAACTAGGAAAAAACTGACTTTAAATATCTGTTAGTGATTATAACTTAACTTTAAACTCGCTGTGTTGAGGTGACAATGGACTGGAAAACACATCAATAGTAATTTATGTTCTAAGGGAATTGGTAACTTCCTGGGCTGATTATAAGGTTTTGAACTACATCGAGGATCATCCTTGATCAGTAATCAAAGTTTGGATGAAACTAGATTTGATATGAGGATCCGTCAAGTAAAATAACAGCTGCAATATTACATCAAATAAAAGTCAAGTTCTGTTGGCACTGGATTCTGAAGAATAGAGAGTCCGGAACCATAATAGCCCTATAAAAATCATTTTGAACCAAAATACCCCAACAAAAAAAAAATTACAAAACTACCTATAGCGCAGTATTTTACTGCGCTATAGCATTAACGGAGACGGAGCCGTTAACTACTATAGCGCAGTAAATTACTACGCTATAGTGTCTATACAGAGTTGCTATAGCGCAGTAAATTACTGCGCTATAGTGCCTTCGTTTTTTTTTTCCAACCCTTTTAGTTAACCCTTCTTCCATTACACTTTTTAACGTATTTTGACCATAGATTAATCATGCTTCGCGATCCCAAAACATCAATATTTTATATAGAACTCTACTTATTTTTGTGCGATTAATAAGGTAGGATCAATACATCAAGGATACGCAAAAGTTCGGATGGCCGTTTTAGTGGCTGAAAAGTGCTCGAACGCCATTTTCGTTTGAAGGTTCGGCGACATTATCTTGAAGTTCTTTGCGAATACTTAAATTTGTTCATCAATAATTAATTAAAAGTTTCTCAAAATGACATCATTCATACAAAAAAAATAAACTTAATTAAATTGCACCATTCATTCATAACCTTGAGTAGATGAAAATACTTAACATACTAATATTCTTCAAAATAACAGCATAATCATATAATCATCAAAGTAAGAAAAAATCTTAAAAAACATTCATCAATTAATGCCCTTGAGTTGATCTTCCCCCACCACCGCTAGACGTGCCACCACCACTAGAGGTACTTCCACCACGAAAGTTTCCTCCACTACGAGAGGTACTTCCACCGCGAGATGTAGTTTGACCATCATGTCGTAAGGGACACTTGCGCTTATCATGACCAACATAATTGCAAAATGAGCATTTTCGAGTGTATCTCCCCAGTGGAACATCCATTTCATTATGAATACGCGAGTATGCATTCTTTCTGAATTTACGGATAAATGCTTTATTTGCGACCATTGAAAATGGATCCGGTGGCCAATAACTCTCACTACCAAGTGGGTAGAACCTTCCAGCATACGTTCTTGTATAATTTTCAACTGTATATTCCTCAGCCATGTACGAGGAGACGTTCTTTCCCATTGTGATGAAACACTTGAAGGCATGAGAACATGGCATGTGATATGATTGCCACTTGCCGCATGTGCATGTTCTTGGAATCTCACAAATTGTGTGGATGTTACCTCCTTTACCTTGGTGTACACTTGTTGTGAGTTCAAATATGCGCTCTGCAGGGTTGTACTCCATCCGGTCATGTTTCTGAGCCTTATATTTGTGGTGCTCGAACAGTTTTGATGGTTTTGGCAACCATCTTAGACCTTCTGTTGTATATGCTTTGGCCTCTTTTGATCTAGTGACGAACCGCTCCACAACCTGCTTAAATGTCATTCTCACCATTGCGGTGACAGGTAGTCCGCGTGCAGATTTTAACAAACCATTGAATGACTCAGAGCTATTTGTTGTCAGCATACCCCATCGCCTACCTTCATCCTGGTGTAATGTCCATTTGTCTTTATCAATTGCATTCAACCAGTGGAAGGCTTCCTCATTCGCCCGCCTAATAATGTCCATCTGCATGTTAAACTTCTTCTCCTGATGCTCTGTTGCAGCTGCCCACATCCAATTGCAAAGTGCTGGGATTCGATATGCCTTTTGGAAGTTTGCCTTCAAATGCCTTAAACAATAACGATGGTAGGCAAAAGGTGGCTGCCACCCCTGCAAATTGAACATATTGTGCAATATGCCAGTATTTCTGTCTGATATCACACAGATTCCCATGCGATCCTTAATAACGTGTTGCCTTAAGTAGTCCAAAAACATACCCTACGTACTAATGCTCTCATTAGCTGCAATTGCAAAAGCTAGAGGGAATATAGCTCCATTTGCATCCATTCCAACTGCTATTAGCAGCTTTATGTCATACTTCCCATACATATGTGTTCCATCTATTGATATTACAGGCCGACAATGAGCAAAACTATCAATGCATGGTTTGAATGCCCAAAACACAAAATTAAAAATATTACCGGGCACACATAATAATAATAATAATAATAATAATAATAATAATAATAATATTTGATGGTGGTGGTGGTGGTGGTCGTGGTCGTGGTAGTCGCGGTGGTGGTGGTGGTGGTGGTGGTGGTGATAGTTCGAATCAAACTTTATATAATGTAATTTGACGACTAACTGTTACAAACGCAACATTCCACACAAAATTGAGTTAAGATGTCATTTTTTGACCAATTTGGAGATATTAATCGTGTTATATCGTTCACTACAGCAAACATCTTTGAAGCAATGGGTAGGACATGGGAACTAAGTGATGATGATTTTCATTACTCAAATAAACCTAACGACAGATTCAATCGAGAATACAATAATAAAATGAGAGATGAGTGGGATTGGCGTGTTAGGGAAGCTGAAGCATTGGAGCACAAGTTAGCGTTAGCAGGGCTTAAATGCCCAAAAAAACGTGCTATGTCAATGCCTCGCGAAACTCCAAAAGAGTTTAATTTGGCTCTTAATCGTTTTTGCGAAGAGAACAATCGGATGCAAATACGTTACCATAGGGTATATGGTATACATGGTAGCACAAGATTTAGATCCAAGTGGGAATCGGACTGTGAAATGTCCGATGAAGATTAATATTTTTCTTACAAGAAGGTAAGTAGGTAGGGTCATTAAGACCATCCCCCCCCCCCCCCCCCCCCGCGGGAGGGTTCTTGGGGGTTTGCAACTATATAAATAGCCCTTTCTTTTCTTAATAGACTACACCATATTATTCAATGTCAAGCAGTAGAAATTCACCTTGGTCTTTACTCCTTCTAAAAGAACCAAATAGCAGTGATGATGAAAGTTCAAATCATAGTAGTTTTTCGAGCGATACCAGTGATTTCAAACTAGATGAGCTAAATCCCCACCTTCTTATAGAGCGTAATGATGATTTCTGCAGTGTGAAATATTCAGATCCGCGGGAATATTATTGCGGTTTACGTCGAGAATGGTCACATCGGCTTGCCGAATCAGAACGTCTTGTTCGTGACTTGGAAAATCTCAACGCTCCAATCCCAACAAGGTACTCCTTAACCATGCCTCAAGTAGGTCCAGAAAGTTGCGAGTTTGCCGTGCAAAGAATTAGAAAGGAAAACAACAGAATGCTGGCAAGACGTTGTAGATTTTACATGCTAAAGTTGGCCGAGGAACAAGCATCATCAACTGGTAGAGAACTAACTGCTACTGAAAAAAGATGTGTCTTAAGAAACCGCCAATATTTTTCTGAGGACGATATTGAGGACTTGTACTCTGATGATGATTAAGAATGTTGTGATTTTAGTTTTAAGTTTAATTTATGATTATGCTGTTATTTTGAAGAATATTAGTATGTTAAGTATTTTCATCTACTCAAGGTTATGAATAAATGGTGCAATTTAATTAAGTTTTTTTTTTTTTTTGTATGAATGCTGTCATTTTGAGAAACTTTTGATTAATTATTGATGAACAAATTTAAGTATTCGCAAAGAACTTCAAGATAATGTCGCCGAACCTTCAAACGAAAATGGCGTTCGAGCACTTTTCAGCCACTAAAACGGTCATCCGAACTTTTGCGTATCCTTGATGTATTGATCCTACCTTATTAATCGCACAAAAATAAGTAGGGTTCTATATAAAATATTGATGTTTTGGGGTCGCGAATCATGATTAATCTATGGTCAAAATACGTTAAAAAGTGTAATGGAAGAAGGGTTAACTAAAAGGGTTGGAAAAAAAAAAAAACAAAGGCACTATAGCGCAGTAATTTTACTGCGCTATAGCAGCTCTGTATAGACACTATAGCGCAGTAATTTACTGCGCTATAGTAGTTAACGGCTCCGTCTCCGTTAATGCTATAGCGCAGTAAAATACTGCGCTATAGGTAGTTTTGTAACTTTTTTTTTTTTGTTGGGGTATTTTGGTTCAAAATAATTTTTATAGGGCTATTATGGTTCCGGACTCAAGAATAGAGCAGCATTTCTTGAGATGGTTTGGAAGAGGTTGATCGAGAAATTGACTAAGCTATGTTTAGAGGATTTTAATAGGGCTGAGCAAGAACAATGACCTAGCTAGTTTAACAATTTCCAAATATAATTCTTGAAACTTTTACATTCAATCACTAGCGGATAAGATGATTTTATTCTTCTTGGAGCCATCCAAATATAATTCTTGAAACTTTTACATTCAATCACTAGGGGATAAGATGATTTTAATCTTATTGGAGCCAATGACAGCATGTAACTTTTGATTCAGGAGCTTGTATGACATGTAATTTTATCTCCTTAGGTATAAACTTGCTTAAGTTTGCCTAACAATGATGAGTCGTGGATTGGTTGATCCTTTAAGGTGATTTTAGCGCGTATCCAAGGTTCTAAGTTGAAAATCTTGTGCCTCTTGTCTTTTTTCTAATTTACTTGGTAGTCACACACAAGTCAATCTAAGATTCTTTTTTTCTTCATAAAAAAAGATTCTAAATTGCTGTGGTTCAATATACAGTGCTAGTTCCTGGTGTTACCTCTCTTAGGTTGTTTATCTTTCACCTTATGCCATGTGGAGTTTCCTCTTTTTGCTTCTTAATGAAATCAAGTTTCGGGGACCTATAATAATTAATAAGCATACCTTCTTCTTTTTTAGACCTAATCCTCATCTGGATGAACAGGCTACAAGTAAATTAGATCATTTGAGATTGCCGTGTCTTGTCTCCAACTAAACAGGAAAATTATCCCATAAGCTTACTCTAATTATTCCAGAAACAAAAATGGCTTGTTTCCAGTGAAAGAAGGCAACTTCCTTTTCTCGTTTCAGCATTATGTGGCCATATATTACCCTTGATGTAGTCTTTCACTGTAACTTCAGTTCTATACTTTTTGCTTTTCCCACTGATGATTAGCGATTCTTATTTGCGTGGCTACTGTGGTAAATCGATATTGCTATGAACTAAATTGAGATTGTTTGCTTGTGATAACAAAGAAGTTTCTCCTAGGCATCTAGAGAACTTCACACTGCTTTTGTTTTTATTTGAGTGTTAAATTTTGTAATGCCTAACAGATTATATTTGATTATGTATCTTCACACTTATTGCTGCATAAAGGCCGGGATCAAAGCTGTGGCTTCCAAGTAGTAATTACAAATTCACAATTATATTTACGTGGACCTCGCCTAGCTCATGTTAAATTCTCCAGCTTTACTACACAAACCTATCAATTATGTTAAAATTCGAATTCTCTTGATATTCAAATTCTTTATCCTGTATTTGAAGCATTTGGTTACTTGGCTTCTTAAGCACACTCATGCCTGGTTATAAGCAGTGGCCTAGTCTGAAACTACTAAATGTTAATAAGATGTCAAATACTCCCTCCGTCTCAAATTATCTGTGGTGTTTCTCTTTTACATGCCCTTTAAGAAAATATTAACTAGTTTTTTTTTTCAAAAAAAATTGCTTTACCTTATTTATGTTTTAAGATGTAGTCTCTCTTCATCGAATATTTACTCTATTTATGTGTTATCTCCCCATAATTTAGGTGTTTGTGGTATCCAAGAACAATTATTACTAAGGTCAAAATGGGAAAAAATAATTAATTTTGTCTTGAATTTCTAAAACGACAAAAAATTTGAGAAAACTATTTTTAATTCATTGTCTGCAGATCTCATTTATTGTGTCGAACATAAATATGACCAATAGTGAGGGCACGGAAGCAGTTCTCAATTCGGCGTAATTCCTTTGCAACATGAATCATGTATGGTCTATTTTCTCCCTTGTAAGCTGTGCATTTCTTAACAAGATCCAAGTAGTCTTCCAATTGTTGTTGAATCTCAATTCCACGCTCTTCTAAAATGGCGGGATCCGCTATATATATTACATTACCCTCTTTAAAATAGCGATCGACGATGTTGGGTGAAAGATTTTCAAGATATATCAACCCTTTTGGAATTGCCATTCTATCCATGATATCGGGCACACTTTCTCCAGTTAATAGCTCAAAGAGAAGAACCCCGAAGCTATAGACGTCAATTTTTTGAGTAACAATATCATGACGGCCATATTCAGGAGCTATATAACCGGTTGTTCCTGGAAATCCAGCTTGTACCTCCATTTTCCCAGGAGGCAATGATATGGAAAATGAGAAGTCCACCATTTTGGCAACACCGCTATTCTGATCTATTATCACTTTGTGAGGCTTTATATCTCTGTGGATGATGGGCGTAGTAAATTCTGTATGGAGAAAAACGACCGCAGAAGCAACCTGATTGGCAATCCGTAATCTATTTCCCCAAGATAATAATGATCTTCTAGTTTGATCATCATGATTACCTTTTTCGAAAAGTAGATCTCTAAGAGATATACCTTCAACATATTCATACACCATAACTGGTGATTCAAACTCTAGACAGCAACCGACAAGTCTGAGCACATTCTTGAGATGGCTCATCTGAGCAGTAACTGCTATGTCTCGGTGGATAATATTGAAGCAATGTGTGTTGAACCTAACTAATACAAGGCGTTTGTCCAATGATCCCGTAACCATATACCCATCGGAGAGCTCCAATTTGTTTTCAGAGTGCTTTATTGCCCTTTCTATCTCGGTGACACTGAAGTACCGGATGGGAATTCTGCAATTTCCTTCGCATAAAGCAAGAAGCTCCTCTAGCACTGCACTTCCATTCTTTAAATAATAATCCTGCTCTTTCTTCTTCCTTTCTGCAGTGGCAGAGGAAACTACTTTCTTCCTTGTGAGTCTCCTGAAGAACTGCATTTTTTCTTCCCAATAGCTTGTGCTAATTTTCACGTCTCTATTTTCTCTAGCACTTGATCTCTCGTGTCCACTAGTCTCGATAAAGTTGGATTAAATCAAATAAGGCATCACATCATAACAAGTGTAATCTATGAAGACGTTGGAAGATTCCTGTTGGTCTTTGTGCATTAAATTCCACACAAAGTGACAGCAAATTGCGTTTGATGGCTATTGACTTTGACTCGACTTATAACCAGTGGCGGATTCAGGATTTTCATTCAGGGGGTTTGAAAAAAGAAAAAACAAAATCTAAATATTAAAAATAATGTTGCCGATGGGGATCGAACCTAGGAACACTAGAGATAATTTTGAACACTCTGGATCACTTGAGCTAACCTTTTACATTTATTTAGGGTGTTCAAAAGCTAATATATCTACATAAACACAGAAAATCTAGCTTATATATATATTGTAATTTTTTGCCGAGGGTGTTCGAGTGAACACCCTACCGGCCACGTAGATCCGCCCCTGCTTATAACCATTTCCATTCACTTTCATCGCCATAGTTTATTAAGTTCTACCTAATGTCGTCGTCATATCAATCAATTTACCTGTTCTAGAATAAATATTTTGGTTTATGTTAAGGAGTTTACTCAGTGTACAATTGTAATCTAACTCTTGTAATTAATTGAAGTTAAGATATGGCAGTTAGTTGCAATTAGTTTTAACTTAACTCAGGCGGTTAAGTACTTTGGTTAGTTAACCCAAGTAGTTAATAGTTTAAATAGCTAGACTTTGTACTGTAGAGACACGAGTCATTTCATTTTTCTCTTGGAATAATGAAGAGCTTTCTTTCTCTCGAACTCTCATTCTCTAAACACATTATTCTGTCTTTGCTTCATTGATTTCACTTAAGTTATAAATGTTACACTATTTTGAAAATCGAGTTGACAAAATGAATCATTTAGTTTATTTATTTAAAGATTATGTACGGAGACTGCATTGTCTGGTAGAACAATATAATAGTGAATGTTCGTAATGGGAATAACTACATCGGATCCCTTACAAGTAGTTTAAATTTTTTTAATTTGAAATAATACTTTGGGACGGACTAATAGTAATACTCTTCACGCTTATAAATGAAAGCAAGTTTCTTAAACCTGTAAGTATACCTTCCTTTGTTTAGACTTGATTCTCATCTGGATGAACAGGCAGTATATTTAGATGACAATTACTGCGTCTCACTTTTTTCCCGTAAACCGAAAAAATTAAGGAGAAACCAGTCCAAATAAAGCTAAAGAAAGATCAAATTGGCAATTTCATTGTCTGCAGATCTCATTTTTCTTCAATATAAATATGACGGTACAAACAAATTGAATTTCCTTGAAATTGGAATCTAATATAAATAAAGGTGAAATTGTCGTCGTCTTCTACGTTCTTTTTTTTTTTTTTTGTTACAATTTTCAAAGTTAATATTAGCGAGGTGCACTTGATTTTTTTTTTCTCACTTAATATATAAACATTTAATTTGGACCAAGAGTGACGGCGCGAAAGCACTTCTCAATTCGGCGTAATTCCCTTGCAACATGAATCATGTATGGTCTATCCTCTCCCTTGTCAGCTGTGCATTTCTTAACAAGATCCAAGCAGTCTTCCAATTGTTGTCAAATCCCAATTTCATGCTCTTCTATAATATTAGGATCCGCTATATCCATTACATTATCCTCTTTAATATAATGATGGACGGCATTGAATGGAAGATATTCAAAATCTACCGTCTCTTCTGGAATTGCAAAATCCACTCTACCCATAGCATCACACTCTTCAATATTGGATTTGGCGTCTTCTTCAAAATCTATTGCCTCTTCTGAATTTGCAGAATCCACTCTATCCATAACATTACCCTCTTCAGTATCGGATTGCATACTAGCGAGCACTTCCTTTCCAATTAATGGCTCAAAGAGAAGAACTCCGAAGCTGTAGACATCAAGTTTTTGAGTAACAATACCCCAGAAGGCATAGTCTGGATCTAAGTACCTGAATGTTCCGCAAGCACCATCTAATTCTTCCTCCAATTCTCCAAGAGGCAATGATATGGAAAATGAGAAGTCCGCCATTTTGGCAACACCGCTATTCTGATCTGTCATCACATTCCCTGGCTTTATATTTTTGTCGATGATGGGAGTAGTAAATTCGGTATGGAGAAAAACGATTGCAGAAGCAAACTCATTGGCAATCCATAATCTATTTCCCTAAGATAATAATGAGTTTCTAGTTTGATCCTCATGCTTACCCTTTTTGAGAAGTAGATCTCTAAGAGATATACCTTCAACCTATTCATACACCATAACTGGTGATTCAAATTCTAGACAGCAACCGACAAGTCTGAGCACATTCTTGAGATGGCTCATCTGAGAAGTAATTGCTATAACTCGGTGGATATTATCGAAGTTCAGTTCATTGAACCAAACTAAAACAAGACGGTTGTTCAGAGACCCCGTAACCAAATCCAGAGCTGAGAGCTTTATTTTCTTTGCAGAGTGCTCTGTTGCCCTCTGGATCTCTATGGCACTGAAATAACGGATGGGAATTCGGCAGTTTCCGTCGCATAAAGCAAGAAGCTCCTCCAGCACTGAACTTCCATTCTTTAAATAATAATGTTGCTCTTTCTTCCGCCTTTCTACAGAGGCAGAGGAAACTAGTTTCTTCCTTGTGAGTCCCCTGAAGCGATGCATTTATTTTTGCCCAGACCCCTTGCTAAAGTAATGAATAGTAGTAGTGGCAGTGGCAGTGGCCTTAGATTCAATAACATCACCACATGTGTAATTTACAGGGAAACTTTCTGATGGTCCTTGTACTATAGCGTGTGCATTGAATTCCAAGCAAATTGCGTAAGATGGCTGTTGACTGGACTCTCTTCTTAATTATTGGGCAGTTTCATTGTCATTGCTTAGTGTTTCTGTCCATTGTATATTTTAAAAAAAAAACATTTTTTGTTACCGCGTAAAATATGGACAAATTCACTAGTAAATAAATAAAGCAGGAGTACAAATAAGACATATTTCACATCACCTTCAAAAAAGTTAGTCTACGAGGTTTTGTATTATGAAAAAAGATTGAAAGTGCTTTGATATTTCTAAAACACCCCATAGTAGAGGAAACAATAAAAGACAAATATAGAGATAAATTTGAAAGAGAAAACCCTTAGAAGGCAACTCTTAATCGTAATGTAACTAAGGAATCTAACTAAGGACTACTGAAAGTGGCCCTTATTATATAAAGTAAAATATTTTATCTTGTGTTTAAAGTATTTGGGTACATGGATTTTTAATTAAGCACTGAAATGACTCAGGCTGGTTAAGATGGAAAAAGGTAAAAACTAAGGATAAATTACAAGCAGTGGCATAATCTGAATTTAATGTAAAATTTATTAGATGATGTTATTAATCTGTATTACGAAATCGTAACTTGGCAAAATTTTCAGAAATCAGTAACTTTACAAAATCAGAAAGTATAAACCAATGTAAAACAGAATCTGGAAAAATAATCAGAAAGAGTATACGAAAATATTTTTAAGGAACAGAAATCCAGCCCACTGAATGCACAGTGTGTCCTTAAGGAAATTATTCCCCTCAAGTATCCGAGGTTGAATGTGGAATATTTCCTCCCAGGATAGAAGGATTTTACTCACCGGTGTATTGGTACCAAAAATTCCGATGTCAGGCGAACCACTTAACGACAGTATATCACACAGAAGTAAACTTTAAAGAGAATAGAAGAATAGAGAAATATCAAAAAATTTGTAAGTAATAATCTGAATATTAACATGAATTTATAGCCATTAATGCGCCGGTTGGGAAAAGTTTTGCAACTTTTCAGCAAGGTTTGCACCCTTTCAGAAAAATTGATTTTAAAAATAAAACGAAGGGAAATTTAAATTAATCCGGGAAAGAAACGGGTCGTGGGTCAGAGCGCGGATCCGGGTCACTAACGGGTCAGGATCTGAAAATTAATTAATTAATTAAACAAATAATAATTAATTAAAACTAAAATTAAAGGAAATTTGGTCCAAAAAGATTATCAATCAAATCATTTGACCAAATCCAAATCCGAAGCCGAGCCGAGCGACGACGATGACGCGAGAGGAGACCTTCTTCTTAACCCTTTTAGCAACAAGAAGGAGTGCTTCTACTTTTAAGAAGGAGAACTTTTCTTTTCTCCACCTATGAGGGACAATTACTTATTTCATAAAGCAAGAGGGAACAACTCATAAACCCTCCACTTCTTTTTCCCTTCATTTCCCATTCAACCTATCTATTCAACCCAACAATCCCCCACATGAATGGGGAATGGCTATAAGATAAAGGAATGCACGGACAATTGTGTGATATACAAGCGAAGATTAATTGCATCTGGATAAGTAGGTTTCCCTTTGAACTTTTCGTAGTGAACTTATATCGGATATACTCGATCAATTGGTAGATGTGATATCTTTGAACCGTCGAACTTTATTGTATAAATATATAACATAAGTCACACAATAACCCTCAACCATCTATGGTTCACACGGTTGTATTCGTTTCAGCCATGAACACCGCTTGGTTTCGTGAATGCATAGAGAATGGGCCTTTTCCATCATTCCCCTTGAAGCGACTTGTACTTCACACTCACATAGGTGATTTCTAAACGTGTAGTCCTATAGACACACTATATGGTCATGTTCTGCCAGACTTAGACAACCATTAAAAAACCTTAATGCTTTATTAACTCATTAAAAAGCCTTAAGGTTTTATCCTTGCTTCTGAACATTGTCTTCATCACGAGAATGGGTTGAGTCATTTGACAATGTTGAACCGTCATTCATAACTTTGTTTGATCTCTTTGAACCTAGCTCTTAGGATCTCCAGTCTGTTAGGTAGAGTTACTGCCATGATGACTTGTCCAAGGCCTTAACCCAATTCCCTTCGATGATCTTTCAACAGCCTCTCTAGATAGGCCTTTTGTTAGCGGATCCGATACATTATCTCTTGAATTTACGTAGTCAATAGTGATAACACCACTAGAGAGTAGTTGTCTAACGGTATTGTGTCGCCGTCGAATGTGACACGATTTTTCGTTATACATAACGCTCCCTGCCCTACCTATTGCCGCTTGGCTATCACAATATATACATATTGGTGCCAAAGGTTGGGCCAAAATGGAATATCTTCCAAGAAATTTCGGAGCCATTCAGCTTCTTCACCGGCCTTGTCTAAAGCTATAAATTCAGATTTCATTGTAGAGCGGGCGATGCATGTCTGTTTTGATGATTTTCAATACACTGCTCCTCCACCAACGGTGAAAACATATTCACTCGTGGATTTAACTTCAGATGATCCGGTGATCCAGTTTGCATCACTATATCCCTCAATTACTGCGGGATATTTATTATAATGCAAAGCATAGTTTTGGGTGTGTTTCAAATACCCCAAGACTCGTTTCATTGCCATCCAATGAGTTTGATTGTGATTACTCGTGAATCGACTCAGCTTGCTAATAGCACATGCTATATCTGGTTGTGTACAATTCATAATATACATCAAACTTCCCAAAACTCGTGCACAGTCCAATTGTGAGTCACTTTCACCTTCATTCTTTTGAAGTGCAAAACTTACATCAATTGGAGTCTTTGCAATATTGAAATTTAAATACTTGAATTTGTCAAGTACCTTTTCAATATAATGTGATTGTGATAATGCTAGACCATGTGGAGTTTTATGGATCCTACTTCCTAAGATCAAATCAGCGACCCCTAAGTCTTTCATGTCAAATTTGCTACCAAGCATACACTTCGTAGCATTTACATCGGCAATATCTCTACTCATTATCAACATGTCATCGACATATAAACAAACAATGACTTCATGATTTGGAGTATTTTTAATGTACACACATTTGTCGCACTTATTAATCTTAAATCCATTTGCCAACATTGTTTGGTCAAATTTCACATTTCATTGTTTGGGTGCTTGTTTAAGTCAATAAAGTGACTTAACAAGTTTGCATACTTTCCTTTCTTTACCAGGAACCACAAAACCCTCAGGTTGTTCCATGTAAATTTCTTCCTCCAATTCTCCATTTAAGAAAGCTGCCTTGGCATCCATTTGATGGATTTCAAGATCATATACGGCTGCCAGTGCCACTAACACCCGAATATATGTTATCCTTTTTACCGGCGAGTAGGTGTCAAAGTAATCAAGGACTTCTTTTTATCTATAACCTTTGACCACAAGTTTTGCCTTGTATTTTTCAATAGTGTCATCAACCTTCATTTTCCTTTTAAAGATCCATTTTGATCCTAAAGGTTTATTTCTTGGAGGAAGATCAACCAATTCCCATGTATGGTTGTTCAAAATTGATTCAATATCACTATTGACTGCCTCTTTTCAAAATGCTGAATCAGAAGAAGACATCGCTGCTTTAAATGTTTAAGGGTCATTTTCAAGCAAAAATGTCCCAAAATCTGATCCAAAGGAAGTAGATGTCCTTTGGCGTTTGCTACACCTTGGATCCTCTTCACTTGGTGTACTTTCCTTTGGTTCTTCCCGTAGTCACTTAGATTTTTCACTTGACGACTCACATTCAGTTCGATACGGATAAATGTTTTCAAAGAATTCAACACTATCTGATTCAATTACCATATTAACATGAATTTCGGGATTGTCCGATTTGTGAACCAAAAACTAACAAGCTTTGTTGTTTGTAGCGTATCCAATAAAAACACAATCCACAGATTTTGATCCGATGTTTACCCTTTTGGGTAAAGAAACTTAGACCTTGGCTAAACACCCCCACACTTTGAAATATTTCAAGTTGGTTTTTCTTCCTTTCCATAGTTCATATGGAATAGATTATGTTTTGTTGTAGGGCACCCTGTTGAGTATTCGATTAGTTGTAAGGATAGCTTCCCCCCACAAGCTCTGCGATAAATCGGAACTTATTAATAAAGCATTCATCATTTCCTTTAATGTTCGATTTTTCCTTTCCGCAATTCCATTTGATTGTGGTGTGTAGAGGGCAGTAGTTTGATGAATAATTCCATATTCTAAACATATCTCTGCAAAAAGAGCTTCGTATTCTCCACCCCTATCACTTCTAATCATTTTTATCTTTTTATTCAATTGATTTTCCACTTCGTTCTTGTATTGCTTAAATGCATCAATTGCTTCATCCTTACTATTAAGCAAATACACATAACAATATCGAGTGCAATCGTCAATAAAAGTTATAAAATACTTTTTCCCACCGCGAGATGGTATTGACTTCATATCACATATATCTGTGTGGATTAAGTCTAAAGGATTTGAACTCCTATCAATAGACTTATATGGATGTTTAACAAACTTAGATTTACCACAGATTTCACATTTTGATTTATTACACTCGAATTCAGGAAATACTTCTAAATTAATCAATTTTCGCAAGGTTTTGTAGTTGACATGTCCTAAACGAACATGCCATAAATCATTTGACTCCAATAAGTAAGACGAAACTGAATTCTTATTAATACTGTCAACAACCATTACATTGAGTTCGAAAAGGCCCTCGGTGAGGTAGCCCTTTCCTATGAACATATCATTCTTACTTATTACAATTTTCTCACTAACCAGCACGCACTTGTTACACCTCGAAAAATCTTCCGTTGGTACGCAAGTGAATGAACCGGTGAAAATACGAATAACGGGTTGACGATGTCTTAAGGGCATTTTGGGAAAGAGTGATAATGTGTCACGACCCAACCCCGTGGGCCGTGACTGGTGCCCGAGCTGGACACCCTTACACACCTACTTACCAAATCGACATATCTATAACTTATTCATATCTCACAAATATTAATCATCACAAATATTAAGGTTGTCATATACTAGCAGTCATACATATGTATATCTGTATATACCAGCTGTTAAGGCTGTCATGGCAAATAGTACCGCTTAGGCGCAAATCACAAAGATAATCGGACAATGACGACCCATGACCCACATATATGTCTACAGGCCTCTAACAAACATAACAGAATCATATGGCGGGACAGGGCCCCGCCTTACCCCTGAATAGTCATATACACATAAATATGTACAACGGAAAGATCTATACCAAAAGTGTGGGCTCCAGATCAAAGGAGCACTCCAAAGTAGCATAAAGGGCACCCTAGACTGGCGGATCACCATAATAAGCGTTTGTACCTGCGGGCATGAAACGAAGCATCTGAAGAAAGGGGGTCAGTACGGAAAATGTACTGAGTATGTAAGACATGAAATACAGAACGGGGAATCATAGCCAAAAATGGAAACTCTACAGAACCAGTAACACTGTGGAAAATCATCAATACGTTTCCTTTATGTAACAAAGTAGTATAGCTCAAATCATGAATCATATACATATACATATACATACATATATATACAACGTGTCTCGGCCCTTTAGTGAGGGACTCGGTGAATAAGGTCAGGCACATCGACATCACATACCATATGTACATATAACGTGTCCCGGCCCTTTCGTGAGGGACTCGGTGAATAGAATCAGGTATATCAGCATCATGTATAGTGTATGCATATAACGTGTCCCGACCCTTTATTAAGGGACTCGGTGGATAGAATCATGTATGGCAGAATCATATACATATACATAACGTGTCCCGGCTCTCTATTGCGAGTCTCGGTGGATAAGTCATCACATGCCATCCTGGCCGCCATCCCCGTATCATCATATCATCACATACATATACATATAACGTGTCCCGTCCCGCAAGTGAGAGGGACTCGGTGAATAATACAGAGAGTGCGCACGATAACATGTCCTGGCCCGGGCTTAGTGAAATCCAAATGGAGGCTTGCACGAATAGAATAATGTGAAACCATATGCACACAAATCAAGACTCAATAGATACATACACTTACTGACATCTGAAGGCTCAGAAACAAGTTTCAGGTCAATCCGACTTCGTATGAGAAAGTTACAAACGTTTGAAGTACAGAATGTTCTATAAGCGTTTTAGAAGCCATTTTGGATAATCGAAGTAATAATCATATCAGGCATCTTTCAGATGTCATATAGAACAAATCAAATATAACTTTTGGAGACATATGTACATATCGAAGTATTTCAAGATTCGATGGAGTAGTCGGACGTGCTATCATTTGAAAATCGATACATTAATCATATCGCTTATCTCTTAATGCCAACTTAGCAACATATCAAATAGGTCTTTGGACATCATGCCGACATTCTATATCATATATATACATATAAAAGATTCATGCACGCATACTCGTAAAATATCGTACATTGTATTGTTGCGGAACGTGCAGCCCGATCCATGAATGTATTATATTATTATTGCCGAGGAACGTTCGGCCCGATCCAAGATTATCTGCAAAAGTTAAACTATTAATACTTACAAAATCATTTTAAGGACATGAATTCTTATGCAATAATCCCAACCATACTACGTATACTCGTATCAAAAGGCCCCTAGAAATCATAGACGAATTTGGAAACTTATCAAATAGAGCTTCGGAATCATGAGTACGTATCGAAACCATATGAAACGGCTTATGGAGGTCAAAGATATTAGCCACCCTAATGGCTCTAAGAACAAGAATTTCTTTAAAATCATGCATATACCTCATTTGTTCATTTCATAGAGATCATGCCAAAAGAAAGAAAGGTAGGCCTTACATATCTTGCCCGCTTTGTACGCAAATCCGAATTCAAGTCTTTGGCTCCACAAGATCTACAATAACATTAATGCGCACCAAACATTAGGTATAAACACTTAAGAATTCAATTCCTACCAACACCTTTTTCTACAGAAATTTCGACAGCATTTCCCCTGTAAATGCTACCATCCCCGAGAATCCAACTCGGCTATATCATCAACAACAAATCCGAGAATTTAACTCGGCCAAAATATCAACAACAATACCAATGATTATTCCAATAATACCAACAATAAATTTAAGACATATTCTAACATTAGTAACCTTCTTCTCTACATAATTCATCAACATTCAATTCAACTACGTCTTTTCAAACCAATATCGACACTTACATATTCACTACTAATTCAAGATAATTCAAATGCAATTCAAAAGCATTTCATACAATTCTATAAAATATTCAACAATCCCTTCAAAATCATATTTCACCCGAAACCTTCAATCTTCGATACGGACATTCACAACACATTTTTATCTTCCAATTTCATCATCAACAACAACAATTTACACCTTTACAACTCCATTTCCATAATTACATAAAACTATAAGAAAATCACATAATTTACTACAACAACTTAACAACCCATTTTTCATGCCAACTTGAACTATTAGTCTTCCATTTACATCACAAAGGTCACAACAACGCAATTAACATACTAAATAAATTTAATCCATCTTCCTTCATCAACATGAACCCCACGGCTACACACACACACACACAACACACAAATTTCATACTTTTCATTCAATTTCACATACTACAACATATATATATCTTTCTTCCAAGACAAAAAGAGTGGAATCTTTACCTTTTTTCAATTTTTTCACTTGCCAAAAAAAGTGCTTTCTTGCCTCAAAATTTATATCACGTTGAAGAGGGTCTTGAGCTTAGTAGGAATACTAGAAAATTATGATCTTTGAATCAAAGTTTGAGGGGCTAGAATTTTTCTTTCTTTCTTCTTATGGCCGAATGACCCTTCTCCTTTTTTTCTCTTCTTTTGTTTTCTTGAACTTTCTTGAACAATAGATAAATTATGGCCCCTTCCTTTATTTATTTGGTCTTGATTTGTCATGGGCTTGGGCCCTTTTTAATGGGCATGGCCGGCCACTCCTTGTGGGTTGGGCCTTTCTTTCTCTTTTTTTTTTCATTGATTTTGAGCTCAAATTAGTTATGGGTTTTATTTTTGAAATTGCCGAAACTAATTTCTAAAATTTCTCATTTTGCCCTTGACCTTCCTCCATATTTTCACATCAACATTTCATGGACAACACACATATATATTAATTAAAATCAAAATATGGCTTTATTTCTTACAGGTCAAAATTATTTCGAATTTTTCCGGATATGCGAAAATATGGGATATAACATAACGTCCCTTATATTGTTAATGAAGAGTTGAGCAAGTCCTAAGAAGGACCCATAAGCCAAAATGGGCATAAGCCATCCAAAAGGGACGATTTAAGAAAATCTTTCCGGATGATCTGACTTGGAGGGGCAAATACGTCATTATAAGTTTGAAATTTGAAAACACACCAGGAATGAAAAGTTGTCGAGAATTAAAAGAGATTTCCAACCATAAGTCGTGGGCCCTCACACGATATCAGGGTCAAGAGTTATGACCTTTTTACTGAACGGAACTCCGCAGACAACTTCGGAGCTGTGAGTTCCACGACCATGTTTCATGGTCCGTGAAACTTTCCACGGACCGTGGATGAGTTCGTGGAACTGCCAGCAGAGAAGATGACTGGCTGGTCATGAACCACGACCAGTTCCACGGACCGTGGAACTCCCAACGACTGAAAATGTTCCAAGTCTTTATATGTGTTCCAAACTTCAAATTTCATTTGCAACACCTCTCCACTTCTCTCTAAAGCCTCTAGAACATTACACATATTTCATAAACAAGAATACAAGGGAAATCAAAGGTCATTATCATTAAACCAAGTGAATCAAAAGTAAGGAAACCCATAAAAGGGCCATTCAAGTCAAGAAATCCAAATGGAGGAAACTAGAATTTTTGCTCAAATGGAGTATTATCAACTAAGGCTTGTTCCTACAACCTCTAAGGTAAGATTCATGATATTTACATGTTGTTTAAGGTATTTGAAAGTTGAAATGCTTGGTCATTAGGAGAGTATAGCAAAATGGGCCATGAATGATGAATAGTGACGTTTTGAGAAATAGTTTGAATTGAATCATGATGGTTGTAGTGTTGTGATAAGAATGTGTTGTAAATGATGTTAAGACCATGAAATAGACATTGTAAATTAATGGACGAAGTGGGTGTTGTGACTATGAATATGGATGAATGAAAGTGAAGTGAGAATGTGGATAATGTAGATTATTAATGGCTATGTTATGATATTGTGAATGTATTGTTGACGTGTGAGAGTTGAATTATGATATGGGCAAACGTGGTATGAATAAAGGAGATGCTGTCCGATTTTCTCTAGCTTTTGCCATGTGTGCTAGTTATTGATTCTAATAATAGTATGATTTTAAATGAAGGTAGAGGCGCTAGCATTGGAAGAGAACGCGCAAGTGTAGAGTAGCGCGACGGAAAAGTATGTAAGGCTAACCCTTCTTTCATAAGGCATGGTTCCTTGGCCAAATTTCTAAATCCTCTATACGAGTATGTTGTCTCCAAATGATTGATCTTCCGAGCTAGTAAGCTCACGATTATTAATACACCCCAATTGTACTAAGTTCCTCATATGACGAGTAAGGCCATAAAACAGATGTAATGACAACGACGATTATAATGATATTGATAGTAATGATAATAATAATGATTCTAAAGGTGCCTATGGGCTATTATACTCATGTGTGCCTATGAAGGGCTATAATGAAACCCTGAGCTTATGACGCCGGGTAGAATATATGTGTTACACCTCATTTTAAACGGGTCAAATTAGAGTACAACATATTGGTGATTCCTATTTATTTTCTTTTAAGGAGTCGCCACCTAATTGATTTTAAGGTGAATTAGGGCACCTAATTATTAACTAAGGTAAAGCTAACTAAACCTCCGTCAATAGTCTGTTTAATCAGTGTGATTCTAGGTAAGGGTTCTATATTATACTAAAGGGAAGGGGTTAGGCATCCGAATCTGTTAACTACGGTTATTCGGCCAAACTTAGGTTAATTAAATCAAAAGGTCAGTTGTGATTGGTTTTAAAGAAAGTTAGGCACTTAGCTAAATTCAAAACTTACAAGTGATAAAAACAAAATTTTGTAAAGTAAAATAAATAGATCTAAGTTGATGAAACAAGTTGGGACCGAATCCGATGAGGTAAGAAGATCAGTACGCGGACCAAAGAACGATTTAGATTTTTAAAAAAAAGTATTTTAAGGAAAAGCTCTTAGTTAGCAAAACTTAATTATGTCTGAAACTGATTTCTTAAATCACCGAAAACACTCTCTTTGACGCGATTAAAAAATACTCCTACTGTAAAGATAGAGGAAAGACTCAAAACAAATAATTTTTTTTTACTAATTCTATGTTTGTTGACACCCAATTTTGTCCCGCCTCTCATTCGAAATACCTATTTACGCTCCTAATATTTTTGGAAAATTAAAAAATATATGTTATATTTTTACTATAATTATTAGCTTTTATTAATACCGGCATTTCATTATCCTGTCATTATCTTTAACTGCCGTCACTACTACCGTTATTATCTTTATTAATTATTACCATTATTATTATTATTACCATTATTATTATTATTATTATCATCATAACAATTAGTACTATTATTATTATTGGCATTATTATTATTACCGCTGTTCGTTACTTTTATTTATTATTAGTATCATTATAATTTTACGTTTCTGCATCTTGTACCAACTTCCGCATACACATCGCATTTTTATTTCGCGCATTTAAATGACAACATTTATTTATCGTTAAAATATTAATGCACGGCTATTATCGCATCATATAATGTTATTACTCGAGTCCTAATAATTACACATTTGTATTAGGTGATACTTTGTCATACTCAGTATATTACTAATTAATATGGGTCTTTATTTTGAATTTTAGAAGCCGAACCATTTCTTGCACTCAGTCCGTATTTTTGATTTATCAGATTCCAAATCAAGGTCCAATCAACTCATAAATATTTTTTACCAGCCCACATTTGATCCCAATTTTTTTAGACCAGTCCGTGTTTTAATTCACTAGCCCATCCCATCCTTTTATTACTCAGTCTAAAAATTGACCCAGTCCATAAATGGACTGGGTCCGACCCGTGCCAATTCAGAATAGGGTTTCCCTTCACTTTCACGCTTTCCTCGCCGCGCCCCATCCCCTTTTCCCTATTCTCTTTCCCTTCTCATTTTCCTCCTTCACCGCCGCCTTCACCCCTTCTCTTTCTCCTCCCTCTGCTACACCCACGTGACCTCCATCCATGCCCATACTCCACGTTACCCCTGACACCCCACTCCCGCTGTTCCCCCCACGCTTCTGCCACTCCCACCTTCTTCTGTTCCCTCCACTTTCGTTGTCACCCGCTCCTCTATCTCCTTCCCCAACACAAAACCTAAAGAACCCTATAAATAGAGGGGAGTGGAATCGAAACGGAGGGGGATTTTTTTCGGTTGTTTCTTTGATTGTTAAAAAGGTCGAATATATAAAAAATTCGGGGATTTTTTTGGGATCGGAAAAAAAAGCCGTCTATTCTTTGAAAAATACAAAGTTTTAGCCATCCAGAATCCTTTAAAGAATATGAGTTCTCAGTAGTTGCAGGAAGTTTTTCGCATATCGGGTTTTCCCTTTGTTGAGCCTCTAAAATTCCTTAACAGTTTTGAACCCGAGCGTCGCAAGCCCAGATTCGAAGTGTTCGAGCGTGGATTCGAGACCCATACCCATTTCGCTGCACCCGAACAAGGTCAGTAACCATCCCTTTTATTTATTTATCAGTAAACTAAGTATCTTCTGTTTGTGTTATGTGTTTTATGTGCTTTACATGTTTGTTAGTTTGATAATGTTAATAGATGTTATTCCAGTTCTTCTTAGATTAGTTTGGTTTAGTTTAGTGGATTATTATTGAGTCTTGTTTATAGTTTATCCTAGATAGGTTCAGAATGTGCTTATGTTGTTTTGATAGCCTTATTATATGGGATAAATTTTTGTTTAGTCCTCTTTAGATTAGTTTAGCCATCTGCTAGCTCTCGGTTAAGATGATTTTGTGCTTAAAATCAGTGTGTTCTTCAATCAAACTCATGTTAGTTCAACTCATATGGCTTGACATCTATGTTTATGTGTGTTAACTGCTTTGCGGTTCACCTAACTGTGTTTAGATTACTCAAGTTCTCTGTTAGCAATATGAAATGAAGTATGAAATAGGATACACATGTTGTCTAGACTTACTAGATTATGGTTAGTTTATATTCCTACCTATTTGAATCTGTGTAAGCTAGTTCCCCTGCAGTTTGGATAATTTGAGCCTATGCTATCACTCCACATGTTTAACTCTTAATCAAAGTCTAAAATGTCAAGAAGTTAGTTTATATGGATTTTGTTTACTTTGAATGGATTTTGTTTTCAATTGGTACTCTCATTTGCAAATACTAGAATGCTAATAGGTTTCGTATACCTGTTGTGTACTACTATATGATCAGTTGTGTGTTCAGTATAGATTGAAAGGCTTGTTAATCATGTTTGTATGCCTAACTAACTCATGATATGCCTGCCTAAGCTTAGATCACCTAGAGTCTATTAACAATATGGAATTTGGGGATCTAACCTATGTTGCTATCTATCTACTGTGGCTATTATCAGACCTAATATATGTTTTCTGCTAAATAATCTTGTTGTTAGACAAATGATTGGTTAAAAAGGGCTATCATGTGGTTAAGTATGGATCTGTGAACTATGTCTAAAAAGAATTGTTTTGCATAGCCATTTATATGTCTATCCCCAATCAGTCTCATCTTAAGCTGAGTTTGTTTCTCTCAACGTGTCTCATATTGTTTATTCCTATACCAATGTTGCTATGTTGCTTGTTTATCAAACTGTTTTTCTGGCAATTGCTGGTCTAAGTCAGTCATTCAAATGTTGTGTTTTACGATGTGCTAACAGTGGATGTCTGGCCTTTTAGACTCTGTTGTTTGTCCTGTTTGAGCTTAAACTGTATGTCGATTTAGAATCCTGCTAAGGATGTTTACTTAAAAAGTCATCTTTTGGTATAAAGAAACCTGCCAAGAATACTACTTCCCCCGTGTCTTGTCTGTGATTAGGAGCCCTGGTTTATTTGACCATGCTATTGGCCTATTATTTACATGACTTAGAGCTGCTCAGCATGTTAATGTCAGCTATCCTGTGGTTGCTTGTGTCCGAGTTTCCAGCTCAAAATGTGTTCATTTATCCTATGTGATCCAAGCATGTGGTAGAACTCTTTAAATACCTCTGTCTATGATGGTTGTCTAAGGATACATATGTTAGTTTTGTGTTTCTGTTGGAGTACCCCCATGATATACTAAATCCTGTATTCTCAAATGATGCATTATGTTGATTGAAATTAAAACTGATATCACTGGGCTTGAAATCTGCGTCTTAAAGATGAAAAAGACAATTTTTCTTTTTTTCGTTTTCTAAAGCTAAGCTGGGTATAGTCTTGTCCTAAGAGTGAAGTTGATTATTTGACATTGTTCCGGATTTTAAAATAAATCAAAGGATTGCTGCGCTCATTGAATTTTTTTTTACTGTTTGTTTGGAAGCTGTTAATATATTCACTAAAAGCAGTCTGCTGTTTTAATTAAGTTATTAAGAGCCCGTTTGGATTGGCTTATAAGTTGCTTATAAGCTGTTTTCAGCTTTTTTGAGTGTTTGGCTGGCCAGCTTAAAGTCATTTTGTGCTTAAGCAACATTCTTATATCTTTATAAACCTTAGCAACATTTCTTAGCCTTTTTTTTTTTAAGTCCCAAGCATGTTATTCAATTTAATTAATTAATTTAAGTTTGGTCGGATAATCATAAGTTAACGGATTCTGAAGGATGCCTAACCACTTCCCTTTAGGATAATATAGAACCCTTACCTGGAATCACACTGTTTAAGCAGGATATTAACGGAGGCTTAATTAGTTTTACCTTAGTTAATAATTAGGTGTCCTAATTCACCGTAAAATCAATTAGGTGGCGATTCCTTAAAATAAAGCAATTTAGGAATCTCCAATATGTTGTACTCCGCTTTAACCCGGTTAAAATGGGGTATAACAATGTTAAGTGTGAGTCTCAACCAGTGTTTTAAAAGGCGGAGCGTTTTACATACGCCTCGAGGCACGAGATGTAATCCGCATGGGTATTTAATTTTTAGTATTTCTTAAAATAATATAATTACAATAAATATTTTTAAATAGGTAAAATTACATAAAAAATAAAAGAAAACTGTAAATAAATGATATATATATATATATATATATATGTGTGTGTGTGTATGTGTGTGAGTGCGCGCGCGCGCTTGATTTTCACAAAAAAAATGATCAATGAAATAAAAATTATTATGAAATGCAAAACAATTCTAACATTTTAAATTTCAAACACGGAAAAAAACAAGTTTCTTAAAACACTATTACTATCATACTATTCATTTTATCTCCCTATAAGCAAATAATCAATAAACTTTATCACTATTACAATTAAAACATAACTTCTTCATGAACAAAAAATAAAATTATATGATAATTCTGATACATAGGACTTATGACCAATGACAAGTGAAAATGTACAATTTCGCTATGTGTTTTTTAAGAAAAAAATTAAGTGATATTCATCCTCACGACGTTCTCAAATAGTAAATATCCAATACTACGACTTGTTATATGAGTTACACCCAATCTTCTATTTCTATAGATGAAAAACTATTAATTATCATTATTTTGTTAAACAATTATGAGGGTGATGATTTTAATTAAGGAATTTAAAATATAATTTGTGTAAGAACTGTTAGGCGAGCCCTGGGCGTTGGGCGTTAGGCGTGTTTAGGGCGTATGGTTGGGCGCTTAGGGCGTAAGCATCATAGGAACTAAGCCCCGCACATTATCCCCGGGGCGTTTTGTCACTGCCCTGCCCCGAGGCGAGCCCCGAGGCGAGTCCTGACACTGCCTTTTAAAACAATGGTCTCAACTAATAATCCCAAAAATTGGAATAAACCCCAAATAACATCCCTCAATAATTAGACATGAAGGGTTAAACAAAATAAATGGTAGAGAAAATGAAGAAAGACGCCATAGGCGTTCCCAAGCTAATTCGCTTGTTTTCTTGCTGTCGAATATGATTAAAGAAGATGAGATGTGATGACTCTATGTTGGTATGAGGAGTCTTGTATCAAGACCTCATGTTGCTCCAAACGTGTACATGTAAAGAAAGATAAAAAGGAAAATAAGGAGGAAAATAATTAAATTTTAACCAACGAGAAAGCTGTAAACTTAAGGCAAATCTGAACTAGAAAATTTTCGAAATACCACGTACATACTTTCAACATAACGGTAGCTGCAAATGTGAGTTAAAGTAAGTCTTAAAGCATTTAAACACTTTAACACATACTACTTTTAAAGAGCCATAATGTTAGTATTAGACAAAATATATATATGAATATACAAGAAATAAATGCACACAATTAGTGGAGAAACTCACCATCACAATATATCAACGTATGCAGCCAAATAGAATAACAAAAAGGTGTAACTGGGTTCGTTTTATAATCTCAGGTAAAATATCTTTTGGCACATATATGTATGAATTAGAAATCTGGAAATTAATATGAGTTTACCTATCAAAACATATTTCATCAAGCACCAAAATATGTTTTTTTTATATATAATTTTAGTTTAAGGAATGAAAAAAAATGAAAATAAGTACTACTCCATTAAAAGACATGCACGTAGTAAGTAATAAAGGCTGATAAATAAAAACAATCAGTAAATTCAAATGTCTTAATATTAAATTAGAACTACCTTTATAAAGTCAACATTAAAGAAATATATTCTTTCTCTAATTATTAAATGCCACTAGTCTTGAATCTAATAACAAAAGCAATGGAAAGTTGAAACACATAGGATTATTTAGCCCCACTCCAGACATGTTTTTTATTTTTTAGACCCAGTAGCCATGAGGTGAAGATCATACGTATAAGATGAAGAGCATATGTTGAAAATTAAATTTAATAATATCATGTTGTACACAAACTAATGATTAAGCTATGATCTTTAACCCTCACAGAAGAAAAGAAAGCTATATATTTCAACAGGAGGCCTACGGACAAAATTTTAACATGTTTACTGTTACGCGGCGCCTCCTGAGACTTCTTGGAAGGGCGACGTAAGGCTAAGCAACCGATGATTCCAAGGTTGTCCGCCAACTGGTGTCCCCTCCGCACGCTAGACGAGATTGTCAGTGCCATGCGGGAAAACTAATGTCAAGAACAATTCAGAGAACAGAAAAGTGAATTGAGAATGAGAAAGAGAGCTTGGTTGCATTAATTGAAAGCTATTACAATGAGAGCAAGCGGTGTCGAGTGGGAGAGACACCAGTACAGAGAATTGATTGCTTGCTTGAAGGTTTTGATTGTTTGATCCCCCCTAATAATGCTTTAAAAATAAAAACCCAAGTTACAGGACTAGGCATAAACTAGCTAGAGAATCACAACCAAAAATACATAAATTAAACTACTCTATATTTACAACAAAAGAGACCTAACTAGAGCAGGTCCATATGCTCCCTCGGTCGGGGCACTGTAGTGCGCGCAGGGCACAGTGCGCGCGCGCATTGGGCGCTGGTACTGTAGCAGGCTGCACTGTTATTGGGCGCTGGGCACGGCCAGCATAAGGGCGCCAGCGAGGGACATGGATGGGGTGACATAGGCCGAGGCAACCTTGTCACTTAAGGCATCCGAGACAACGGGGTCGTCCATGGCGCTGGGCGCTGAGAGGCTTGCCATGGCACCATGGGGAGCATCCAAGGGGTCATGGGGAATGGCTGGAAAGCCGCCCATGACATTCTCCCCCACCTGAGTTGGCGACGTCCTCGGCGCCTTGCTTGCAAGATATTCATCGATCAGTTGCTTGTAGGCCTTGAGGCTGGTTCCCCTCTCCTACGTATTCTCTTCTGCACCACATCCCAGCCATTTCACCAAGAACTCTTGGTGATCTTTTCTTGAGGCATGGATTACTCGATCGTTGAGGATGGCTTCTACTACCCGTTTTCCAGTTGCTTGCGGGCCGTGGATGCTAGGTATTGTGAGCTGGCTTCGTGAAGGATCTTCTGTGTCTTCTCGAAAGGGCTTTAAAAGGCTGACATGGAACACAAGATGAATCTTCTACCAAGCTGGGGTGTCCACCCGGTATGCTACCTTCCCAATGCGTCTCTCTATGGATAAGGGTCCAATGTATTTTTGCAATAGGCGGGGGTCATGGACCCCTAAAAATAGGTATCTCTTAGGGATCTTCACCATCACCTTGTCCCCAACCTGATATTCCACAAAGCGACGATTTTGATCTGCATGTTTCTTCATTCGCTTTTGCGCCTTCACCAGATAGCTCCGCACTATCTCTAAATTCTTCTTCCATTCTTTCGAGAAGCTAGCTGCGCGTGGAGATTTTTCCATGTTTGGGGCATTCACAGTGTGTGGGAATAGTGGTTGCTGCCCGGTAACAATTTTAAAAGCGTTCTTGTTTGTGCTAGAGCTATTTTGTGAGTTGAAACACAATTGGGTTGCATCCAACAGCTTCACCCAATTCTTTTGCGAGCCGGTAACAAAGTGCCACAGATATTCTTCTAACATGCCATTGAACCGCTCCGTCTGACCATCGGATTGCGGGTGGAAACTTGAGCTGTGACTCAGTTGAGACCCTAGGCACTTGAAAAGCTGGGTCCAAAAGTTGATGGTGAAGCGCGAATCGCGATCACTGACAATATCCTTGGACAGACCCCAATATTTGACAACATGGGTGAAGAAGAGTCGAGATGTCTCCTCTGCTGATATATACTTAGGTGCTGCAATGAAAGTGGCATACTTAGAGAACCAATCGACCACGGCCAAGATAGTCGTGATATCTCCAACCTTGGGTAAGCCAGTGATGAAATCTAATGAGCTATCCCAAGGTCTCTTTGGGACAGATATGGGCTCCAACAGGCCCGCTTGGGTTAAGCGATCAGACTTGTCCTTCTGGCACACTAGGCAAGTCTTCACATACTGAGCGACGTCATCTGCCATCTGTGGCCAATAATACGCGCGGCATAGCAGTGCCATGGCATGTTCTTCTCCAGGGTGGCCTGCCCATAGAGTATCGTGGCATTCCCTCAGGAGAGTCCACTGCAGATCTCCTCCTTTGGGTACGTAAAGGCAATTTCCCTTTGCCTTCAGGAACCCATCCTCCATGTAGAACTGGCGAGTTTTCCCTTGACCTGCTAAGTCGACCAAGTACTGTGCAGAAGGGTCCTTGGTGACAAGGTCCTGGATTTGATCTTTTATGGTGGTATCCACCTCACTCCCCCTAAGGGTGGCAAGCAGACATACTGATGCTAGGTCAGCCTGCCGACTTAGTGCATCCGCAACATGGTTGGTCTTCCCACTACGGTATTCCAGATTAAAGTGAAATTTCGCTAGGAGCTCTTGCCATCTAGCCTGGCGACCATTTAGGTTTAGCTGGGTCATGAAGTGGCTGACATCCGTGTTGTCCGTTTTCACCACGAATGGGAGCCCCAGGAGGTAGTGCCTCAAAAGGCGCAAGAAATGGATGACAGCCAATAATTCTTTCTCATAGGCCGCGTAGCGCCGCTCCGCATCCTTCATCTTTCGACTCTCGTATGCCACCGGGTGCTCCTCTTGTAGTAGGACTCCACCCAAGGCGTAGTCAGAGGCATCTATCTGTACCTCGAAGGGTTTGGTCGAGTCAGGCAAGGCCAAAAAAGGGCTACTAGACATAGCCACTTTTAGTGAGTTGAAAGCATCTGCTCTCTTTGGCGACCAGTCCCAAGGTGTGATCTTCTTGAGAAGCTCATTCAACGGTAATGCAATGAGGGAGTAGTTCTTGACGAACCATCGATAAAAGTTGCATAGACCAAGGAACGCCCTCAAGGCATGGACGTCCTTGGGCGGCGGCCAATCTGTGACAGCCTTGATCTTTTGTTGGTCCATATTGATACGACCCTCTTCAATGACATGCCCGAGGAAGTCAATCTGTTTTTGGGCAAAGGAGCATTTGGATAGCTTTATGTACAATTCATCCTCTCGCAACCGAGTTAGGACTTTCCTCAGGTGTTCGCCCAACGTTTTGATGTACACCACAATGTCTTCCCGGTATATCACCACAAACTCATCAATGTATTCCCGATAGACTTGGTTAATTAGAGTGCAAAATATGGTTGGAGCATTAGTCAAACCGAACGGCATGACTAGGTAGTCGAACGAGCCATATCTGGTCACACATGTCGTCTTGGACTCGTCTCCTTCAGCAATGCGGACTTGCTAATAACCTGTCTTCAGGTCTATTTTAGTGAACACTGTGGCACCGCCCAGTCTATCAAACAAGTCCGCCATTAGGGGTATGGGGTACCTGTTCTTCACGGTGATCTAGTTGAGGGCCCGATAGTCAACACAGAGCCTTAAGGTGCCATCATGTTTCTTTTAGAACAGCACGGTGACCCATAAGACGACTTGGAGGGAACGATGATCCCTGTGTCCAGCATCTCCGTCAACTGTCTCCGAAGCTCGGTGAGTTCGGGTTGTGACATTCTGTAGGGTGCTCGAGCAGGTGGCTTCGCACTCGGCACCAATTCAATTTTATGATCGACTGCCCGCCTAGGTGGGAGCCGCTTCGGTATATCTTGCGACATGACATCGTCAAACTCCTCCACGAGCTCTTTCACAGGCCTTGGGATGGGGCCTGAAGAGCACTCAATCTCTTCCCTGCAAAGGGTAGCTAGGAACATGGGTTCTTGCCGATGGACCCCTTTCTTTAGCTGCAATGCCGAGATGTTTCCTGAGTCCATCTTTATGGTTGTGCATGGGACCATGTAGGTTTTGTCCCTATTTTCTCCCATCATCAGAAGCATGTCCGCAAAAGGTATGGGAATGATGTTAGTTTGTCTCATGAACTCCAATCCTACAATCTGGTCGAAGTCGTCAATGATTACTACCCGCAAGTCAAAATTTCCTGCATAAGGACCCATCTTTACCGACACTCCTTTGGCTATCCCACCCACTAATTGGAGTGGCGAGTTGATGGCTTTGACACGGCCCTTACCCTTTCCAACAACTAGGCCAAGGCGTTCTACATCTGTGGTGGCCAGATAGTTGTGCATAGCACCCGTGTCTATTATGGCCTTAATAGGTCTGCCATTCACCCTCAAGTCGACAAACATCAAGGTCTTCTCCTTTCTGGGAGGAGGCCCGTTGCTTGCCTTTGTCTTTCCCTTCTTGGCAGCTGAGGTTGGGTCTTTCTTTTTGCATATACCGGCACCGGTGTCCTCTACAGCATGGGAAATGGAACAAACAAGTGCGTTGAAATCACCTAATGGTTCTGTCTGATCCGTATCATCCTCATCATCGTCCGTCCCATCATCCAGAATTTGATGGGCATGCATCTGTTCCTGTGGGCACTCATTGTTCCAATATGGTCCGCCGCAGTGGCGACATCCTGAGGGGGGCTTCCGCCACCGGTCATTATTATGAGATGCAGCGCTGTTGCTGCCTGAGGTAGACCCTTTTGACTTGATTGCACTACAGTCTCCCCCATTTCTGCTGGGGCCAACATTGTAGGATTGGCCCCCTTTGAATCCCCCACGGGCTGGTGGTTGAGGCCTATCCTTTCGAGCATCCACTTGGTAGTCACTGAGGCTTTCCGCAGCTTGGATAGCTTTGGGCAAGGAATCAACCCTCTGTCTTTATATCTCCATACGGGCATAAGTCTTCAACCCTTCCACGAACGTGAAAAGCTTGTCCTTGTCGCCCATGTCCCTTATGTTCAGCATGAGTGTAGAGAACTCGCGGACATAATCTCGGACTGACTTTGTTTGCCTGAGTTCCCGAAGCTTCCTCCATGCATTATACTCAACGTTCTCGGGGAAGAACTGTAAGTGAATGGATGCTTTTAGTTCCTCCCATGTCTCAAGAGTATCCTCACCTGCCCTGATGGCTTCATATTTCATACGCCACCAGAGTTTGGCATCGCCTTGTAAATACATGGCAGCAGTTGCTACCTTCTTAGGCTCCTCCAATTCCCCCACAACGTCGAAGTACTGTTCGATGTCAAAGATGAAATTTCCACCTCCTTGGCATTTCGGGCACCCTGATAGGGCTTTGGTTCAGAAATCTTGAGTTTTTGGGGTGCCAAGGCAACATTTGCCGCGCCCCCAATAGGATCACCTCCTCCTCGGAGTAGGCATTGTAAGGCAGCGTTGACAACATTGAGCTGATTAGTGAAGTTGTCGATGGTTTCTTGCATGGCAATCATTCGATCCGCCTCCTGAGTCCTATGGACCAGATCCTCATCTCTTTGCATGGCAGCCGCCCGCGTGGCTGCATGTGTGTCAGTAGCAATATTTACAATGTCTTGTTCGGCCTGCCACATCCTGCGGTCCAGGTCCTCCACTCTTTCGGCCACGGGTCGAAATCTGTTGACTTTAGTTTCCAAAATCAAGAGGAAGTCTCCATGGTTCACCATGGTAAAAAATGATGACAATAGCAATGTGTTCCCTCGTCCGATGTCGAGCCTAGGCTCTGATACCAACTGTTATGCGGCGTCTTCCTGAGACTTCTTGGAAGGGCGACATAAGGCTAAGCAACCGATGATTCCAAGGTTGTTGTCCGCCAAATAGGGTCTCCTCCGCACGCTAGACGAGATTGCCAGTACCGTGCGGGAAAACCAATGTCAAGAACAATTGAGAGAACAGAAAAGTGAATTGATAATGAGAAAGAGAGCTTGGTTGCATTAATTGAAAGCTATTACAATGAGAGCAAGCGGTGTCGAGGGGGAGAGACACCAGTACAGAGAAATGATTGCTTGCTTGAAAGTTTTGATTGTTTGATTCCCCCTAATAATGCTTTAAAAATAAAAACCCAAGTTACAGGACTAGGCATAAACTAGCTAGAGAATCACAACCAAAAATACATAAAGTAAACTACTCTATATTTACAACAAAAGAGACCTAACTAGAGCAGGTCCATGTGCTCCCTCGGTCGGGGCACTGTCGTGCGCGCGCGCACTGGGGCGCAGACACTGGGCGCTGACTGCTGGTACTGTAGCAGGCTGCACTATCACTGGGCGCTGGGCACGAGCAGGGGAACGGCCAGCATAGGGGTGCGAGCGAGGGACATTGATGGGGTGACATAGGCCGAGGCAACCTTGTCACTTGGGGCATCCAAGACCACAGGGCCGTCCATGCCGCTGGGCGCTGAGAGGCTTGCCATGGGGCGCATCCAAGGGGTCATGGGGCATGGCTGGAAAGTCGCCCATGACATTACACATTCCCCTCAAGTGTCAAAATAGATTCTAGTTATTAAAGTAACACCATTAGATTTCAAGAACGCCTAAAACTCATAATTTTTAAATGTCTTTATACAAAAAAAAAAAAAAAAAAGGAAAAGTAAAAAATAAGAAAGAAAAGAAAAAGTGAAGATTTTACCTTTCCACGGTGCAGCGAATATGGAGCTCGAGGCTTCAGATCTACTTCCCTTTTTCGATTAAGGTTTGTCGAACAAAGAGAGAAAAAAATAGTAGTATAGTTGAGAAAATTACAAGCAAAATGAAACAGCAAGATAAAAGTCTTGACAGATTCTTGGTGGCCCCTCCTCAGTTCTTAAATCTGGTATTTATAGTTGAGGAATTAGGGTTTTAATTCTCATTTTTTGGGCAGGATTTGAAGATGAAACAACAGTTTGAATTCGAAACGACTCAATTTGGATTAATTCAAAATGTGACAGAAAAGAGGATTATCCAAATCGTCCTTTTTTTCTCAAAATTACGGCAACTTGGTCAATATAATGGCGAAAATTTCGGCTTCTGGGTGCGAGAATTCGAAAAATATGAGAGAGTGGACAAAATTTGCATTAAAAAATGGTGAAAACCCCTTCTGCAATCGAGAAATGAAGGTCAAATATTTTCCAAATGGGGAGGAAAGAGGATGGGTGGCTGTTTTGGCTAGAATGAGATTAGGTTTAAGTTATTGCATTGGGCTAATTTATTGGGTGTTCCAGGTGTATTAAATAGGCCAGTGGGGAGGAAGAAATGGGCCACTGAGACATTAAATTGGGCCACATTTGTTGGGAATTTTCTTCTTCTATTTAATTCTTTGAGGCTTCTCTATTTCAATACTTTAAGCATGACATAATAACCATCTCACATCATATATACAAATTAAAATATCAACCATAAAACAAAATATTAATGGAGTGCCAAATATAAATATTACTAGCTATAAAACAAAATACTAGTGGAGTAATAATAATATTAACATAAAGGATGACAATAATAGTACTAACATTACTAAATAGAAATTATATATAGTAAGAGTTATAAGTAGTGTATCTATAGTAATAACACTAATGTTTTATTATTAATAAGCAATAATAATAGTACTATCAATAGAATAATAGTAATAAATATAATAATTGGTAAAAATTATATTATTATTATTATTATTATTATTATGATTATTATTATTATTATTATTATTATTATTATTATTATTATTATTATTAACTAAGAAGCGCAAAGAAATAGAGGAAAAAGTGGGACAAAATTGGGTGTCAACAACTTGTCCTTCTTTGACTGGAAATAATGAAAGAGTTTTCGGGCAAAGAACTTGACGTAGTAGCCAATTTTGTCCCGACCAAAACATGTTGTCTCGAGAGGATTTGTGGTAAAGGTATTGATAAGGATTACGGGGTATAAAGGGAAGCCGAAAAAGTTACGGTCAAACTTCGTTTTCAAGTCGCCTACATTTTCGGGTTCTACAAGAATCAGACAGATAAGGCGATATCGATTTCAAAAATTGTCCAGTGTCGAATTATGGAGAGACTGGGTTAGGCAATGAAGATTTCAGAGAAAATGACATGACCAAACTTGAAAGAATTTGAAATACCTACATATCCACGAATTTGTAGAAATGTAGTGAGGGAGTAGATCTTTGACCTCTTGCTGACGAGCTTAACTCCACCTTCAGCAATTGCCCCAGTTCACTGCTAGAGATTATGATCCATGAGTTGATGTGCGATGCCAACTTTAATTTTGTCATTTTTAAAAAAGCCACAAGTTAAAAATAATAGTTAGCAATAAAGAAATACATATGCAAATAAGACAAGGTTGAGGAAGTTTATACTTATAACCCATATTTCGGAAGTTGAATCCACATCGTACTTTGGTAATGTATTGAATTTATGACTTCCACTTGAAGAAGAAATTAAGTTGACATCCACATTTACATTAACGAAAGCTAAATCCACATTCACATTTTTTTTAGGAAAGCTAAAACCATGATGACACCACATTTTTAAGGGGAGCTAATTTATGACCATATTGGGTGTCAACAATTGGGCAAAATTGGGTGTCAACAATATGTATATGTATGTATATGATTACGTAACGCGCATGCACGTCTACAGATGGTACAGATAGCCCTGAAGCCTTGGTAGGGCAAGGTAGATATAACCTTGAGCCTTGGTTGGCCAAGTATGTATGAAACACCGAACCTTCGTGGTCGGGTATGCTATGTATCTATGTATCTATGTGTATATGCTATGTATATGACATAATTAAGAGTACGAATATGTTATGTATATGAGATGTAAATGATTATGGGAGTATTTAAGTACGGATATGGATGTATGTACACGGATACGCAATAGAAACGGAATGCCCCTATGAAAAGCAAGTAAGTGTCATGATGATGATATTATTGTTTCCTCTCCTATGCTACTTAATATGTTGTCTATTATGCTTATATATCGATGTTGGTCATGCTTTACATACTCAGTACATTCTTCGTACTGACGTCCTTTTGTTTGTGGACGCTGCGTCATGCCCGCAGGTGCACAGGGAGACAGACTTGATCCATAGCTGCTTATTCAGAGATTACATAGCAGAACTCTATTTCCTTCGGAGCCATAGCTTTTGGGTACTTATTATTTTATGTATATAATTATGGGCATAGCGGGGTCTTGTCCCGCTCATGTGACATGTTATACTCTTCTTAGAGGCTCGTAGTCACGTGTATGTGGTTAGGTATGTCTGGCCTTGTCGGCCTATATTTTGTATATCATTTTGTTGGCCTCGTCGACCCATGTACATTGTTGTGGCATAGATTCCTATGATGATTAAAGATGTTATCGTCCAATGAGACTAGTATGATTGATGCTTAGAAATGTATGATTAATGATGTGGCTCACCTAGATGCAAGCCTAAGTGTAAGATAAGGGGTGCCCGGGTGGGCTAGCACCGAGTACTCGTCACGGCCTCCTATTCTGGTCGTGATAGAAGTGGTATCAGAGCAGTTCAGTCCTAGGGTGTGTCTACGAGCCGTGTCTAGTAGAGTCTTGGTTATGGGTGTGTTGCGCGCCACACTTATAAAGAAGAAGCTGCGGACATTTTAGGAATGAATGACCTTCTTTCTTCAAAAGAATCGTGCGATAGAGCTATGATATAAGAAATTCTTGTTCCTTAATCGTGTGTTGTGTATTTCAGAAATGCCTTTAAAGAGAAAGGCTACCGCAGCCCAAAAGGGCAAGACGGTGGCAGAAAAACGGGCTGGAAAAGCCCCACCACTAGTAGTAGATGAAAGTGAGGCCTAGAGTGCGGCCCGATCCCAGTCCTCTCAGACAGTGCCTATTACTGAGGAGCGTGAAGAAGCTCTAGCTCCTCCACCGGATGCTTCAGGCCAAGATGTAAAAGAGGCCATACATTTTCTTACATAGTTGGTTGCTGCCCAGGCTCAGCGGCAAAGTACAGGGCAGGGTGACAGGGTTGTTAGTGCAAGGGCACGTGATTTCATTACTTTAAACCCTCCGGAATTCTTTGGGTCAAAGCCAAAGGAGGACCCCCAGGATTTTATTGATGGTATGTGAAGGACGCTTCGATTGATACATGTTTCAAACACCGATTCGGTGGAGTTAGCGTCATATAGGTTGAGAGGCTTCTCGATCCAGTGGTACACAATTTGGATGGATTCACGGGGAGCCAATGCACCTCCCTCGGTATGGCAAGAGTTTGTTAATGTTTTTCTCCGTCATTATATGCATCCAGAATTTCGGCGAGCTAGGGCCGATAAATTCTTGAACTTGAGGCATGGCAGTATGAGTGCCCTAGAGTATATCCTCCGTTTCAATTCCTTGGCTAGGTATGCTTCGGCCATGGTAGCGGATATGGGTGACCGGGTACACCGATTCGTAAAGGGCCTAGGGCCACACTTGATGGATAAATGCTTGACTGCGTCCCTTCAGGACGGTATGGATATTGCACGCATTCAGGCACACGCTCAGAACTTAGAAGAAAGCCAACAACATCGGTGAAGTGAACGCGAGAAAGATAGGGGTCATAGTAAGAGTGCCAGATCTTCAGGCCCAATAAGTGAGTCCAAAGGCGAACACAGGCAAAAGTTCCCTAGACATTCAGGCTACTCTATGACCAGTGCACCACCACGGTTTTCAGGCCAGAGATTTGATAGATCTGCTCGTTCCGAGTTATTCAGAACCTCAGTTTAGAGATGATTCAGGCAGTCAAGGCCACCCGTGCCACGATGTTCCCAGTGTGGGAAGTTGATTGGGGTCAGTGTCGATTGGGTTCAGATGTTTGCTATTCATGTGGTCGACCAGGCCATATCATGCGTGATTGCCCCTCAATATATGTAGTGGTAGGACCCAACCATCAGGGTCGGTATCCGAATCTTCGGCATTTGAACGCCCTACGGGGCCAGGTTCACATGCGCCAGTTGGCCATGGTAGAGGCAGAGGGAGAGCCCCCAGTTCTAGCGGTCCTCAGCACCGTATTTATGCTTTGGCTGGACGCCAAGATCTTGAGTCTTCTCCGGACATGGTCAAAGGTATATTATCGGTATTCTCTCATGATGTATATGCTTTGATTGATCCGGGATCCACATTGTCCTATGTTACTCCATATGTTGCGGGTCGATTTTTAGTCGAGCCGGAGTCGATCAAACCTTTTGAGGTGTCTACACCCGTGGGTGAATCAGTAATAGCTAGCCAAGTATATAGAGATTGTGTAGTTATGATTTATGATCGTCGTACCATGATTGATTTGCATGAGGTAGAAATGGTAGACTTTGATGTCATTATGGCCATGGATTGGTTGGCTTCTTGTTATGCCAATGTTGATTGCCGAATGAAAATGGTTTGTTTCCAATTTCTAGGAGAGCCAGTCTTAGAATGGAAAGGGAATACGGCGTCACCAAAAGGTAGGTTTATTTCCTATCTAAAAGCAAGTAAGATGATCACAAAAGGATGTATTTATTATCTAGTGCGAGTTCAAGATATATAAGCTGAATCACCGACTCTTCAGTCAGTTCCCGTAGTGAATTAATTTTTGGATGTGTTCCCGGAAGAGCTTCCGGGCCTTCCTTCCGAGTGGGAGATTGATTTTTCCATTGATATGTTGCCAGGCACTAAACCTATATCTATCTCTCCTTACAGAATGGCACCCGCAGAATTGAAAGAGTTGAAGGAGCAACTGAAAGACTTGCTTAAGAAAGACTTCATTAGGCCTAGTTCATCCTCATGGGGAGCGCCCGTGTTGTTTGTTCGAAATAAAGATGGCTCCTTGAGAATGTACATTGATTATCGGCAATTGAATAAGGTGACGATTAAGAATAAATATCCTCTCCCGAGGATTGATGACTTGTTTGATCAATTGCAAGGTGACAAATGGTTTTCAAAGATTGATTTGAGGTCCGGGTATCATCAAGTGAGAGTAAGGGAGAAAGATATCCCCAACACAACTTTTAGAACAAGATATGGTCATTTTGAATTCCGAGTGATGTCATTCGGGCTAACTAATGCGCCAGCGGTATTTATGGATTTGATGAATAGTGTGTTCAGGCCTTTCCTGGATTTATTTGTGATAGTATTCATCGACGACATCTTGGTGTATTCAAGATCTGAGTCAGAACATGCGGATCATTAGCGTATTATCTTTGGAGTTCTTCGAACTCGAGAATTGTTTGCAAAGTTTTCCAAATGCGAGTTCTGGTTGAACTCTGTGGCATTTTTAGGGCATATTGTGGCAGCCGATAGTATTCGAGTTGATAGTCAAAAGATTGAGGCCGTGAAGACTTGGACAAGGCCCACAACTCTTACGGAGGTTCGTAGCTTTCTGGGCTTAGCAGGTTATTACAGGAGGTTCGTTGAAGGTTTTCTTCTATATCTGCACCACTCACAAAGTTGACCCAAAAATCGGCAAAGTTTCCATGGACCGATACTTGCAAACATAGTTTTCAGGAGTTAAAGGGTAGATTGACTTCTGACCCAGTCTTGACACTTCCAGAGGGATTGGAAGGATATGTTGTTTATTGCGATGCTTCAGGTGTTGGGATAGGTTGTGTATTGATGCAACATGGCAAGGTGATTGCGTATGCTTCAAGGCAATTGTGGAAACATCAGCAGAATTATCCCACCCATGATCTAGAATTGGCCACGGTGGTTCATGCATTAAAGATATGGAGACATTATTTATATGGCGTCCATGTGGATATTTACACAGATCATAAAAGTCTTCAATATATCTTCAAGCAGAAAGAGTTGAATCTGCGGTAGCGACGATGGTTAAAATTGCTGAAAGATTATGATGTGGATATTTTGTATCATCCCGGAAAGGCAAATGTCGTGGCTGATGCTCTTAGCCGCAGATCTATGGGAAGTCTATGTGAAGTGCAACAAGGAAGAGAGAAATGACTCATGAGCTCCAGCACTTAGCTAACCTAGGAGTCCGAGTGATGGACTAAGGTAGCCGGGGAACCACTATTCAGAATTCAGCAGTTTCGTCGCTAATAGCGGAAGTGAAGGAACGACAATATGAAAATCCCATGCTAATGTAGTACAGAGATACACTCCCTCAGAAAGAGGAGTCATCATTCGATATTTCAAGAGACGGAGTTCTCCGATGCCGAGGCAGATTATGTGTCCCTGATGTGGAAAGTCTACGCCACTAGATTTTGAGAGAAGCTCATTGTTCCCGTTATTCTATCCACCCCGGAGCAACGAAAATGTATCATGATCTTAAGTCTATATATTGGTGGAATGGGATGAAGAAATATATAGCGGGATTTGTAGCTCAATGTCCCAATTGTCAACAAGTGAAGATTGAGCACCAAAAGCCGGGCGGATTGCTACAAGCTATAGAAATCCCAGCTTGGAAGTGGGAAGTGGTCAACATGGATTTCATTACAGGGTTACCCCGTTCTCGATGTAAGTATGATTCTATATGGGTGATCGTGGATAGACTCACCAAGTCAGCTCATTTCTTACCGGTCAGGACCACCTATGTGGCAGCAGATTATGCAAAACTTTACCTTAAAGTGATAGTGAGACTCCATGGCGTTCCGGTATCTATTATCTCCGATAGAGGGACTCAGTTTACAGCAAAATTTTGGGAGTCTTTCCAAGAGGGTTTAGGGACCCGAGTTAGCCTTAGCACGACATTTCATCCACAGACCGATGGACAAGTTGAACGTACTATTCAGACTCTTGAGGATATGCTACAGGCATGTATGATAGACTTTGGAGGAAATTGGGATGATCATTTGCCACTCATTGAATTTTCTTACAATAATAGTTACCATTCTAGCATCCAAATGGCACCGTATGAAGCTTTATATCGGCGAAATTTTAGAATTGGGTGGTTCGAAACAAGAGAGGCTCAGTTGATAGGGCAAGACTTGGTTCAGCAAGCCATAGAGAAATTCAAGCTCATACAAGATCGATTGTTAGCGGATCAATGTCGTCAAAAGTCCTATGCGGATAATCGCCGAAGAAACTTTGAGTTCGAAGTGAAAGATTGGGTATTCTTGAAAGTGTCGCCGATGAAGGGCGTTATGAGTTTTGGTAAAAAAGGGGAAGCTTAGTCCCCGGTATATTAGGCCTTATGAGATCGTACGAAAGATAGGCAAAGTGGCCTATGATGATTTACCTCCAGATTTGGAGTCAGTTCATCCAGTTTTCCATGTCTCGATGCTTCGTAAATGCGTTGGAGATCCTACGAGGATCGTCCCAGTAAATGATATCCAAGTGACCAAAAAGTTAACTTATGATGAAATACTCATTGTCATATTAGATAGGCAAGTACGGAGGCTTAGAAACAAAGAAGTGGCCTCAGTTAAAGTTTTGTGGAGAAATAACAATCGAGAAGAAATGACATGGGAAGCGGAAGGAAGAATGCGATCTAAATACCCATATTTATTTCAGCCTTTGTACGAGGGCCAAGATGAGACGTCAAAATCATAAGGTATGTATGCTTCCTTTTTATGCTTTTGGGTCGTGTGTGGCCAAATTTTAATGCTAGTATGTTGTGGCCCTGTGAGGCATCGATATTATGAGTTGTTGTGATAGGTTGGTAGTGCTATATTATAGGGGAAACTATGGCGAAATTTTTGTAGAATCCTCGAGTGCTTAACATTCGAGGGAGAATGTTCCTAAGGGAGGGAGAATGTTACACCTCGGAAAATCTTCCGTTGGTACGCAAGTGAATGAACCGGTGAAAATACGAATAACGAGTTAACGACGTCTTAAGGGAATTTTGGGGAAGAGTGATAACGTCCCATATATTGTTAATGAAGAGTCGAGAAAATTCTAAGAAGGACCCATAAGCCAAAAATGGGCATAAGCCATCCAGAAGGGACGATTTACGGAAATCTTTTCGGATGATCTGACTTGGAGGGGCAAAAATGTCATTATAAGTTTGGAATTTGGAAGCACACCAGGAATGAAAGGTTGTAGAGAATTAAAAGAGATTTCCAACCATAGGTTGTGGTCTCTCACATGATACCGGGATCAATAGTATGAACTTTTTACTGAACGGAACTCCGTAAACAACTTCGGAGCTGTGAGATCCACGACCATGTTTCACGGTCCGTGAAACTTTCCACGGACCGTGGATGAGTTCGTGGAACTTCCAGCAGAGAAGATGACTGGCTGGTAATGAACCACGACCAGTTCCACGGACCATATAATATTCCACGGACCGTGGAACTCCCGACGGCTGAAAATGTTCCAAGTCTTTATATGTGTTCCAAACTTCATTATTTCATTTCCAACACCTCTCCACTTCTCTCTATAGCCTCTAGAACATTACACATATTTCATAAACAAGAATACAAAGGAAATCAAAGGACATTATCATTAAACCAAGTGAATCAAGAGTAAGGAAACCCATAAAAGGGTCATTCAAGTCAAGAAATCCAAATGGAGGAAAACTAGGGTTTTTGCTCAAGTGGAGTATTATCAACTAAGGCTTGTTCCTACAACTTCTAAGGTAAGATTCATGATATTTACATGTTGTTTAAGGTATTTGAAAGTTGAAATGCTTGGTTATTAGGAGAGTATAGCAAAATGGGTCATGAATGATGAATAGTGACGTTTTGAGAAATAGTTTGAATTGAATCATGATTGTTGTTGTGTTGTGATAAGAATGTGTTATAAACGAAGTTAAGACCATGAAATAGACATTATAAATGAATGGACGAAGTGGGTGTTGTGACCATGAATATGGATGAATGAAAGTGAAGTGAGAATGTGGATAATGTAGATTATTAATGGCTATTGTTATGATATTGTGAATGTATTGTTGACGTTTGGGAGTTGAATTGTGATATGGGAAAACGTGGTATAAATAGAGGAGATGCTTCTTGATTTTCTCTAGCTTTATCCATATGTGCTAGTTATCGATTCTAATGATAGTATGACTTTAAATGAAGGTAGAGGCGCTAGCATTGGAAGAGAACGCGCAAATGTAGAGTAGCGCGACGGAAAGGTATGTAAGGCTAACGCTTATTTAATAAGGCATGGTTCCTTTTCCAAATTTCTAAATCCTCTATACGAGTATGTTGCCTCCAAATGATTGATCTTCCGAGCTTGTAAGCTCACGATTATTAATACGCCCCAATTGCACTAAGTTCTTCATATGACGAGTAAGGCCATAAGATAGATGTAATGACAACGATGATTATAGTGATATTGATAGTAATGATAATAATAATGATTATAAAGGTGTCTATGGGTTATTATACTTATGTGTGCCTATGAAGGGCTATAATGAAACCCCGAGCTTATGACGGCGGGTAGAATATATGTATATGTATGTATGTGACTACGTAACGCGCGCGCACGTCTGCAGATAGTACGGATAACCCTGAAGACTTGGTAGGGCTAGGTAGATATAACCTTGAGCCTTGGTTGGCCAAGTATGTATGAAACATCGAACCTTCGTGGTCGGGTATGCTATGTATCTATGTATATATGTGTATATGATATGTATATGACATAATTAAGAGTACGAATATGTTATGTATATGAGATGTAAATGATTATGAAAGTAATTAAGTACGGATATGGATGTATGTACGCGGATACGCAATAGAAACGGAATGCCCCTATGGAAAGCAAGTAAGTGCCATGATGATGATATTATTGTTTCCCCTCCTATGCTACTTCATATGTTGTCTATTATGTTTCTATATCGATGTTGATCATGCTTTACATACTCAGTACATTCTTCGTACTGACGTCCTTTTGTTTTTGGACGCTGCATCATGTCCGCAAGTGAACAGGGAGACAGACTTGATCCATAGCTGCTTATTCAGAGATTGTATAGCAGAACTCTATTTCCTTCGGAGCCATAGCTTTTGGGTAATTATTCTTTTGTGTATATAATTATGGGCATAGCGGGGTCCTGTCCCGCTCATGTGACATGTTATACTCTTCTTAGAGGCTCATAGTCACGTGTACATGGTTAGATATGTCTGGCCTTGTCGGCCTATATTTTGTATATCATTTTGTTGGCCTCGTCGGCCCATGTACATTGTTGTGGCATAGATGCCTATGATGATTAAAGATGTTGTCGTCCAATGGGACTAGTATGATTGATGCTTAGAAATGTATGATTAATGATGTGGCTCACCTAGATGCAAGCCTAAGTGTAAGCTAAGGGGTCCCGGGTGGGCTAGCACAGGGTGCTCGTCGCGGCCCCCTAGTCGCGTCATGACAGCACTTAAACCCGTTTTTGATGAGTAGTCCGACTAAAACTAAATTCTTCCCAATTGTTAGAACATGCAGAACGTTGTTGAGAGTCAGCACCTTACCGGAAGTCATCTTTAGAAGTATCTTCCCATATCCTTCAACCTTGGCTATTGCAATATTTCCTATAAACAGTTCCTTTTCGGGTCTAGCAGGAGCATAGGCTGCAAATGCTTCTTTTACAGTGCAAACATGTTGAGTGGCACCAGAATCAAGCCACCACTCCTTTGGGTTTCCAACCAAATTGCACTCCGATAGCATTGCACACAGATCATCCAGGTCATCATTCTTCTCCACCATATTCGCTTATCCCTTTCCCCTGTCCTTTTTCGGGTGACGACAATCTGGGGCTTTGTGGCTAGCTTTCCCACAATTATAGCAATTTCCCTTGAATTTTTTCTTGTTATGCTCCTTAGTCTTTCCAAAAGGTTTCTTCCTTTTCTTATTCTTTGGAGCAGCTTCATCAACGATGTTTACTCTCATAATCGTGGAATTTCCACGCGATTTCTTTTCAGCAACTTTATTATCTTCCTCAATCTTTAAGCGAATCACAAGATCTTCCAGCGACATTTCCTTACGCTTGTGTTTCAGATAGTTCTTGAAGTCTCTCCATGAAGGAGGCAACTTTTCAATCACAGCAGCCACTTAAAATGCCTCGTTGATCACCACACCTTCAACAATAAGGTCATGGATAAGGACTTGGAGTTCTTGAACTTGGGTTCCAACAGTTTTACTATCTGTCATCTTGTAGTCAAGAAACTTGGCAACCGCGAATTTTTTCAGTCATGCATCTTTAGTTTTATACTTCTTTTCGAGTGCAAGCCATAATTCTTTTGAAGTTTTGGCAGAACTATAGACATCATACAGATCATCATCTAGTGCACTAAGGATGTATCCTTTGCACAAAACATTTGCATGCTTCCAAGCCTCAGTAATCATAAAGCGCTGGTTTTCAGGCATTCCTTCTTCAGTAACAGGAGGATTTTCATTTGTGAACTTCAGCATGCCTAGAGTAGTCAGCCAGAAGAACATTCTTTACTGCCATCCTTTGAAGTTGATACCAGAAAACTTCTCTGGTTTCTCAGTCGGTGCCATCGCGCATGCAGCAGTTGGAAGGCTTGATGATGCAACATTTGTCGGCCCAACAATCACGACAACAGTAGTACCAGCAGTCGCACCAACAGTTGCAATTCCATTAGGAGCATTAACATCACTTTCTATTTCCATTCTTCACTGTCAATAATTGACAAACTGTTTAATAAATGATAACTGAAACAAAACAGTAAACGGAGAATATATATATATATATATATATATATATATATTTCCTTTTTCTAGAATTTATTTCACGGTGAAGTTTTTATGTTCTTCAAGTTGGACTAGAAAAATTCCAACGGAGTAGAAAACCAGAAAGTTTTAGTGTCCAAAACAGAATACAGATTTAAGTATATAAACACTATAATTTCCTTAAGATTGTTATTAATCTGTATTACAAAACAGTAACTTGGCAAAATTTCCAGAAATCAGTAACTTTACAAAATCAGAAAGTATAAACCAATGTAAAACAGAATATGGAAAAATAATCAAAAAGAGTATACGAAAATATTTTTAAGGAACATAAATCCAGCCCACTGAATACACAGTGTGTCCTTAAGGAAATTATTCCCCTCAAGTACCCGAGGTTGAATGTGGAATATTTCCTCCCATGATAGAAGGATTTCACTCACCGATGTATTGGTACCAAAACTCTGATGTCAGGCGAACCACTTAACGGCAGTATATCACACAGAAGTAAACTTGTAAGAGAGTAGAAGAATAGAGAAATATCATAAAAGTCGTAAGTAATAATCTGAATATTAACAGGAATTTATAGCCATTAATGCGTTGGTTGGGAAAAGATTTGCAACTTTTCAGAAAGGTTTGCACCCTTTCCAAAAAAATCATTTTAAAAATAAAACGGAGGAAAATTTAAATTAATCTGGGAAAGAAACGGGTCGCGGATCCGGGTCACTAACGGGTCAGGATCTGGAAATTAATTAATTAATTAAATGAATAATAATTAATTAAAATTAAAGGAAATTTGGTCCAAAAAGATTATCAATCAAATCCAAAGCCAAGCCAAGCGATGACAACGGCGTAAGGGGAGACCCTTTTAACAACAACAAGGAGTGCTTCTACTTTTAAGTAGGAGAACTTTTATTTCCACCACGACAAATGCTTATTTCATAAAGCAAGAGGAAACAACTCATTTTCCCTCCACTTCTTTTTCCCTCTATTTCTCATTCAACCTATCTATTCAACCCAACATATTGACAAATACAAAATTAAAATGATCTCACTTTTTTTTTCTTGTAAACCAAAAAAATTAAGGAGAAATCAATCCAAATAGAGCATGGAAAGATCAAATTGGGAATTTCATTGTCTATAGATCTCATTTTTGTTCAACATAACTATGACGGTACATTCGGGAAAAAAAATATGATGGGATCAAAACAGACATTTATTTCTGACCAAGAGTGAGGGCACGGTAACACCTCTCAATTCGGCGTAATTCCCTTGCAACATGAATCATGTATGGTCTATTTTCTCCCTTGTAAGCTGTGCATTTCTTAACAAGATCCAAGTAGTCTTCCAATTGTTGTCGAATCTCAATTCCACGCTCTTTTAAAATGGCAGGATCCGCTATATCTATTACATTACCCTCTGTAAAATAGCTATCGACGATGTTGGGTGTGAGATTTTCAAAATTTGTCCCCTCTTTTGGAATTGCCACTCTATTCATGATAATATCGTGCACACTTTCTCCAATTAATAGCTCAAAGAGAAGAACCCCGAAGCTATAGACGTCATTTTTTTGAGTAACAATATCACGAAGGCCATATTCAGGAGCTATATACCCGGCTGTTCCTAGAAATCCAGCTTGTACCTCCATTTTCCCTGGAGGCAATGATATGGAAAATGAGAAGTCCACCATTTTGGCAACACCGCTATTCTGATCTATTATCACTTTGTGTGGCTTTATATCTCTGTGGATGATGGGCGTAGTAAATTCTGTATGGAGAAAAACGACTGCAGAAGCAACCTGATTGGCAATCCGTAATCTATTTCCCCAAGATAATAATGATCTTCTAGTTTGATCATCATGATTACCTTTTTTGAAAAGTAGATCTCTAAGAGATATACCTTCAACATATTCATACACCATAACTGGTGATTCAAATTCTAGACAGCAACCGATAAGTCTGAGCACATTCTTGAGATGACTCATCTGAGCAGTAATTGCTATATCTCGGTGAATATTATCGAAGTTCAGCTCATTGAACCGAACTAAAACAAGGCGGTTGTTCAGAGAGCCCGTAACCAAATCCAGAGCTGAGAGCTTTATTTTCTTTGCAGAGTGCTCTGTTGCCCTCTGGATCTCTATAGCACTGAAATAACGGATGGGAATTCGGCAATTTCCGTCGCATAAAGCAAGAATCTCCTTCAGCACTGAACTTCCATTCTTTAAATAATAATGCTGCTCTTTCTTCCGCCTTTCTGCAGAGGCAGAGGAAACTAGGTTCTTCCTTGCGAGTCCCTTGAAGTGATGCATTTCTTTTTGCCTAGACTTCTTGCTAAAGTAATGAATAGTAGTAGTAGCTAACTAGTCTTAATGCAGTGGCCTTAAATTCAATAACATCATCACATGTGGAATTTACAGGGAAGCTTCCTGATGGTTCTTGTACTATAGCGTGTGCATTTTATTCCAAGCAAATTGGGTAAGATGGCTATTGACTGGACTCTCTCCTGAATTACTGGGCAGTTTCATTGTCATTGCTTAGTGTCTCACTTGAATTTCTTTGCACCTGTTTATCTGCTCTAGTACTATTATTCTTGCACTGAATTTAACTTGATCATTCTGTGTTAAAATTGGATGACTTGATACAGATGAGGTGTTTTAATACCCATTTCAACAAAGATTTTTATTTTTCACAAGAGAACTTCCCGCGCTTTTGTTTTATTTTTGTGATGCCTAACAGATGCTATATGATTATATGTGTGTCTCCACACTTACAGCTGCATGAAAGCTGGGATTAAAGTTGTGGCTTACAAGTACTAAATTACAAATTCACAATTATAACTACATGGACCTGGCCTAGCTCAAGTTTAATTCTCCAGCTTTAATATATATATACCTATTACTATGTCAAAATTCGAGAATTTCTCTGTTTCCTAGCAGAGGGGAAATTTGTTAATTTAACATGAGCTGAAAATTACAATCCTATAAAGATTTGTTTTAACGGGTGGGACAAGGAACCTTTATCCGGGATATTAATATATATATTTTATCTTGTGTTTAAAGTTTGGGTACCTGGATTCTTAATTAAGCACTGAAACGACTCGTGCTGGTTAAGATGGAAAAAGGTAAAAATTAAGGATAAATTACAAGCAGTGGCACAATCTGAATTTAATGTAAAATTTATTAGATGACAAATACAAAACTAACATGGTCTCACTTTTTTTCCTGTAAACCAAAAAATAAAATAAAGGAGAAAATCAATCCAAATAGAGCGAAAGAAAGATCAAATTGGGAATTTCGTAGTATCTATAAAATACATACATAAAGTAGGGACATATGCCCGGTGATGTGACACTCTTAGAAGCAAGGAAACTTATTTATCATTTTTATCAAATTTTTGGATTTTAATCCTTATTTTTAATTTAAAAAACAGAAATTTAAAGTTGCTTGATTTACTATAACAAGCCAAAAAGTCATGTCATTTAATAATTAGTAATTCAGCCCAAATCAATTGAATCGGTAGGCAGTTAGACACAACACATAACCAACAGACGTAAATTTTCAAGAACCTTCAAAACTCCACCAGCCATTTCGTTTTTCTTTTATTTTTCTTCTTCCTTTTCTGCTCTAGGCTTCTTCAGTATTAGACAAAGCATTTCAATCCCTCTTCATTTAGTCTCTGGCAAGTACCAAGCTTTAAATTATATGTGCACGGCAGTGTTTAAATTATGGATCTGCTTCGGAATATGAATTGCAGAATTAGGCAAATTAATCGTGGTTCCTGAAATAAGATTAACATGTCAGGGTAACACATAATAGTATGATCTTTTTTAGTTTCTCAATTCGAGTGTTTTTTTTTTTACTTTTACTTAACAATTACTTCATGGTCTACTCCAAATTCACCAAAACATTTACCTTTACAACTAATCAGAGGCTACATGTATCTGTTGATAGTAGTGAAATTATTCTATTTAACTTTTGCACATTAACCGTTACAATTTTGATCTTCTCAAGTTAACGTTCATATTTCAATCGGTGCAAAGGCCCTATGCATTTTTAAATGTTCAAGGTTTTATTAAAATATAATTATGAGTGACTACTTGAGTTGAAATTAATCATCTTTCAGGAGAAAAGAAAAGTAATGAAGCAAAAAAATCTTGAAGTTATTTGTGAGTATCTACTTCACTTGGCCAAATAAAAATTGAAATCCCTTACTCTGTTTTGGTTCCGTGATTTTTTTTCCCTTCGCGTTTTGACAAATTTGTCAATAACACTGTATTATTTCTTGCAGTACTCCGACGACACCAATATGATTGATGATTTACTTCATTCTTCATCCCTTTCAAAAGGCATGTTAATTTTCCAAATGTTTTTTTGTTTCTATAGTCTTTGTTTTATGTTTTCTTAATAAAAAATCAATGATCAATAATGAAAAGAAATTCTGAAATGTAGCATCTAAAGCAGGTCTATATTTATCTTTTTCCCTGTTTTTTTAAATTTCAATCCTTATTTCAATACAATTAGTGCATTATTAAAATACTTTCGCTATACATAATTATGATTATGAATCATAAATAAGGGAAGAGAACGAGATTTTAAAATTGCTTTACGCTTTCATAGGGTTACAGTAGAACTTAATCTATACCTATAACTATAAATTAACATCATTGAGGACAATGAAAAATTGTAAAAGCAATAAAGAATTATAGAAATGAGGATAGTGAGGACTCCTCTTCTCACGAAGCTAAAGACTCCTTTTTATAAATTCAATCCTCCTCTTAATCCTAAACATAGGAGTAAGATACTGTTGTAAATTTTTGTTTTTCAATTATTTTTCTATATTTTGAAGTTGCAATATGTAGTATATAGATTTTATCCGTCACATAAATATGTTTGTTATGACATTGTGTTTTCTTGAAAACTTAAATTAGGTGTATTTCAGCCTTCTAATATTGAATGCTATATTTCTTTTGAAGAGCAATAACTGGATATAAAAGCTTATTCATATGTCTAATTTGAGGATGTTGTTACATGAATTGTTTCCGAGAGAGAGACATTCACAAAGATCGAAAATTTATAGGTATATCCATTGTATATTTTATCGTTCGCTGATTTCTTTTTCTTGATTATTTGTTATTGGTTATATTTTATATTCTAGAAAGTAAGATTTTACTATAAAATATTAATTACATACATAGAAAACTAAATTTTGTGTTGAACTTTTGTTTTCATAGTTTCAAAATTGATATTTTCTCAAATTTATTTAGTATTTTAGAAGTTATATTTATCTCATTTTCCCTTTTATCTTATACCTTATCTTGAAAATTCAATCCTATAAAACCAAAAAAAAAAAAAAAAAGGATGATACAAAGATTATAAAATTAAAACTAAACTTTGTGTTGATTTTTATATATTTTGTTATTCATCAAACTAATATTATATCATAAGATACAACAATATTTATTACAACAATACGCAAAAGAAATTGTATGTTGTTTCCGATTTCTAATTGAGTGTCTTGTATGAAATATATATTATTGTTTACTTTATAGTTCATTTTTTTAGTGAATTGAATGTTTAATCGTGATAATATCATTTTATAGGTAAAATATATGATAATTCTGGAAAATAGCACAAGAAGGTACCAATGCAGGGTATATGGAGAAATTCCATGGTTCAAAAAATCATAAGAAGTTGGGGTTGGTGAGTGCAATTTGGAGAAGGGAAATTGAGTTTCCTCAAAGATGACATGCCTTGAGATGATGATTTTGTTGGTGGATAAATCATAACATTTATATCCTCTATGATTCAACGGATAGCCCAAAAATACACATGGGTTGGATCTTGCTTGTAACTTATGAATAGTTGTAGATGGGAAAAGTGGATAGCATAGACACCCAAAAACCCGGAGATGAGAATAGGAGGGGGTTCGTTGATAGAAAACTTGCGTTGGTGATTTATACCCAAGGACTTTGGTGGGAAGTACATTAAGGGGGTATGTGGCCATTTGGAGAGCATGATGCCAAAAAGAGGGGGGCATGGAAGAGTGGACAAGGAGAGTGCGCACTATGTTGTTAATGGATTTAATTTTTCTTTCCGCTTTGCCGTTTTGAGGAGAGGTATGGGGGCAAATCGGAAATTTAAACCATTTGAGGCGCAAAAAGATGGAAAATGCCCATTGGCGAACTCCCGCCCATTATCACATTGAATGTTTTTAATGTCTCTTTCGAATTGAGTCCGTATTAATGCCTTAAAAGATAGAAAAGTGGAATAGACTTCGGACTTGTTAGAGATTGGAAAAGTCCAAAGAAAATTACTATAATCATCAAGAAAGAAAACATAATAGCGGTGCCCATTAGAACTTAAAACAGGAGATGTCCATAAATCACTATGAATGATATCAAACGGCATAGTAGTAAATGACAATGAATCATAAAATGGCAATTTAACATGTTTCCCCAAAGGACAAGAGGTACAAAAAGAAGTTCGGGCCCTATTACATTCAATTAAGGCATTACTACGAAGAGAACTAAGGATAGCATTTTCCGGATGGCCGAGTCGGGAATGCCACAAGCTAGGTGATGCGGCAATGAAGGTGGATGGTGCAGTGGTCCATTTTGTGGCAATGATAGGATACAATTCCTCGGTGCTCTCACATCTCATTAGGCGGCTCCCCGTCGGTAAATCCTTCACAGAAAACCCAAGAGGATCAAACTCAACAGAAACATTATTGTCCTTAGTGAATTTACGTACGGAAATAAGGTTTTTGATGAGTTTTGGAGCATGCAAGACATTTCAGAGACGTAATTGAGGATTAGGTGGGGATAGGGATGCATGACCATAGCCTCGAATTGGAATAGTGATACCATTACCAACAATGATTCCAGAATTATTGCTCAAATTAAAATAAGACGTAAGAGTACCTGAGTTGGCAGTCATGTGGGAAGTCGCTGCGGTGTCCATGTACCAATTATCATCCGGTTGATGCATGGACAGAGTGTGCATGGCTGCCTCCACGTCTGTCGGAGTGTACCCAGAATAGGTCGGACCATGCATGGAATAGGCCTGCTGAGGTCGTGGACCCGCACCGAGAATGCCGTTGCCGGGCCGCAGCTGCCACTGTCTCGTCGGATACGGGAAGGGGGGCATTGGCCACTGCTGGGGCGGCCAGGCAGGCCAGTAGTAACCCCCTGCCGGTGGCTGTCCCGTCGGCAATTGGCCGTTGCTGGTCTGTCTGCCGCCGCGGCGGCCGGATTTCCCGCGGTTGTTGTTGTTGTTCCCCTTTCCCTTGTTCCTGCTAGAATTCCTGCCACGATTATTATCACGACGGTTAGTTGAATTATTGTTACCGCCAGGTGGCGGGGAGGGAGTATCATTATTAACAAGTAGAGTCGCGGGACTGGAATCGCGGGCACGTTCCTTGGCAGTTGCGTCTTCGAGCTTGAGTCTGGAGCACACTTCAAAGAAAGAGGGCAACACATCCTTATGCTGGATGGTGGTGACAAAGTGTGCATATATCTCGGGTAAGCCTACAAGAAGGCGTAAGACCAAACGTTGGTCGGACACCTGCGACCCCACGTTGGCAAGCTGGTCCGCGAGAGACTTGAGCCTATTATAATAGGCCATAACCGAGCCGAAGTCGGCCATTTTTGTGGTGGTGAATTCAGTTTCAAGATACGCTGCCCTTGAGTGCTTGTTATCTTGGAAAAGTTGAGCAACTCAATTCCAAGCCTTCTCTGCAACATCATCCGCCACGAGAATAGAGGTAAGAATATCATGGGATACGGTGGCGTATATCCATTGAAGGACCACCGCATCTAGCCGTTTCCAGAGCGGAAGGTTAGCCGCCTTTGTTGCGTTGTACGCGGTAAGTTCAGTGGTGTCAGTTGGTGGTATGATGTGTTCAAGTACGGAGTGGACGCGGGCTAGAACTTTGAATAGTGTCGCCCATTCGTGATAATGGCCAGTTTCCATGTCTAGAGTGATTGGGATTAAAGATTTCACATTCGTGACGGTTAAAGCAGAATGAAATTTTTTGTTGTCAGCCATTGAAGAGAGAAGAGGGAGGAGGAAGGGGTGGCGGCTACAGCTAGGGTTAGGAGAGAAAAGGGAGGTGGACGGCTAGGGTTTAGGAAGCTAGGGTTTTTAGGAGAAACCTAGTCTGATACCATGTAGGAAATCAATCCGTGATTTGTATTGATGTATGAAAGTCATTATATACAAAGTAGGTATCTCCCTATCAGAATAATACTAGGCTAAATTATAGGACCTAATTACTATACATAAGGAAGAGAATATTTACAATATTTACATAGACTATTTAATAGTCTATCACCAACGTCAATAGTTAAACTAGGTTGAAGGATATAAGAAAGAAGCATTCACCCTTGAGAATATCCCTGAATGGTATTACCATTGGGGAATGTAAATAAGATAAACTAATAAAAAGTAAAGATAGAATATTTTTATTATTAAAATTATAACAATAATTATTTAATCATAATTTAATTTTTAAACGACGGCGCGCGGGCATTCTCACTGGTTAATATAAATACTTAATTGTGACCAAGAGTGAGGGCACGGTAACACTTGTCAAGTCGGCGTAATTCCCTTGCAACATGAATCATGTATGGTCTATTTGTCCCTCTCGTAAGCTGTGCATTTCTTAACAAGATTCAGATAGTCTTCCAATTGTTGTTGAATCTCAATTCCATGTTCTTCTAGAATGGCAGGATCCACTATATTCATTACATTACCCTCTTTAATATTGTCATCGACGAAGTTAAGTGGAAGATTTTCAAAATTTATCTCTTCCGGATTTGTAGAATCCATAGCATTACCCTCTTCGCTATTGGATTTTATAGTATTCCACCATTGCTTTCCAGTTAATAGCTCAAACAGAAGAACCCCGAAGCTGCAGACGTCAGTTTTTTGAGTAACAATACCCAGGGAGAGATATTCTGGATCTAAATACCCGCGTGTTCCACACACAACATCTTCTACCTCCAATTCTCCAGGAGGCAATGATATGGACAATGAGAAGTCTAAGAATTTGGCAACGCCGCTATTCTGATCTATTATCACATTCCCTGGCTGTATATTTCTGTGGATGATTGGCGTAGTAAATTCGGTGTGGAGAAAAACGATTGCTGAAGCGACCTCATTGGAAATCCGTAATCTATTTCCCCAAGACAACAATGATTTTCTAGTTTGATCATGATTACCCTTTTTGAAAAGTAGATTGCTAAGAGATATACCTGCAACATGTTCATACACCATAACTGGTGATTCAAATTCTAGAGAGCAACCGACAAGTCTCAACACATTCTTGAGATGGCTCATCTGAGCAGTAATTGCTATATCTCGGTGGGTATTAGCTAAAGCTAAGGTCACTTTCCTTACTAAAACGAGCCGGTTGTTCAGCGAGCCTGTAATCAAATCCTCACCGAATCGATCTATTTTGCTTTCAGAGTGTTTTAATGCCCTCTCAATCTCTATGGCACTGAAGTAACGGATGGGAATTCGGCAATTTCTATCACATAAACCAAGAAGCTCCTCCAGCACTAGACCTCCATTCTTTAAATAATAATCCTGCTCTTTCGCCCGCCTTTTGGCAGAGGCAGAGGAAACTAGTTTTATTCTTGTGAGTAGTCCCCTCATCCAATGATGCATTTTGTTCTTGCAAAGACTTTTCTTTGACAAAGTAATCTTCTTATAAATATACGAGTCTTTTTTTTTTCTCTTCATCTTTCGTGTCCACTTTTTTTTTTTTTCTCTTCATCTTTCGTGTCCACTGGTCTTAAATCCATTAATGCATCAATCCACTAGCTAGTGGGCTCGTCTAAAAGGAAGTTGGAAGCTTCCTGGTGTTTGTGTACTCTAGCGTGTGCGTTATACATTGGTTGGACTCTCTTCTCTGAAATTACTGTGCACTTTCATTGCTTTTGGTTTAGTGTGTCTATTTTCAATTTCCGTGCACTTTCGTTGCCAACTATACAGATCGTTTAATTATGACATTACTTTGACTTGGTCATTATTCACTTGAAATTCAGAATTACTAAGGCCCCGTTTGGACATGATTTGATTTCAAATCATGTTTGGACATGTAATTTGGATATTTTAAGTTGTATTTTTTCTTATAGATATAAAATTTTCACAAATTATGAAAACTATCAAAATATTCTCAATTCTTATACAATCTTACCAAATGAGCAAGTCATAGTTCATAACAATATTAGTACACTACTAGAAGGCCTTTCTAAAAATACAACATCAATTAATCAAACTTTAGTTCAATAAAAACAAAAATTTAACATGAATAGTAATGTAATTACTCTTTAATATAATCCTCCCATATAAATTAAAGATTGGTAGACATAAATAAAAGCTGGTGGAAGTTAATGAGTTTGGTAAATGATTGATGGGGGTAATTGTTAAAAATATCTACCAGCTTACAAAACATAAACTTATGGGTTAAATTTTTTTACAAAATATAAACTTATGAGTTAAATTTTATATTTAAAAAAGTTGAAACCATGGTTTGAAAATGCATGGCCAAACACCTACTAAATTATGCTTCGGAAATATATACTCCCTATTTGATTACTACGAGTATTACTTTATATACGTTGTTATTATTTCCTCTGTCCCAAAAATATTATTTTACCTTCCTTATTAGTTTGTTTAAAAAAGAATAACACATTTATATATTTAGAAATAATTTAACTTTATGAGATTATTGACGGATACACAAATATCTAAAGCTTATTTTAGATCACACTTCTCAAAATTCTTCCTTTATTTTTTATACTCCGTGTCAAGTCAAACTAAAATAATCTTTTCGGGACGGAGTAAGTATATGATAAGGATAATATTGGATGAAAATAATAAAACTCTCTTGATTTGCTTAAATGGATAAGTAAAAAAAAATGTATTTTTTAATATAAGGATCAGGTAAAAAAAATAGAATAGACCGTACAAACAAACTGAATTTCCTTTGAAAATTGAAACTACTATAAATTAAAAGCCAAGCTTATGTCTTGTGTACTTTATTTTTTTCCCCCATCTTACTTATGTAACTAATTCTGGCCAAAAAATGAGGGCACGGAAGCACTTGTGAATTCGGCGCAAGTCCTTTGCAACTTCACTAGTCTCGCTGCATCACATCATCACTAGAGGAATGAAAAAGGAAGTTGTGAGTTTCCTGGCTTCTGCTGGTCTTTGTACTTTTGCGCGTGCATAGAATTCCACACAAAATGACAGCAAATTTAAATTGAAGACTTTTACAATAATGCGTGAGACACTTTTTTGATTGACAAATGACTTATGCAGCCAGGTTCCATTTTCCAAGCAATTAAAGACCCATTGAGAAAATGACAAAAATGGTCCCTTAATTTTTAGAATCCGTAACTTTTTTAACCCAAAAAGTATCTAAAATTATCAAAATATTCAGCTAAAACAAAAAAGGAATTAAACTGTCTTTTGCGCTCAAAATTAGTGCGCAATAAGACCAAAGTGTAAATTTACATTTTGGCCCTATTGCGCACTAATTTTGTGCCCAATAGGGGTTTAGTAAAAACCCCACTCGTCTTCCCCACCCGACCAGCCCCACCATTTTCCAAAAAAAAAAAGGATGGTCCACTCGTTTTCAGTGGTCCCCACAAACTAAAAACATCATTTTCGAATAATTTTTTAACCTAAAAGTCAATATTCTTGGTATAATCAAGGCAAAGAACAAGTTTCAAAGCTTTGATCTCGAAATAAAGCGGCTCAAAACTCGATTTCAAAAACTAAAAACCACCTTCATTTTAGGTATTTCATTACGAATTTTGTATTACACTATTCAATATATTACTATCCTACGCATGATTGTTATGCAATAGTTGTGGATTACAGAAAAAAAATATTGCACACTTTTTTTGTGCGCAATGGGCAGTCCATTGTTTTTTGTTTTCGTTTTTATTTTTAATTTTTTATTAATTAATTGTTAATTATTTGTTAGGTAATTGTTTATTAGTTGATTATTTATGTCGTAACCCTTAATTGTCGGATTAACTAATTGTTTATTTGTTGATTATTTATTAATTAGTTATTAAATATTTTTTAATAGTTTCATTAATTAATTATTTATTTGTTAATTATTTGCTAGCTAATTGTTAATTGTAGTTAATCTTTAGGTTAGGTTTGAACATCCCTAGTTTAAGAGTTAAAATAGCATTAATATAATTTCCCGTTAAAGTCTTAGTTAGTTAGTATAATTGAACATCCTTAGTTTATTTGTTAGTTAATTATATTTAATCCTTGGGTTAGGTTTGAACATTCCTAGTTTAAGAGATAAAATAACATTAATATAATATTAGTTAGTTAATTGTAGTTAGTATAATAATTAATTAACAATTATTAATTCACAAATTTAGATAGTTAATATTTAAAGTCTTAGTTAGTTAGTATTGGGGGTGTTCATGGTTCGGTTTGGGTCGGTTATTGATTAAAATTATAACCAAATCAATTTAGTCGGTTTTTAAATGTCTAAAATCATAACCAAACCAAATAAAATAATAACCACCGATTTGGTTATTGTCGGTTTGGTTCGATTTTTCGATTTATGACTAGCAGTCATGAGACTTATCAGTAAAACATTAAAAAGTCGAAAAAGACATGTTTTTTTTTTTTGTTCAAACAATAACTTTTATTTATAGTTTAAGGTGAAACATACATCATAGAAACATTTTTACTATTAGTGATAGTGTAGTACTTAAGTTACCCAAAGTTGCTAAACTATTACATATAGAGCTAAAAACTAACTTAGTAGTGGTTGCATCGGTTCTGTCATCTTAATACACATACCTGGAAATAAATAGAGCATATAAGCTTTTAGTTGTTGCTACAAACATACATATCAATTAAACATAAAGACTACCTAAAATTAAAATTAAAATATATGAAATAAAAAAAACTTTGTGTAATGATCTCAAACTTTGGGTTAGTACTTGCATTTTGCCCTCAATTCTCCCATTTTATTAAAAAAAAAAATGTGTAATGATCCCAAACTTCAGATGTTTTTCTATCATTATCCCCAAAGCTAGGGTCTCGGCTAGAAGGAATTGTTCTTTTCCGCTTTTTAGGAGGATTACCCACAGAAGAAGTATTGAGGCATTACCATGTGCTTGAGTTGCAGCAAATGCTGATGTTACTGAAGTATTTTCTATAGGAACATCCAAATCTACAACCTCTGTTCTTTTCATATGAAAAATATTAGAATTTTAGGACCCATTCAGACAAGAAAAAAGAAAGGTATAAATTCGAAAAAAGAACAAGAAGAAACAGCCTAAAATCAAATAGCTGACAAAGAAAGGCTAAAATTTAAGTTAAAGACATTAGACTCTAACACGAGCTTCTGTCAGTAGGTTTACACTTAACACTTAAAGAATTAAAAGAATTAAAGACATCGAATTGAACATATTCTTAAAAATATGGGCCTTAAACAATCATGTGAAATAAGTAGATCAAAAATCAAATTAATGACTAAAAGGTATAAAATATTTATAATTATTTATGAAAAACTAATATTATACATATAAATAATTATAAAATTTATGTATATAATTTACCGATTTGGTTCAGTTATTTATTCGGTTATTTTTTAATAGAACCATAACCAAATCAAATATTAGGTTTTTAAAATTTAAAATCAAATCAAACCAAACCAAACCAAATGTCGATTTTTTTATTCGGTTTGGTTTTGATTTTAATCAAAATCATGAACAACCCTAGTTAGTATAATTGAACATCCTTAGTGTAGCTATTAGTTATGGGTTAAATTTTATATTTAAAAAAGTTGAAATCATGGTTTCAAACCCCAAATCATGCATTTTTGGATGATTTGGGGTTTGAAATCATGAGTGAAAATGCATGTCCAAACGTTGGTCATGGTTTCAAACCATGATTTGAAAACGCATGGCGAAACACCTACTAAATTATGCTTCGGAAATATATACTCCCCATTTGTTTACTACGAGTATTACTTTATATACATAGTTATTATTCCCTCTGTCCCAAAAATATTATTTTACCTTCTTTATTAATTTGTTTAAAAAAGATTAACATATTTATATATTTAGAAATAATTTAACTTTATAAGATTATTGACGGGCACACAAATATTTAAAGCTTGTTTTGGACCATATATTTCAAAATTCTTCCTTTATTTGTTATACTCCATGCCAAATCAAACTAAGATAATCTTTTCGGGACGGAATAACTGAATAAGTATATGGTAAGGATAATATTAGACGGAAATAATAAAACTCTCATGATTTGCTTAAATGCACAAGTAAAACAAAAAAATCTACTATTTTTTAATATAAGGGTCAGGTAAAAAATGGAATAGACCGTACAAACAAACTGAATTTCCTTTGAAAATTGAAACTACTATAAATAAAAAGCCAAGCTTATGTCTTGTGTACTTGATTTTTTTCCCCCATCTTATGTAACTAATTCTGGCCAAAAATGAGGGCCCGGAAGTACTCGTGAATTCGGCGTAACTCCTTCGAACCTTCACTAGTCTCGATGCAGCACATCATCACTACTGGAATGAAAAAGGAAGTTGTGAGTTTCGTGGCTTCTGCTGGTCTTTGTACTTTTGCGCGTGCATAGATTTCCACGCAAAATGACAGCAAATTTAATTGAAAACTTTTACAATAATGTGTGAGACAGTTTTTTGATTGACAAATGACTTATGTAGCCTGTAGGTTCCACTTTCCAAGCAATTAAAGACCCATTGAGAAAATGACAAAAATGGTCCCTCAATTTTTAGAGTCCGTAATTTTTTAACCCAAAAAGTGTTTAAAGTTATCAAAATACTCTGGTAAAAAAAGGAACCAAATTGCCTTTTGTGCACAAAATTAGTGCGCAATAGGATCAAAGTGTAAATTTACATTTTGGCCCTATTGCGCACTAATTTTGCGCGCAATAAGGGTTTAGTAAAAACCCCACTCGTCTTCCCCACCCGACCAGCCCTACCATTTAAAAAAAAAAAAAACGATGCTCCACTCGTTTTCAGTGGTCCCCACAAACTAAAAACATCATTTTCGAACAATCTTTTAACCCAAAAGTCAATATTCTTGGTATAATCAAGGCAAAGAACAAGTTTCAAAACTTTGATCTCGGAATAAAGCAGCGCAAAACTTGATTTCAAAAATTAAAAACTACCTTCATTATAGGTATTTCACTACGAATTTTGTATTACATTGTTCAATATATTACTATCCTACGCATGATTGTTGTGTAATAGTTGCGGATTACGAAGAAAAAAAATATTGCACACTTTTTTTGGTGCGCAATGGGCAGTCCACTTTTTTTTTTAAATTATTTATTTATTAATTAATTGTTAATTGTTTGTTAGGTAATTGTTTATTAGTTGATTATTTATTTAGTAACCCTTAATTGTCGGATTAACTAATTATTTATTTGTTAATTAATTATTAATTAGTTATTAAATATTTGTTAATAGTTTCATGAATTAATTATTTATTTGTTAATTATTTGCTAGCTAATTGTTATTTGTTTATTTGTTAATTATTTGCTAGCTAATTGTTAATTGTATTTAATCCTTAGGTTAGGTTTGAACATCCCTAGTTTAAGAGTTAAAATAAAATTAATATAATATTAGTTAGTTAATTTTAGTTAGTATAATAATTAATTAACAATTATAAATTCACAAATTTAGATAGTCAATATAATTTCCCGTTAAAGTCTTAGTTAGTTAGTATATTTCAGCATCCTTAGTTTATTTGTTAGTTAATTGTATTTAATCCTTAGGTTAGGTTTGAACATCCCTAGTTTAAGAGTTAAAATTTCATTAATATAATATTAGTTAGTTAATTTTAGTTAGTATAATAATTAATTAACAATTATTAATTTGCAAATTTAGATAGTCAATATAATTTCCCGTTAAAGTCTTAGTTAGTTAGTATAATTCAACATCCTTAGTTTATTTGTTAGTTAATTGTATTTAATCCTTAGGTTAGGTTTGAACATCCCTAGCTTAAGAGTTAAAATAGCATTAATATAATATTAGTTAGTTAATTGTAGTTAGTAGAATAATTAATTAACAATTATTAATTCGCAAATTTAGATAGTTAATATAATTTCCCGTTAAAGTCTTAGTTAGTTAGTATAATAATTAATTAACAATTATTAATTCGCAAATTTAGATAGTTAATATAATTTCTCGTTAAAGTCTTAGTTAGTTAGTATAATTGAACATCCTTAGTTTAGGTTTGAACATCTTTAGTTTAGGATTGAACATCCTTAGTATAATTTTTCGATAAAAGATTACATATTTAATAGTACATGTTAATGATTAATTAAAAATGCGTAAAACAGATACGACACCTCCCTGGATCCCGCCCCCTTCATCCGGGGCCCTTCGAGCCAGAGGTGCTTCACCCACAGCAGCAGCATTGGTCCCAGCTAGTATGGGATTCGAATGTAGATCTCATCCGCTTGGTCCGTCCCAAGGTTGTAGAGCAAGCATCGGATATTTTAGCAGCTCGGCCCCCACATCCTCGTGTCTTAGGGATACTATATCGAGGCGGTATCTGCCGTTGCGTCGCTGCTGGTCACGCACAGCATGACAGGGCTCTTATGACGGCAATGTTTGAGCGATGGCGACCGGAGATCGGAGACCGATACATTTTATCTCCGCACTGGTGAGGCCACCATCACCCTTCAAGACGTGGAGGTCATTTACGGTCTGCAGGTCGATGGACGTGCTTTGGTTATTCAGGATCCCCAGCAGATGCCGTCGTATCGGCAGGAGTTGACCAGGCTCACTGGTTTCGCGCCTCAAGAGGGTCATATATGGGGACAAAGTCGGCCGTTGATGTCTTCCCTTTTCGAGCACTTTCACCTCATAAACATGCAGCATCCGATTACAGAGGACACACCTCAGGCTGATGTTGACTGACGTGCTCGTCTGTACCTTCTCGTCATATTCGGGGATATCCTGTTCCCGAACACATTGGGTTCGCATGTGAGCTTGAGTTATTTGCCCTTTATAGAGCATCTGGACGAGTTGGGATGTTATAGTTGGGGCGCTGCTGTTCTGGCTTTCATACATACTTATTGTTGACACCCAATTTTGTCCCTCTTTTATTTAATTTTATTTACTCGGGCTTCTAAATTTACTGACGAGTTAAACACTTTATTTTCACTATTTTGTATTTTATTACTACTACTATTAATATCGTTACTTTTATTTTCAACATTACGAGCATTACTTTATCACAAATCATTTTCGGGTTTGGACTCGTTAAATTAATTACAAGACAACACTTTGCAAAATCTTTATTTTTTTTTACATATTAATTATTATTTGTCTTTACATAATATATATTGTAGCAGTTATTAAATTAGAAGCCCAAAAATAATTTAGATAAAGGAAGAAGGATCCATATTTTCATCCAATTGCTGGCCCAAACAACAAAGCACAATATGCCAAATAAATGGCCCAACCCATGTTTTTAATTTCATCAGACCAGCCTATTTCCTCTTCTTTAATAACTTACCCAACAAATCAGCCCACTACCTAATATTACCCGGTCCAACCCACACATTCCATACCCGACCCGGTCCGTTCCACAACATGAAATGAAACCAGTAGGGTTTCATTTCATTTTCCTCTACACCTCACCCGCCGCCTCCCTTCTCTCTTTCTCCTCTCCTTCCTCTTCTCTCTCCCACGTTCCACGTTCCTGTCCACTTCGTCTCTCTCCCACGCTCCTCTATTTTCTATAAATGGGTCCTAAGTTGAATCAGTTCGGGGGGGATTTGGCTAGAGAAAGGGGATATTCAGTATCTTTGGGGATTTGGGGGAAACAACACTCAACATTTCTTATTTTTGTTACTCTAAATCTGAGTTTTTTTTGTTCAAATTCTCTTGTTAGAGTTCTTGGAGTGAAGACGAAATCAATCCTACGAAAAGGACCGAAGAATCTGGAACCAAAAATCCCCTACAAAACACAAGTTTTAATCAACCAAAAATAGCCAACAATTACTCTATTTTCCTTTCTTTTTCTGTTTAAAACTGTAGTTATTTTAATCGGGTCCGGGTTCGGATTCTTCGAGTTCGGGTGTAGATTCGAGACCTTGACGACCCCATTTCACTGCATCAACAAAAGGTAAACAATCCTTCTTTGAGTGGTTTAATAAGTGCCTGTGCGTCCAATATGTTCGTTGTCTTAGTGGGTTTGATTTCTGTTTAATAACCGAATAACATTATGCATGCTCCTGTTAAATCAGTTTCCAATCTGGCAGTTAATAGCAATCACAGGTTCATGAATGAGTTGACTTTCACTTAATCTTGTCTTACCTGATTCTGTTTGTCGTCTAGCCTATGTGCACTCGGAAGATTAATCGTGTAGAACTTAAATTCGTTTGTATTCTTGATTAAGTTATGAGTTAGCTTTAGGTCGGCAACTTGGTAATTACCCAGATTTATTTGTATCAGTGCTTGGAATTGTCTTGTCAAGTTGTGACCTTCTCTGGTTTGAAATGTGACTTAAGTGATCAAAACCGATTAATCATGAGTTTATCAAATCTGAACTTTAAGTCAGTGGTGTCTGGTAAGATTGCAATCAATGATGTGCAATACAGTTCAGAGTCGGTTCGATCATATACTGTTTGCCTTCATCTTGTTTTGGTTCAGTTTGAGATACGATAGAATGCTCTTGATTAATACTCTTTACTTTGTTGTTTTCTTTATACTTTGTCGCACGATCAAATGAGAAATGCTTTACTTTGCCATTTATAAACGAACAAATGAGCATATTTCCAAAACATTTTTCTCTAATCTCTACTTTGCTGTTTATTTGAATCTTTCCAGCCTTCATTTGTTAGTCAAGAGATTGCGATATATTCATTCGTCGCTTTCTCTTTACCCTTCTGTTCAAGGAAATAAATGATAGTTCGCGTGACTTCTTAAGGTCATTAGATGTTTCTTTTTGATATTTGTGATTGGTTAGTTTAGAATAGAGTATGATCCTTTCTTCCTATTTCATAGTCTAAATGTATTCTCAGATACACTCTTGCTGTATTTCCAATGAATCAAGCCTCTATTATGATGTCGAATAAGATCAAGCATATAGTCTCAAATGCCTTTAAACACCTCTCCCCTCTGTAATCCCTAGATTAGGTGTATTGCATCCTTTTATCTCGAGCTGTTAGTAGTCAGTTTGCTTATACGAAAGCATGAAATTTGTAAGTTGTCACATTCTCGATCGCATTTAGGAGCCTTGCATCATGAATTATGCCCAGCCTGCTATTCTGTTTGCCTTCTGTGGTGATCCCTTAATTTGGCAGAAGAGGTTAAATCTTACATAGGCATGAGAATAGGTTGTGTTCCTCTAAGATCTGGTGGTTGTTGTCCCCTGTATTCACGATTGCAAAGAATGACTTGCGTTCTGCCTGTTGGCTTCTGTGAACAAGTAAACTGAAGTACTGGTTTAGGTACTATCGATGGCTATGAAAACTGGCAGTTGCTTACTACATGAATAGGAAACATCATGTATATATTAGGATGTATGTATGAGAGTATATCAGGTATATGCATGAATCATTTATGTTGGAAGTTGAAACTGCTCTGTTTTTTACTCGTTGTTTTGATTGTTTGGATACGATTTTGGATCTGTGCTTGTTTCCCTCTAATTGTCTGTTGGTATGGAGCCTTCTGCCCATTTTGTTTATTCCTGTATGTCTCCAGTTCTCCAGTTCTCCAGTGAGCTCTGTTTGGGATGTCGTTATTTACGCGATGTTTTCCTTGTTCTTCCTTTTCATCTAAGTGTTGCCGTTATATAATTTGAACACATAAGACTTATTGTATGCATGTGATCCCTATTGTTATTCCCTCTTCCTGTATGCATGTGATCCTTGTTGTTATTCTCGGACCATGGATTCTCACCAACTCGAATAAGACTGTTTTCTCATTATTGTCACCATCTGTTTTCATATTCTACACTCTTACGCAACTTACATTGTGCTTTGTTGGCTGCCTATAGTTTTGTAAAGCATGTTATATATCTGCATTTATTCATCTTCATATGCTAAGTATACTTGTATCGATTATGAATATGTACGTGCATGACTGGTACATTTCAGCCTATACATCTTTATGAATGTGTATACATGAGATATATCTAAATATACACAGTATGCACATACTCTACTGATTTGTTTTGAACTTATATTCTACATGTTTAATATTATTCGTCGAGTAGGTACTAATCCTTTTCTTTCGTTTTTTTATGCATGATCATTTCGCATACGAGTCCGAGGGATTCGTTTTCTTCCGTATTTGGCGTTGGGCTAAAAGCCCAACATGATTCCGCTCTCTGTCCAGCCGCAACAGTCCACAAAAAAAAAAAAACTGGGCCAAAGCCCAACAACTGCAAACAGATCACATCAGTCCGAATGGGCCAAGCCCATTTACGTTATATCTACCCTTCCATTTTTATTGTTGTGTGCATTTAATATGCATTGTATGACTAACATTTGTGTTTGTTAATTAAGATAAACTTTAATAACATTAAGGGTTTTAGTTTAGTAATGGGTAGTTAATTCTACAAATTACATTCACTTCTATTTTTAAAACTATTTATAGTATCTATAACATTTATTTGAGTAATTGATTTTCAAAATAGCATGACTACATCTTTTGGCTAAGGGAATCATAATTTATGCTTACTATTTTAGAAGTTTAAAACGTCAGAAATCTTACACTGACGTTAGCTTATTCTAAGAAATAAAAAGCAAATTAGTTTCAACGGATAACTTTTTTCACTTTAGTTTCTGTTCAACACTTGAAATACATATTTGTTTGAAACAACTTTAGCACAATATATATATTAAACTACTAGTCTTTATATGAAACCTTTAAAATTTATTTAACATTAATCTTACAATAACTCTTTTAATTTGTGAGTCGGCATAACTCACTTTTCTCCAAATACATATAAACATCACATGTCCTGTTTCTTTTAGTTTATTTTTAACTAAACTCTTTATGAACTATTATTTTGTACAAGTTTTACTTTAAATAACTTTAGGAATACTTATAAGATATTCTCTTAAATATTTAAATATTACATTTACACTTAGCCTAATTAAATCTTAGTCCGGTCGGTTAACCATTGTTAATGGGTCTTATAGGATGCCTAATACCTTCCCTTTAGACTAATTGAACCCTTACCTAGAATCTTAAGTTTCGCAGACTTTTAAAATGGAGTTAACTTTAAACATAACTTTAATAAACTTTAGGTGTCCTAATTCACCATAAATAATTAGGTGGCGACTCCTTAAAACAAATAAACAAAAAACAGGAATCACCAATATGTCGTACTTCTACTTTAACCTGGTTAAAATGGGGTATGACACTTATACCCGTATACATAAGAGTCCATAAGTGTCATCAACATCATCATCATCATTGATTTCGTTTCATTTTTCCTATCGCGAATTCTGTCGAGCGTCTGTTGGCGTGAGGACCGATATCGCCGCATTTTGCCCGCTCCTCTAGGTACTATATTTAAGTGTGTGTAATTTTATTCTAAATATAGCTTTTTGAAATGACGACTGATAAAATATTTTTTAATAACCTTTTCAGATATGGGTATGGACTAGGATGAGACCTTTTCAACCCAGGGCTGCTGCCCCTCCGCTCGATTATATTGTTGAGGCGATGCCATACGTGCGGAGATGGACGAGAGGAGGCATTATCCGAGATGTGGATACGCACCACAATATTCTCCCGTTCAGGGATCAGCTGGATCGTATGACGTCGGACACGGTAAGTTTTTTTTAATTTAACATTAGTTTGTTATTTTATTTTTTTACTATTTTAGTCTTTTATTGTTAACTAATTTAATTATTTTTACAGGCTTTTACATGGACGCCGTATGATTAGATTTTGGATCAGTTGCTGGCATTTTGTAGGGCTGGTGAGCGCTCGTGGAGGTCGCAGTATCTGTTGATACATATGGACATCGTTGAGGAGCACGCGCCCTACCGCGTCTTACGACAATTCGGCCATGTACAGAATTTACCTGAGCAGGCGACTTGGGAGCACGACTATTACATGCAGGACGAGCGTACGGCCTTCACTGATGCATGACGGGCCTTTATGTAGCTCCAAGTCCACCATCGGGATCAAAGAGTGGGGACTCTAGCGGTGGTCGGACATGCCACTCCGGTCCAAACGTACATGCAGTGGTACGCTCAGATACCTCACAGCTTGATTGGCAACCCCGCGAGGCCTCGTGCAGATGGCCGAGGATATGCAGCTCTCTCAGGACAGTATGAGGCGTTGTTAAGTTTTATTAATCTTAAACTTAATTAATCGTTTTATGTATTAAGTTAAATATTTATTCAATCATTAATATTTGCAAACAAATGCAGCTACGGACCATACAAAGGATGTGTTGGGAGAGAATGGACCATATGGATGCCCTCGAGACAGCGGGATATGCAACGCGAATAGTTCAGCTAGCCGAGGGTGGTATGCAGCAGGCGCAGGAGATCGGACGTGTTGACGAGCCTGTTCCAGAGGTCCCGCATTAGGCGGCAGGTGGTTGTGGTCGTTGTCACACCCCTTTTTAACCCGGGAGTTAAAGTAGAAGTACGACATATTGGAGATTCCTATTTTTTGTTATTTGTTTAAGGAGTCGCCACCTAATTATTTATGGTGAATTAGGACACCTAAAGTTTATTAAAGTTATGTTTAAAGTTAACTCTGTTTAAGGTCTGCGAAACTTAAGACTCTAGGTAAGGGTTCGATTAGTCTAAAGGGAAGGTATTAGGCATCCTTTAAGACCCATTAACAATGGTTAACCGACCGGACTTAAAATTAATTAAGCTAAGTGTGAATATAGGATTATAGAAAAAGGAAGATAGTTTTGTAAATATGACTAAAGTTATAGATAAATATGTAAGAATGCTATCTAAAATAGAACTTATAATGATAATTTATATAAAAGAGTACTTTTAATGCTATTTTGAACTACAACTTATAAATGTTGTTAAAGTTTTAAATGAAAGTGTAATAATGTTGTTTAAGATAATACTTGTAGACGAGATTCAATAAACGTGAACTTTAGATAAAAAGTTATATTGTATGAGTACTGCAATGTAGAAAATCTATACTTATTTTTTGTAAATAGGACGCAAAAGGAAATAAGTTTTCTTTCTCTTTCATTAGCTCTCTTTATCTAAAGTATGCGTGATTCTTGAAAAATGTATTCATAGAATATACTTGAATTCACATTTACATCTATCGGAAAATATGTTGCATTATAACGTGAGTCTAGAAAATTGTTTGTAATTTGAACTATAAAACAAGAACGAATATAGAACATACATTTTAAATTTTTTTCTTTTGAAATATTATAAAGACGTAATTTTGAAAATCGATAGCAAGAAAACAAGCGAATCTTATGGGATTGATTGATCGTCCTTAAATTAATTACCCATTATTAAACTAAGCCCCACTAATTTGCTAAATTCATGTAAGTTAGAAAAATAAAATAAGGTAAGATGTTAGTCATACAAAACAAATAAAAATACACAAAATAAAATAAGGAAGAGGGTAAAAGAGTAAATGGGTTTGGCCCATTTATTAAGGCCCAGCTGAACTGTTCACGTTTATTGGGCTTAGGCCCAATAAATTTTCTCTATATTGCTGCTGTGGGCTGTCTTGTCTATTGGGCTTTGGCCCAGACTTTGTTTTCTTGTTTGGCTGCGGATTGGATGACTCGAGAAATACGTTGGGCTTTAGCCCAACATCGAATATGGAAAGTGGAGGACTCGTATGCGAGATGATCATGCATACAATGAAAAGAAAAGGGATTAGTACATAATCAATAGATAAAATTAAACGTATATAATTAAATTCAAGACAGGCCAATGGAATTCAGCTAAAACAGGGACTGCTTATGGCTAATATATTTCTAAATAAGGAACAAGGAAAGAAGTTAAGCAAACATGGCAGATGTAGCAGCAAGATAACAATGACATCATGAGAGCATCCTTATCAGAAGGGATTTTAAAGGCTCGACGATTTCCCAAGAGGACATCAGTAAACGGAGCAGAAAATTTAGCTAAAAATGCAGCAGAAACTCAAGTCCGGATGCGACAGAGCTCAGTTCAAAAAGGGCAGCAGTTATTCTTTTCAAGAATACACCAGTTATTGCGTTCAAACAACTACGAATCAATCCAAATAACGAAGTTGAAACTTTGAATAAAGTAGCAATGCGGCCAAAAATTATCCCAGGAGCGCAGTTGATTTTAGTTTCAGGTGCAGCTCAGTTTGGAAAAAAAATACAATTGACTTAATGACAAAAAAAGTTAACTCAAAGTACCTAACACTCAGCAACATTGGGGCTAACAGATTTAAGCACAGGGATGCAGGATCAAAAGCAGGTCACAATACTAAGCAAGATGAAATGACATGGGGCCATATAATTGCATAGAACAGCCATATAGAGTGTTTTAATTAGGGTAAGAAGTACACAAGAAAACAAGTAACAAAGGAGCAGGAGTACTATGCAAAAATTAGAAGGAAACAGTAGTACAAGGTAGCATGGATATGCAGCATGGGCAAAAACTGTGCAAGTGGCAATCTAATCCTAGCTGAGTGTCAACAATAAAAGGATTGGAGACTAGATGAGACTGATGTTTAAATTTTAAAAAAAAAAAATAGAAGAGAAGAGAAACATACCAACAACCAACATTATCATTACTTAGGCCAATGAGCATATGAAAAGAATCTAATTCTTAAAGTTATCTTAGGATGGCAGCAGGCCAGCTAGACACAAGTGTTTTAGATGGCCAGAGTCAGTTTCAGTCTACTTGCCTGAAGGGTATTAGAACAAATATTGTTATATGGGCTCAACTAATCTAACTATCAGTAGCCCTCGTTAAAATATTAAGACAGATTCCTGCTTCATATACATGTTGCACTTAATAGGTAAAATTAACTCATGGGCTTCTAAAAAGAAGACTCAATCATGCTAAACTTCAATAAATTGTCGACAAGCAAATCAGAACTAGAGTTCAAACAAAGTATGGCAAGGTGGGGAAAACAAACTTAGGGAAGCCTCTCCTTATTTTCAAAGGAATGTTTTGGGGCTGTTTTCATGGCATATTTGCAATAATTCAGATTATGCAAATTCACATTTGGTTAACAGTCAAGACTAGTCAAGGTGACTCAACAATCACCTATGGCATCAATCATATATAGATGAGAGAAACAATGAGGGCAAAGAGATTAACAGTATCATGAAGCTTATGCTCAATATTGACCATATCCAAACTTAAAGCAGGTAACTTACATCAGTCTAGGCTAGCAAAAGAATTGCAGAAAAATTCTAGTTTAATCATATTCAACTCATGACAATCGATTATGACAAATATGAACTTGTGTGGGTTTCAAACCAAACTTTAAATATTGGTCAGATTCCACTTTAAGGAACATTCATAGCAATGTAAATTGGAGGAGATTACGACAAACCAGACAAACAACTATCATCTGGCATTAATCAAATTCCATTATGCAGCGATGACATGGGAAATTAATCTAAGTTTCGAACTAACCATTCAAACATTAATCTTCTCATTTTAGACAAAACAACCATGACCCTGTAGACCAACATAAATTTTAAACTTGACCAGCCAGCATCGATCATGTCAGTTTAAATAAGCAGTTATGACATTGTCGACTAAAAAAAGATTTCAATTACCAAACATCGATAAAAAACCAAAACCAACCAGCAGCACCTTGATATGGTTAATTAGGAATTAGAACATGCATAGACATCATTTAATTATCGGCGAAAGACTCTCCAATTACACTAACGTAGCAGACTGCCCGAATTAACGAAATTACTACTAAATCAAATCACACAAAACTCGTAAACAAACTAAACTGCTACGATGAAAGTAAACCAAGATGAGGAAGAAATTTACCTTTTGTGGTACAGTGAACGAGGCCTCGGGTCTCCAATCTGCTCTCGAACGCGAACGACACTCGAATTCTTACTTTGTCTCGACTAAAGTTCGCTGGAAAAGAGAACAAAGTGTGGAGAAAACAACGGGGTATTTCTGAAAAACGATGAATAATCCTTTCACAGTGTAAACTTATGTGTTTGGTAGGAGAAATCTTTAGATTCCAGATCCTGTTCGATCTCTTTTTGGTCTATTCTCAAGTTGATTAGGTTGCCGTTTTCTCCAAAAAAAAATCCCCCCCTCACTGATTCAACTTAGGACCTATTTATAGAAAATAGAGGAGCGTATGAGAGAGAGGAAGCGGGGGACAAGGGCGACAGAAGCGACAGAGGCGTGGGTGAATGGAGAGGAACGTGAGGCGTGGGGAACAAAAAAAGGTGGAGATGGCAGAGATGAAGGTGGGAGAACGGGAAACGTGGGGGACACGGGATAGTGGAGGTGCAGAAGCGTGGAGATGAGGGGGGGCGGCGATGGGAGGCGAAGGAGAAGAGGAGACAGAGGAGCGGCGGAGATGAGGTAAAAGAGAAAGAGAGAGAGAGGAGGCGGAAGAAGATTGAAAGGGAGAAGAGGAAGAGGGATTAGGGATTAGGAAATTAAGAATGGGTCGGGTCGCGGGTAATGGGCTGGTCCGTTTGGGCTGGCCCATTAATTTAAACATGGGCTGAAAATGTGGGTTTAAAATGTGGGTTGGGTATAAAAAGTGTGGGTTATTTATTTGGGTATGAAAATAATATTGTATTTGTATTTTAAGCCATTAATTGGCTGAAAATTGTTGATCCTTCCTCCGCTATTTTAATTATTTTCGGGCTTCTAATTTAATAACTAGTACCATATTTATTATGTGAAGATAAATAGTAATTAGTATATAGAAAGTAAGGATTTTACAAAGTGCTGTCTTGTAATTAATTTAACGATTCCAGACCCGAAAATGAAACGATGACTAACCGTTTAAAATTTGTGATAAAGTAATGCTCGTAATGTTTTAAAAAAAATAAGAGTAGTGAAAATAATAGTAGTGAAAATAAAGTATTTAGCTCGTTAGTAAATTTAGAAACCCGGGTAAATGAAATAGGAGAGGGACAAAATTGGGTGTCAACAGATGCCCCTCTTCGACCGGAGATGATGTAAGAATCTTCGGGCGAAGAAGTTGACGTAGTAGCCAATTTTGTTTGGACCGACGAATATGGGTTTGTAAGAAAGTACGGTTTAGGAAAATTGATGGGAAATATTATGAGGACCGAAGGAATTATGGGAAATTATGGCCGAATCTCAGTTTCGAGTTGCCTACATATCTCGGGCTGCACGAGAATCAGGCCATGTGTAGTTCGAAAGTTTTTGTGAGTTCATAGTCTTGCGGGGGTTGTAGACAGGTGACGAGAATGGAACATATGCTTGTAGCCTCCTAATTATAAATGTGGTGCACAACATTCTCATAAGTAGGACTCTACTAGGCACTATGTAAATTCTTCAAAGATGCCCCAGTGTTGAGTTATGGAGACACTGGGGATGTAGAAAGGAATATGAGATTGTAAAAAGAGTAGATTCAGTAGAGTTTTAGCGGAGGATGTGAAAAAAAAATTAACCTATGTATCACGTGTTTGTGGACATAGGCGGAATCGAGTTCGAGAATAGATCCGTGACCTTTGCTTGTGAGTTTGGTATTCCTCTTCAGCATGTTTGCCCCAGTTCACTGCGTAAGATAAAGTTCCACGTTGTGTTGCGTCCCAGCAGGTTGTGTTTTCTGCCAAAAACTGAAATTCATGTCCAAAATTAGTAATAGAGTTGAAAGTGTAAAATTGTAAAGAGTGTAAAATGATAGTAAATATGAGTGTGGGAATGAAAGTGAAGCCGTGTGGCTAATGTTGTCTCTGATTGTCTTCAGGGACTTGAATGAATGCGTGATGCGTATGCTGAGGATGTGATAATATTTCCAGTTGCATTTGCAGATGATAGTGATAAGGTCTCCGGCTGTCTTCCGGGACTCGATGATAAATGATATCTGCGAATTTTAAGGTAAATTCATTAAAGTGGTAAGGTAGATGATGAAATAAAGGAATGAAGTAAGGAGTAAAATAAGTGTGTAGCCGTTTGGCTTATGCGGGTGAGGCCGTATAGCCGGGTGATGTCTCCGATGGTCGTCGGGACTCAATGATATGCTGATGAGGCTGTATAGCCAAACGATGTCTCCGGTTGTCTTCGGAGGCTCAAAGATAATTCTTATGCGTATGAGGCCGTGTGGCCATGCGATGTCTCCGGTTGTCTTCGGGACTTGACGATATCTCTCCGGTTGTCTTCAGAAATTTGATGCTGATTCCCGTAAAGTCCAGGATAAAGTTGTAAAGTGGATGATGTCTCCGGTTGTCTTCGGAGGCTCAATGATAATTCCTGTAAAGTTCAGGGTAAAGTTGGTAAAGTTGGTAAAGTAAATGATAAAGTAGAGAGTAATGTCAAAATGTAGCCGTATGGCTTATGCATGTGAGGCTGTAGAGCCGAATGATGCCCCCGGTTGTCTTCGGAGACTTGATGATATGACATCTCCAGTTGTCTTCGGAGATTCGATAATGATTCCCGTAAAGTCCAGGGTGAAGTTGTATGATGTCTCCGGTTGTCTTCGGAGATTTGATAATGATTCCCGTAAAGTCCAGGGTGAAGTTGTATGATGTCTCCGGTTGTCTTCGGAGATTTTGATGTTGATTCTTGTAGAGTTCAGGGTAAAGTGGTTAAAGTAGGTAAAGTGAATGATAAAGTAATGGATAACGTAGGGGGTAAAGTAAAAGTGTAGCCGTTCGGCTGATGATGTTGACGGTATCGCGACAGGCTGAATTAATGACGCGTAATCCTGATTTGATTCGTCTTTAACCTGCAAAACAGGTATATTCGTTAATGAAGTCATAAAGTTGTTCTGATAAAATAAAATTAAAGATAAAGTTAGAAATAAAGCCGTTTGGCTTTTGAGGCGAGGCCATATTGAGCCAGATGATGCTTTTTGGTTGTGATAGACTTGACTGTTGATCTCGCGGTCTTTTGATTCCTGCACTCAAAGAAAAATTCTTAGTTTGGGAGGGGGAAGTTGATTCGTGTTGGCTCGGAGCTTGACGCTGTTGTCGTTCCATTCGTCTTGTTTGTTTGGATCTCGTGATCTCCGTTCAAACCTCGGTAGGTGAACAATAGTGAAATAATTGCACGAAAGTATTTGATTTGAAAGGTAGGTATGTAAGTATATGTATATAAAAATGTAACTATATGTATATAGGTTGTGAAATATGTATATGTAAATGTATGTATGTAAGGAAAGATATATATGTAAACGTATACATATATAAGTTGTAAAATATTCTGCCAACTTTAGATTGTGACGCTTCTAAAGTAATTGGTCTATAATACTTCCTGTCTGATAGCCTAAATCTTGTCGATGTCCAACCGTTCTTTCGTCTATATCTTTTCCAAAATATGCCCCAGTTTTGGGTTCAGAAGAATATGCTAAATTTATGTTGTGGTGTGACCGAACCTTATATAGGTTGCCTACGTATCCGCCAAGGAATCAGGTCAGAACGTAGTTCGTAAAATACATAAAGTGGTCTGAGTTTTCTAATAAAGGGACCGAACCCGATATGGATTGCCTACGTATCCCACCAAGGGAATCAGGTCAGCGTAGTTCTATTATATAAATGGTAAAAGATTTGTTGGATTTTATATCTAGGTGTGGCGGATCTGTATGTTAATAGTCTACGAATCCCACCGAGGGAATCAGGCTAAGCATAGTTCTCCTTGTATAAGGATTTTTTTTTGATTTTCTGTTATAGCACAACCGAACCCTATGTGGGCTGCCTACGTATCTTACCATGAGAATCAGGTCAGAACGTAGTTCGTACGCATGTAAATAGGAAAATTCTAACCTAGTATGACCGAGTCCCTATGTGGGCTGCCTACGTATCTACCGAGGAATCAGGTCAAGCGTAGTTCGCACGCATGCAAATAGGAAAATTCTAACCTAGTATGACCGAGTCCCTATGTGGGCTGCCTACGTATCCACCGAGGAATCAGGTCAAGCGTAGTTCGCACCTAAAGGAAAGGTTGCAAACTAGGTTGTCTAACCTAACGTCGTACTTTGATTTCTTCTTGAATTGCTAGCTTTTAGGCTTATGTTATCACCTATCGGCTATTTCAATTCTTGTGAGTGGAATCTTGTCTTGTCCCCCTAGTTTCTTTGTTACTCTCTCGGAATATGTGTTGTCTATTCGTACATTTCATGTCACAATCGTAGAGTTGACAGTTTTGATAAATAAAGTAGAAAATAGATGATTAAGAAAAATCAGAAATGCATTCATAGTTTTGCAATTCAAGCTTCCACAAGGTGAAGCAAAACAAACAAAATTTTGAGTACGGTTCAAGCATCAATAAAAGAAAACAAGTTCACTACATGTTCATGCTACCAAGGCTCCCGACGGATCGAGGACGGAGTACAAGTCCAATTCTTCAGAGTCTTTCCTGGTTCGGCGCCCCATATTGTCAGTGCCTTGGTGTTGCGAGTAGTTGTATTGGATTGTTCCCACGAGAGCGACAAAGTTGTTGATCTGACTCTTTCCGCACTGGACTCCTCTAAATCTTGGCATTTCCGTGAGCAGGCAAAGGATTGTTGACCACATTGGGCTTAGCTTCAGCGAGCTGAATTACTCCTTCCTTAATCAGGGCTTCGATTTTGTTTTTAAGCCCATAGCAATCTTCAGTGGCGTGCCCAACAACTCCAGAGTGGTATGCGCAGCTTTTGGAACCATCAAACCATTTTGGGATAGGCTCGGGAATTTTTCCTTCAATCGGTTGTATTATGCCTGCTGCTTTCATTCTTTCGAACAATTGAGCCAAGGGTTCAGCGATCTGAGTGTAATTACGGGTGTTTTTGGTGTCAGGGTTTGGACGGGCTCTAGGTATAGTATGTGGTCGATTTTGGTAAGTTGGAGCTTGGTTGGGTTGATACGGGCGTGGGTTTTGATGCGGAGGCGCTCGGGGTTGGTAGTAGTTTGCTTGGGTGTTGTAAACGGGGTAAGGAGGTAGTGGAGCTTGGTAGGGTTCAGGGTAGTGGTAAGGGTAGAAAGTTTGTTGTGGGTGGTTAAAGTATGGAATGGCTTGGCTCGGCTCATGTCCTTGAGCGTTCATGACTGCAGCGACATCTTCCTTCTTCTTTTTAATCCCGTTGATAGAACCAGATTGTATAGCTTTGTTCATTGCTTGTAAAGCAATAAGATCCTGAATTTTCCCCGATTTGATTCCTTCTTCCAAGGCTTCTCCCATTCGAACAACTTCTGTGAATTTTTGTCCCATCATACCTATCATTTTCTCGTAAAATATGCCAGCCTGGCATTCAATGAAGGTAGCAGTCATTTCCCTATCATTCATCGGAGGTTGAACCCTGGCTGCTTCTGACCTCCAACGTAACGCATATTCGCGGAACGTCTCAGTTGACTTCCTGGTTAACTTAGTCATGTAAACTCTATCTGGTGTGATATCGGTGTTAAAACTGAACCTGTCCATAAAGTCTTGCGCCATGTCACTCCAACCACGCCATTTACGGACATCCTGTTGTGTATACCAAGTAAGTGCTTCGCCAGATAAGCTTCTTATGAAGAGCTTCATCCTTATGCTCTGGTCTCTGCCCACTCCAACCAGTTTGTCACAATAAGCCCTTAAGTGTGTATGAGGGTCGCCTGTTCCATTGAATGTATCAAATTTTGGCGGTTTGTAGCCTACGGGTAAATCGACGTCAGGTTGGACACAGAGATCCTCATATGCTACACTCTTAGTTCCTCTAGCAACTTGAAGGTTCCTCATTGCTTCTTTGAGACTGTGGATCTCTTTTAGCAGTATGTTATCTGCCCCTGCCTTTGCATCCCTTTCCATTTCTTCGTATTGATCTACCTCGGGTTGGAACCTGACCGTTACTGGGTTGGTAAAGGTTTGTGTTTCTGTGGCATATACCGGAGGAACACATTGTGCATTTGGGGTGACAAAGTGTGCCCCGTGCATATGCTGGGTTGGATAAGTTTGGACGATGGGGGTGTTTTGGACAAGAGGTGGTGTGTTGTAATTGGTATTTATAGGTGGTTGATTCGGTGGGTTTAGAGGAGTAGTTGTAGGTGGTGGGTTAGTGTTGGTGGATAAAGGAATGTAAGGAGTATGACCTAGTGATTGATTTGGTGGGTTGACGGGTGGCGGATTAGGAGTAGCATAAGCAGTGTAGATGGGTGGTTGACTTTGTGGAGGAGTATAGTTAGTGTAAGTGAGTGGTTGACTTTGTGGAGAAGTATAGGCGGATGATGGATTTTGTGGATTTGCGGGGATGATCGGAGGTAAGTTGCTGTTGGTAGGTGCATTGTTTTGGGGAGGAAAATGCTCAGGAACTGGGGATTCGAGTGATGGGAAACGAGGTGGTTCTGGTGCAGTATTGCTAGGTTCAGAAGGTGAATTTTGGAGTGTGATGGATAAATTGGTCAAGTCCCTAACCCGATTTAGTTCTCCACGTAGATTCTCAATTTCTTGAGTCAGGCGGGCGATATGTTCATTCCGTTGAATAGCAGTTCCATGTTCAGAAGTTTCAGGCGGATCGCTAGCGATCACGAGGTTTTCTACACCAGTTGGAACAGATGCGGCCGGATCAGACATAGTAATTTCATTTCCTTGGACAGCCCAACTACGTTCAGGTAACGATGACGTCTTTGACCTCGTGATGTAAGGATGGTCGGCCATCGAGCGTCAACACGAATCAACTCTCTGTTCGGGAATAAGATAAAATAGACATACAGTATAAACGATGTTAATCTCATGAACATATCTAGGTAAAGTCATTATCACGTAAAGTCAAGTAAGTCATGTAGCAAATAATTCATCAAATAGAGTCAAACAAGTTGTCAAACAAGCATATCAAGCAACAACGTGTCCTAACATGCATGTGACCTCTTTGTGCCAGAGGTAGGCCTAACGTTTGTTTGAAGGGTAAAGTGTGTCATAATATGTCATCCCGTTGCTTTTAATTAATTAGACAAATTCTATTTCTCAAAAAAATAAAGTAAAAAATAATATAACATTTATTATACGTCAAATGAATACAACGTAAAGTGTTTCCTAATCTAAATAAAATTTCCTAATTTCTAAATTTCAGCTCCGTTTTGCGATGTCCTTGATCTTCGTCATTTGTTGCACTCCGATGCAAATGCAAACCTGTCATAGAAATGTTAATCATTCCCTCCTTCCTAAAGTTTAATTAATTAGAGCAAGTAGTCAATATTTAGGCACAGTTATCCTTCAAACATGCACATAAAGTATGATTGGTGTCACTCGGGGTCGTGAACCCGCTTGGACGTTTGGACAAAGTCATCTAATGGGCTTAATACACCAAGGATATTAAACCTCCTAGGATATGAAATGTATGCTCTTAATAAAAGGTGTTGGTTTAGCCCTATCCTAGGTTGACTAGGAGTGGGTTTACTAGACGCAAGGTTCCCGAGTGGACTACTCGAGTGAGAAGGCTACGCGGTCACCGTTATTCGGACACCCCCGCGCACGCGCTAACTCTCCTAAGATTTGGATTCTACGAAGAAATTTGCGGGTGCGCTAAGCACACCTCGCGTGTACGTGTGATAGTGTGAGATTTCCAAAAGTGGAGGAAATATGAACGGAATGACAATTTATCGAAGCAGTAACACATAAACAGTTTATATCAAAACAAACAGTTTATATCAAACAAACAATTAATAGCATGTAAAAATAGTTAACAAATAAATAAAGTGATTCCAAATAAACACACAAAGCCTATTTAAACTAAGTCCGTTATGGTTAGAACCTAAGTGATTCCCCAGCAGAGTCGCCAAGCTGTCACACCCCTTTTTAACCCGGGAGTTAAAGTAGAAGTACGACATATTGGAGATTCCTATTTTTTGTTATTTGTTTAAGGAGTCGCCACCTAATTATTTATGGTGAATTAGGACACCTAAAGTTTATTAAAGTTATGTTTAAAGTTAACTCTGTTTAAGGTCTGCGAAACTTAAGACTCTAGGTAAGGGTTCGATTAGTCTAAAGGGAAGGTATTAGGCATCCTTTAAGACCCATTAACAATGGTTAACCGACCGGACTTAAAATTAATTAAGCTAAGTGTGAATATAGGATTATAGAAAAAGGAAGATGGTTTTGTAAATATGACTAAAGTTATAGATAAATATGTAAGAATGCTATCTAAAATAGAACTTATAATGATAATTTATATAAAAGAGTACTTTTAATGCTATTTTGAACTACAACTTATAAATGTTGTTAAAGTTTTAAATGAAAGTGTAATAATGTTGTTTAAGATAATACTTGTAGACGAGATTCAATAAACGTGAACTTTAGATAAAAAGTTATATTGTATGAGTACTGCAATGTAGAAAATCTATACTTATTTTTTGTAAATAGGACGCAAAAGGAAATAAGTTTTCTTTCTCTTTCATTAGCTCTCTTTATCTAAAGTATGCGTGATTCTTGAAAAATGTATTCATAGAATATACTTGAATTCACATTTACATCTATCGGAAAATATGTTGCATTATAACGTGAGTCTAGAAAATTATTTGTAATTTGAACTATAAAACAAGAACGAATATAGAACATACATTTTAAATTTTTTTCTTTTGAAATATTATAAAGACGTAATTTTGAAAATCGATAGCAAGAAAACAAGCGAATCTTATGGGATTGATTGATCGTCCTTAAATTAATTACCCATTATTAAACTAAGCCCCACTAATTTGCTAAATTCATGTAAGTTAGAAAAATAAAATAAGGTAAGATGTTAGTCATACAAAACAAATAAAAATACACAAAATAAAATAAGGAAGAGGGTAAAAGAGTAAATGGGTTTGGCCCATTTATTAAGGCCCAGCTGAACTGTTCACGTTTATTGGGCTTAGGCCCAATAAATTTTCTCTATATTGCTGCTGTGGGCTGTCTTGTCTATTGGGCTTTGGCCCAGACTTTGTTTTCTTGTTTGGCTGCGGATTGGATGACTCGAGAAATACGTTGGGCTTTAGCCCAACATCGAATATGGAAAGTGGAGGACTCGTATGCGAGATGATCATGCATACAATGAAAAGAAAAGGGATTAGTACATAATCAATAGATAAAATTAAACGTATATAATTAAATTCAAGACAGGCCAATGGAATTCAGCTAAAACAGGGACTGCTTATGGCTAATATATTTCTAAATAAGGAACAAGGAAAGAAGTTAAGCAAACATGGCAGATGTAGCAGCAAGATAACAATGACATCATGAGAGCATCCTTATCAGAAGGGATTTTAAAGGCTCGACGATTTCCCAAGAGGACATCAGTAAACGGAGCAGAAAATTTAGCTAAAAATGCAGCAGAAACTCAAGTCCGGATGCGACAGAGCTCAGTTCAAAAAGGGCAGCAGTTATTCTTTTCAAGAATACACCAGTTATTGCGTTCAAACAACTAAGAATCAATCCAAATAACGAAGTTGAAACTTTGAATAAAGTAGCAATGCGGCCAAAAATTATCCCAGGAGCGCAGTTGATTTTAGTTTCAGGTGCAGCTCAGTTTGGAAAAAAAATACAATTGACTTAATGACAAAAAAAGTTAACTCAAAGTACCTAACACTCAGCAACATTGGGGCTAACAGATTTAAGCACAGGGATGCAGGATCAAAAGCAGGTCACAATACTAAGCAAGATGAAATGACATGGGGCCATATAATTGCACAGAACAGCCATATAGAGTGTTTTAATTAGGGTAAGAAGTACACAAGAAAACAAGTAACAAAGGAGCAGGAGTACTATGCAAAAATTAGAAGGAAACAGTAGTACAAGGTAGCATGGATATGCAGCAGGGGCAAAAACTGTGCAAGTGGCAATCTAATCCTAGCTGAGTGTCAACAATAAAAGGATTGGAGACTAGATGAGACTGATGTTTAAATTTTTTTTAAAAAAAATAGAAGAGAAGAGAAACATACCAACAACCAACATTATCATTACTTAGGCCAATGAGCATATGAAAAGAATCTAATTCTTAAAGTTATCTTAGGATGGCAGCAGGCCAGCTAGACACAAGTGTTTTAGATGGCCAGAGTCAGTTTCAGTCTACTTGCCTGAAGGGTATTAGAACAAATATTGTTATATGGGCTCAACTAATCTAACTATCAGTAGCCCTCGTTAAAATATTAAGACAGATTCCTGCTTCATATACATGTTGCACTTAATAGGTAAAATTAACTCATGGGCTTCTAAAAAGAAGACTCAATCATGCTAAACTTCAATAAATTGTCGACAAGCAAATCAGAACTAGAGTTCAAACAAAGTATGGCAAGGTGGGGAAAACAAACTTAGGGAAGCCTCTCCTTATTTTCAAAGGAATGTTTTGGGGCTGTTTTCATGGCATATTTGCAATAATTCAGATTATGCAAATTCACATTTGGTTAACAGTCAAGACTAGTCAAGGTGACTCAACAATCACCTATGGCATCAATCATATATAGATGAGAGAAACAATGAGGGCAAAGAGATTAACAGTATCATGAAGCTTATGCTCAATATTGACCATATCCAAACTTAAAGCAGGTAACTTACATCAGTCTAGGCTAGCAAAAGAATTGCAGAAAAATTCTAGTTTAATCATATTCAACTCATGACAATCGATTATGACAAATATGAACTTGTGTGGGTTTCAAACCAAACTTTAAATATTGGTCAGATTCCACTTTAAGGAACATTCATAGCAATGTAAATTGGAGGAGATTACGACAAACCAGACAAACAACTATCATCTGGCATTAATCAAATTCCATTATGCAGCGATGACATGGGAAATTAATCTAAGTTTCGAACTAACCATTCAAACATTAATCTTCTCATTTTAGACAAAACAACCATGACCCTGTAGACCAACATAAATTTTAAACTTGACCAGCCAGCATCGATCATGTCAGTTTAAATAAGCAGTTATGACATTGTCGACTAAAAAAAGATTTCAATTACCAAACATCGATAAAAAACCAAAACCAACCAGCAGCACCTTGATATGGTTAATTAGGAATTAGAACATGCATAGACATCATTTAATTATCGGCGAAAGACTCTCCAATTACACTAACGTAGCAGACTGCCCGAATTAACGAAATTACTACTAAATCAAATCACACAAAACTCGTAAACAAACTAAACTGCTACGATGAAAGTAAACCAAGATGAGGAAGAAATTTACCTTTTGTGGTACAGTGAACGAGGCCTCGGGTCTCCAATCTGCTCTCGAACGCGAACGACACTCGAATTCTTACTTTGTCTCGACTAAAGTTCGCTGGAAAAGAGAACAAAGTGTGGAGAAAACAACGGGGTATTTCTGAAAAACGATGAATAATCCTTTCACAGTGTAAACTTATGTGTTTGGTAGGAGAAATCTTTAGATTCCAGATCCTGTTCGATCTCTTTTTGGTCTATTCTCAAGTTGATTAGGTTGCCGTTTTCTCCAAAAAAAAATCCCCCCCTCACTGATTCAACTTAGGACCTATTTATAGAAAATAGAGGAGCGTATGAGAGAGAGGAAGCGGGGGACAAGGGCGACAGAAGCGACAGAGGCGTGGGTGAATGGAGAGGAACGTGAGGCGTGGGGAACAAAAAAAGGTGGAGATGGCAGAGATGAAGGTGGGAGAACGGGAAACGTGGGGGACACGGGATAGTGGAGGTGCAGAAGCGTGGAGATGAGGGGGGGCGGCGATGGGAGGCGAAGGAGAAGAGGAGACAGAGGAGCGGCGGAGATGAGGTAAAAGAGAAAGAGAGAGAGAGGAGGCGGAAGAAGATTGAAAGGGAGAAGAGGAAGAGGGATTAGGGATTAGGAAATTAAGAATGGGTCGGGTCGCGGGTAATGGGCTGGTCCGTTTGGGCTGGCCCATTAATTTAAACATGGGCTGAAAATGTGGGTTTAAAATGTGGGTTGGGTATAAAAAGTGTGGGTTATTTATTTGGGTATGAAAATAATATTGTATTTGTATTTTAAGCCATTAATTGGCTGAAAATTGTTGATCCTTCCTCCGCTATTTTAATTATTTTCGGGCTTCTAATTTAATAACTAGTACCATATTTATTATGTGAAGATAAATAGTAATTAGTATATAGAAAGTAAGGATTTTACAAAGTGCTGTCTTGTAATTAATTTAACGATTCCAGACCCGAAAATGAAACGATGACTAACCGTTTAAAATTTGTGATAAAGTAATGCTCGTAATGTTTTAAAAAAAATAAGAGTAGTGAAAATAATAGTAGTGAAAATAAAGTATTTAGCTCGTTAGTAAATTTAGAAACCCGGGTAAATGAAATAGGAGAGGGACAAAATTGGGTGTCAACAGTCGTGCCAGAGGGGCTGGTGGCCGAGGTGGTAGGGCCAGAGAGGCTGGTCACAGAGGAGGTGGGGCCAGAGGGGGTCGTGGTCTAGTAGATGAGCCTGACGACCATATACCAGGCCCAGCTCCAGCCTAACAGCCTCCGTAGACTTCAGAGAGCCAGTCAACTTTTTGCCGGCCGTCGACTTCAGAGATCCCGTCGACTTCAGAGCATCTGTCGACACCTGTATATACGCTGGGTTTATTGTCAGGTCACATGTTTGGCCATCGCCTGCTCAGCCGCCAGTTCGTCATCCACAGGGTGAGCGGCCAACTCATGATCTACGGGGTGGCACGGAGCTGGACTTTGATTTCTTATTTAAGGAGTTCGATATGTCTCCGGCTCCGGGGCCCGCTCAGGCGACCACTAAGGAGCCATCTCAAGAGCCCTCTAGCCAGCCATCTCAGGAGCCCGTCGACACACAGGTTTGAATTTTTACAATTAAATAATGTATTAAGTTAATTGTTTATATGTTATTTTATGTTTAGTTTAGCATAAAACTAAACTATATTATTTATATGTTATTTCAGGTTCATTCTTCTGCGCCTGTAGACCCGTCTCCTGCTCCGGCACCATCTACATCTCCGGCTTCAGGGCCCACTTAGGAGACAGCTGAGGAGTCAGCTCATGAGCCCTCTAAGGATCCCTCTAGCCAATCATCTCAGGAGCTCCTCGACACACAGTTTGATTTTTTACAAGTAAATAATGTATTAAATTTATTGTTTATATGTTATTTTATATTTAGTTTAGCATAAAAATAAACTAAATTGATTATATGTTATTTCAGGTACATTCTTCTGCGCCTGTGGATCCCTCTCCTACTCCGACAGAGTCATCTCCTAAAAATCACATTTCGGCCACCGTCATCTCCCATAGGAAGCATGTTTTGAACAAGCTCCTTAGGAAGGGAACGCAGGATGATTACGCCATAGAGCCTGCACAGATTAAGAGGAAGAGGGGGGGTGGAGATGATGGTGAGAGTGGTGGGGGTGGTGGGGTTCGCCTTAGGCCTAAGGTTATTCTAAAGCCTCCCACATGTGGGACCTAGGGGGATGGAGATTGTATATTTGTAAATAAAATGTACATTTTATGTTAATATTATATACTTTTTTTGGTATTATTTTCTTAATGATAATTAGTTATCTTAGTTTTTATTATCTTTTAATAGTAACTCGTGCGACGTCCTAAATTAATCAAAACTCTATAAAACAAAACACTTAAACCTAAAGATAACAAGTTTCCAAACAAACAAAACTTACTTCAGAGCACTTTACAACCCCTGAAACGACGATCCAAACGTATAGGTATACTTGATGTGTTGAGCCTACATTATTATTCACAGAAAAAGATATCAGGTTCTATGTATAATATTGATATTCCGGCGTTTTTAAACATGACTAATCTTTGGTCAAAGTACGGAAAAAATGTGAATTTCACAACTATTCAAAAGAATAAAGGCTGGGGATTTTTAGTAAACCCCTATTGCGCACTAAATTCGCGCAATAGGGCCAAACTGTAAATTTACACTTTGGTCCTATTGCGCAGTAATTTTGTGCGCAAAAGGCAGTTTGATTCCTTCTTTTTTTTTAGCGGGGGTATTTTGGTAACTTTAGATAATTTTTGGGTTAAAAAGGTTGCGGACTCTAATTTTAATACTAGGTTCATAGCCCTTAAGTATTACCTTAGCAATTTTGATCTTTTAACTTTGCCAAGTAAGCATTTAGGTTTTATATGTAATAGATATTTACCATATTTCGATTATTAAAATTAATGGGAACTATGAAAACAAAAGATTTATCTGAAAATAACTAAAATTTCCGTCAAAACCCAAAAATCAGAGCATAAAAATTATACCAAACAAGGAAAAAAATGTACCTAAAAAAAGTTGCAAAAGACTGTTGAAATTGGCAAATATATATATATATATATATATATATAAACTGCAAAAACTGTACTTCCAAAACCTAAGTTCCCGTTAAATATTTTCTATTTTCCCAATTCTGGTGAAATATAAAACTCAAAGTTTAATAAATAATTAGCGGAGACGAAAAGTGCTTACTTTTTATAAACTTAAAGGATCAAAACTGCTCAAGTGATACTTAAGAGACTATTTTGAACCTACTTTTCTATTATATATAAGCGTGGAGGAGGGACGAACACCGCTCCTCCAGCTTGTACAATGAGCTTCACAAATTGTACACGCAATGAATGCTTGTACCATAAGCGATATAATTTGTACACTTTATCCAACTATTTTTATATCCCACGTAGATATATGTTATAGTACTTAATATTTATTTCCTTCTCATGTATAGACGTATGCACTTTAATTTTAATTCTCCGGCACATGTATTTTCTCCGTGCACTTTTACTTGTTCACTTTTGACTTTTCGTGTTCTTGCTGAATATTTATTCTCTTCTCATGTATAGTCATATGCAGTTCAATTTTAATTCTCCTACACAAATTTATTTCCTCCGTGCACTTTTACTTGTTCACTTTTGACTTTTCATGTTCTTGCTGAATATTTATTCTCTTCTCATGTATAGACATAAGCAGTTTAATTTTAATTCTCCTACACAAATTTATTTCCTCCGTGCACTTTTATTTGTTCCTTACATTCTTTAAGAATTAATAAATCTGACGTGGATATATGCCATGGTACTGAATATTTATTCTCTTCTCATGTATACACGTGTGCACTTCAATTTTAATTCTCCGACACATATTTATTTCCTCCGTGCACTTTTACTTATTCACTTTTGACTTTTTACATTTTTGCTGAATATTTATTTTCTTTCCATATATACATGTATGCACTTCAATTTTAATTATCCGACACATATTTATTTTCTCCGTGCACTTTTACTTGTTCATTTTTGACTTTTCACGTTATTTAAGAATTAATAAATGAAGTACTCCTTCCGTCCATATTTCTTGACCACATTACTTGACTTTCACGTTCTTTAAGAATGAATAAATGAAGTACTCTCTTCGTCCCATATTACTTGGTCACATTACTATACTTGACTTTTCACGTTCTTTAAAAATTAATAAATTTGAAGTGCTCTCTTCGTCCATATTACTTGGCCACATTACTAAAAATATATGTCTATTTTTTATTCTATATTTTTTTTCTTTTCTATTTCTAATATATGTAAGTGTGAAGAGAGGACTAACACAACAATAGAAATTTGTACCACAAGCTATATAAATTGCACATTTTAACCAACTACTTTTTTATCCCACGTGGTCATATGACATAGTACTGAATATTTATCTCTTCTCATGTATACACGTATGCACTTCAAATTTAATTCTCAGACACATTTATTTCCTCCGTGCACTAACACTTGTTGACTTTTGACTTTTCAAGTCCTGTAAGAATTAATAAATGAAGTACTCCCTCCATACCATATTACTTGGCCACATTACGAAACTACTTTTTTTTACTGAATATTCATTCTCTGCTCATATATACAAGTATGCACTTCAATTTTAATTCTCCGACACATATTTATTTCCTCCATGCACTTTTACTTGTTCATAAATGAAGTACTCAACATTACTAAAAATATATGTCCAAATTACTTGTTCATTTAAAGAACTAAGATAAAATTAATTAAAGCTTTCACATCTTATCCTCTCTGTCCCATATTACTTGACCACATTACTAAAAATATATGTCCAAATTACTTGTTCATTTACAAAACCAAGATAAAATTAATTAAATCTTTCCCATTTTACCCTTGGTAATAAATGTTCTTGAAAATAGTCAATTTTAATTAGAATGTATTTATTGGAGAGAGATAGAGGCAAGATAGTAAAATACATCTTTTATTTCTGATTTCTTAAGGGGCGTGCAAAAGGGAAAGTGACAAGTAATATGGGACAGAGAAAGAATATATTTTACCATAATATTCATATTTATTGGTGTAAGTCTCAATAACCTTCGAAAATAATTCGAAAATGAGTAATTAAATGGTAAAATTAATAATAAGAACACACAAATATTCACTCATTAATTCCATGGAAATTAATGGTCATCCCTTTCTGCATGATTCTCCCCACTCTTCTTGCGTTGCCTAGCTTGATGGTCCCCATGATAAATAAAGGAATACAAGAAAAAGGATGACATGTATACAAATATATATAGGCCTATGATATATGCGTAGTCGTTATCTTTATACACAATCAACATAATTGAAGTTTCATACTAATTCATAATTACCATATTGGTTTTTTTCTCTTGATATGTTAATGTAGACAAGTAAAATAACCAGAGGGAGTGACTTTTATCCCCGTTTTCCTTCTTTGTATCTTTAAACGTAAGGAGAGGACGAACAATAGCAATGCAAATTTGTACTAAATTTGTTCACTCTTGACTTTTCACGTTCTTTGAGAATTAATAAATAAAGTATATAAATGATTATAATATCCATATTTACTGGTGTATAGTCTCAATAGCCTCATAAAATGATTTGAAAATGAGTAATTAATGTGAAGGTTAAATTAAGAAGAAGATTTTTTTTTCTTGATATGTTAACGTCGACAAGTAAAAGTTAAGGGAGGGAGTAACTTTTATCCCCGTTTTCCTTCTTTGTCAATACTTTACTTATTTACTCTCATTTACAGTCTCTGATTATTGTTTCTTTCCATTTATAAAATGTATTCATAATTAAAATTACAATTTGTTTTATCTATAATTGTTATTATAATATATTTTTTAATTAATTTAATAAAAATATTTTATTAGTTTTGCTTTTAAAAAAATCCAATATATACAATAATGGTTCTTATGTTTGGATCTAAACAGTTACTTAATTGAAATGGATATCAACCTGTCGGTATACATATAAAATATTAAAGAATTTAAAAGAAAAAATTTAGAATCAAAATATTAATTTACCCTCATATTCTTACTAATTTTCTTTTACATCGATGAACAACTTTCATTGTCATGATAATGAGAAAAAAGTCTGACTCTTCTCATCTCAAAGACTTAATTCCATCAACTCCATTTTTTAATTATAACTAAAGTGATGGTACATAAAATACATTTTGTATATATTGCTATATATAATAACAATTAAAATATTTTTAAAAGTTATTTTCAAAATACAAACCTTAAAGACTGACTAATTAAAGTGAATAGACATGTTCGACCCGTGCATCACACGGGCATGTATTGCTAGTAAAAATATAAGATACCATTTTTGTCATTTTCTCAAGACCCATCATCCTTTCTTCTCTCCCATACTTCCCCTCCTTTATATTTTTCTTTATTACATTCATCCACTATCAATTTCTTTTTTCACTACTCTTCCAAAATATCTTGTTTGTACATTTTATTGAATGCTTTTTAATTTCAACAATCTTAAGAAACAGCCATACCAACCAAAATAAGCTGAAGTACAAGTTCCCAATTGGCCAAGAGTGAGGGCACGGAAGCATTTGTGAATTCTGTGCAACTCCTTTGCAACTTTAATCATGTATGGTCTATCTTTTTCCTTATAAGAAGTGCATTTCTTAACAAGATACACGGAGTCTTCCAACTGTTGTTGAATATCAATGCCATATTCTTCTAAAAGGGATGATCTACTATATCCATTCTGTTTTCCGGTGAAATCAGATTTAACCAAAAAAATCAGTTAGAGATTTGTTTTTATAGGGTTTAAAGACAAGTGGTCCGTATCCAACCCCTAGAACTCTTTCGTGACACCGGTTTGGAGTGATGATGAGCACGGGTGTAAAAGAATAAGGAATAACACTGCAAAAAAGTAAAAGCTAAAAATAATGAACTTCCATGTATATTGCCTTAGAGAAATAAATGATAGGGGTTACAAAATGGTGAGAGCAAGGAGATGATCCGTTGCTTCTATCCTGAGCTTTTTTATATAAGCCAAGGTGAGACTTTTCTAACACCAAAGTTCGGGTGATGTGACATGATTGTAGCCCCACGTGCGTCTCTGCCATGACACACTGATCGAGGTCTGCAGACATGAACCCGAGCTAGTGAGAGTAAAGGCCAGTTGTGTAGGATTCCTAGGACACTCTGAGCTTCCAGTTGTGAGGACTAGCCCGACCACGCATTTTGCCCAATACAAATAGTCCCCCACTTTCTGGCTTCTCCATGATCATAAGACCGGAAAGTGGAAGAGTCCGTCTTTTTTAAATTTCACGCAGGAAAATAGCGAAACATCGCCCCCCCCCCCCCCCCCTCCCCCCACATAATTAGACGTGTTGTCAGGAAGACTTTTAATGCACCTGTCCGTCCATTCGGCAACACCACTTCAAAGGCTACGATTGACGGTTACAGGAGCAGGCATGCCGTTTCGTAAATTGAGGATAATAATCACCTTTCCCTCTATTTATGTCGTCTTCACACCCACTGAGATCTTTCACAATCCTCCCGAAAATACTTCTAATTCTTATGAATTCTCTTCCTTATTCCCTCTTACTTTCTTTCATACTAACCAAAAGAAAGTCATGCCTCCATCTTCGTCTCCTTCTCAAAATCGAGCCCTTGTTCTTTAGAGGAGCCGTTGGATAGGGCTTTTGATGCCTTTTTCGATTGAGGGATTGACTCCTCCCCTGCTGACACCCAAGAAATTGATTTGGGATCTACTACTGCAGACATTGTTCCTTCCATTCTTAACTTCTCGAACGATTTTCGTTCAAGCCAACAATTAAGATCGATTAGGGATACGTTCCCTAATATATGAGACCTCTCTCCGGTAGATCAGCCTCGACTGCCAATAAGGTCCTGAGATGGAAATTTATCTGGCCCCAAAGAATGCCAGCATTGCTCATCATCCCCCAGTATGTCTATGGCTTATACCTACCCTTTCACCATCGGCTTTACTTTGCGAGTTCACGAAGTGATCAAGACGTTCTGTCGCCATTATCAAGTATGCGTTGCTCAGGTGGCTCCTCAAATCTGGAGGATAGTGAGGTGTATCCAATTCCTGACAGACCAGGTTGGGCTTCCCTTTACCATAAATCACTAGATTCATCTGTACTCCTCTCGCCTGTTCAAAGGGGGATGATACACTTGCCTCCCGAGGTTTTAGGGGCCTTATCACCAGTGCTGAGGATGACACGATCGGGGTTGGTATGACCTATTTGTAATGGTGTGTACAGATCTTTTACACCGCGCATCTGTTGATCCTTTCCCTGAACAATGGAATCCTGCCCGTATGTATCCCTTCTTCGCACTATTTTGTCTTATTTTTTATCATGTACTGATAGGTGTCGTCTCTAACCCCTGTTTCACTTTTCTGAGCGATCCCGGTTGAACAAGATTACATGCCTGACCTCTGTGGTTGGGTGATGGCTATCCTGCGCGCATCTCCAAGGGTTGAGAAGACCTAGAGGAGTATTTATGCCGATCGCTGGAGATGTAAGAACCATGGTAAGTCAGGGAAAAGTTCCTCAATTCCCTTCCCCCTTCCCCTTTCACTCTTTTTACTTTTCAACTTTCTACAGGCCTTCCCATTCATGGATCATTGTCTCAATTCCCGCTACCTCGGGCTCCCGCAAACGGAGATCCGCTGGTGATGCCGGCGCTTCAACCTCAGAGGGGATAGGTTGTCGGGTTAGGACTCCCCGCAGGCTTGTCCAATACTGACAAAAATCCTTGCAGGGGGTGGTTATCTTAGATGGAGATAAAAAATAGGCGGAGGCCGATGAAGGTACAGGGGACCCATCTGCTGCTGCTGAGGAGACTCGCCCTGGGAATACCAGGGGTGCACCCGGTGATAGGGGTGTCGACCCTTCAGTTCAACTGTCGAATCCTCACGGGCCTCGGCTCGACTTGAAAGCATCCATTTCTTATTTGGCTGAACTATTTCTCCAAGTATGTAGTTGATCCCCTTTATGTAGGATTCTTACTGTTTTTTCGCAAAGTTCCATGCATGATTTTTTCACCCGTTGCTTGTGCAGGGTCATGCTAACTCGATTTTCGCCATTGATAGGGTTAGAAGCATGCCTCCCCCCATCAGGAGAAATGGAGAGAGTGAAGTTTGAGAATTTGTGCCTCCGTGCGGACTTGTCAGGAGTTGCATCTCGTCATATTGCCGCTGCAGAGAAGTGGCAGGAAGCCAAAAGAGCTTTATCCGATCGTGAAAGGACTTTCCAGCAACTGACTGCCGCTCATCAAGAGCTTCAGGATAGGGCGGCTCGAGTCGAAGCAGAAGGGGTTGTTTCCCGAGGTGGGTTGCAAGCGTTGGAAGCTTCCCGGGCGCAGCTTTAAGCTCATCTTAACTGGTTGCGACTTCGCTAGGCTGATGATAGGAATGTGGCTTATATCACCAAAGACTTTGCTATTTTGAAGACCCGGTGGATACTCTTCTAGAGGTTCTCGAGGGTCGTATTACAGACATTTCGTCAGCCCTGATAGACGCTGAGGTGGATGTAGCTGTCGCCGAGATAGCTCTAGATGACCTCCGTGAAGAGAGCCCCTCCATCTCTGATGCTTCTGATGATTCTTCGGATGGTGAAGATGCCCCTCCCCCTGCTTGATTTGTGATGACGTTTTTGCAGGCCTGCGTGCCCTTCAGGATGCTACGGCTTGTGTGCCGCTTTTATGTTTTTCTTGTTGGATATTTGGGCCGGTGCGACCTTTGAATGCTTGGTGCTTGAGCCATTGGGCTCTTTTATTTTTTGGCTTCCGTAATGAATGATGTTTACATGCTTACTATCATTTCAGTGCTTATTTTTATGGTTTGACATGCGCTTTGTTTGCAACAATCATGATTACTAGTAATCTTGTTAGCTTTTATTTTTAACACTTAACCGTCAGGGCATGACCGCTATGCCCGTCTACCGGAACTATGTTCATAAATGGGTGTTGGTTTTTAAGTCAAGAACTGGTGACCGATGCACGCGTCTTTTATTTTAGCGTTTTGTGTTTGAGGTCATCATTCTTAACTCAATCCGGGCATGTCACTTTATGGAAACACTTTTTGCGATCAGGAATAAATCATCTGATTCACAATAAAAGGGGGGGCCCTCGATTCGATGCTGATGAGAAAGACGTCTCGACCTCATTTAATGGCACAAAGGTTCATGGAACCTGCACGCTCGGAGGCTCTAAGGCCGTGTCGTGTGTTCGAAGCAATTTGACGGGGCCGTGCGGCCTCTGAGTTCGGTTATGCCCCGACCGTTTTAAGCTCATGAAGTATTTTGTCGACAATAGTTGGGAAATAAGTGTAGATTCTTATTCCATTCTTTGAGTCTAGGATTAGCTGGTCATCCTATTTATACATGCGCTTTTTACAGAATCTTAATGAAAGAACAAAAAGGACGGGGCGTTTCTGCACTCGCCATCAATCCTAGTCCTTCCGTCTTTCAAGAAAATTTGTGCTTAACGGCCTCACTAATCTACTTGGTATCCCCTTCTCTCCCCCTCCCGGCGCTTGGATGTGCGTGCCGGTGACTTCGAGGATCGGATCACAAGCATTCCGCAACTTTTCGAAGACTTTGGCGCCGACCGAATTGTGACACGCCTTTGAGTGGTTGCCTCGTTAAAAACCTTGCCGGTAAAACTCAATTGGGACAGAACCACGGTCAAGTAAAAGAGTGCAACGCGGGATTTAGGACCGTGGCACTGAGCTCTATTTTCTTTCCAGAGTGTTTTGTTGCTCTCTTGATCTCTGTGGCACTGAGCTCTATTTTCTTTCCAGAGCGTTTAGTTGGAAGCCTCCTACTAGCTGGTCTTTGTACTCTAGCTTGTTCATTGACTTTCACACAAAATGACAGAAAACTGGAGTCTCTTCTGAATTATTGGGCAGTTTCATTCTCATTGCTTAGAGTGTTTCTCTTGAATTTTCGTGCACTTTCATTACCGGTAGGTTGACGAGCATTTTACCCGTATATAGAACTAGAGTTCGAGCTTATCAAAGATAGTATAGGTAATACTATCAATTCCACACGATTTAGGTTTCTATTGCACTATTCAGTATTGTTTACTACTATTTGAGAAAGCAGAAAAGGTGAGAAATGATTGTTGACTAAATAAAATAAAGTAAAGCAAAATTACTAAAACACAACTAACGGTAAAAGTTTCTAATCAATTGCTTAAAATTGTTGAATCTGGATTTCACCTATCATTAATTTATAATCATATTTCCTCCAATTCAACTATCACGACCATCTTAACTAGAAATATTCTCTCTGTTATACTACTCCAATTATCAAGGAATCATAATGCCTTAAGCGTTGAATTTTTTTAATCTAATCACCTTCTAAGTTATGGATGCTTCTCTCGATCACACCCAACAAGTACTGTGTTCAAGACGAGTCTCTCCTCTCGGTTTAAGACAAGAAGAAATAAATTATGGTCATTTGAGCATAGTTGGAAAAATAATGGACTCAAACGACCTCTTTCGATTGAAAGTTTGAATCGCATAAAAATAAATTAATCAAATCAACAATAGATCGTAGGTTTATGTATATCGTCGGTTGGCTATTGACTTTCATTCTTGTAGTTTTCGTCCCTTATGTCATCAAAATTTAATACACATCATTCACACACAGCATGTCTAAATCACTATTGTTACCTGCAACAAGGTCATAATTATAGCCCGTCATGATGAGGGTTTATCTTATCTCTTCTTGATACTAAAGACCGTCCTCCTTAACAAGATATGCAAAACTTGTGAATAATTTAGAATGATGAAAATATCAATTGTTGTCAATCCCGCATACCTGTGAATGATTAAACAATACAGACTAATCTTGTCAGCCCGACTATTAACAATTTATCAATGAGTAGAATGAAGGCCGTACTTAATGTTATGTCATCCCCAAGGTGATTTGTGAACAAGTTAAGTTCGACTACTCGACATAATTTGTAAAATAATTTAAAAATAGGCGGAATAAAGATTGTATTTAAAGTTATAACCTCCCGACATGACTTATGAAAGTAAAATCACCAAAGTACGGATTAAGGACGGAAAAGAAAAGCAACACACAAAGAAAAATCACTTTTCTTTAGCTTGAATTGTTGATTATCTTAAAATTAATTCAATCAAAGTTAGATTTTCCAGATTTTTACCGTAGATTAGGACAGTCAAAATTGGACAAACTCAGTCAAATTCTATTCCCTTAGCTAAAAACAACCCTAATAGTAAGTGATAATTCTTGTGACCAAATCAAGACGCAGTTCTACAGAAGAAGATGAAATTTAGGGCTTATCAGAGAATTCCTTACAATGGACGCTTCAATCATCTACACACGCAGCGTTTCCATTTCACTACCTTTCTTCGTAAGGTACAAGCCACCGAAGCTCGAGCTTCGCTTAATAGTGGCGGCAGTAGTAGTAACAGTAGCTCTCAAGGTACAACTCTCTCTGCTTGAACGGAACTTCAGTTTGAGTTGCATTTTTTCTGTTTGGATGGTTGTTATAAATTGTTTCATAATGTATTGTATTGTGTTGTAATGTATTGTTTTGATGAATACAACGTTTGGATAGATTGTATAATTTCCTGCCGTTACATAATGTCAAACCTACGGGAAAAGTAGTAGAGCTACTATAAAAAGGTGAGGTAAAGGATTACATAGGATTTTTAGATTATAAGTAAAGACCTATGTTGCTCGGACTCTTCAAAGTTATCGACAGGTGCGTGTCGGATACTCCAAAAGTAGCGTATTTTTGGAGACGCTACTTTTGGAGTATCCAAGATGGGTGTGGCGTCATTTTTGGAGAGTTCGAGCAACATAGGTAAAGACAAAATGAGAAAAAGAAATAAAGTAACGACGCGATCACATGGATTCAGTCGTTACACAAAATGGGAATTTTTATTTTTCTTCGTTACGTAACGATGGATTTAATGACACGATACAATAAAATTTAAGTAACAATCAAACAAACATTTTGTTTAAACTAACTTCACTGTACAATACGATAGGTAACAACCATCCAAACAAGCTGTTAATGTATCGTGAAAGTTCAGAGTTATTTTTCTACTGGTAATTGTGAGAACGTATACATACTCCCTCTGTGCAAGATGTTATGTTACAACTAATAGCACTTGTCATTCGGACTATATAAATTCTAATTCCATAGATGAATTTATGATTCTGATTTATCTCTGGAAATTAGTCAAGTTGTACCTGGCGGAATAGTGGAGGTATGTGATAGCTTGCTTGGAAACCTCGTTATAATAAAATATCAACAGAAGGAAATAAAATAAAATAAAATAAATAATTTAGACAATTCAGATGTCTAGGCTATATGGTTCAAGAGTATGGCGTGATAGTCTGATAGATAAATAGGTTATAAGATGGTTGAAATGGAGAAACACTATCAGGGTCTATGTGATACCAGGATGCCTACCAAAGTGAAAGGCGCAAAATTTTATAGAATGGCTGTTAGATCATCACATTGTGGGATTCCACTGGGTATGTTGTTGTTGCTGTTAGATCATCAATGTTTTACAAGATAAAAATGTTATTTATTTACATTCGGACAGCAACGTATGTGAAGAAAAGATGGCTTGGATAATAAGTGCATGTTTAAGAATGAGCAACATATGTGACAGACTAAACGACGATATCTTACTGTTCCATATTTGTGCTCTTCATTTTATCAGGTAACAGAACTTATGGTACTAAGAATTGTTGTGCGTAAACTAGTAGATTTATGATTTCTCATTTGAGTACACTTCTTGGTCAAAGTGAACATTCAAAGGTTGGGAATTAGATTCTGTTGGAAGATAAAGAATCCTAAAATAGTCAAGTGAATATTCGATTTGGATGCAGGGGAATTAATACCAATGTGAAGTGTTGTGTTAAATAAAACTCAGTGGATTGGAATAAAGCTAGTATAAAATATTATCTTGTGGCTTATTCACATAGGCACATGAATTAAGACAAAGAAAATCGAGTGCAATGACTTATGTGGCAATTTCTATACTAAATCTAGTTAAGGCGGAGTTCTGCGCCTACTGGAGGTGTCCTCTTGATTTTTCTTTCTTCTTTTTAGTTTTTGAATTGATGATAGTCCTACATAAAGCTTGTGTCTGATGGTTCTTTTTCATGGTAATATTTTACTTGCCAAAAATCCTTTTGTTACATTTCTCAAAATAATAAAAAATAAAGGGATCACCTTAACAGCTATAGTGAACTGCTGAAAGTTCAGTCTGGCTCTTGGTTCCTTTCATTCTTAAAACTATAACTAATGCTCCATCAGTCAGGTTATAACTAATAGTGCTTACTAGTGTTACATGTTCACCTGCCCCAATATTATCATGCGGCGTAACAGCTGAAGTTTGAGGCTACTGGTATGCAGGTAACACTCTTTTGTTGCCTGGTGCAACGGTCGCAACTATAGTTATGCTTGGTCTTCTCCATGCTCGACGTCTCTATGATGATCAGAAGGTCTTGTTCGAACTCATAAACCTAGTGAAATTAGTGAACTATTGCCTGTTGGGTTTCTTTTTTTGGTTGTGCCAACTCAGGTGTCGAATTAAGATTTATTTTTTTTGCCTCACCTGGAGTGTCCTAACCCTCTTTGATTCGCAGGTTGAAGAGGCAAGAGAGAAAGGAACTTTAGAATTCCGGCCTGATGTAAAGGTAAGAATTCGTTTCTATGTCCTATGCTATTAGTCTTTCAGCTTGCTACATTATTCGATGTAGTTTTTCATGTTGAACTTACTGGAAATAATTTGCCTTCCCAATTCTAGGCTACTTTCATGGGATTGCTTCCACTACGCTCCATTTCTAGATTCTGGGGTGCCTTGACCAGTGTCGTAAGTCTTTATCAATTTTAAATAGCAGAATATTCGTCAAAAGTCCTGGCTCTATCTAACTTCATGCAATGTGCAAGCAGGAACTTCCTATGTGGCTGCGCCCATATGTGTATAAAGGATGGGCTCGGGCATTTCATTCAAGTAAGCAGTTTTTCTAGTTTCTACTTCATGATGATCTGAGCGTTCTTCTAAATCTTGATGCTTTAGATATTTATAGTTCGTCTATGACACAGTGCAAATGTAAAGATAAGCTTTTGATGATGGCAATATTTAGAGAACTCCGTTTTTGAATCCAGACTTGGAAGAAGTAGCTTTGCCTTTGGAAGAATATGCATCTTTACAAGATTTCTTTGTCAGAAGATTGAAAGAGGGTACCAGACGTATTGATTCCAATCCATGTTGTCTGGTAACTGGTAACCAGCTTCCTAGTTATCTGTCAATTCTCGTGATGTTTCAAAATATTGCAGATTGCAAATTTTCTGACCTTTCTGAGTTGATTTTTATGGTTGTAGGTTAGTCCAGTGGATGGTACTGTTTTACAATTTGGAGAGTTGAAAGAAGCTGGGGCTATGATTGAGCAAGTCAAAGGATTCTCTTATCCTGTTTCTTCGCTTCTTGGTGCCAGCTCATTCCTTCCCATGACTTTGGTCGATGACAATAAAAATAAAGATGGTGGGCAAGAAGGTTCAACGGATGATGCGAATCAGAAGTCCTGGTGGAGAGTTTCATTGGCTTCTCCTAAAGTCCGAGATCCTGCATTAGCACGGTAACCACAGGAATGTTAACTCTGCGATATGCACATATCTATAATGTACTATAACATGTTAACACCTCAGGTGTATTATCAAAATGTCTGTTTGCCTTAACTAATCATCTCTTTGATGCATAGTGCTTGTTGGGAGAATAGGCTATTTTGAATCTTTAACTGCCAAGGTACTTCTTGATTTGCTCTAGGATCCTTCTCCCTCTCCTTATTTTTGACCCAAAAAAAAAAAAAAAACCTGTCTAGCACTTAAAACTGTAAATTTTGATTTTTAAAACATTCTGGATAACATTCTCGTTCGGGGACGGGGATGAGGGTTAGGAAGGGTAAGTGGGTTAAAGGAGCGTCTAGGCTGAGAGTAGGCTCTTGGAACATTGGGACGCTAACGGGGAAGTCCATAGAGCTAGTTAAGATTCTTAAGAAGAGGAAGATTAATATAGCTTGTGTCCAAGAGACCAAATGGGTAGGTCCTAAAGCTAAGGAGGTAGACGGATATAAGCTTTGGTTCTCTGGTAGAACGAAGTATAGGAATGGGGTAGGCATTTTAGTAGATAGTGATTTAAGGGATCAGGTGGTAGAGGTTAGGAGAGTCACTGATAGGATGATGTCGATTAAGGTGGTCGTTGAAGGGCTCACTTTGAACATTATTAGTGCATATGCGCCGCAAGCGGGCTTAGGCGAGGAGGAGAAGAGGCGCTTTTGGGAGGATTTGGACGAGTTAGTGGGAGGCATACCGCCTACGGAGAAGCTTTTCGTGGGAGGGGATTTCAATGGACACATCGGGTCTATTTCGGGAGATTATGATGATGTGCATGGAGGCTTTGGCTTCGGGGACAGAAATGGAGGAGGAGTTTCACTTTTGGATTTTGCAAGAGCTTTTGGTTTGGTGATAGCCAATTCGAGTTTCCCAAAGAAAGAGGAGTACTTGGTAACCTTCCGTAGTTCGGTGGCTAAGACTTAGATAGATTATTTACTCCTTAGGAAGGATGATAAAGGTCTGTGTAAAGACTGTAAGGTCATTCCTAGAGACAACCTTACAACCCGACATAAGCTCTTGGTGATGGATTTAGTGATTAAGATGACGAGGAAGAAGAGGGTCGGGGATGACCGACCTAGGATCAGATGGGGGAGTTTGACCACGACTAGTGCCTTGGAGATGGGAGAGAAATTAAAGGATATGGGGGCCTGGGTTAGTAGTGGGGATGCGACCAGTATGTGGGATAGGACGGCTAGTTGCATTAGGGTTGTAGCAAGGGAAGTGTTGGGGGTCTCGTCAGGTGGCCGTTGTCGGCATCGAGGGGACTGGTGGTGGAATGGAGAAGTGCAAGGGAAGGTGGAAGCAAAGAAGGTGGCGTATGCGAAATTGATAGAAAGCAAGGATGAGGTGGAGAAGTGGACGAATAGGGAACTTTATAAGATAGCGAGGAAGGAGACGAAGTTGGCGGTTTCGACGGCAAAAACGGCAGCTTTTGAACGTCTTTACGCTGGACTAGAAGAGAAAGGCGGGGATCAAAAATTGTTCAGGCTAGCCAAGGCGAGGGAGAGAAGGGCACGTGATGTGGATCAAGTGAAGTGCATCAAGGACGAGCATGGAAAAGTATTGGTAGAAGAGACTCTCATTAGACGGAGATGGCAGTCATACTTCCACAAACTCTTGAATGAAGGAGGGGACAGAGACATCGTGTTGGGAGATTTGGAACATACAGGGAGGCGTCACGATTTTGGATATTGCAGGAGTATTAAGGTTGAGGAGGTTAAGAGTGCTATTCGTAGGATGCGCGGGGGAAGAGCGACCAGACGAGATTCCTGGGGAATTTTGGAAGAGCGCGAGCTCAGTAGGTTTGGAGTGGCTGACTAGGTTGTTTAATGTCATCTTTAAGACGGCAAGGATGCCCGAAGAATGAAGGTCGAGCGTAATGATCCCTCTATACAAGAACAAGGGGATATCCAGAGTTGCAACAACTATAGAGGTATCAAGCTGCTAAGCCATACTATGAAAGTGTGGGAAAGGGTGGTGGAGATGAGGGTGAGGAGAGGCGTGTTTATTTCAGAGAACCAGTTCGAATTCATGCCGGGACGCTCAACTACAGAAGCCATCCATCTTATGAGGAGACTGGTGGAGCAGTATAGGGAGAGGAAGAGGGATTTACACATGGTATTCATCGACCTAGAAAAGGCTTACGACAAAGTTCCAAGAGAGATCCTATGGAGATGTTTGGAGGCTAAAAGTGTACCTGTGACGTACACTAGTGATCAAGGACATGTATGAGGGAGCCAAAACCAGGGTAAGGACAGTAGGAGGGGACTCAGAGCACTTCCCAGTTGGGATGGGGTTGCATCAAGGATCAGCTCTTAGTCCGTTTTTATTTGCCTTAGTGATGGATGGATTGACGCGACAAATTCAAGGTGAGGTGCCATGGTGTATGCTTTTTGCGGATGACATAGTCCTGATCGACGAGACTCGTAGTGGAGTTAACGCTAAACTGGAGGGTTGGAGACATACCTTGGAGTCTAAAGGGTTTAAGCTGAGTAGGACCAAGACAGAGTACTTGGAGTGCAAGTTCAGTGAAGCACCTCAGGAGGTTGGCGTGGAAGTTAGGCTTGGTACCCAGGCCATCCAGAAGAAAAGTAGTTTCAAGTATCTTGGATCTATCATGCAAGGCAACGGAGAGATTGACGAGGATGTCACACATCGTATTAGGGAAGGGTGGATGAAATGGAGGCTCGCTTCTGGAGTGCTATGTGACAAGAAGGTGCCACCGCAACTTAAGGGCAAGTTCTACAAAGTGGTGGTTAGACCAACTATATTATATGGGGCGGAGTGTTGGCCAGTTAAGATCTCTCATGTTCAAAAGATGAAAGTTGCCGAGATGAGAATGTTGAGATGGATGTGTGGGCACACCAGGAGTGACATGATTAGGAATGAGGCTATTCGGGACAAGGTGGGAGTGGCCTCGGTGGAAGACAAGATGCGGGAAGCGAGACTGAGATGGTTTGGGCATGTTAAGAGGAGAGGTACGGATGCTCCAGTGCGGAGGTGTGAGAGGTTGGCCATGGATGGTTTCAGAAGAGGTAGGGGTAGGCTGAAGAAATATTGGGGAGAGGTGATTAGACAGGACATAGCGCAGTTACAGCTTAGCGAGGACATGACCTTAGATAGGAGGGTTTGGAGGACCCTCATTAGGGTAGAAGGCTAGTAGATAGTCTCGTTATCCTTCATTATTAATAGGCACATTATCGCAGTAGAATTTCCTGTGCTCTGATTTCTGGTATTATCTGTTATTTCCTGTACTTTGATTATTCTATTCTATCTTATCTGTGTCGCTTTCGTTATTTGCATTTCCATATCGCTTTGAATTTCTTAGCCTATCTGACCTCTTTTTATGATTTTCATTGAGCCGAGGGTCTTTCGGAAACAGCTGTCCTACCTTGGTAGGAGTAAGGTCTGCGTACACTCTACCCTCCCCAGACCCCACGTTGTGGGATTTCACTGGGTTGTTGTTGTTGTTGTTGTTGTTGTCTGGATAACATACGTATCCAAATATCTTAATCTTTTAGTGGAAATGAGCATCTATACTACTTGACTTATCCCCCCAAAAAGAGTATCTATACTACTAGACAAAATTATAACTAGTATGTCTAGTTAGCAGGCTTAACATGTAGTAGTTGGTCATCAGCTGATCCTTTTTTTCTCTTCTTTAGGTTTTCTACTTTTTGTTTGTGTTGGATTGTAATTGCTTGGTGATGAAGGAGAGAATGCTGCGTAAAATTTAAAACTGAAAGTTGACTTATTGCAGTCCAATGAAGGGTCTCTTTTACTGTGTGATTTACTTGAGGCTTGGAGATTATCATCGCATACACTCACCAGCTGATTGGAATGTTCTTAGTCGTCGACATTTCTCTGGTAAACCCTCACATTTGTATCCATTTGCTAAGAGGAGTTCATCCATAATACTAGGCTTTCATTGTTTGTGTTGTTTCCTATTTTCCTATGCCTGATTGCTTCACCTAGCCCCCTCTACCCCACCCTGCCCAAGGAAGTCACATTTCAATGGTAAGCAAAGGATACACTCAGAAAGGCTCTTTTGGGGACAATAATTTGTTGATACATCAATATTTGCGTCTTTGACACATGAGGGGTTGGTTACTAGTATTCTCTCTGTTTTCAAGCATCTGCTAACAGTGTTTGATATGATAATGAAAAGATATTATGGGTCTGACAACTAGTATAGAGGACTTTACTATAATAACCATTGTGGTTGTATACAGTCAGATACTTTACCCAATAGGAAAATGTTTCAAATATTATCAATTTGCAAAAAGTAATGTCAGAATTTTGTGGCTTGTTATTCTGAATGTCCAATTGGCCAAATAATTTTTTAGATCTGTCAAGACACCTCGTTGGGGTCATTTTAACTTGGTATCAAAGCAATAGTCCGCTTCCAAATTCACCATCTCCTCCCATTGCAAAAGAAAATTTGATGCATGTAAGGTCTTCCAATTCAATTTCCTACCTGCGGTTAATTTATTCCATTCATTTGTTTGATAGGACGTCTCTTTCCTATGAATGAACGAGCTACAAGGACAATAAGAAATCTATATGTGGAGAATGAAAGGGTAAATTCTGATTACCTTATGCTAAAATTGTGTTCTATTCCCTGATTTGTCTTGATCTTTTGAGATGGTGGCTTCTCTATAAGAGGTTGCAAAGTAGTAGTAGTAGTTCTTATTATTGTTGTTATTGTTTGCAACAGAAGCAAGTTATGCATAGGTCTATAATATCATGGAATATTTTTGAACCTTTTATCAGGTTGTGCTCGAAGGTAAATGGCAAGAAGGTTTTATGGCAATGGCAGCTGTAGGTGCAACAAATATTGGCTCCATTGAGGTTAGCTAAGATACTTGTCCCTTGGCAATACACTAATTTTGTATAATGAAGTGTCAGTTATCTGTTTGAATACAAGTATGCATTTTTTCTCTCTAGACTATGTTCTTAGGAAGACTGGCCGCTGGAGCTTTTTCATTATCAAGCTACTCAATTTGGGTTATTTCATTTATTACTTACGCAGAAACTTGTTACCTGTCCTTTAGGCTTTTGCACTGTAGGTACAATTGGATAGGTGCCTTAGTGAACATGTTACCTTGTAGTTTCATTAAAAAAAAAGAGATAGTGATGATATTGTATTATGAATCACGAGATAAGAATTCCCTCCAGGCTAGTACTGACCTAAAGAATTTGTATAAGCAAGCTGTGACATTTGAGTGCATTGTCATGGCTATGATTCTTTTGTAAGCATCATGCCTATGAAATTTTAAAACATAAAATAGCAAGGACAATATTTTCCTGAGCTTAATATAATGTAGGTCTAGAAAGAAAAAAATGGAGCTGGATGACCAAGACAACAGAATAGGGATCAGCTTTTGTTTGTTATACAGTGTCACCAAGCTTGCCTCTAGAAACCCCGGTAATAACCTGGCTAGTGAAGCGTTACTGACACATGTTACATGTAATTAACCTACCAAGAGATAATTAGGAGTGTGGACAACTCAGAGGAAATCTCAATTAGCTCATTGAAGGCGGATCCACTAACAGTGTGGAACAAGTACATGATAGATACCCAATTGCTGATCCCACCATGCCCTTCCGCCTTCACTTGGTTCTAGTTGACTCAAACTGTTTTCTGATGTTTCAGCTTTTCATTGAACCGACTCTGCGAACAAATAGGCCTTGGAAGAAGCTGCTACATCCAGAACCTCCTGAAGAACAGGTATACGAACCCAAAGGCACTGGTGTTTTGCTGAAGAAGGGAGATGAGGTATGATCCTTAAGTTTGATGTTACTTTGGAACAGAAAAATGCATGCTACACTTCAGTTTTCGCAGTATCTTTTGAGTATGACAAATATCATAATGATAAATCAAATTACTTGGCCACTTGACAGTGTTTGTGCGAGAAACATATCCCATTTTTGCAATGAACAGAAAAAATCTATTCTCTCTTTATATCCTATGGTTTGTAGTTTGTACCTCTCGTCAACACACCTTGTAATGCAAGGATTTGCCGTTTGGCTTTTAGGCTTGTAATGCAGATACAGCCAAACTAGATTAATGACGTCCTCACCTTTTCTTTCCCCCTTTTTAATAAGGTTCTGTTATTTATATATATCATGCATGACTAGTTGACTGCCACTTTCTCTTTGAGCATTTTCTTGGTTGAGATATCATGTATGTGTGTAGTTAATTTCAGAAAAGTGATATAAACAGGAACAATTAACTCACTAGAAAATGAGGAGGAGTTGAACTTCTCTGGAGGACATATAGGGTCTTGCTAACTAGTGCCATTGTGGCACTAGCCAAGGAATTGATTTTGAAGCACTCATCATAGGTTTGCTATTTGTACGTGGATATTCAGGAATATCAGAGTATTTTGATATTCTGTGCATAATAATATGTTAATATCTTATTGTCAAAATAATTAGTATGTAAACATCTTACAATTCTTTCCTTTCATTTGTTGATCCGATGAGTATTGACAAGCAATAGACCAATGTGATGATAACAGGGGATAGATAATTAATTTTCAGGTCTAATGCTGAGTGAAACGTGATAGCCCCTTTTCTTTTTTGCTTTTTCATTCAAGTAATTCACTATTCAATAAAATACTAACGTTGACCGTCGAACTCTGTAGCTAGCAGCTTTCAATATGGGTTCGACAGTGGTTATGGTCTTCCAAGCTCCGATCTCACAACCTTCTGCAGATAAAAGCACGTCAGCAGAATTCAGTTTTTGTATTAAAAAGGGTGACCGAGTCCGCATGGGAGAGGCCCTGGGCAGGTGGCATGATCCCTAGTTACAATATCTCAATTACAGAATTACGGGTGGTAAGTTTGTATTATAGAAAAGCCTAGGGAAACGCTTTCCCACAACCTCCCCGAGTCCCAGGAAAATCATGTTACAAAATTTTGTTTTAGGGAGAGTACCGATCTGAAAAGGTCTTCATTCTGTTACAGTATTAGTAGGTAACTCCATTTTAAGGGTCATATGAATAGGAGCTCAGGTTCTCTTTTGCTCAGAAACTATACCTGGTAAATTTGAACTTTCGGATATGATGACAGGCAGACATAAGCTTGGTGAATGGTGAGGTTAACGTTTTTTAACAAAGTGTTAGAAAAAAGTTTCTTTTAACACTTGTTTCCTTATTCAATCTGAGGGTTATTTTCCAAACGGCGAAAGCTCAAATATGCCCCTGAACTATACGAAATTGCGCACATTTGCCCGTCGTTAAAAGATTGGCTCGAGTATGCCCCCAACGTTTTTTTTTTTGCCATATATGCCCTTGAGTTAACAGAAAATATTGGAGGGCATATTTGTTCAGTTCACATAGTATAGGGGCATATTTGAGCCTTTGAAATTCCTGAATATTACGGCACAAAATATCATTGCATTTCAAAACATAAAAAAACATTTGTAATTACAATCCATCCACCATTGTATTACATCAAAATTATACAACTAAAAGAGCAGATGCAATTACAAACATCTTTTAAAGACTGTTTTCACGACAAGAGCATCATTTTTCCTTTTCAAAAGATTTTTTTTACTAATGATAATACCATTTTTATTTTTCAATTTGTTGTTCTTTCTAGATATTTTTTGTCTTCTCAGTCTCAATATCTACGGAATAATGAACGCAACAATTACCGCAATAAAACATAAAAAAGGAGATAACTTATATTAGACTTATGACATATGAAAAAACGTCTCCCGTGGTGCCCAAAATTTTGATAATAATAATAATAATAATAGAAAGAGTATCATATCTTAAGCATTTATACAGTTTCTTACATAACATTCAATGTGGTTTGGTTCTTTCGTGAATTTCACGCGTAACCGAAATTTAGTAGAATTATTTGAAGCTCATAAGTGAGATGGAGTGCAGTAACTCCACATTCACAAACCCTTCCATAGCTATTTGAAGAACTTGAAGCTTCCGACATTTCATAAACAAGTGAAAGAATAAGAAAGAAAAGTGAGGGGTTGTACGATAAGTGTGGGGTTTCAAAATGCAGTTGCAATAAATTATTGGCTAGCATAAAGTGCACTATAAAAAAATCTGAGAACTATTTGTGCCGTAATATTCAGGAATTTCAAAGGCTCAAATATGCCCCTATACTATGCGAACTGAACAAATATGCCCTCCAATATTTTCTGTTAACTCAAGGGCATATATGGCCAAAAAAAAAACGTTGGGGGCATACTCGAGCCAACCTTTTAACGACGGGCAAATGTGCGCAATTTCGTATAGTTCAAGGGCATATTTGAACCTTCACCGTTTTCCAAATAAAGTAATTCTCACAAATTACTTATAAATCTGCAAAGCATTACTAGTATCCGAATACATTTTCTTTTTGCACTTTAAGTTTTTTCAGAATACTATAAAAAAAAATTCCCAATAGTTGTCCAAATTTTGTTTGTAATGGAGGGAGCATAATAGTTCATGCAAAGGAAAACTGCCTTCCTGTAAGAGGGAAGATTTATCACTCTATAGGAAGAACAAAGAAAATCACTTTGTTTAGATCCATTCCTTCGTCGTATATTTCAAACTTGAATCACTTTATTTCGGCTGTACCCAAAATTGAGTATCCTGGTTAGAATAATAAAATAGATGATATTTGTCGAGAAATTCAAAATCAGAGAATTGGTTTGATAAACACCGGAGGATAAAGCAACAACAAAAAATCACTGGATTTTCTGAAGACAGTATTGTGCACAAACTGAGCCCATAAAATTTTTAGTTCTTAGTTGTGTGGTGAAGCTAAAACAAGGCCATAAATTCAAAATGGCGTTTGGTTTACAATCGGATTGATTTTTGAAAATAAAAAATGAATATCAGTATCAAGTTTGAAAAAGTGGTTTGATCAGTTTTCTAGTGATTTCTTCTTCGGTCATTAGCTCTTACCACTATTAAATTAAATTTCTAATATATATAAGTGTGAAGAGAGGACTAATACAGCAATACAAATTTGTACCACAAGCTATATAAATTATACATTTTAATCAATTACTTTTTTATCTCACGTGGGCATATGTCATATTACTGAATATTTATCTCTTCTCATGTATACACATATGCATTTTAATTTAAATTTTCCGACACATTTATTTTCTCCGTGCACTTTTACTTGTTCATAAATGAAGTACTCAACATGACTAAAAATATATGTCCAAATTGCTTGTTCATTTACAAAATCAAGATAAAATTAATTAAATTTTTCCCATCTTATCCTCTCCGTCCCATATTACTTGGCCACATTACTAAAAATATATGTCCAAATTACTTGTTCATTTACAAAATCAAGATAAAATTAATTAAATCTTTTCCATCTTATCCTCTCCGTCCCATATTACTTGACCACATTACTAACAATATATATATCCAAATTATTTGTTCATTTACAAAATAAAAATAAAATTAATTAAATCTTTCCATCTTATCCTCTCCGTCCCATATTACTTGGCCACATTACTAAAAATATATGTCCAAATTACTTGTTCATTTACAAAATCAAGATAAAATTAATTAAATCTTTCTCATCTTACCCTTAGTAATAAATCTTCTTGAAAATAGTCAATTTTGATTAGAATGTATTTATTGGAGAGATAGGGGTAAGATAGTAAAATACATCTTTTATTTATGATTTCTTAAGGGGCGTGTAAAAGGGAAAATGACAAGTAATATGGCACGGAGAAAGTATATATTTTACCATAATATTCATATTTATTGGTGTAAGTCTCAATAGCCTTCGAAAATGATTTGAAAATGAGTAATTAATGTGAAGGGTAAAATTAATAATAAGAACAAAAAATTCTTTCTCTTGATATGTTAACGTGGACAAGTAAACGTAAATGGAGGAAGTGACTTTTATCCCCGTTTTTCTTCTCTGTCAATACTTTAAATGTGAAGAGAAGACGAACAATACCAATGCAAATTTGCACCAAAAGTTATATGAATTATACACTTTAACTAACTGCTTTTTGATCCCACTTGAACACATGTCATAATACTAAGTATTTATTCTCTTTTCATGTATACACGTATGCACTTCAATTTTAATTCTCCTACACATAACTTATTCATTTTTGACTTTTCACGTTCTTTAAGAATTAATAAATGAAGTTATATTTTATCATAACATCCATATTTATTGGTGTATAATCTCAATAGCATCAGAAAATGAGTAATTAATGTGAAGGGTAAAATAAGAAGAAGAATTTTTTTCTTTTCTTGATATGTTAACGTGAACAAGTAAAAGTGAAGGGAAGGAGTGACTTTTATTCCCGTTTTCCTTCTTTGTTAATACTTTACATATTTTACTCTCTTTTGCAGTCTCTGATTATTGTTTCTTTACATTTATAAAATGTATTACTTTATATTTTCATTTCAGAATTAAAATTTGGTGATTTACGATATAACATATATCTTTCTAATTTTGATTTCTTTGTAACAATTTTTTTATCTATAATTTTAAATATAAAAAATTATAATATATTTTTTAATTAATTTAATAAAAATATTTTATTAGTTTTGCTTTTAAAAATCCAATATATACAACAATAGTTCTTATGTTTGGATCTGAACAGTTAGTTAATTGAAATGGATATCAACCTGTCGGTATACATATAAGATATTAAAGAATTTAAAAGATTTTTTTTAGAATTAGAATATTAATTTTCCCTCATATTCTTACTAAGTTTCTTTTTTACGTCGATGAACAACTTTTATTGTCATGACAATGAGAAAAAAGTTCGACTTTTTCCATCTCAAAAACTTAATTCCATCATATGTTTTAAAATTTTAAACTCCATTTTCTAATTATAACTAAAGTGATAGTACATAAAATACATTTTGTATATGTTGCTATATATAAGAATAATTAGAATGTTTTTAAAAGTTATTTTCAAAATAAAAACCTTAAAGACTGGCTAATTAAAATGAATAGACATGCACGGACATGTATTGCTAGTATACATATAAATACAACTTCAACTTTCAAATGCTTAAGTAATCAACAAATTGAGATGTGCTCGTAATCTGGTACTCCCTCCGTCCATATTTACTTGTTTATGTATGGCTTGGTACATCCCTTAAGAAGAATAAATAAATTGATAATTTTACTATATCACTCCTAATTAGGAGTATAAGTCATCTCATTCATTGGAAAAGGAATGATAAATAATTAATATTTGATAATGTGGACAAAATAGATATAAAGTGATAAAATATCTCTCAATTTTTCACAGCGAACAAGTAAAAGTTGGACGGATGGATGGAGTATAATGACTAAATATTTTTCACTTTATTTGAAATTTTAGAGTTGGAGTTGAAAATGGAGTTATGTTTGGTTATAGTTTTTGCAAAAGAATATTTGATCGTTTAAATGTATTGAAAGTGAAAAAAGTGAAAATAAAATTTTAGCTATTTTTTGAATTTCAAATATAACTTCCTTGTATTTAGAATTTTCATAGCAAAATGTTAATTCTTTAAATAAAGTGAAATAATTTTTCGAAAAAAAGTAAAAAAATTCGAATGGCCAAACGGGCCCTGAGATTGTGGACCCCACATTTAGAAGTTGGCAGTTGGACAAATGTCCGAGACAGCGTAGACTACAGTTTGAAAAAATAAATGGATAAGACTATAATTTGACTGATAAATAGAGATGGGAACTATTTGTGAGACTTTGGTAAAGTCTAAAAGAAGCGAACTTAAAGGGGAGGACATGAACCTCCTCTGGAGATTGGCATCCCCAAACTTTGGTCCTCAAGTTTATAACTTTGCGAAAAGGTCACTGAAATCTGTAAAATACCCATGTGGGTCCACAAATTCCCTGTTACGTGGCATTCACGTCTTTCATTGCCCAGTAAGTCTTCATATGTTGTATGCACAGCACTACCAGCATATACATAAACATGGGTAATTAATGATCTATCCGATGTGGGTCTTTTGTCAATAGGGGAGACTGAGATGAGAACTGAATTGGTTTTTGTGAATAGGATGAAGTAGGAATCGTTGCAAAGCTATCAGATTGCATAGCATCAAGAGGTGGAAATATTCTTAGTGCTGATGTTTTTGTTCCTGAACACAACAATGTCTTTTACTCAAGAAGGTATTTTCAGTTTCAATTTGTTTGCTTTACTTTCTTTTTTTGTCGTTTACAAAAGGATGTATGTTTACTTTTTTAGCAGCTCTTTAGTTCCTAACTATATACATGATATGATTAAGACCGCAAGATTAAAAAATATTTGGTACATTCTACTTATCTTTAGTTTAAGACCATAAGATTTAAAAGTGTTCTTTACTTTTTTAAACTCCGCATCAAGTTAAAAACAGATAAATAAATAATTATTTGGTCAGTTGGTAGTAACATAAGCACTAAGCAGAGTAATAGAGGTACGTACCTATAGCAGATAATTGATTATTTTTTTTATATTTATATGTTACCTGTTTTATAAAAAAAAAAATAGAGGTACCTATAGGCTGTAGCAGATAAGGATCTTAAAGGACCATTATATTGACACATTATGTAATCTTGCAGCTAGAAGTTTCTGTCGGTAAGAGTAATTTTGAGAATTATGTAACTCCAAGTTCTTGGAGAGTGGCAAACAATTGAAACACAAGTTTATACAATTTATCTAGGTAGTCAAATGAGTACTAATTTTGAGCAACATTTTGAGTTACAACTATGCTTTTACTTTTGAGTACCAGTAGATGCTGTATTAACATGAACGAAGAATTTATATGTTGTACGATTTCGATAATGGACCCTTCTAGGGAGTAGGGACACCTTTTAGTCTTTTTTGGATGGCTGGTGCGCAAAATTGAACCAAAATAGGCATATCATCTTCAGGGAAGGACTTTTGAAGTTTTGAAGCAGATTTTGCAGATTCTTGCCAAGAAATCGCTCATATCTTTTGCCAAAGGTACGATGGCAAAAACATGTGACTAGTGTTTATTTTGTGAAGCATCATCAATAAAAGTAATAACATATTTGCTACCACCCATCGATGCTATCTCCATTGGACCATAAACATTAGAATATACCAAATCAAGTATATTTAATTTTCTTTCAGACAATGTCTGAAATGTGACTTTGTGCTGCTTAGCAAATAAACAATAGTCACAAGGTATTGCTGTTGTACCTTTGGCAAAAGATACGAGTGATTTCTTGGCAAGAATCTGTAGTCCTTTCTTGCTCATGTGACTGGTTCTTCTGTAACACAAATCTGCAGAAATCTTATCTTGAGCCATGTTCAATTCACCTTGGCATATTTCTGCATTTGTCTCGTACAACGTGCCACGAGCAACTCCCTTTGGAATCATCAATGATTTCTTGGAGAGTCTCCATTTTTTATTTGCAAATAGTTCACGTATCCAGCTCGGTCCACAGCAATTGCCGAAATTAAGTTCATTTGCAAATCAGGTACATGATGCACGCCTTTTAGAACCAATGTGCATCCGACATTAGTCTTGATACATTACCGGTGTGGTATGGTAAGATGCTGTTGCGTCAACCATTTATTCTGACTCTGGACCTGCAAGTGCATGCATTTTTCTTCTCGTTATCAAGAGAACAACATTATCATTGATTTGCACTGTGGTAGTTTTGTTGTCGTCATTCTTCTTGTCACTGCTTTCACCTTTGCCCCTTTTTAGATTCGGACAATCTCTTTTAAAGTGACTAGTTGATCGCAATTGTAGCAATTTTTGGCTCTTGATTTGGATTGGTTCTTAGACTCCCCTTGAGCTCTGCATCTACTATGTTACTCGAACTCCTTTGGTGACTCCTGCCTCTACATTACGTAATGATAGCCTACCCATGACTTTCAAGCTTCTTCTCATCTTCTCATTAAGTAGAACAATTGATGTGACGTCCTTCAACCCAACGGGGTCCTCGCCGTACAAGATGATTGTTGTCAAATTGTTGTAGGAAGATGGCAACGAGTTCAGGAGCACGATGGCTTATCTTCCTCCTCAATCTGTACTCCGAGGTGGGCTAGATACATGACTAGTCCAGTAGGCACATTTAAATACGACAAAAATTCATATCTTCCCCATATGTAGGGCGTATAATCGCTTCTTTAGGCATAATTTTTTAATCTGTGTATATGTTAGATTTTTCAACCTTGTCCAAATGCCACATTCATCAATGATGTTATTGACCACATCGTCTGATAAGTGCAACATGATTGCATTAGCTGCCTTTTCATCTATATCTTCCTAATCTTCAAGTCTTATGGACTCGGGCTTCTTGGATTTGTCGCGTAGTGCCTTGTTGGATGAGCAGACCCCTCATTCGTGTTTGCCATGTCGAGAAACCGCTATCAACATTGAATTTGGCTACCTCGTACTTTACTCAAGACATTGTTTTTCACCGAGTATACTACTACCAACCGCAAAACATATTTCTGTGAAAGAACAACCTGGCTCTGATACCAGTTGTTGGTAATAAAAATAGTCCACACAAATAATATCATGGTAATAAAGGCGGAATAATAACATAGCACTGAGATACGATAATCAACAAAAGGACAATAATGTCACCAAGATTTTTATGTGGAAACCCCTTTTGAATATGGAAAAATACCATGGGCCAAGAAGAGCAAATAATCCTACATTGGTAATCTGAGTACATACTCAAGAGACCACTACACACTCAAAAGAAAGAACCCTCGTATGATTTTTCCACCTCACTATAGCACCGCTCACACTCTCTATTTTTCTGCACAAACTACAATGTCTGTGAATACCTCACACTGCTTTCTAATACTCAGAGATATTTTTCTGAGATTGGTGCATACAAATGAGAAGCAGAACATTTTCTTTTATAGGGGTGAGAGGCCTCCCCTTCAACCAATTAAGTTTGTCTCAACTTGCAAGTGATGCAAATTGCATCTGCCAGCAATTGCAGATGCAAATTGCAAGACTTCACATGGCTACTACTCCTTTTGGCCAATCAAAACTTTTGCCCACTTTTTTTTTTTTTCCTCTTTTGCTTTTATGTTGGAGATGGAACCCAGAAATCTCCCCTCCAGACCCAATTAGACGTGTTGACCAAAGTAATACCAAGAGACAAGTTCGAGTTGTGCAAAGAACTAGTTGGCATGCACTCTGAACAGAAGCCCAGTGTTACCTCCTTTAGGCAATTGGGTCTGGAAAGGGATATTTGTGGGGTCCATCCCCAACATAAATGAATAAGCAAGAAAAAAAAGTGGGCAAAAATTTTGATTGGCCAAAAGAAATGGTGGCCATGTAAAGTCTTGCAAATTGCACATTATGGGTGGCAAATGCAATTTGCATCCCTTGCAAGTTGAAACCAATTTGATCGATTGAAGGGAGGTCTCAAACTCCTATATAACAGGAGATGTTCCGCTTCTTTGCTCCTCTCGGCCTGTGGTTTTTTCCCTTATTCAGAAGGGTTTCCACGGAAAAATCTTGGTGTCATTATTGCTCTTTTGTTAATTTCAATATCTTGGTGCTACATTATTATTCCGTCTTTATTATCGTGAATATTATATCTGTGGACTATTTTAATCCCAACAGATTTGCATATGAAATCTGGGAAGCGGTATCTTAGATGTATGTACTACTTTACGTGTTTGTTCTTCTGTGCAGTTTCTGTAAGTCTCGGAAGTCAGACATCAGCACTAAAAGCTTCTAATTACTAAGCTATCACCGTATATCTTGCTCCTGCAATCTTCTTAAAAGATTATAAACCATTGGAAGAAGCTGTGTGAACATGTATAAAGAAGTGCTACTAGATGAAAATTTAAGGTCACGTGTTCGTGCACAAATTTCATAACCATGCGTCGAAATACATAGAGCACTGGAGTATAAGACACATATAGAGGACATATCTGTTTGAGTAATAACCTTGAGAAATTGTCAGTGCTCTTACTTCCTTAACCTTACAGGATATCTTTGCTTCTGTCAAAGAAAGCTGGCGATTCTTCTCCATACTCCGACCCTCCAACAAAAACCTTTAAAACCACATGCTAACTGTACTGTGCTTGGCTTCTTCTACCAAGTTCCCCAAGTGATAGTGTCATGTACCTAAGGGAGACAAAGTATAACTTTTTTTACCAATTTTCAGATGATAGGGAGTACACTCCCCTCGGTTCACCTTTTAAGTTAGTTTGAAACATTTTCCTTTGTTTTGGAGTGTCACCATTATCTCAACCAATATCAAATTTCAGATCTCTTTAATTTTCAAATGAATTGGGTTAATGAAAAATTTTGAGAAGTATAAAGCTTCTACATTTTATGACTATTAATCCTTTTGTATGAGACAACACAGTCTTAGATCATCACAAACAGTAAGGTTAGGCACATATTTTAGCACCTTGTATGGTTCCATTAGCCATCTGTGTGCTTCCTTAAAAAAATATATACCTTCTGTGAGTTCCCTATTCCTACTTAATTTTGATAATCTTGCTTCAGCTAGCTGCATAAATCCGCTTCCTTTTTCCTGTTGATAAATCTAAGCACCATATGTAGTGATTGATTCATCAATGGAAGGGATCAGAAGTAACCTGTTCAGCTCAGTGGGTCTATGTGCACACCTTCCATGAGCCAAAAAAACTTAACCTATTGCAATTACACTATTCAGTCTAAGATTAACTGTATCTCCTTCTCACAAGAGATCATCAGTAAGACACTAGATACTGAAGATTGAGCAGTTGCCTTTTGAATTTGATCTGCTTATATATGAAGAATTTAATGTCCTGCCAACTATTAGTGTCAATTTCTATCTTTTGAAGCATACTGAAACAAGCTCTTTTTTTTTTTTTTTTTTGCCCTTTTCCTATGTGTGGTTAAAGAGGCAAAATGTTCATTTTGCAAGTTGTAATGAGTCAATGGTGCTTATTTGCCTTTGTAAGGTATTCTATGCGGTATACGATTGAGAATTAGCAGCAATATTTTTCCAGATATCTTGAATATCAATCTTTTATTCTGTGATTAGTCATCTATGCTTTAGGCGCTTTTTTTTTTTTTTCCTTCTCTCGGCAAGTCATATGAAGAATACAAAGTAATTCTTGCTTCAATTACAGTGAATTTACTTTTGACCCTGCTATATGGCCCCGAGGAGAAATGGATGAGGACTTCTTTAAGCTATCAAAGATGTTCAATGCAATGAAGTCTGTTGTCCGGGTTCCTGAAATAGATCCCAAATATAAGATCGCAGTTCTTGTTTCAAAGCAGGTTCTGATTCCAAGACTGGTCAACGGCTGTTTGTGTGAATAGTGCTGAAATATATAGACCCTTCTTAATGTTTTAATGTAAAAACTGTCATCAATTTGGTGCAGGACCACTGCCTTGTAGATTTGTTGCACAGGTGGCAGAATGGTAGACTTCCTGTTGAGATAACTTCTGTAATAAGGTTAAGCATTTGCAATTTCTTCATTATACCATTTATCTTCTATTAAAAGAATTAGTTATCAATGTAAAATGTGTTTCTATGTTTAACAGCAACCATGATCGAGGTCCAGACGCTCATGTGATTCGGTTACTTGAAAGGCATGGAATTCCATACTATTGTTTGCCAACAACTATAGGGAAGAATAGAGAAGTCGAGATCTTGGAATTAGTTCATGATACTGATTTTTTGGTACTTGCAAGATACATGCAGGTAATCAAAATTCTGGGACATCGAATTTTGTGTTTTCTCTTGATTATAACTATTTGCTGGTCCACAACAGTAGTTATTTGTTAAATAAATAACTTGTTTTTTCTTGCTTGTATTAGATGGTTCAAATTAAATGATTTAAACTGGCTTTTACGTTTACATCATTCATTATGATCTTCACCATTATAAAACTCCTAATAAATCTTGCACTTCACTATTTTAGTTGCTTTTGTAATTTAAAGTTGCACTTGTTTCTGCAGGTATTCTCTGCAGAGTTCTTAAAAAGTTATGGGAAGGATATTATTAATATTCATCATGGGCTTTTGCCATCATTCAAGGGTGGGAGTCCATCTAAGCAGGTTCTATTTCCGACCCTTTCTTTAGATGTCATTTTCCACTCTTCTTTGTGGAATTTTAATGTGATGCTTTACAAATTTAAATCATTTATTTCTTTAATAATTTTTTGATAGGCTTTTGAGGCTGGTGTTAAGTTGATTGGTGCAACAAGTCACTTTGTTAGTGAAGTACTCGATGCAGGCCCAATCATCGAGCAAATGGTAATTATTCTTATGTGCATTGGAACTCCAAATTAGTTTTAGGGTTTGACCTGCATTTTTAATCTTAAAGCCTTGGGTTGGTAACGTGATAGCTGCTTCTAGTAATTAAAGTTATTCCCTGTTATCACGTTCTCTTTATTTACTGGTCACTGTGGTGTTTTTCATTTGCATAATGCTGCTTCATATTCTTAATTTTTTTAATGCACTTCGTTTACTAGCATCCTCCCTCTTGACCGTATCATTTTATTAGAACGACTTCATCATCATATATTAGATGTTTACCATCATAGTAGAGTTTTAGCATCAGGATTTTACAGAAGTAACCTTTCTTCTCTCAGGTTGAAAGAGTTTCCCACAGGGATAATTTGCGAAGCTTTATTCAGAAGTCTGAGGATCTTGAGAAACAGTGTCTAACAAAAGCAATTAAATCATACTGTGAGCTACGTGTTTTACCATATGAGAAAGACAAGACTGTTGTATTTTAAGTATAACCGAAGAGGAATTGAGGGTGTCGGCATAATTCTCTCTGCGTTTAGTCTGTCATACACGAAAATGTGTACATTAGTGTTGTGACTTTAGTATACGACTAATTTGTACACACACTATTCAAAAAACTGAAGAGTTGACTGGTTTGTTGTTTGTACCAATACTACATGAGAATATGAATTGTAGAAGAGGAAAGAGAAAACTGGTTTCATCCGATTCATCTTATTATCAAACTTCAAACTTGCTTCAAAGCCTTCAATTGGTGTAGAACTTTTTACATCTTTACACAAATAGCTAGTTGAATTCAATGTTTACTTTTTCTAACTAGTATACATAGATACCGATTATACACATATTATACCTATGTTAGACATTCTATTTTTTGTTTAAGCAGTTGGTGGGCGTCTATTTAGGTTCATGCTTCAATTTTTTGAACTATGGTAAGATGACGATTGGTATAACCGGATAAAATGATCCTTTAGGTGTTGATTTAGTTTCTCCGCTTGCATAAATAGGCTTCTTCTGAACAAATATTCAGGTGATCACTGTGATTTTTGGGTTATTTAGCTTTATCTAAATAAATGCACAACACACATATAGGTTTTAAAGTACCCTCAGTCCTCAAAATAAACCAAACAGGATATTTCATTGGAAACAAACTTCTTGCATAGCATAATATACAAATCTTAAATTAAAATCAACATTGCATTTAAAGCACACAAAGAAAACATTGTTGAAGACTTCTTCTTTTAAGCATAGTCTTCTGAGTTTGGAAGTGGGGTGTGTGATCCAATAAAGACATCTCCATAAATAAACCCAGCCAATCCTCCACCAATGAGTGGGCCAACCCAGTAAATCCAGTTCTGTGAAAAGTCACCAGCAACCACAGCTGGCCCAAATGATCTAGCTGGGTTCATTGACCCACCACTGAATGGGCCAGCTGCCAAAATGTTGGCCCCAACAATGAACCCAATTGCCATGGGTGCAATGGTTCCAAGTGAGCCCTTTTTGGGGTCTGCTGCAGTGGCATAAACAGTGTAGACAAGTGCAAAGGTTATGATTATTTCCATTACCACTCCCTCAATTCCACTGAGCCCAGCAGCAACTCCATGAGTTGGAACAGCCTGCCAAAATCCAATACAGAACCCGTTCTGGTTACTTGTTTTAAAATAGATGACAAACATTAAATGTTGAAAAGTACTTATGATGCTGAAACTAATTTTATAAATAAGTTGTTATGTGTTTGGATAAAAATGATGAAACTTATAATAAACAGGTACTGTGTGCGGTGAAAAGGTGCCGATAAACATTTTTTTTGTTAATGCCTAAAATGACCTTAAAGTTATTTACATTATAGAATAATATAAATTCAAAAGTATATTTACATTAAAAGGATGGATGGCAGGAATAGAATAGATAGAAAATTAAAAGTTACGTAGGTAAGGTCCGCGTACACTTTACCCTTCCTAGACCTCACATTGAGGGATTTCACTGGGTATGTTGTTGTAATTTGGAGATTACAAAAGATATTAGAGATAAAATCGTAAAAGACTTGGTCAAATTAATAATACTTATAAGCAGTAACACAATAAGTTAAAGGTGATCAACTAATGATTTTTGACATTTTTTGGCTTATAAACATTTGATTTATAAACATTTTTGATATTTATCAAACACGTAGAAATGTTTAAAAGTTAGTTTGACCTATCTATAAGCTTAGTCAAAAACACCACGTGAGGTCCAACACCTAATTAAAGTTAACAATAGGATTTAGCTTAATAGTATGCTAATAGTCAACAACATACCAAACCGTTAGTGACGAATTTAAGGAGGAGGCAAGCAACTGTAGAGCCAAGCAATTGGGCAATCCAGTAGAAAATTCCAGTCAAGATGGTGATGTTTCCACCAACAGCCAATCCCAAAGTAACAGCTGGATTCAAATGTCCACCTGAGATATTGGCTGCCATGGATACCCCAACAAACAAGGCAAATGCATGAGCCACAGCCACTGCTACTAGACCAGCTGGGTCAAGAGCTGCATCTGAAGTCAACTTATCTGCAAAAAGAAATTAATAACTACGTTATATTTTGACAAATATTTTCTCCATGCGATCAGTATGTCACATGTTCAAGTTGTAAAAATAACTTTTACAGAAATGCAAAATAGAATTATGTACAACACAAACTTCAATATGGTCGGGTCCTTTTCTAAAACTCACGTATAACAGGAGCTTAGTGGAATTATTTGCTACTTTTGTTGTGTAGTGCTAGACCCAATTTAACTTTTTTGAAGAATCAGCTAAATAGCCGTTCACCCAATTGTTTAAGCTAAAAATAATCGGGGAATGTATGATCCCTACATAATATGTATATAGCTGCGTATAATCTATGTATACCTACTAGGATGCTAATCTGAGCGGCTATTTAGGTAAAGATCCCTTAAAAGATTATGTGATCAGTATGAAAGTTTTAATTAGAGAAGTGTAACTTACTATAAGCAATAGCAGATCCAACCCCAGCAAATACAAAGAGCAAAGTAGCAATAAACTCAGCTAAGTAGGCCTTTAATGACCCAACACTAAAAGAGTCACCAATGCTACCAAAGGCAAGCTTCACCATTTTTTTGGCTCCCACTAAAGAATGTACCTAAAGAAGCTCAATTTAAGTCCCTTGCCAATTGGGTTTTGCTTAAAATTTGATGGTTCTCATAGTCTCACATAAACTGTCTTTATATATCCATAGTGGACTCACAAAAATGACATTTTGGGTTAGGTTATGCCGACCATGGGGCCTAATTTGAGTAGACTCGACAAATGATTGGCGCCGTCCCACCGCCCATACCTTTCTTTGGTTTATATTAATCACATGTTTGATGGTTTCGTTGAGAGGACTAATGGTGTGTTTGGCACCGAGGAAAATGTTCTTCACAGAAAATATGTTTTTGAAAAATAAATGATTTACTTTTTTTAGTGTTTGGTAAATAAGCATAAAATATTATCCATATATAATTTGGGGGAACAGAGGTCGATTCACGATGTAAAATTTATGAGTTCTTACAATGATTTCAAGTTAATATATAATAGTAATTTCATAATGAAATCGTAATAGATATTTAGTTTATTTTTTAATATATATATATATATATATATATATATAAAAGGTCTATACAAGAGTTATTGATTTCCGTGAACACGCATAATATGTGCTAGATCAGCCACTTTAGGCAAATACTATGAGGGGCGGGCGTGTGAGGGTGGTAGAGGTGGGGCCATGGGGGTGTTGGAGAATGGATAGGAGTGGGATGCCAATCAGGAAATTTACTTTTCCTATTTCCGCAAAAGAAATTATTTTCCTCGTTTTCTAAAAAAAATGTTATATAAAATTTTTGACCAACCAAACATATGAGAAAATTTCATACCAAACACATCATAAGTTATATTTCATTGTAATGGACTTTCAAGAAATTAATTTAAAAGTTTGTTTAGATAAGCTTAAGTGCTTAACTAATACAACATTTAAAAAGTGATAATTTCTTAAGTAGGGAAAAAAAAGTAAGCTCCACTAACGTATAATACTAGATATCTGATGTCAAGAGCAATTTCTTTCATGTTTAGAATAACTAAAATGACGTTCCAGCACATAGAGGAATCATTAAAATGTTGATGATAATGATAATTAAGTTTATGTATAATGATGTTGTGTTTGAGTTTATGTATAATGATGTTGTGTTTGGTATGGTCGTAAAATATTTAATACTTTGTTCTCTTTTACTTAATTATTTTCTACGTTTTAATTGTCTTAAATTGTTGGAAATATTTTCTACAGAAAAAATTATTTCACGTCGGTTGAGAGAAAATGATTTGCTTCTTGTTGCCAGTTTTAATGTACATGGAAACATTATATTCGACTTTAACCACTCAAAATTATTACCAAAGTACCACTATAAGTCACATATTTTGTTAAATATTGGTTGTTGGGTGAAAATGTTGGAAAAAATATTACATTTTGTGCAAGAAATTCTTGCAAACTGAACTTCCAATGGTGTTTTATACTACATATTTCTGGTTTCATGGAGACGACTATTATGATATATTACATTGTAATAGTATTCAAGAAATGAATTCAAAATATTATTTAGAGAAGCTTAACTAATGGAGTACAAAATTTAAAAAGTGATGCTCCACTTTGTTTAGAGAAGAAAAAAAAAAAAAAAGAGGAGAAGAAAAGGTAAACTCCAGAATAGTATAAGCATTAAGATGTTGTCATGAGCAAAAAAAATACTATGTTCACTTTAGAATAACTAAAATGACGTGCCAAGACGCAAGAGAATCATGATAATGTTTATGCTGATGATAATCATAATTTAATTAAAGTACAACAAGGGGTATGCATTCTTGGAATAATGCCAAATCTTTAACCAACAATTATTCTCTTTACTAAATTATTGCCTACTGTTTGATTATCTTAAAATGTTGAAAATGATACTTAAAGGAAAATATTCAACAACAATGGAATTAAATGACTTTTTCTTATGTTACCAATTTTAACCGGGAGAAAATTACTTTCAACTCTTACTAACAATTATCACCAAAATATCACCCTGGTATTTCATTCCCACTGTCCGCTAATACCTAATACTATTAGTTGCATGTTTAATATTCAACTAAATATAAAGAAAAGGAGAAAAAGGTAAATCTAAAAAGACCCGTAAAAATTAATAATTTGAGATAATATATTTTTAAAAAGATATATTAATAGAAGTAACGTTTGGTGGGTTAAAGAGTAAATAACTTTTGAATTGAGGTATACTAATTTTGGAAAACACAATGACGAGGCTTTTTGTACGTACTTTTTTTCTCACTGTTTTATAGTACTCCTGTACATTTCGTTGTACAAGCATGTAGTGCAATAATTCGGTATTTATTTGGACTTTTTTTTCCTTAGACAAACTATATTAAACCCCCATCGGTGTTTTTTTTTTTTTTTTCACAAACTAAATTTCACAAATGGTCACACTACTATGTTTTTTTTGCACGAAAGTCACACAATTTTATTTTAGTAATCAGATGGCCACAAAATGTAACAACCTTTTTATTTTTTTCACTCTTTTAAGCAATCATTTGAAAAATAAAAAGGTTGGAGCCCTCTTTGAAAGCCCCCTTGATGCAATGAGAAAATGGCTAGTATTCAAGGCTAGTCCCGAGAAAGCAAGTGAGAGTTACCGATAAGCTCCTGGCTAGATTATCTTTCTTTTCCGATCACTTTTTTATATACTTTATAGGGATAGAGTTTAGATTTTAAAATTAACTTTTTCATTTTCACTAAGGTTAAATGACTTCTTCAGAATTTCTTTTTTAAGATAAGAGGCAAATCCAAATCCTAAAATAAATCACACTAAGGTTATTACCATTTTTAATATTGAGCTAATGCAGTAATAGTTTGTGTAGCAGTCACTGAAGTTTGTACTTCTTAAAGTTTTTTCTCCTTCCATTCAACTAATGTGTTGTTTTATACAGGCGTATGTATGTAGACGCATTTGACAATGCAATCAAGGGAAGGTCAGGAGCAGTGGCGGAGCTACATAGAGCTGAGGGTGATCATCCGAGCCCCCTCGGCGAAAAAAAATACTGTTTTTACAAGGTTAAAATTATTTTTTATGTATATATAATAAATGTTGAATCCCCTTAGGCTTCTTCGCATGTTTACTTTTTTATATTTTGAACCCCAAGGCGGAAATCCTGAATCCGCCACTGATCAGGAATGCACAAAATAATGTCCTTATCTTGATTGGATATATTAGATGTTGAGACACCCTTTAAATAATTGCGAAATTAGTGTCAAGATCATATGCTGTACTGAGAAGGAGATTTAAAAAACCTGAATACAAGGTAAAACAGTGGTAACTGCAGAGAATAAGATTTATTATCAATGGAGGAGATCACAGTTTCTTTTTCTTTCTCTTCTTTGCTGTATACATATCTTACAGAAAAGTATATTAACAATTGTAGCACATCAGAATCCGCTTTCTAGAAAAAACAGCGGTGAACCAAAAAACATATCTTGACAATTGACAGTGTCAAGTGCAGGGCTTCAGCCCCTCAAGTTCTGCCAAACGAAGGCACCCGCATACAACGTCAATATGACAATGGTACAACACTTCCCCGAGTAACTCATATAGTCAGATTAAGGATTATCATGCTCAGTCTCTCTAACACAAAAATTCTGGCCTGACTCCACTTCGCGCACAGGTCTTATACTCCCTTCCCCTCTACCCTCCTCCCAATATAAATACTAGGTTTTTTGCATGGCATGGTCCGTGTCCATGAGACCATGATGTGCATTTAACCCACACATCACGTGTTGCGTCTTTACCACTGAACCAATTCCCCGGGCCCAGGGGGTCTCTTCTAATACAGTCATATGTCCTGTCAAATTTCCTCTACTAATACAGTTTTTGCAAGCTCTTCTCATCAAGGTCACTGCTATTGTGTATGTACCTATATCTTGAATCCGGGAGAGTTGGATTCCCACCGGAAGTATGATTGTTGTATTTGTCTATGAAATTTGAATGATTGAATGGTGTCTTACAGATACACGAGGATGGAAATTCATGAAACTCTCCACGTCCCGGTCTCATTTCCTCAGGTTCTCCCATGAATCCACTTTGGCATGATTTAACCTTTCTAGAGAATGTGTCCCAGTCCATCTTATTTCGAGCCATGAATAAAGCACTGAGTCTTTTGGCATTTGGTCTGATAGTCCTCTTGTGCCCCATGTACCTCCTTTGACATGACCAAGAAAAAAATTAGCTCAATAGTGAAAAAAAGAAGATAGGAAGAGGAATCAAAATTATTTGTAATGAAATTTCAATGTACAAATTTCTGAGTTGCCACTATATATCATCGGGAAATGACCAGCTCTTAACTTCTAGTCCATTATTGCATACTAACAGACACTGAAATTGAACACTTCCAGTTCCACAAATTTACCTATTTCCAAAGAAATAAGCCGGAGTTTAAATCACACCTAATCTGAAAGCACTAAGACTCAGCTAACTAAACTCCATATTAGTTCCTAAGTTTAAAAGTCACAGAACTCCCAAACAAACTTTAGGCTGCCAAATTTAAATGCCTGAAAAACTTTCAAGTTCCACAATTAACAATCCATCTCATTTTGGTTTACACCATAAAATCTTGAAGCAACTGATCATAAACCGATTTCGCATTGACCATCCAGAGACTGACATGATTTCATTCTTTCATTGACATAGTGGCCATCCAATTTTCTCAAGTTTTTTAACCATGGACCGATAGTACAATGCTCTCTAGGATCTTGATTCACTTCTCTTTTTTACTTAGTGTGGTAGTTCAATAAAGTAGACACATGCACCATGCTAAACATGAAAAACATGTCCCCTATGAACAAATATTAGATCAGACGTGTAAAAGTGCTAAGAAGAAAAACATGTGCAAATCCTCACCTACTACCAGCAAGGATCTTAGCCATGTTCCCATTATTGTTGGTGACAAAGACATCACTTTCATCACATACAATGTAGTCAATTGCTGCAAGACGAGAAGAGTAGGGAAGAAAAGGTTTCAGCTCATCACCAGCAACTATCTCTTTGGTATAGAAGTTTGGAAACAGCTCTTTTAGAGGCTGCAGAGTTTTTTCTCCACCATATACTTCACCAGATGCAACATAAAGGTATGTGTCATTTTTGAAGCCAAGTGCCCGCAGCATAAGCCCAACTTCATGGGGTGTCAGGGGGCATCTTCCTCGTGTTCGCTCTTCATCGGGGCTCAGCTCCTGAAGCCACAAGTGAATATAGCCTTTGTTATCAAAAAAAGAAAGCAAAACCTTTGGAAATCTTTATGATTTGGTACACAGATCATACAAGGTCCATTTTAATAAGGGAAAAGCGGGAGAAAGGAGAGGTTTCCGACTAATAAAGTCGCCTAAATTGCCGAATAATAAAGACCGAAGTCATAATTCTTTAAGGAAAGAAATCCTACAGGTAAAGTAGCCCATCTTTTTCTTATCTCACCCAATTCGTATCTTTCCTTATCACCCCCGCCGTAATAGCACCCGGAAAATGCTAGCATATCAGGTTCAAACCTGAAATATATATACATCAGAGTGACAAACATTAAGTGCCAACAAAAGCATAAATGTAAAAGGAGTTATCCTGAGTAACGGACATATATAAGAAATAACATCAGAAAGATTAGAACTTTTATGTTACCGAAGGAAAAAAAGGTACAAATTGTAATTTAGACACACATCTAATGCTTACTTAGGTAATACAGATATTTGACTATTATGAAGTATGAAGGTCAAAATACAATCTTTCCATTTTAACAAAAGAAAACACAGATGTTGGCATGTTGCTGCTCATTCTGCATCTATCAAAGTTCTCATTACCAAACCAGTGAATAAGATTTCTCCTAATCCCTAAATGTCTATGATCCCGAGAGCATACAAACTTTACCTCAAGCTGATATGCACTTCTTAATATTATGAAGAAAACTATAGGAGGATCGCTTACATGGTCCAGGTAAACATTACCCATATCATATATGGCAGGAAACTGGATAGCATTTAGAAATTCTTTTTATGAATAAGATTATTCGGAGTATTAGACCCGCCACCATAGGAAAGCCAATAGAGTTTTTTATTTTCCTAAGCTTCAAATGTAAATGAATGGGTTTGTCCATTCTTTCGGTTAGGTAAAAGGAGATTTAGCCAATACAGCCCCCCTTTCCTGTCCTAAAAGTTGCAGCATTAATTTTCAGTTCCAAAATTCAAGACTTTACTTTTGAAAAATTGCTATGCAGAGTTAAATAAACCAAATTTTAATTTCGTAACACTGTCAGTCAAATAAACCTCAAATGAACTGCAATGAAACGTCTTGCCATCTTTCGCATACGCACTACAAGTTTCTGACCAAAATTCCTTATGGGCTTAGTGAATCTTAATGCATGATAATTCACACGGCAACGTAACTTTTGTAGCTCTTCATCAAGGTCATTAGCAAGCCGATAATCAAATTTTGTCAACTGAAGAACCTGCACACAATATGGAGGTCAAACATCAAGAAAAAAAAAACTGAGCATAACCATCCACTTTTTACTATCAAGTTTTAACTTAAAGACTCCATGAGAATTATTGATTAATTGTTGTTCCATGAATTGTTTATACAGGTTTATATGTGCCATATTACATTCTGAGATTGTTAATAGCTACGTCCCGCGCTCAAGTTAAATTCCAGAAAAACGAAGATGTGTGCATCCTGAAACAGAACATAATTTAGGATTTCTGCAAGTTGACTGTCTAAACAGCTAAATGAAGAGATCAGGAAGAGTGATTACATTTCCTTAAAGTTCACTTATAGTTTTCTGGGAAATATGAGGTTTGAGATAGAAAATAGCAGGCAGCTAGTATAGGTGTGTAAATGATTGCACAAATATGATTAAAAAACAGAATCAATTGTTCTGATTTTCTTTTACTTACACGCCTCCTTAAGAGTACTGGCAATACTTGGTCCAAGTAATATTCAGGTTCTGATTTTCTAGGAACACGCATGGTATATGGAGGTTTTCCCATTGACCTCATGACCTTCTCTGGAACTCTTTTAACAACAGTGACATCCTTTGCAAGGTAAGAGATGAACCATTTAACATCAAAGATGTTGACAAAATCACTGCAGGTTAACAAGATATCTCAGTAAAAGAGAGAGAGAGAGAGAGAGAGTCAAATTTGCTTCTGTTATTACGATCCATTTTATAAGCTTATGCAACAGACAGGCTCCTCAAAATAAGTACAAGATGCCCACCAACCTATCATCCTTCCAAAATGAATTATGATCCAACTCAGGTACAACTAAAGTGGCGTTAAGAATTCGCGCAACAACTACAGCATCAGTTATCTGGTAAGCACGAGATAGGTTCCAAATGTTAGACTATTAAGATACAGTATTAAAAGAGCAAACACAAACTGTTTGAGAGATACCAAAGATTAGTTGATGAATGATTCAAGTCAAGAACAGCATACTTACTCCAGTCCTTTGTTGGTTGAGTCCTCCGCTAGTTGCAATAAGTAGATATCCATTTGAAGAACGCACACTCACAGCAGCTACATTTCATTTGGGAAGCGTTATAGACCAAGGTATTCTCAGTAAAAATTGAAGCCTAGTGAAATTATGAGATGCAGAAGCATAAGAGTGAACTTTGAAGCTAAATAAGCAGGAGAAAGCCTTTTGGAAATTATCAAAATGACTAAGTGCAAGTGCACATCAAATTTCTGAAGAACTATGATTTAACTCCTATTTGTGTCACATATCAAACAAGAAACAGCAGAATCCAATGCAAGGGCGGACCTTAACAATAATTTGTTCACTTCTACATATCTATGAGGATGCTATAAATGACAATAAGGCCTAGCTCTATTCTTTTTTTTGAAACAGTTAACATATCTATTATAAACAAAGAAATACACCAAAAGTGTACTTCAGTAGTAATTACAAGTAGTAGCCAAAAGAGCAAAACCTACCACCTAGACCCTCATAAACTGTCTACAATACTAGCTAAGGCTAACTCCATTCTACATATGGTTTTGTTTAGATATCTTGATCACCAACTTAACCAGGCTTCTATATCTACACTTCAATAGCCAATATTAGACACAACCTTCAGTTCAAGTTCACCAACTCAAGAAACAGGACTTCTCTTTATGTTTTAGCCAGCAGTTAAAGGGGACGGTAGATGAGTGATGGTCAAAGACGAAAAAAGATTATCTAAGTTCCTTTTGGGAATAAAAGAGCGTCGGAAACAAAAGTGAAAATGTTTAAAAACAAAACCATCAATCCTTAGAAGTTGGATGCAGACAAGCTAACTCTCTTTCACTTCCTTCCATTCCAAATAAAACAAAGGCTATATACTTTTGGCATGGAGGAGCCAATTTTCTCCACTACCTCTTCTCACTCAATTGTTTCAATCAGGCATACTCTACTTTCTTTTAGTTGTCAGTAGAGCATATGATTACATTTTAGCTGAGATCATAATGTTAGATGTAAGTAACTGATTTCCATAACCCACTCAAGAAACCTAAAGCATCGAAATTGAAAATCTCTAGGCCCTCACCTTCAGATTATGACCAACCAAATAACATTGCCTAAACACAATACATGATAAGAGTGACAACATCACAAACAGTTAGGACAGAAAATATCTGAAGAAACCATGCAAAAGCATTTACGTACAAGCAAAACGAGGGCCTCTCTCACTGCATCCATAGTAAGAAGTTGAATACCTTGACTTCCAAATATCAATTGGCGTACCTCCATCCTAAGATATATCAAGTAACAGAACACGTGATGCTTCAAAATAACTGGATAGGCAAAACAAAAACTAATCTTTCAACTTCATAGCTGCGACTGTTGCAGCCAGAAACTTTAGCTTTTCCGATAAACTTCTGTCAGATTGTAAGGAACCATTAGTCATTATTACTGTGTCATCCAACAGAAGAAAATCATTCCATCACTACCAGCAAACTCATAACATGATATTCTGAACTTTCCTTTGGCATTCCAGCCACTCCCAAAGGCAAAAAAGCGTTGAAAGAGAATATAAACTGTTCAAGGGAGTGTAACATATACTTCACTCTTTACTTAAATTCTTAAACATCAAATTTGGCACACAAGAAAAAGAAAAATCCCAAAACCAAAAGACTTGCTTGTTAAACTGATAAAATAGATACTAGATAAACTTGATAGTAGCCAAAATCCAACAAAGGTATCTATGAAAACTTCAGTTCACACAGCTATACTCGAAAGAGACCATAGAACCCCACAAAATTGCAATGCATAATCTTAATCCGATAAGCGTAGAGAAGCAATGCATGTACAACAACTACTACTACTACTTTGTAACAGTAACTGAGTACTACTTTTGACAAGATAGATGAGAACATATAATAGATTTATACATGTTTGAGGTGTATTTCAATACTGCTTAACGTTCACTGTGAGTTCAAGTTGAGAGCTTTGGGTGCGACAGCGCCAACTGCCCAAATATTACTCCATCCCATATTATGTGCTTATACTTTTTCATTTTAGGGATGTCCCAACATGTTTGACACTATTCCATTTCTATATTCACAATCTTCAAGAATTAAAATTCATCAAGCTATTCAAAAGTTAAACTCCATGTGATGTTTTCTCTATCAAAACTATACTTTCAAATTTAACATTTTCTACACTTAAATATCTTTCCCACAACTACTAATATAATTTGTAAGTCAAATTAACATCTTAAACACCCTCTTCTACTAAAAATCCATTAGATAAAATGGGATGTAGGGAGTACATTGTTAACATGAAGAGAAAGGCAATACATCAATATTAAATTTTCCACATGTGAAAGAAAACTGAAGAAGGGTGTTGAATAAAAAGTCAAACTTTGTTGTAAACATAGTCAAAACAAAGCTAATTAACCATTTTATTTATGCCCACATTGCCGTGGTTCTTACGGAAACAGCCTCCCCTATGTTAGTTGTTGTATTTATGGCCACATTATAGATTACCTGTTTGTAGAACCAAGCACCTCTGCCGAAACTGTGAGAGTACAACTCAAGATTGGACGCCACGTGTCCGGTAAAGAGAGATATCAATCCTAAGGCAAACAACATTAACCCACAAAGTGTGGTACATGAGATGGGTCGCCTTGACCAACAGCTAAACAAGAAATGCTGTTTCTGAGTATTAGCCAATGCCCCACAACTATATTTCGCCATACCCATATTTACAGCTACTTGATTTACCCTTTTATTCTCATATTAACAGGGAATAACAATAAATTAGTACCCCATACAAAAAGAAGCAGTGCCAATCACTGTGGATGTCTATGTAAATGATGTTGCCCGTATAACTGAATGGGTGTTCACTTCTCTGGAAATCCTTTTTTCCCCAGTTTAAATCTGGTTGTCGCCTGATCAACAAAAAAAAAACTCGAAATCTCTTTTACTCTTCTGTTGATGTAATCCGCCCAATGATTATCTAGTACAAGTAGAAAAATGGGTTTCACAAATCTGGCAGATTGTGGAGTGTGGATAGCCTCTGTTGTTACTTGGGATCGAAATAGGAATGCGGGAAGGTACAGAGGAGGTTGGAATTATTACCCACTGTTTGGATGGTTGTTTCCGTGGTTTATTAATATATGTTGTAAACCCTTATAATTACGTGGTTATATAATCATAAAAATATTTAATTTTTGTAACAATGAATTTGATAATTTTTGTGTGGTTAGAATTTCATTTCTCCATTATACTCCCACCTTCCACCCCCACTCTACCACTCACCCCTACCCCACACTATCACACACCCCCTACTCCCACCCTCACTCCCAACTACCCCACCCATCTGCCACCCACCCCATCCTACCACCCACCACCACACACTACTCCTTACCACTACCCAACCCCACCCTACCACCCACTACCCCCACCTTCATCCCACAACTACCCACCTCACACCACCCAACCCCACCCCATAAACCACTTACCCCCACCCCTACCACCCATTACCCTACCCTCATCCCACAACCACCCACCTCACATCCAATGACCACCCCCGTTCACCACCTACTTATTTTTTAAAGTTTTTATTTTATCCTTCACCTGAATTATGTTAATATATATAAAGTAATTTCTAATTAAGAGTTAAGAGTATTTTAGTAAACTTACAAATTATTATACAAAATCATACAGTTAAATCAAACAATACAAATGTTATTAAATCACAACAAACATACAGTTTATCCAAACATTGTCTTTATTAATACAATATAATAAAATACAATACAACACCATACTGTACATTAATGAACCACGGGAAACAACCATCCAAACAGAGTGTTAGGGATGATACTCTTTTCTACTCAGAAATAACATGTTCCTATATTTTTCTTTTTCCACAAAAAACCAAAAAAGCTACATAAAGAAACATTATGACTAGTAGTTTTATGATTAATGAAAATGCTTCCAAATCATTAGTATTAAACAAAACTGAAAAGTTGAGTTTTTGTAAAAAATCAAAAGTTTTTTTTAGAAATTTAAAAAATGACAGTCTGGTGCACAAAGCATTCCACCTTTTGCTTGAACCCGTGATATATAGATCACATGATGCTCCCCTTCTTTTTTGATAAATTATTTTGTAAAAAAAAAAAAAACTTAACTAACCAAACATCAGAAAAATTGGAAAATATATACCAAACACACCATTAGACATTATTTACAATCTTTGTAGATAATTACGAACATCATAAGAGATTTTATTTGGTTTGCTATATTAAGTGAATGGTAGCTAGTGATGTTTAAAGCAAAGTAAATTCCACATTTATAAGCTAATTTTCTACCCAAATTTCACATTTTTTCACCTGGTGTTCAATCTCGGCATGGGTGTGCTAATTTATCCGGATTCACATCACGCAAGACCTTTTAAAGGGCAAGCACTCTAAAAATTTAAAAAAAAAATCATAGCAACATTTGCACTTGAAAGGTCTTATTAAAATTAGAAGGATTCACGTCATTATTGTTCATTCAAAATTTTCACCTCTTTTAGCTGTATGAAGTTAAAGAGGAGAGAAGACGAGGAGAAATCGTCACTCGTCAGGTAGCTCGATTGGAATTATTATGGATAATATACAAGAGCTCCGAGTCTATGTGATATATATAACAATCAGAGAGTTCAAATTATTGTAATAAACAAATCTTTTCATCTACCCGATCCATTGACAAGTTAAATATATCAGTACGGTCAGCGGGTCAGTTCATTTTGTGATCATGTGTCATAACTAATTAGGGCCAGGACCTAAACTCAAGTTCCAGATGTTAGCATTTGGTGAAATGGATGGACCATAAGACATGGACTTATCACTTACCCCACTACCCTAAAATTTGGCAACTACTCGTACTACTAAAACTGAAAACAGTTCTTACTGGAAGAACTACATAATACATGTATTGATTTGGTTCGAGGGTTCTTGAGTACAAAATTATTCATTTTGAACTACATATCATCTACAGAGAGGCTTTTGAGTACTTAAATTTTACCATAATTTCTTCATTATTATTTCTTGCTAGTAACTAAGTGAAATCTAACTATTTCTATAAGTTTACTCACAGCAATAGTTTAAGCAGATAGAAAGAAAAACACATATCAATGGATCCAATTAACATTAATTAATTTAATTTGAGAATTGACTCCGATAACGACACTATAACAACTGCCGGAAGAATGTTCGATCTTTGTTTTGGTTGTGATATTGCTCTATATATATTTTAGACATACTTTAGATCATGTTAAATATCTTACATGGAATCCAATTTGTGCAGCAGCAAGATCCAATTTGACACTCATAACTTGAACTAAAGAGAAGTTCAATAGGAGGGATTTTGTTATGTTAGCGTGAGGTTGTACCTATTATATATCGAATTATATAGTTACTCAATAATTCTTCAGAAATATATTTTTATATTACATTTATACTCTGTGCCACGAAAATAAATAAATGCAATCATAATATACACTAACTAATAGAGGATACTGAATCAGCGTTTGGACAGTATTAAAATGATATTTTCCTTCTTCCCTCCCTCCATCATCTTTTCAGGTCAACAATTCTGTTTGCTATTTTGACTTTTTCTTTTTCTCCTTATGGTGTTATTTTCTTCCACATTTACCCTCCAGCTTCATCATATGATTCTAGCACGAGATCGAAATTTTTGAAAGCTGTTGATTTGAGGACCACTCAGATACCAACTAGTAGTAAATGACACTTTGTGGACCAAAATTCAACTCAAGCCAAACTTTAGGAACTAGTATAAATTGAGTTGAGCTAATTAATTGTCAACACGTTTACAGCCAGAGATTTTAAGTCTAAATTATCTTCATCGGATGTGCGTCTTTTAGGAGGACCAAGATAAATTTTGGGTCAAAAAAATTCTCAAGAATTTCAATTTTATATTATTATTAAAGGAATAGTGGTTCATATAATGTCTCTATTAGGGTGTAATTTGAGCTTAAGAAATCTTGCTAAACATGACAAGCGAGGGTGATTAATATAATATAATGCCTCAAACAAAGTAATAGCAACATTATGAATTTCAAATTTCCGATATTCACGTGCTTCATATGGTTGAAAGCTAAAAACATTTCTTTTTTCATGAAAAAAGGATAAAGTTAACGAATAGTCAATTTTAGAGCCTGTAATTGAAAGTTAATTGCATATTCGAAGTCGCGATTAATTAGCCAAATTATAAAAAACTATAGACTCCAAAATACTTTAAAAAAAAATATATATTTTGACAAAACTTAATGAATAGTAGTTCCTTGAAGCATGACCAAACATATTCTACGATCACATCCATGGATATTGCCTAGTTGGCAATAAAAATGGAATGAATCATAAGAGTTTGGGTTCAAATACTATCAGGGACACAAGAAATTAAAGTTGGGTGATTTTTTCGTATAAAATTTAGTGAATAGAAATACTTATACTTCTAATAGTATTTTAGTATAAAAAAATAATGCTCACAATAAAGCTTAAAAATGTTATATATGTGTGAATATATCAAAACTTAAGAGCCAATAATTTCAAGACATAAACATTTGGTGATAAGGGCTAAAAATGTACTTTGTTACACATTTGGGTAAAAAATATCCCTCATGTCATTAAAATTTTCAAATATATCCTATCTTAATGGAAAGTCTCAAATCCCCCGAAATAACCTGATTTCATTTTTAAACTCTCTCCATTTAAACCCAACTACATAAAAAACTCATATTCAACCAACTTGTTCCCGAATCCTACATTTGGAGTCACTAGGCACAGGAGCGGGTAATCCATATGGATTTTCTATTTAGTTGGGTTGAGTTTAAATGAAACGGGTTTAAAAATGAAATCGGGTTATTTTGGAGATTTCCGTTAAGACAGAGGTATATTTGAAAACTTTAATGACGGGAGGGATATTTATTCAAATTTATAATGGATTATATTTTTAACCTTTTTTTCCCTCGATAATAATCCTGCTAAGCGCAGTAATACGTGATCGAACAGCAAAGTCGAAAGCCATGAATGTTCAATACTAGAGGTAGTATTTTTTTTATATCTTCTTGTATTTTGATTTAGACATTTGATTTTACAGGCTTACCTAATCAAAATTTATGTCGGATAAATTTACTAAAAACTAAAACGTTTGGTTTGAATTAAGATTTTAAACAGTGAAAGAGATCTTTATCATCTTGCCGCACTCTTTTTATGGTAGACGTACCACATATTCGCAAGGTGCATATAATGTCGAAGAGTTATTTTAAACTTTGCCTTCCGAACAAAGTTTGTGTAGTTGGGAAAAAGGTTAAAAAGAGATTTTGACCTCGCATTACTTAAACACCACTGTTTAAGCTTTAGCTATATAAATTAAAAGAAATCCTTTTTTCTTGTGGGGTTTGGGGGTTTCAAATTTCAATATAGAATCTTTGGGCCCTAATTAAGGGGCCATTTGTATATATCCGTATTAAACAAGCAATCACATGCAATAAAGATAGTAGAAACTTGAATCCTTTTTCTGAATGAACAGTAAGTACTCTTCATTTTTTGTAATCTGCAATCGCCTAACACATCAAGATACACACGGCAAAGCCAATCACGGAAATCAAAGAAAAAGTCAGCCATTCAATTCATGAATGTTAATCTCTTATTAAATGTGACGGGCATATTCCTTAGCAACTGCATGCCATTACCACTAGCTTTGCTATTTTGTTAATTTGTTTGTTGAGTTTTTCATATTTACATAATCAAATTTTTGATAAGTTAACCATATATAGATCTCATAGATCTCTGTAATAAATATTAATTAATAACTTAATAAAAAGAATATCTAATTTGCACGTTAGAATTTTCATTTTAAAGTGTACAATATTCTTAAACTGTTAGTACATATAACTAATATTCAGATACGGACTCAAAATTTAAAGTTTGTAATTCCTACAACGACCACAAGTTAATATGTAATAATGATTGGATTATAGCCAAATATTTAGAAATTTTCAGCGAATATTTTGATACATACACTGGGTATAAACAAAAACTATTGAGTTCCGTGAATCGGCAAGTAGCACTCTCCATCCGCCACGGCTAATATCCGAGTTCGTTACTGTTATGTAAAAGATATTAACATAATCATTCTTGTATAGGATAATTACAAGTAAATGTTTATCTCATAAGCATTAGTTGACAACGTAATATACATGATAACTGATGCGTTATAAAGTTAGTTAAACACTATTGATAATATAACTTTTTTACACCATATACACACACCGCCTAGGCTTTTTAACCAATTGATGTTACAATTAAGGGGGGGGGGGGGGGGGGGAAACAGTAGAGAGAAACAGAAAAATACTAGGGCGTGATGTGGTCAGTTAGATGCAGTTTCTGGCAGTCACATCTGTCACAGATGGAGAAGAACTACTAATACTGACTAATCCATAAAGGCCAAATGATGAGAGAGGAAAAAGCCAATCGAATTCTTAAATACACAATATTTGGTCAATAACAAAATAAAAACTTATTGTTAAAAGAGAGCAAAAAACAATCAAAAAAGCGCAAAGAGCACAAGGCCCAGCTGTTAGCACCAAAAGTAGTACTATCATAGGCATATTTGCTGTGTTCACAGACCAAAACTGATTCAATGTTCTGTTATCACAAGCAATACTCATATGCTATACTGCATATCCAAGTGAGTATTTCTACATCCCTAAAATGTAGCAAATACACGCGCAAATTAATCCCAACGTCACATTACAACAACTACTATAACTTTTCCTCATTTTCATGTAAGTTAGGATCAAATCAGAGGCGAAATCAGAATTTTCGCTTTATTTAAAACAACGATTTTTACATGCTAACCACTAAGTTCTAAATTTAATATGTATATAATTGATTAATTTCTTAACATAAATCTACTGTTTGCTTCCACTCTGCCCCTAGATCAAACATCATTACAATAACGATTACTATCTTAAATCGGGATTAATTATATGAATTCTCAGCTCAATCTCATCTAAAATCAAATTATATAAAATAAAAATAAATTTAAAAAGTACGGAAAGTCTTCTCGTATGCTACCCAGCACAGGGAGGCTAGGGCCCCAAAGGCCAATCTCTGTCAGTAGTTTGTTTCTACAACTGATTTTCAGATTGCTTGTGAAGGTTTCAAAGCAAATGTGACTTACAACTAACGCTAAAATAGAGGAGCTAAAACTGGAACAAAATTCAATACTTTTCTATAACAAAGCAGAACCCATTTCAACAAAATTACTAAAGAATAATGGAAAGCAAAAACAAAACACAACAAGAAAAGAAAATGAGATAATGACCATTTTGACCTCCCATATTCTTCTCTCCAATGGCTCTGCTTTAATGGATTGATTAATCAAGAAACACTAAAATCTTCATCTTCCATTGGAGCTGGCATGTTAAGATCTATAAACCCAAATGGGAATTTACCAGAACTTGAATCCATTAAACTATCACCAACTTTTGATGATGAAGAACCAGTTATTGATGAACTCAACATATGTGATCTTTTATGTCCACCAAGTGCTTGACCTGACCCATATATTTTCCCACAAAATGGACATTCATGCACTTTCTCATCATCCACATTCTTCACTCTCGATTGCCTCAAATTTTCTTTTGACTTCCCCTTAATGTTCTCTTCTTCAATGCAAGAACTGTTGTTTTTCTTGTGAATTGTTTTATGACTTCCTAAAGCCTGTGAAGATTTCAACACTTTGTTACAAATCTCACATTGGTAGTACTTGCCTTGTTTTTGGTCATGTGAATTTCTCCATACATCTTTAGAAAGCATCATTAAACATACAGCAACATCTTCTTCAGGTGAAGTATCTGAAAATGAACTTAAAGATTTCTCTTTTTTTACATCATCAACTGATTTTTCATCAGATATGAACATTCTTCTAGTTCTTTTAGATCTTCTCCTTGTTGGTTTCTTAGTTGACTCAGTTTCACTTTGATCTTTATCATGTACAACTGAACCAGCATCCAAAAACTCAGGATCTACAATCTTGGAACTCTTTTTTGGATTTTCTCTTAACACATAACTACCCAAATGTTTCTCTTCTTCAATTTCCTCAACTGAATAGAGTGACAGAGTTGATTCACTAAGACCACCACCAGAATCTTGATTTTGTGGTGGAGTTTTTGGTGGAAGTGGTAGAGACCTTAAATGAGACCTCATATGACCACCCATAGCTTTACCACTTGAGAATTTTCTTGAACATAGCTTACATTTATGCTTTTCCATACTCATTGATTTTTTCAACAAACCAAAACAGATCAAAGATTAAGGTTTAGCACTGTTAGTAGTAACAAGATATAGATAGATACAAGTAGATGTGCATGTATAGATGGTTGTTTCTCTCTCTCTAGTAAGGTTGAATGGAAAGGAGAGAGTTGAGGAAGCAGAGTGGGAGTGGGAACTTATAAAAAGGGCTTTTAAGAGGAGAAGTAGGTAACAAGCATTCTTCCACCATAAACACTTGTGATGTGATTTGCTTTCTCAATGCTAATTTATTACTACTTACAATCTTTTCTTTTTTTACTTTAACCAATCCATAAGTTAAAGTATACTCTATCCGTTTCAATTTATATGAACCTATTTAATTAGGCATGATATTTAAGAAAGAGGGAAGACTTTTGAAACTTGTGATCCAAAATAAGTCTTAAAAATTTGTGTGGCTGTAAATCATTTATAAAGTGAATTTGTTTCCAAATTCATAAAGTAAATCATTCATTTTGGCACAGACTAAAAAAAAAATAGGTTCAAACAAATTAAAACAGAGGGAGTATTTTAGTATAACAAAAATATCTACATAATTAAGTTACTTGAAACATAATTACAAATAAAGATTTATACTCCCTTCGTTTCAATTGTTTGTCTGATTTTAAGCACTAAATTTAAAAAAAATAATGAAAACTTTTGAATCTTGTGTTCTTAAATATGTCATGTGAAAAATTAAAATTAAAGAATTGTCAAAAAAATGAGAGAGACATTTTTTTCGTAATGGATTAAATAGAAAAATAAGACAAATAAATAGAGGGAGTACTATATATGAGTGTTTAAGCTATTTACATAATTACTTAACATGATTGCAAATAAAGGTAATATGATTACCTCAAAATTGTAGAAAAAATTGCACCCCAAAAACTTAAGGTAAATATATATATATTTTTTTAAAAGAGCAGCTATGTGCACGAAGCATATCGTTTGGGTATGGTTCAGTAAAGGGTTGCACCGTAAAAGAGGTGTGATGTGGATAATTTATGCTAACACAAGCATCGATAATTGATTCCCCGACTTTGAACGTGTGACATATAGGTAAAGTCACAAGAATGCAACTTAATATTATTCCAAGGCTCCCATTCTGATAAATAATTTGTAAATAATCTAAAAATATTACATTGAGTGAATAACATTTGAACTCTTTTATGAGGCATGAGCTTAGAATTTTCACTAAACTATTTTTTACATAGCTGTAAAAATTGTATTAAAAATATGATTTAATTTTGAATGGGACGGCGAAAATAGATTAAATACTATTCAACTACTCGTGATCGTGATTCGTGGGGAGTAACTAAACATGCAACTCTTGCCGTCTCAGCGTGATCCCTTTATTTTTAAATAGAATGTAAATAAAGAAATATTCTAGAATTACTTTTATTGTTTTTTTTTTACAGGCCTATGCCTGTTTGTACTGTGCTCTGTACTACTATTAATTAGGTCGCCGATCATTAAGTGGCAACCCTTTTCCTCGAAAAAGTTTTAATCAAGTGATTAAGTAGGTGTATGGACATAAAAAGGTGATACTTGAAAAAAATATTTGAAGTTAAGTTTTAAAGATGTATTTGAAAATTTACATTGTGTTTTGGCATACATTTTAATTAAAAAATATTGAAATTTTGCGAGTAAAAAAAATTACTTCAAAGCAAATTACTTTCAAAGTTGAAACTCATTTTTAAAACTTTTTCGAAAAATCAATCCAATACATAATCAAACTCTGTTTTGAAAAAGGAAACGAAAATCGGTGTGTTAACTCTTTTAAGAATTCCATTGCATCAGCATCTTTCTTTTGAATTTTTTCCTACTTAAAACAAAATAAAAGTACATTAAGCACTCCTTTTGTAGGCTAACTTTTCAAAATTATTTTTGGTTTGAGTTTTACGACATCTTCTTATAATAATAGCAATAAGAAATACAAATCTTTTGATCTACTTAATTTGACACGTTTACTATTTGAAGAGTCAGTCTTTCTATTTCATATTTATCTCAGAATATCTTTATATTAAATCTGTAACTATTTTAACTTAAAGAGAATAGTCTATTTTATTTCATTTCCAAATATGTAATTATTTATTAAAAATTACAATAAAATTACTTTGGCCTCTTACTTCTAAGTTCTAAACATGTCAAACAAAGTGGATGGACGGATTACCTCAATGCTACTTCAATTTACTTCATGAGTTTATCCTATAAATAATGCGATCCGAATTCAAGAACTTTTTGTTTGACTAAAAATAAACATTGTATAAAGACTACTAGTCAATAAACTGTTACTAGTTGATTTGTTGTACCACATGAAAAGCCACCGGTAATTGTTAAAGCTCCGTTGAAGATGGTCAACTTCATTTAATTTTGTTTTTATTTTCTTCGTCAACTCTGTTTAATTAGTAATTATCTTCGCTTTTCTGGTTTCTAGCTTACAGGATTAAACATTGCTTACTCTAAAAGAAAATCAACTAAACGAGATTTATGAAAGTAAAAGCGAAATTGATGCTCCTATCCTTTAAGATTTTTCTTTTAACTTTCTGTGCCTTTTTTTTTTTTTGGGAGATACAGAGTTAGGAGTTAGGAATGGGAGTAAGAGCCTCTTTAGATGGGCTTAAAAAAAACAATTTATAAGCTGAAAATAGCTTATAAGCAAAAAAAAAAAATTGGGATAACTTAACTTATTTTATTTTTTTGCTTTAGATAAAGTAAGTCAAACGGGCTCAATTATTTTTTTTGGCTTATTAGCAACTTATAAGCCAATCCAAACGGGCTCTAAAGGAAAGAAATGGTCCAGCAACAATGAATGATAATGATAAAAGTAATTGTCATCTCCTTCGAGATTAAATCGAAATTAATCATAGCAGTTATAAAAAGATCTTACATGTAAAGTCCTAGACTATTTGTTTATGTACAACCAAACAAATTTCTGATATTAGTTGTGACAAGAAATTAATATTGAGTCTAAGTTGACCTTAAAATTGGCTCATGATTTGAGTATTGTTCAAGATTATATAAATTGTTCAAGCGCGCTATCTTACACTGATATGGGGCTTCTAACACTCTCCTGCACGCTCAGATCTGCGAACTAAAATATGGGGCGTCTCAACATCAAGTAAACTAAAAATCAGAATGGATCGATTCTAATATCACGATAAAAAAATGAATGTTGTGCCTAACTCATTCACAAAAATTAGCTCATGAGGTGATAATTGTGCAGGACCATAAATATAAAATGTCCAACTGCACCATCTGACATGGGTATGAGACTCTATCCAGACGCCCAGACTTGGCAACTCGAGCGGGACTATACGATATGATTTTTTATTTTTTTGAGAAATACCTTTGGAATTTATTTACGTGCATCCTTCTATAAGAAAGAAGTTTCTAAATTTTTCTCAAAAGTTAAAAAGTGAACCTTCCTCAAATAGTGTTTAGTTGAAAATTCTTCAATTTACAGAAACTTTTTACCGTAATTTATTCAAAGGCAGGACAACTGGACAAGGATAGAAAAAAGGAAAAAAGCAAAACACGAAAAGCCAAAATAGACAAAATTATTTTTGCTTAATTGCATGCCAAAGCCACGCGTATGTCGATCTCACATTTGACTTGCTCATGTCCAACCACCGGCATCACAGATCCATAAATTCTCACTCAATTCTTTTTATTAAGCTAATTTAAATTTAGTATATTTCGGAAGAGGAAATGGATGAACATTTTACAATTTAAATAAAAGAAAATGATTATGCTAATTACTTGTCTGTTATTTTTTTTAATCTCTTACGTATAAAAATAAAACATGATCAATAATAAGAATGTCGATTTGCACTTTATTGAAAGACTAGTATGCGTTTCAAAGAGTTCTGCGTTTTGGCTTACCACTAATCCCTAAAGGCAATAGCGTGAACCTAAATTCTTGTTATTTTCTTATTTTTCTTCTAAGACATGCCCACTTGTCTTGAATGATTATCTATTTGTTATTGCGCCGTCAAATACTGAAAGAATATGAAAACTGTTCAATGAGACCCACATTATTGAGTTGAGACTACAAAACAACTTTTTCCTTCTCCCAACAAATTCATGTCAAACCACTCAATGTCTCACAGGTTCTCGAAATTTATGGCACATCCTCTTAAGTTGGAAATTGTGAAAACAATGGTAAAACAAGCCCAAGAGTAGTTCAATTAGCATGGATAAATTCATTGAACTATAACCACATCGATTATGACGAACACTTTCTTAACGATTAGACTAGTAGAATCAATATCAGGGAGTTTGGTTCGACGGAAGTGATATATTCACCTTAACTATATGCCTTACGTTAAGTATGAATGGAGAAATTTTTTAATAGTTTGTGCTCTCTCGTTTAAATTAAAATTTATTGAGTCAGTAAGTTTTTGCTTACCGTGTCAATAATAATTGCAGTATATTCTATAAAGCTAGCGAAGTCTTTTTGCTCGACCAAACTTTTAAGCGATATTTGCATTTCGTTCTGGATCCTAATTAAGAGCCCGTTTGGATTGACTTATAAGTTATTTATAAGCTGTTTTCAGTTTTTTTTTAGTGTTTGACTGACCAGCTTAAAGTCATTTTGTGCTTAAAAGAAGCTCAAAAAAATAATTGAGTTCATTTAACTTAGCTTATCTAAAGCAGCTTATAAGCTGAAAATAGCAAAAAAAAAAAAGTTAGACTACCCAACTTATTTTTTTTTAGCTTATAAGCTGCAATTCAAAGCGCTTTTCTTGGTCATCACTTATGACCTTGGCATTTTAAGATACTGTTCATGGTAGCTCGACAATGATCCACGTGACGAGTTTATTTATTCATCCAATTTTTAGTATCTTCTTGAATAATTAAATCGGTGCCTAGATGCGATGAGCTGTCAAATGAAGAGTGCTTGGTATCCTTGTAAAAAAGATCGAAGATGGTAAACTTTTGTGGCGTATAGCTTTGAAATTAGTGAATTTGTCCGCGCTTCGCGCAGTGTGAGTGCTCATTTTATATACTGTTAGTATTTAAAAAGTCTAACATATTCTTACTAGTATTGTTCTTTTAAGCATTCTTTAAATAATATAAACTATAAAGAATATTTCTAATTGTGTTTTAGTTTTCATGCCTCTCCATAATATAGGTAAATATATTTAAAGAGAGGGAGATCAATAACCAAGTCTATGTTTAATAAAATTTTAATATGTAAGCTCATATAAAGTTTGGCTTGCAATAATATTAGAATTCAGTCTTGTAGGAGAAAGGAAAAAAAGTTGCAGGTACTGGGATGAGTCAAACGCTAAAAAAAATAGTGGATGGTAGCGATTTATCAAGGCCTCCTTTCATGTTAAATGTGCTCTTCAAGTTCATTATCATCCTTCCTCTAAAGATAGTGTAACTGCAGCATAATACAAGAAAAGATAAATAAATAAAGTAATTATATGCTCGCATCTTTTTTTGTTAACCATCTGTATCCGGAAAAAACGAAAAATGAACTACAAAATAAATATATCTGCACCTTTTGGCCGTTCCTCTCTTCTTCACCTTGTTTTTATTTTTCATGTTTATATCCGCAGTTAACAAATTAGTTGTTAATTTCAATTCTTATTGACGTCAACATACACATTTTATTATATCACAAAACTCTCTCTTATTCTTTTTCTTTAGGTTTTCTTTAATTCCTTGAAAGTGCTAAATGTTGCATGTGCAATCTTATTTTTGGAATCAAATAATCATATCTATGTAATATTGGTATCAACAGACTACACAAATTAAAACGATCTTGATCAGCATGAAGTTTCTGTGCTCTTACAAGTTTCAAAATAATTTATTATGAAAATGAATTATAAAAAGTGAATTACTTCTTAGCGAAGAAGCAAACTTTGATGAGGGAGGAAGGACTTTCGAGCCTCAACACATGCTATTGACTAGCTTTATATTTTTGGCCTCCAACAATGTACAAACTATTGCTAAAGTACAAAATAATGGAATTATGATGCAACAAAAAGATGCTCAATAGTGTGTCCAAAAACTTATCTGAATCTCCGATAACAAATAAAAATAGAACTTACCCAAAAAAATAAAATAAAAAAGCCCGAAGATAGCTATTGGTTTGAGCTTCTTCAATAAATGAATCCATCTCAATCCTGCAATTTTTTATGCAAGTTAAGAAAGATCCTACAAGAAAATGAAGACGAAAAGAAAATAAAAGCATAAAAGAGCAAGGAAAGAAGAAAGAGAGAGATGAAATTGGTCAATTATTTTTAACTTCACTGTGGAATGGGCATGAAACCAAGAACACAAAACCTGTTTTGAAATGACAATTGTGGAGAATTACCATTGGTTTTTCCATAACGGGCAAGAAAATAGAGAAAACACACGGACCCTTTGTTGCTGCCGTTGCCTTGCTTCTTGCTTTTCAATGTCTAATCCGTACAGATTAATAGCCTCAAAGAAGAGGAAAGGACTAAGGAGGTAACATTTTCTTATAATTAAGGTAAACTAATGTGAATTATGGATATTATTAATTAACTAATTAAGAGGAGAAGTTATGAAAATGAAGAGGTGTGAGTTAGGGAGATAAATTTTTAAAATAAAATAATTACAAAATTAAGAAAAAGGCAAAAAAAGGAAAAATAAGACAAATATGATCTTTAGACAAATAGAGGTGCCACATCACTCCTTTTTTTCCCCCTATATTTGAAATATACTCCTATATAATTTAATCTTAGCAAATAATTTAAGGAAAAAATGTAAGAATAAAAGGTCAAAAAATTGACAACAGGACGTGGGTAACTTCCATCGGTTCTTCACAAATGACATACAATTAATATATAAAATTAATATGGACTTCAAATAGGAAAGAGGAAAAGAACCAAGATTATTAGAGTTTTTTTTAGCAAAATTAGAAGAGAAAATAGCAAAAAAAAGGAGAAAAAAGATAAATAACAATGGTGGTCATAGAGAGGTGTCACATCACCCTGTCTATGCCTAACTTTATAGTATTATATATAGATTGTTCCAATATATAACCAAATTTGGAGTAATAATTTTCAATATTCATTGGAGAAGAATCAATTTCCTTTCACGAATAGGCATCACCTTTCCTTGCATTACCCAATGACTACGAGGAATGACTAGACAGTAAACTACACTGAATGACTAGACAGTAAACCACACTCATCGATCGCTAGCTAAATTTTGTTAAAGGACATTATTAGGTGGACTCTCCGGTTCTGTCTATAATAATATTGAGCCCGTTTGGATTGACTTATAAGTTGCTTATAAGCTGTTTTAAGTTTTTTTGACTGTTTGACTGGCCAGCTTATAAGTCATTTTGTGCTAAAATAAGCCCCAAAAAATAATTTGACCCATTTGGCTTAGCTTATCTAAAGCAACTTATAAGCTGAAAACAGCTTATAAGTCAAAAAAAATAAGTTAGAGTACATCAATTTTTTATTTTTTTTGACTTATAAGCTATTTTCAGCTTATAAGCAGTTTTTTTTAAGCCCATCCAAACAGGCTCATTGTCTTGACTTGTGATCAATCAAATTCATTAATTATGATTTGCAAAAGAGAGGAAAAGTAATAAGTTTATAGGATGAATAAACTCTCTTAATAGTCAGAGCTAGGCTAGTTTTTCGGATTGGACTCTCTTATTCAGTTTATAACGGTTGGTAGCAATATCGATTGATCAATACTTTAAGCCGCAATTTAGAGTGGTGGCAAGGTAAAAGACTAGGAGCAGTGTAAGGGGGTGGCACTGAACCATAAGGGTGTTAAGAGCGCCGAATTCAAGAGATGGTGCCAACTGTGACCAACGAGTTTGTTGGTTCTCAAGCGAGGATGACTGTTATGAGTCAATTTACTCAGTAATTACAAAGTTTAATAAAAAATTTCATCAAATAAACTAGTATTTTAGTTTAAACTCTCCTGCTCCGTTCATATTATCTTCTCCCCTTAAACGACATTATACAAGTTACATCCTAAATCACTCTTAGTCGAGTAACAACTTGTTGAATACAAGTTAAAACTGTTTTCTAAGATGCACATGCCTAGAAGCCACCACACTCACCGCATTCCAGAGATATTTTGTTATGGTTAGCAATTGGCATGATTTAATGCTTGAGTTAGGCACCCTAGCCTAGTTCTGTACGTAGTGTCATGTTTTATAATTGAAAACTTTTCCAAAACATGCTTCTTGAAATTTTGATGCATATTTATATTTCCTAAATCTGAAATGGCATAAATTAGTAGGAAACGGCAATAGAAATCAAATTTTTTTTCACTTTTTGTGAAATTTTGGAGTTGGAGTTGTGTTTAGCCATAGTTTTTGCAAATAGTATTTTTTGTTGAAATGTACTTGTTTTGGTTGTGAAAAATAAGTTTTTCTTGTTTTTCAAATTCCAAATACAACTTCAAGTTGTATTTGGAATTCTCATGGCCAAACACTAATTTTTAAAAAAAGTGAAAAAAAAATTCGGAAAAAAGTGAATAATTCTTATGGCCAAACGGGTCATTTGGTTGTTTTCACTTTCAGCAACTAAATGCATATGATTTGTATTAATTCAAGTAAAATAACAATTAATTATTACATCCATGATAGTATTAAAAAACAGCATATTGAAATCCTAAACTCTTCGAAATAAGTCTACTTGTCCTCCGTTATGTTTTTCGGCTTAAAAATTCCTTTGTCGTTAGTCAATTAGCTCAAAAATATCCTCCAACTAGCTAAATAATTCAAAATATCCTTCTTAATAACGGTTACTCCAAAATAAGGGACAATAGGTTAATTTTGTCCTTAGAACTATTTAAAATGGGACAATTTCGCCTTCCATTTAAAGTTTGGGATAAGTGCTCTTAAGTATAAAAAGTTGAACAAAAATTTATATCAGAGATTATGAGATTACTTTTACTATTATAAATGATAATTTTTATACAACATCAATTTTATGTAATATAAAGTTCAGAAAAGGGACTAAAATGTCCCTGAGCTATCGGATTTGGTACAAAATTACCCTCCGTTTACCTATTCGCTCTAAAATCTCCCGTCGTCAACCTATTGGCCCTTAATTGCCCTTATTTTTAACAACACCCTTTCAATATATGATTAAAAATTTCACTTATTATGTGGCACGTTTTTATTGGTTAGTTTTATCATTAACCTAAACTAATTAAATCTCAATCCACCTAACCTGCGCCCGACTTAAATGCCTAATCAACCAAGGACAAAAACCCCCGTTTAAAGCTGGAATCCCTCTTCCTCTTCTTGCTCCGGCGAACAACTCCGTCTCCGGCCACCCCATGGACGCTTTAAAAAAATACTAGAATTGGAAATAAAATAGAGTAATGAACTAGAAACATAGTTTTACACAATTGATTAAGATTACAAAACCCATTCTCCTAAATCGAAAAACGAAATATGCAACAATTTAACAACATGATTAACTAAAGCTTGTTATAGCCCATTTTTTTTAGGAAAATTTACTTGTCATAGCTATCTGTAAGACTTATTTATGAATAATAAATATTTTATTTTTTATTTAATTTTTGTAGCTTTATTTTTCCAAAATTACATTTCATAACTGGTCCAGTAACTTTTGAAATACATGTACCTCTCTATTCTCCCTCACTACACATTTAAGATTTATCATCTTCTCCAAACCTTAAAAAAAAAATCCCTCTCCTCTCTCTCCTTCCCCTGGCCTCACTGCCGCCTCTCTCCCTCCCTTACTCTATCTCCAGCCTCTCTTCTCCTTCCACTCACTTACCCCTCCCTCCCTTCTCTATCTCCACCACCCACACCTACTACCATCTCCAAACTCGAAAAAAACCTTAAGGTTCTAGTTCTTCAGATCTGAACTCCATATGCTTCTGTTCCATCACCTACATCAGAAGAATCCTACAGTAGTAGCAGCAGCCATGGTCGACGACGGAGTGAAAAAAAGAGCTCTAACAACGGTGAAGGACGACAGAGTGCAGCTTTATTAACTAGTCCAATTGAAAGTCTTTATCTCTGGATAACGTCCTTTTTGTAGAAATCTGAGACGACACGCTTCTTTCCCATGAGAACACCATTGATGAGAGTTGTGGTGTTTTATGCCCACCAAGTGTTTGATAAAATGTTTTAGTATATTTCAGTGTATTTCTGTGTATTAACAAACAATATATTTAATTTTCAGTATATTTCAGTGTATTTCAGTACATTATTTCGCTGTATTTCAATGTATTTATCTTTTTTTGGTGTAAATATAGTGAATGTTCCAAATATAGAGCCTATTTTTACAACATTTTATTTTCACGACTTTTGTATTTCGCTGTATTTCTGCATTTTGTATTTCTAATTTATGAAACAGTTTCTGATATATTTCATTGTATTCCATTGTATATACGCATACTACAACTTTATATTTCTTAAACAATTAACCATATTTCATTATATTTCAGTGTTTATTTTTCTGTATTTGGAAGTTTTTAGATCTTTAGTGGTTTTTGAATTCAAAAAGTTTTGATTGTGATAAAAGTTGAGAGAGATTCGTAAGCTTTTATGGAAGAACAACCGTTATGCGTGATTTATGGGAAGTTTAAATTGAATCCCATAATTAAAAAAAAAAAAAATTGTTCCATAATTAGGGCCTGATTTTACTCTTCAATGATTTGTGTGAAATATGGTTGATTTAATTTGACTTACTATTTAAAAAGGAAAAGAAGATTATGTTCCAAAAGTATAGCCTATTTTTTCTCTCAGAATTTTTTTTAAAAAAATATGTTCCAAAAATAGAGCCTAAATTTACTCTAACGTGTTTTGTATTTCTTTATATTTCGCTATATTTCACTGTATTTCAAAAATGCGAGATACAACTGAAATACAGCCAAAAGCAGTTACGAATTGTAAATCTTCAACTTGTAGCTATAATTAGTTAGAAGTTATTAAAAGGTAGCTGTTGACACCCAATTTTGTCCCGCCTCTCCTCCAAAATACCTATTTACGCTTCTAATATTTTTAGAAAATTAAAAAATATATATATTTATTTTTTACTAAATTATTAGCCTCTTATCAATACCGACACTTCATTATTCTATTACGATTACTATCATTATTATTATTATTATTATTATTATTATTATTATTATTATTATTATTATTATTATTATTATTATTATTATTAGTACTATAATTCACAATTTTTTTATCATTTCGACATTTTACCAGCTTACGCACACACATCGCATTTATCTTTGCATAATTAAATAATAATATTTATTTTACTGTGGATTTTCAAAATATTATTGCACGGCTATTACAACGCCAATTTTTATCTGAGCATTAATGAGCATAATCTCATATTGAGCAATATTTTAACACAAGTTATTTCGTGCACTCAGTCCGTATTTCTGATTTATCGGACCTCGAATCAAAGTCCAATCAACTCATAAATGTTTTTGACTAGCCCATTCTTTTAATACCTGGTCCAAAATTTGACCCAGTCCACAAATGGACTGGGTCCAGCCCATTCCCGTTTCAGAATAAGGGAACCCTAAAGGGTTTCCCTTCACTTTTCTTTTCCCTTTCTTTTCTCTCCGCCTCTCTCCTCTTCTCGTTCACCCCCGCCGCTCCCCTCTTTTCATCCAACCCCACCACCGCCGCTCCTCTTCCCTTTTCCCCACCACGCCGTTCCCTTTCCCCCACTCCCTTCTCTTCTTCATCATCATCTCCTCACCCCTACACACGCTCCCCCGCTCCTCTTCCTTTTTCCCCGCTCCACTCTCCTTTTTCTTCAACTCAAAAGAGCCAAAACCCTATAAATGGTGGCGCGATGAATCATTTAAGGACAGGTTTGAGGACCCGAAGAACCGCCCCTATTTTGTAGCCCTTTTTTTGAATCACAGAATGCCCTGAAAAATTAAGGTTCTAAAGAGAGGTTTTAGAACCCCCAAAATTGCCTTGCAAAAACAAGCCCTTGAATCGCCTCAAAATCTCCATAAAAACCAGTTTCTTTAGCAAATCGTAATTTTATTTAATCGGGTTGAAATACTAGATCTCAATTTATATTCGTTTGCCTTGTTGTTGCTGTGAATCTGAGTATATCGCGAATTCGAGTCTCGCAACATCAAATTTGGTAGTGTTCGAGTGTAGATCGAAGATTCGAAGCCCCACTTCGCTGCACCCGAAGAAGGTAACTTCTTCTCCTTAAGCCATTTTGTTTACAGTCAGGTCTCCATACATGCCTACTCTGTTTGGTGTTTTAGAGGAGCTCGTTTTAGTTTTGTTTGGGTACTGATTTTATTTGCTGTTTGTTATGTGTTTGTTAATATTTGGGATCGATGGTTAAAATTAATGGTTAGTTCAGTGTTGTTATACAGTCTTAGCATCATAAGTCTGTTTCCGTTTAGTTTAATGTAATGTCGTTTGCTTAGTTGCTTACTGCATTATTATTTTAACATAGTCCAGTTTTCAGTTTTGGTGTTAGTTTTGTCGTTGTGATTAGTCCTTAAGTATGTTATTGACTCTTATGTAAGTTTGGATGCTGTCTAGTATCCTATTTGAATGGTGTTTATGTTTAATTCATCTTAGTCATGTATCCTTACTCCATAAATTTAAATCATGTGTAATGGTCATTTTAACCTGCAAAATAGTTTGATTAGTAGTGGCTTGAGTCATTGGCACCTATGTGAAACTCCTTTACTTTTAGCTATCCCCTGTATTTGTATGATTTCCCCCTTAGTTCAGTTAATCATGAGCCTGTTTAGCTGAATATTAATGCAAGCACATTCATCTGTTGGTATAGTTAAATGTTTTTTATGTTAATATAAGTATATATGGTTAGCTTTGCTGGTTTAGAATGATGTTTGCTTTAGTTCAAGGTCAGTAAACTTCATATTCTTTATCTTCCAGTCCTGATATGTAGTCTGTTTCCATGCTTAACTTGCTGTTTAGCTCAACATATCCCTAAGGTGTGTTTAAATGCGTGTAAAAATGTAGTTTTCACTGTCCTGCTTAGTTGTTTGTTGTCGACTTGCCTGCATTATATGTTAGTTCAGTTTAAGACATGTTTGGATGCTCTTGATTAATGTGTAGTTTACTTTATGCTTATAGCCATCCTGTTGGTTTAAATATATACGAATGCATTGTGTAATTTGTCCCTGTTAAGCATATATCCTGTGTTATTGAATGATCTAAAGTAGAATTCAGATATATATTAATTTGGATCTGATTACCAGTATGTGGTGGTTTTAGTTTAAGCTATTGTTTGCTTGAGTAATGGTTTTGTTAGTCTATTATTATAGTGGATGTAATGCTGTGATTGGTGTGATGAAGTATAGAAGTTGATGTTTATTATGGTAATGTGTTCTTAATCCAAGATTGTCTTTTATGTTTCAAGCATATACTCATGTACCCCTCATCCATCAAGTGGCTAAAATCGAGCAGATCTGGCCCATTCCCTTGTTATTTTGATTTTGGTTCTTATGCCATCGTGAGTAGTTTGTTCTGGATTAGCTACTTAGTTTGTTGCTTAACGTTGCAGGTGGTAAGAAACTTGTATTCAGTTATTTAGGTTGTTTTTGTTTAGTATGTCAGTTGGTAAAAGCTATACTTAGCCCTTTTAGTTTGTTTGCTTAGTATGGTAACTAGTATGAAGTCATGTTTATTTATTGAGTCTGTTCTGCTTAGTGTTGAATCAGCATAAAAAAATTACACGCAAAGTGGCCCAGTTTGTTGCTCAATTTGAAATTGTGATCATAGTTGAAGCAGAAAGACCCTCCCGGATTGCTAAGAGATTGAATTTCCTAGCCTGCTTAAAGTTAGTCCAATGAAGTTTTTTTTGGGATGAGTTAGTTTTACAGTGAAGTATGGTTGAATGTTTGTTTAACTTAGCATAGTCAAAATATGTTTGTGTTATCCTAGCCTAAGTCTATCCATATTCAAATATATGAGAAGTATACCACTGGAAGGATGCCCTATGAATAGCTTTGAACTCTCTGTTAATGTGACATGATAGGCTGAGTCGTCAGTAAAGTATACATGGCAGTCGGTCTGATTGTAAGCGTGCAGGGGATATTGTCAAAATATACCAAATATATTCAGAGCTCTATATGCCACGCATATACACAAGCTTGTATATTTAGTATATATATGAAGTATATCTTTTTCATAGCAAATCTGTATCCAGTTAGTTTGGACAAGTATTTGGAAGAACTTAGTTTTAAAACCACGGAGTTAGATTCCTTAGTAATGGATGCTTACTTAAACGTTGCTTATATGTTCTTCTGGGAAATTAAAATCATGAATTTCTGCATGATAGCTTAGAGGGGATATTCAGATAAGTTGGTTTTCCTTTTAGTTAAAGTGTCATTGTAAATTTCCTTGAAATCTTGAGAATGCCATGCACATTACGATCATTTTATATTGGTGTGAGTTCTGATCAGTTGTGAATGTGTATGTGTGAGATATACATAAATTACACACAGCATATATACAATCTGTTTTTTTTTTTTGAATTTATATTTTCACATGTTTTAACTTTATACATCGATTAGATGCTAATCCTTTTCCTTTTTTTTGTTTTATGCATGATCATCGTATACGAGTCCGAGGGACTCGTTTTCCTCCACATTTGGTTGGGCTAAAAGCCCAACACAACTCAGCTCTCGAGTCAACTCTCTGCCCAGCCCAATCTACAGCAAAAAATAAATAGAAAACACAAATGCTGGGCCAAAGGCCCAACAAGCAAGAACAGTGCGCGACAGTGTACAAATGGGCTGAGCCCAACTGCAGCTGTGGATCACAGTGGCCCAAAACGGGCAGGCCCATTTGATATTAGTTGGCCCTTTTTATATATTTTTTTATGCCTTTAACTTGTATTATGTGACTAACTTTATATTTTGTTTTATTTTCTTAATTTAGGTGAACCTTAGCAAGTTTAGTGGATTAGTCTTAGTTATGGGTAGTTAACTTAAGAGAGAACTAACAATTAATTTCATAAATTATTCTCTTCTCTTCATGTTTTTATTTGAAATAATCAATTTGCAAAAATGACATGACTATATATTTTAAGTAAAAGGAGTCACATTTTATCATAAAACGTTTCAAAACGCCACTAATACGCAATTATAAGTATAATTTATAGATAACCCTCCAAGTTCGAATCAATCATGCATTTAATTAAACATAGTCAATAAAAAATAATTAAAAGAAAACTCACTGTCCTTTTGCTTTTATATTTAAAGAATAGTCTAGATTTTCTACATAGTCATATTCATATCACACTATTTTATTCAAAGTTCCAATTTGCGAAATCTTCTATTAAAACTATTACTCATATGTAAATTATCTTTTACAAGTTTTATTTTTAAAATAGTATTAGTATTTAAAATTATATCAACATATTTTTAAGTATTACTCAGCATTTCAAACCTTCTTTGCTAAACGGCATTTAAAATTTTCTTTCTATATAAATTATCATATTTTCTATTCGTCTTATGCTAGCTAATATTTCTCATTTAAAACATTAGTAATATCTATAAGCATTATTTTAAATAGCATTATTATATTTGTATCCTTTTAAAAACCTTAGTAATAATTTACAAATTATTTCCTTAAATATTATTTTCGCATTTAATCTAAATTAATTAACCTAAGTTTGGTCGGATAACCGTAAGTTAACGGATTCTAAAGGATGCCTAACCCCTTCCCTTTAGGATAATATAGAGCCCTTACCTAGAATCACACTGGTTAAGCAGACCATTAACGGAGGTTTAGTTTTAACTTTACCTTAGTTAATATTTAGGTGTCCTAATTCACCGTTAAATTAATTAGGTGGCGACTCCTTAAAACAAAATAAACAGGAATCACCAATACGTCATACTCCCTAAATATGACTCCGGTTAAAATGGGGTGCGACAGTAACTATTTGTGTAAGTTTTACTTTTTTTTTTTAATCTTTATTGTTATAACTAGGTTATGGACACTATTGGGCTGACATTATACCTTTTAACCGGAACCGCTTAACCGGTTCCGATTTACCGGTTTGAAATCCCAAATCGGAACCGGTCCAGTTCAAAGTGGTTAAAACCTTTTTTGTTTTTGTTTTTTGTATTATATATATATATATATATATATATTATAGTATTTATTAGTATATTGTAGGTAGATTTACATATGTTATACAAGTTTATAATTAAAGTTTAAATATTTACTGACTAACAGGCTAACAGCAAGTCAGCAATACAGAATAGTGCTTTTCGTATACATATATATAAGTATATATAGTATATAGTATATAGTACATATATATAAGTATATATAGTATATATAAGTTATACATATATATAAGTATATATAGTATATAGTATATAGTACATATATATAAGTATATATAGTATATATAAGTTAATATATATACTATATATACTTATATACTATATATACTTATATACTTATATACTATATATAGTTATATATATGTATAGCTTAATATATATACTTTATATACTTATATATAAGTTATATACTATATATACTTATATATATATTTAAGTTATATATAACTTATATATATGTATAACTTATATATATATTATAAGTATATTCTTAATATATTTTAGTTATTTTTCAAGTATATAACTTTCTAATTTTTAATTTAATTAGATGTATATTATAAGTATATTCTTAGTATATTTTAGGTATATTCCTAACTTAATAAAAGTAAAAATATGAACACAAGTAAATAGAAGAAAGCTCAATGAGCCATATATTTTATTCATTCTTGGATAACATTTATTTGCAAGTTGTATTTTTTTTTAACTTGTAAATAATACATGAGTTGTACAAAAATAGTAGAATAATAAAATCACCAATTTTGAACCATTTCGTTAATTTCCCCCACATCATATTCGGTCATGGAAATATCTTCAAAGTCTTCCATTTGGTCCGGTCCACTAGCTATCAAATCTTCAATTTCTTCCTCTTCGCCTTCCTCCGCTTCTAAGTTTTGGTTGCGTTGCTCCGATCTAATCCAATCGCGAATGCACACTAGTACTTGCAAGCTAAAGCCGGATAATGAATGTCTATGGTCTCTAATTTGCTGTCTTCCTTGGCTAAATGCGCTCTCCGAAGCCATGGTTGATACTTGAACCGTAAGGATATCTCGAGCCATTCTTGAAAGTACCGGATAACTTGCCTTGTACTTCTTCCACCATGCTAAGACGTCCAACTCATCCAGTTCCTTGATATCCACATTTGGTTGCATCAAATAAAAATTATATTCATCAAAGTTTGCAGTAGAAGAAGAAGTTGGCTGTAAATGTAAAACTTTTAAACCCGACAAGCCCTTTTTGCTACTATGAGAAGTAGTAGGGCGTGGAGTAACAGGTGTAGCACATTCTTCCAAACTAGAATAATGAGTAAAAACTTTTCTAAACTCATCATCAATAGCGAGTTCGGCTTCAGCTAAAGATGGTTGAACTCCCTCTTCAATTTCTAAAAATGTATAAATTTGACTAATTAAATTTTTAGTATAAGACACTTTTAAACAAGGATTTAAAAGGGAACCCAATATAAATAAATTTGGGATGGGAAAAAAATACTTCTTAAATTTGATTATCATTTTAAAAATAGCCACTTGATAATCGGGTTTATATTTATACTCTTGTAAAACTCTAGCTATTTCCGCTAAGTAGGCTAAAATTCCGGTTACCGTGGGATAGAATTTTCTAGAAAAAGCAAGAGTTGCATTATAAAATATTTCTAAGAGTTCAACACATTCTTTAACATCTTCCCAATGCCTAAAAGTTAACCAATCCTCACTATTAATATTATATTTGTTGTGAACTTGTTGTATGGGATTCCTATACTCATATGCTTGTTGTAGCATAATGTAAATGTAGTTCCACCTAGTCTCAATTTCTACTTGAATTTCCCTAGGTCTAAGGTTATTTTCCACACAAGCATTCTTAAAATCTCTAATTCTTCCCCTATTAGCATTACAAAAAAGAAACGCAACAGCATTTCTAACTTTTTGAACAGAATCATCAAAATGCACAAGACCATCTTTAACAATTAAATTTAAAATGTGACAACTACATCTTACATGAAAAATATTTCTTAGCGGAGGGTTTAGTTCTCTTTTTATAAGACCTATCGCCTTTGTATTATTAGAAGCATTATCTAAAGCAATACAAAGTGTTTTTCTATAAATGTTAAAAAATCTCATAATAGTAGACATTGAATCGGCTAAAAATGTTCCATCGTGACGACCTTTTCCTTCGTCATATAAAAAAGCTATAATTATTTTTTGCATAACCCAGTTGTCATCAACCCAATGAAATGTAATAACAAAAAAATCTAAATGGTTAATACTAAGACCCAAATCAGCGGTAAGACAAACATTACAATTTAAAGAATTAAATACATGGCGCAAATAAAATCTATATTTTTTAAACAAATCTATAACATCGGCTCTACAAGTACTTCTAGGAATACCTTCAAATAACGGATTAACAACGTTGAATGTAAGTAACAAACCCCAAACCTGAGGGAAAGGAAAATGGTAAACAATCATAAGCTACCATTTTAGCTATTTCTACATGCTCTTTTTTCTTGTCATACTTAAAATTTCTACCGGTTCGTGGGTCTATCGTCATTTGAATCCCCCCCACATTTGAACCCGTTTGCTCTCCCCAAACATCCATATGTTTGGTTCTCATATGACCATTTAGTGTACCCGTTCCACCATCCTTACCAGTTCCTTGTTTAAAACTAAATACTTGTCCACATAGGGTACATGTAGCTGATTGGTTTTCCCTATTCTTAGTCATAAATTTTCAAACTTTAGCTGTTGACTTACGAGTTCTAGGCGGTTTGTCTTGTGTATGTGATTGTGCAGGACATGTATCTCCTATGGGATTTTCGGGGGGTTGTGTTTCATCATCATCATCTAAGTCTTCATTAAAAGTGTCGGTAAAATGTTGTTGCATTGCCTTATGACCTAAAAGTGGATTATTTCCACCAACATCAATACCTAAATTAGGTGTTTCTTCCATAAATGTTTCCTCATTAAGCGCACCCCTAACAATACGACTACTACTACCGGCACCACATCTTAATCTCTTTGACATTATTAAATAGAATTAATTTAAATCACAATCAAATAAATCACAAGAAAATAAATTACAACAAATTAAATTGCTAGAATTAAATTGCGAAAAATAAAGATAGAGATTGCCGGATTAATTTCCAACAAAGTGAAGGCGGCTAGAATTGCAAATCCACCAAAGCTACTTTGGATTGTTGCAAAATCACCAACTCCACCAATAATATTATAATTGCAAAATTAATAATTGAAAGTTGAAACTATAATAAGACTTTGTGGCTAATTATTGCAAAGTAACTATAATTGAGAGATTGAGATTTGAGAGAAAGATGAAGAAGAGTGAATTGGTGTGAATTAAAATGAAAATGAAGAAGGGTTTATATAGGGGTAGGGGATGGGTTAAAGTGTTTAAAAAAAAATTTGGGGGCCAAAAATTAATAAAATGATCGTTTGGCAACGGCCATTTTTGCAAATGGACCGTTGCCAACAGTCCATTAACGCACAGGACAGGCGACCCAACAGTTTTTTTTTTTTTAATTTCACCGGTTAAACCGGTCCGGTTCCGGTTTCAAAAATATCGAAACCGGACCGGTAAATTTTTAAATGGTTAACCTGAACCGGTTCCGGTTACCGGTTTTAACCGGTTAACAGGTTTAGCTGACATCATCGAAACTCCAAAGGTTATAAAAACCGATAATATTTTGTTTTGTTTTGGTTTTACTAAAAGCAACCCGAAGAAAAAACTGAATCGAACCGACAAATTTTATACATAAATATATATATAATATTATTTTAAAAATACTTTTAAATAATTATACTTTTTAAGCAAAATTGTATTTATCTTTAATAGGCTAATGAATTTTATATCTTTAGTCGATTTTAAAAAAGAAATCCATGAATTCAAGCTTATGTATTCAATGAAATAACTATATGAGATTTACCTAGATTTAGTTTTTGTATTTTTTATAAACTTTATTCACTTAATTAAAATCATAAATCCTAAGACATTTTCTCCATAGTGACTATAGCTACCTCAATAAAAGGGTAATAACGGATTATAAATGGTAGAAAATTCTCTCCTAATTGTAGAAAAAAATGAAATACCCTTAATTTTCTTTAAAATCTAAAAACCAACCCAAACCGACTACAACAAACCAATGGATATGTATTATATGTATTTGGTTTGGTTTGATTTTAATAATTTTAAAAACCGACTAGATTGATTTGGTTTTGGTTTTAACCCAAAACCGACCTAAATCGACCCATGAACATCCCTAATTCTAATTAATGGGGTTTTGTCTAACCGACCCATGAACACCCCTAGTTCTAATTAATGGGGTTTTGTCTTTGGTTTGGTGGGAATTTTAGTTGGGGGTACGGATTATTAGGTGGATTCGGGTTATGAGTTGAGATTTAATTTGCTTAGGGTTATTATAAAATTAACCAATTAGAATGTGTCACGTAATATATGAAACTTTTAATTATACTTTTTAAGTAGGCCGTTAAAAAACAAGAGCAATCTATGGCCAGTAGGTTGACGTCGAGGGTATTTTAGAGAAAGGGATAAGACACTATTACCCCCCTGAACTATATCCGAAGTTGCTACGACACACCTTACCTTTCCCTGGGTCCTATTACCCCCCTAAACTTATTTAAAACAGAATATTTACCCCCTAAACTTATTTAAAATAGAATATTTACCCACAAAAGCGCTGATGTGGCAAGGAGAGTGTGTTTCACTCTCTTTGAGAGAGTGAGAAACATACAAAACAGGAAAGCTTAATTTTTTTCCTTAAAAATCTGTATTTTCTTAAAATATGAAAAACTGAATTATTTTTTAAAAAATATGAAAAATATTTTTTAGAAAATAAATCTGGAAAACTGAGCCTTCTTATTAAAAAATTGGACATTTTTTAAATTTGGAAAACTGATTATTTTTTTCTATATATGAAAATAAATCTAGTTTTCCAAATTTAGTTTTAAAAAACGAGTTTTCCACATTTTAAAAAAATAATTAATTTTTCCAAAATTTTATAAAAAATCAGTTTTTTCACATTTTGACAAGAAAAACACTTTTTTTCCGGATTTTATTTGAAAAATAAAAGTGTCCTAAGAAAATGAAATCATGAAAATCAAGATTTTTTAAGACATCTTAAAAAAATAATCAAGTTTTCCATATTTTTAACAAATCCATTTTTCCATATTTAAAAAAAAATCGTGTTTTCAGTTTTGTTTTAAAAAAAAATAATCAAATTTTCAATTTTTTTTTAAAAAGGGGTTTTAAAAATTATTTTTTTTAAAGAAAAATCAGTTTTTTATTTTTTTTTCATCCATGTTTTCAGTTTTTTTTTTTAAATAAAATGGGTTTTAAGAAAATCAAATTTTCAATATTTTTTTTTAAAAAAAAGGGGTTTTAATTTTTTTTTTTTAAAGATTTTTTTTTAAAAAAAAAAAAAAAATTGACACGCAAGCTGAAAAAATTAAAAAAAGAAACAAAAAGCAATAAATACACATGTGGCAATGAGACTGTATTTCATCTCCCATATGAGAGTGGGCATCAGCGTTTAAGCGGGTAAATATTTTGTTTTAAATAAGTTTAGGGGGTAATAGGACGCAGGGAAAGGTAAGGTGTGTCGTAGCAAATTCGGGTATAGTTCAGGGGGGTAATAGTGCCTTATCCCTTAGAAAAATAAGTCAACGGATGATATTTTTGTACCAAATCCTATAGTTCAAGGGCATTTTAGGCCCTTTTTCATATAAAGTTTAATTAGCACATTCACTTTTCAATTAAACATTTATTCTACTAATTCATTTCTAAACTTTTATACCCTCGATTGACTGTGATGACTTAGAGTTACCCTAAGTCCATGAGTAATATAACGTACCCAGGTATAATTGAATTGAATTTTGTTTATCATATCATTCTCAGAGTAAGTAAAATAAATATAATATACGGAAAAGGGCTAAATATATCCTTGTATTATTGTAAAAGGGCCAAATATAACTTTTGTTATACTTTGGGTCAAAATATACTCCTAACATTATACTATTGGCTCAAATATACCCTCCACTATTAAGTTTGTCCAAGGTGGAGCCCAATACCACATGTCACTCATATTTAATGAGGTGGACACCACGTGGGCATGGTACCTCACTAACCAAAACAACTTTTTCCTCACCTCCCCCTCCTTCCATATCATCTTTCACCATTAGCACCTCTCCCTTCGCAATTGCAACACCCTTTTAAAATTAATTTTAGAGGAGTTGTGTTGAGATACCTTAAAATAATAGATTTGAGGATCGAAGCCATAGTCACTGAATTGTTGAGGTTCAACAATGGGGAATTTGTTTGACATTTTGGTTATTTCTGTGGGAAAATGGGACTACTACTATACTATGCAAAAAGACTAGAATTTGCACTGGACTAATCCAATTCAAGTGTAAATCAAACGACAAATGAGAGGGAATATGGTGTTCATCTTTTTCATATGAGGAATGAAGGACAATATAAAGAACAAGTGGTGGGGTCTTTGTGTTTTATTTTTGGTAAAGAAGGGAAGTGATAAATAGACTCAAAGGGTGATATTTGATTGTCACCGGAAAAATTAGGAATTTCCAATTCACAACCAGTTCTTCTTTTTTGGAAAGCAAAGTCAATTAGGTCCGTTCTTAATTAACTGAGATTTTTCTTTCTCAAATTTGAGCTTTTTTCTTAGTTAATTGAGACTTTTCCATCCGTAATTAATTTTAAAAGGGTGTGGCAATTGTGGAGGGGGAAGTGCTAACGGTGGAAGATGATATGGAAGGAGGGGAAGGTGGGGTAAAATTGGGTTTGGTTAGTGAGGTGGCATGCCACATGGTGTCCACCTCATTAAAATATGAGTGACATGTGGTATTGGGTTTCACCTTGAATAAACTTAATGGTGGAGGGGTATATTTGAGCCAATAGTATAACGTTAGAGGTATATTTGGACTCAAAGTACAATGAAGGGTATATTTGACCCTTTTAATAATACAAGTGTATATTTAGCCCTTTTCCGTATATTATATTATTGTAGAAAAATAAATTGTTAAATAGAAAGGAAACACTAGTATCTAATATGTATTCATAATTTTATATTTGTTAAAATAGAAAGTCTCCACACCACTAATTTCCTTAGGTTATTATGTATTTTATTTCCTCACACATTCAACCCATGACCCTACGACCGTACCCCCCTCCTCCTCCAAAATAAATAAATAAATAAATAAATCAAGGGCAAACCCCCCTTTTGAACAGTTCAAGGTTAAAATTAACCTATTTTTTCTTGTTTAGGAACAATCGTTAATAAGAATGATATTTTGTATTTTCGCTACTTGCAGGGCATTTTGAGCTAATTGACTAACAATAAGGGTTTTTTTTGAACAAAAAACTTAAAAATTAGGGTATGTTTGGCCCTTTTCCAAATGAAAGAAACACTGTGCCTTTCTGGCTTCATAGGATTATAATAACCCAAGCAAATAAACCAAAAGAATTCCAAAATCGCGATGACCCAAATCTCCTTTTCCTGTGGAGAGTAAAATGCAGTAGAGAAACCAAAAATCCTAAACTTCAAGAAATCAGGTAAATCATCTGTCCTCTAAGCAACAATTATAATGAATTATTCATCTCATCAAAACCAATATCCTTACCCTCCTCCTTCCCAACCCTATAATAACCCACCTCAATTTCAACCCTATTACTCCAATCTTCAATACCCACACCATCAACAACAATATCAACAACCCCAACAGCATCATCAACATTATCAACAACCCCAACAACAGTATTCATCATATTATACCACTCCTAATTACCCAAATTCATATCCTCCACCACCACCACAACAACAACACCACCCACAGACCCATCAACAGTGGCATCATCAACAACCCCTGATTCATCCACCACAGAGTGCGTATCATCAGTTGCCACAAAGGACAGATGGGGTTGTGGCTGTGGCTGTGCCACCATTGGTACAGTTGCAAGGGCAAAATTGGTACCCCCAGCCTCAAGGGTTTCGACCCGTGATTGGCGGGCCGGGTACCTATACGGGCCCGGGTCAGGGTCCGGGTGTGGGTTCCAGTGCATCTTCTAGACGTGGCCCGAGGCAATCTAGATCGCGTTCGCGTGTAAGTTGTTGCTTCTGCCAAGTAAAAAGTAGTATTTGTTTTGCTTTTCCTTTGTCTGAAGATTTGGTGTATGTTGTAACTTATATCAGTGTGATCAAGACTGCAAAGCTAGAATCTATTGGGGCTTTATGCGAAAAATGCTACTATAAAGAGTGGCCTTTAATGAATAAAGACGCAATTGAAGGAAAAGATAAAAAGAATATATGTAGTTCAAGAAAAGTAACTATAAACCGAAACCATAATTATGTAGACAATAGAATTGAAAAAGTTACAATTTTGTGAAATCTTTTTATGTGGTGTCGCTCTCTTCAAGGCAGAGGCTTAAGTGTGCTTAAGAGAGCGAGAGCCTTTGACGATACTGAGTTATATGTCGAATTTCATTTCTCTGAATTCATGATGACTAATAATTGAGAACTTGAGTTTGATAATCGATTCCAAAGCTAACCATGTTATTGCATGTATAATGTGCCAGACCATATTCTTAAGAAGGAGAGTGTATCTGTCAAGTGTTGGTGAGCAGGTCTATAGCTGTTGAATAATCATGTGTTGTTTTTGCTTTCTGATGTTTAAATTTTCTAACACATTGTTATGTCTGCAATCATGAATTTCGTTTTTTGGTCACCGAGAAATCCGTTTGGGGTCAACCATTAGGACCAACCGCATCTTTTGAAACTCGGGGATACTGGGTCCGCCCCTCTACTCTTCTCCACGTAAATACCAGGCCTAGATCGCAGGGCGCAGGGCTCGAACCTGTGACCTAACTCACAAGTCTCTCAACCCTTGCCACTTGAATTAAGCCCTTGGGCATTTCTGCAATCATGAACTTGTGACCTTTTTGTTCAAAAGTCATGTGAAGCATTCTATTAGTTGGCAATCTATTATATGTTATTTCATGTTGAGCTCTAGTTGATCTAAAAGAATAGAGTGCTAAGACAATTCAGTTGAAGGGATTATGGTATAGAGGAAGAAGCTACATGCAGACCATGCCCATTTGCTATTAGAGATTAGTTTAACCAAAAATCTCTTTTACTAAAGTTTCAAGTAGACCAGTCGGCCACTCCAATACTTACAGCATTTCCAATGCTATTGGATTTGCTCCCTTATACAAGATTGGGCATCGTCTTTGTTTCGTAATAGAATATTCTGTGATTCATTGGTCTGATAACCCTTGTTTCAGAACGGAGAAACAACAACAACAACAATCCAGTGTGATCCCACATGAGAACGGAGAAAATCTTTCCTTATTCATGTAGGCATGGCAACACCTAATCATTTGTTGAAATGTGACAATGTTGTAATCTCTGTTATAATGGTTGGCTGTGCTTGTGGAGGTCGAAGTTGCCATGGAAACTTTATACGTCGTACACTTATTGAACAATGTCATGAATTTAGCTGTTTTAAGATTATGCCTGTCAAAATGGTGAAATTTGTCAGTTTGTGAGGTAGAAGAAGATAAAAACTGGTAGAATACTTTTATTCGAGTAGCCTACTCCGCCTACTGTTGCTGTGGCTGGGAAGGTAAAAGGTTTGTTCAGATTTAACCTTGAGCTAGTAGAAGAAGGGACTAGAACCCCATCCATATGCATTGAGCCACTATCTCTTTTTTTTTTTTTTTTTTTTTTTTGTGGGGGTGGGGTAAATAAACATGGTATTTATTAACAAGGGCAGTATGTACAGCTCAAAAAAAAAAAAAAAATGGAAAAAGAAGCAGCAAACTGGACAAACCCCAGTTGTGCTCGGACTAGGCACAAACTATCAAGAAACAACTATCTTTCAATGTTCAGTCCATTTCTTCTAAGGGTAGAAGTTCAGCCTCTGCATATAACTTGCTAGCTTTGGAGTTAAACTAGCTCCCAAATGAACCTCGTGGATGATACGTTTGGTCAATACTTGGACAATTCTAGTCTTGTTCTGGAAAATTCTGGTATTCCTTTCATCCACAGATGATGGACAGTAGAAGCTAGAACCATTCTATAAACACCTGAACCTTTACTGTGCCCCTTGCAACTCCTCGCAGCTTATTGGATATCCTCCTCTCATACCACAGCCCTTCTCTGAATGCCTTGCCAATATAGAAGTTTATTCCAAACCTGTCCAGATACATTGCAATGAAAGAACAGGTGTTGTAAGGACTCTTCAGCTTGGTTACACAGACAGCACACACTGATCAGTTGGTATCCCCTTTTTTGCTATCCTGTCTTTAGTTGCCAATCTCCCTAGAATAGCTAGTCTCAACATGAAAGTGCATTTTGGACAACCTTGATTGTTGCAGACCAGCCTCCTCCAAAACACCTTAGGGAGAGCAGCCTGGAACTTCTTATAAATTTTTCTGATTGAGAAAGTTGCAACTTGTTGAAATTCAACCAGATCACACCCTGCCTCCTCCAAGTATTGTTTGGCTTTGGGAATTTTCTGGACAACCCAAGAAGCTGATTTAGGAGAAGTGTCCCAGACTACTTCTCCTTTAGTATGGTAGGCGTGTACCCACCTCACCCAGAGTTTCTCCTTCTCCATGCATAGATGGCATAGCCGCTTACAGATAGCTGCTTTATTTCACAGCTCCACATTAACCGAATTAAGACCCCCTGCTACCTGAGGGTAGCATATCTTGTCCCATGCTATCAATGCTCTCCTTGAGAATTCAGCTGTGCCAGTCCATATTGAGCCGCTATCTAGTCTACCAAACGGCCAATCTTATTTCCATTTTTGAGTGTGCTCTATTCTTCTCATCATGACCATTGTACTATCATTAATTCATCTTGTCAAAATTTTGATTAATTGTGTGGAGATGGAGTAAAATATTAAGCGATGCAGACAAAACCAGCAGTGAGGCTGTAAAGTTAATCTTGTTTGTGTGATTTGACGTATAATTACACGGCCATTATAATTTTTGCAGATCTCTCTGCATTTCCATTTTCTCCCCCACTTCTCCTTTTTTTTTTTTTTTGGATAACCGTGGTGTCCGGGCCTCTGGCCCGCCTCCGACTAATTCCACGGGCCTCCAACCAGCAATAGGTACCATGTAACTCTATCCACCAAGGCTAGGACAGATGGGAAGAGATTACCTTTTTTTAATTTTCTTCTCCACTTTTAGTAATCCATTTTGTTGGAACTGGCCTTTGAAGTCTTGAATGTTCACATGAGGCTACTTCTACAGGCTGGTCAATCATTGAATAGGGGTGGTGGTGGAAAGGGCGGTCAGCACAAAGGTGGTGGTAGGGGTAAAACCAAAAGAGACAGGCTTATGACTAAAAACTACCCAGAACCAAACCCAGTCGATTCAAAATTTAGCAATTCTGCTGGAGTTGTTAGATGTGAATTGTGCAAGGTTGATTGTGGTGGGATAGAGGGAAAATGCTATTATAAACCTCTTTAACGAATAAAAGTGCAATTGAAGAAAAAGATAAAAAGAATATTTTTAGTACAAGAAAAATAACTATAAACCCAAATCATAATTACGTATACATCAGAATTGGAAAAGTTAAAATTAGGCAAAATGATTTTATTTGCTGTCGTTCTCTTCAAGGCAGGGCCTGAATGCGTGACTTAACTCACAAGTCCTTTAACTTTTGCCACTTGGACTAAGCCCTGTGGGCATGTCCGCAAGCATGAACTTGTGGCCTTTTTGTTCAAAAGTCGTGTGATCTCTTATATGTTACTTGATGTCGAGCTCTAGTTGATATAAAACAGTAGGGTGCTAAATGAATTATTTGAAGGGATTATGGCACACAGGAAGAAATAGTTTAACCCAAAATTTCTTTTACTAAAGTTTCGAGTAGACCAGTCGGCCGTCTTGATACTTGCATCATCTCCAATGCTATTGGTTGTGTTATTGGATTTGCTTCCTTCTACTAGATTGGGCATCGTCCTTGGTTCATGATTGATTATCCTGTGATTCATGTGTCTGATACTTGGTATCCCTCGTCTGAGATCGGAGAAAACGTTTCCCTATTCATATAGATGTGGCAACACCTAATCACTTGTCGTGATATGACAGTGTCCCAACATCTTCTATAATGGTTGGCTGTGCTTGTGGAGGTGGAAGTGGCCGTGGAAACTATATACTTTGAAAATATACTAATTGAACAATGTTATGAATTAAGCTGTTTTGAAATTATGCCTGTCAAAATGGCGAAATTTGAGTGCCTGTGAGGTAGAAGAAGATAAAAACTAGTAGTTGTTATTCGAGTAGCCTGCTCTTGCTGTGGCTGGGTACGGTTAAAGGTTAGTTCAGATTTAACATTGAGCAAGGAGAAGAAGGGCCAAGAATGTGGAGAGAGTTTACTACTGGAAGTAAAAAATGTTTGGCAGGCTTAGCTCGGATAGAAATGAAATAAATCTTTGTTACACACATTTGAATCCTACTTTATTCTCATCATACTATTCTGCTAAAGCTTAGTATTATGAGAACAACGCTCTCCATTCACTTTAACCCATCCATATGCATTGAGCCGGTCTCTATTCTACCAAATGGCCGATCTTTTTTTGCATTTTGAATCTGCTTTACTCTTCTCATCATGACCATAATGCTAACCCTTAAATTTCGTCTTACCTTGCCAAAATTTTGATTAAATGTGGGGAGGGAGTAACTATTTAGCGATGCAGAGAAAACCAGGGGTGAAGCTGTGAAGTTAATCTGGTTTGTGTGATTTGATATAATCACTGAATTTTGCCAGATCTCTCTGCATTTCCATTTTCTCCTCTGTTTTTAGTAATCTATTTTGTTGGAACTGGCTGTTGAAGTCTTGAATGTTCACACGAGGTTACTTCTGCAGGCTGGTCGATCATTGGATAAGGGTGGTCGTCAGCGCAAAGGTGGTGGTAGGGAAAAATTAAGAAAGCCTGCTGGAGTTGGTAGATGTGAAGTGTGCAATATTGATACTGGTAGTGCAGGCATCCTTAAGCATCACCAGACTGGAAAGCGGCACAAAAGGAACTTGGCAAAATTGGAAGCAAATGAAAACGGATCTGTTAACGATTCCCAGAATGCACAGAAACCTTCTGGTGATTTAGAACCAGGAACAATCTTGAAGCCTGATAACTTGCTTGGGGAAGAAGAGTCTAAGCAGAAGCTGCCAGAAAATATTCCCTTAGACACTCTACCTTCTGAAAATAAATTAGAAACTGAACAGAAAATCAATAGTGCACAACAAGCTGGAAATCAGAAGCGTGGTGTGAAACGCAAGATGCTGGTTGGTGGAGGGAAGAAAAAGAAAGCTTCTAAAGGAAAGAGGATGGCGATTGGACCTTCCAATCCTAAGGTCAGAATTCCTTTAACGTGTGACCTATGCAATGTGAAATGTAGTTCACGGGAGCTTCTTAGACTGCATCTTTTGGGTAAAAATCACAAGTCAAAGCTCAAGTGCTCTGAAGGTCACCACCCTATATATAGACAACAAGGACTTCAAGCACTTTATCCTCCTAATCCCGTCACAAATTCCTTATGCAATTTACAGGGTGCTCAACAAGTTTCGAATGATGCACAAGTTTCAGATCCCATTGCTGGTGTTTCTGTTCTTCCTCAGAATGGCAATGCTGTGCCTTCTGCAACAGGTGTGGTTTCTGACTCTTAGCAAAATTTCAACCCTTGAGTACCAAATTTCGTTCCTGAATTTTGACCTTGCTAATGCATCTATTGAAATCTCTGCAGGAGTCAGTTTGAATTGATATGAGAACATATATGGCTCACTGCTGGGCAACTGAGTAATCCCCATATCCCTTAGCTTTTCTAAGTTGACAAGGTCAAGGCGCAAAGGATTCCAGCTTTAACTTATTTTCGCTGAATAATTAATTTCTGGGTTTCTAGGTAAAGGGGAATTGTTCTTTTTGTATTTCTTTGCTGTCTTCATCCCCGTAATTAAAAAAACATGAAATGATTTGGGGATGAAAAATAGAGAAGTTCAAATCCCCTTGTTTTTTCCTTCCAAACGGAATCAATTTTTATGTTTTTCATGAACTTTTTCTTTGCATTCTGTTAGTAGCAAATGTAGATGTTAGTTGGATTTAATTTATAATTTGTAAAAAAGGAATGCTTCTTAAACTGTTTGAGCGTGTTGGTGATACTTATCCAGAAAACAAGCCTAAAACAATTTTCAGCAAACAATTTTAAACCAATTGTCCTCCGTCTTTGTCTGAGAACATAAAAATTGCTCCTACTGTTATTGTTAGGCTCCTTGGGACTTGGGAGTGAAAGTGTTGCTTATTTTGATGAGATAAGGTAATACTTCAAGCTGTTGAATTTCCCTAAGATATGACGTCTAAAAGAAAAATCTCTTTCTCCTCTTGAAAATAAGTGAACAATTCTATTTCGAACGTATGGGCAATTTCAGAAAGCGGACGAAAAAGAAAACGAAAAGGCAATTCTAAAATTTAAAAGTGAAAATACCAAGAAAGAAGTTTATGTAGTCATTTAGTTCTCAGTTCAAGTGCAATCCAGGGCTGAAAAATATTTTGACATAATACATAAATAGACCCTCAAATTTGGTCTCAGTTGGCAAGTATGTCCTTCAACTTTAAGTTTGCACAAGTAGGCATCTCAACTTGTATAGTTGAACACGCAAACATAAATGCTGATGTGGCACTAACGTGACACATCAATTTTGGAGGTGTTTAGACGATCATTTTGTAAGTTGGAGTGTTCAATTGACAAAGTAAAAACAAGTTGACGTGCCTACTTGTGCACACCCAAAATTGAAGAGCATAATTGTCAATTTAAGAGCCTGTTCATGTATTATGTCTAATATTTCAGTAAATATTTGTTCTTAGTTCGTTCCACGGATGAACAACAATTATCGCTTTGAGTAAGAATAGATGAAAAACGTAAATTACTTTGAGCCTGTTTGGATTGGCTTATTTTAGGTTATAGTGTTTGGATAAAATAAATAAAAAAAAAGCTTCTAACCAATTGTTTTTAAATCAAAATGACAAAAATAAGTCAAAAATCATAAGCTAGAATTCTTAACTTCTGACTTTTGACTAATATGTCAAAAATCATAAGCCCATCCAAACATGCTTAGACATTAGTCGACCGAATTATGTTACATGTGACATTAATCTCGATTCTCAATCAAATGAACATGAGAAATAAATTAGCTTTCTTGGAGGTATTTCTTATGCCGAAAGCTTTCTTAAACATTTATGAGACACCATTCTAATTTATGCAGAGGCTGAATCAGGCTTTACTTTTATAATGATTTTAAACTAATACACACGTAATGTGGTGTAGTGAGTTAAATACCTTGAAATGTCAGGGTTCAATTCTCTGCAGAAATAAAATCAAAATTTAAGATTAAGTCAAACTTTAATGCGGACACCAGAAGATGATCTCACGTCACAGTACCTTACGTATACCCTCTATATATAAATCTCACCACTTCATTTTTTCTAATCTTTTTTTGATTCATAAAGATTGGATTTTTATAGATACACTGGCAATTGACTAACAGGAAACATAAAATAACGAATCGATGGCTACTGAGCACTCTGATGATTTAGACCAACTTCTTGACAGTAAGTAGCCACCACCCCCTCTTTTTCCCCCATTTCAACAATTCATTACATGTAAACACATCTATACAATTTCTATGTTTTCTTGCATATGGAGTCAGTTTATTTGGGATGAGTACAGTGTATTATATCAAGCCATAATTTGACTTCCTCTCTCCCAATTTAAGTTTCTTATAGTTTGACTGGACACGGAGATTGAGAAATAAAGGGAGATTTTTAAATATGTGCGCGGTCAGGGACAATGCTAGAATTGGAAAACCTAGTAATATAGAAAGAGGCATTCTTGGGATATACCAAATAGAAAAGTAAGACACTTAAATAGGGATACTTTAGAAAATAGATACATGGTCTGAAAGCATTGGTTATGGGACGTGTTAGATTTTAAGGAGAAGATGTAAGTGAAATAAATTGAATTGGATTGGAAACTCACCCTTTTGAGTTAATTTTCAGGTGCTTTGGATGATTTTCAGAGCCTCAATCTCACTTCTGCTTCTCAAAGGTCTTTTTTGTTTTTCACTTGTACTCCCTCCGTCCATTTTTACTTGTCAATGTTTGACTTGACACACCCTTTAAGAAGTAATTAATAAAATGATAAGTTTACTATGTCACCCTTTGATAATAAATTCAATGTTATAGGAGGTTGTGGAGGACTCAGATTAGGATAGAAGGCTAGGTTGCTTATCCTTTCACCCTAGTAGTTGTAGTTTTGCTCATTCGTTTATTGCCATTTGATTTCTGCTTATATTTGTTGGCCCTTTGTACTTTGACTGTCTTATTTATCTATGGTAGCTAATGCTCCTTTCTTTCCGGACTGTTCTATCATGACTTTCTGGCTTTTGTTATTCCTCGTTTTCATATTGTTTTTGATATGCTTGTCCCTATCTGACTTTTTGTCTTGTTTTCCTCTCTTGAGCCGAGGGTCTTTCAGAAACAGCTGCCCTACCTTTCAAGGTGGGGGTTAGGTCTGCGTACTCTCTACCCTCCCCAGACCCCACATTGTGGGATTTTACTGGGCTTCTTGTTGTTGTTATGGGCAATTGCATTGGGAAATGATTATAGTTAATAATGAAGGTAAATTAGGAACCAAGTGATAATTTTTTTCCTGGCTTTCCGAACTGAACAAGTAAAAGTGGACATCTATTTTTAGTATAGTGACGAAGGGAGTAACATGTTAATTTTTACTTCCGTTTAAGCTAATGAGGTTTGAGTTTTGAGTTTTGAGCTGTGATTAAAAGGGTGGATTTTGATTGTAGAAATGGGGATGGAGAGGACAAAAAAGAGAGTAGCTCTTGTACACCTAGTGAGGTGCAAGGACTTGGGATGTCGTTGCCCGATTTGAAAACTAAGAAGAAAGGTAAGCAAACGGCTTCTAAGGAGGCAAAGGATTCACATGTCTCTGAAGCTCTTGATAAGCTTAGAGAGCAGACTAGAGAAGCTGTTAAGGGATTGGAATCAGTTGCTGGGCCGAGACCCGGTGTGGAGAATTTTGGAAGCGATCCAATGATGGAGGATTGGATGAAGCAGTTTGAAGAGCTTGCTGGTTCTCAGGTATATTTTTATCAAACAGCACATATTGAAAGTGTGAAATATTATGAGGCGTCATAGCTGAGTTTGAAGTCTTTTTCAGGAAATTTGCAAAATGATTGATACATTTTGTTCTCCTATATACTTAACATTTGGGAAGGGAAGGGGGATGGAGAGGAAAGAGGTGTTAATATATTGATGTAGTCAAGAGAAAGCATTTTGCTTCATTATAGACATCATTAACATTTTCAGCTGACTAAATGGTTGCTTTTATGCGTGGAAAACTTTTGGTAATGAATTGATATGAGATCTCAACACTTCCCAATGATTGTAAACATTCTGCAGATTGTGAAAGCTGTTGTAGTCTTGTCTAAAGTTGGCCTGTTGAGTTCGATCGATGTGTATGCTGTATAAATTCGTGCTTATTGCATATGGTATAAGTTACGCGGACTCTCCATTTTTGGTGCTGATCCAGCCTCGACACGGGTCGGGAGCGGGATACGATCAACCAAGTTTGAATACTCCGACCGGAGTCCATCGATAAATTTGGGGGAATATTGAGATTTTGATTTCTCAAAATTATAGATAAAACAGATTTAATATAAGGGAAATGACATGCCTTCAATATTATAGTACTTATAGTCTCATTTTTGCTGCTTCGTGTTTCAGAGAATGAAAGATTGAATTCTACAATATACATGTAAGTTTTTCATAGAATAGCTCTCAACATTTATAGCTCTACTTTTTATAATTTTGAATTTTCTTAGCCGAATCCCCGCACCTGTATCCATACCCGGATCCGCACCCCCGAATCTTAAAATTTATATTTTGCCGAATCCGACAATCAAATCCGTACCCCTATCGGATACCCGCACCCGAGTCCGAGCAACTTAGCATATGGTAGATCCATTGACTAATGAAGCTGAATGAAACTTTTTGTTCCAAGGACTGAATTTCATTAAATTGTTTGGTCTTGACTGAATCCTCCAAAAGTAAAGAACTGTCAGCCTTCTAAAGACAATTGGGGGAATCTATCCAACATGTGTCCCTTTCAAAGCCTGTTACATTCTTAGGTCCTGTTTCCCTCTACTTTGGAATTTCTTTGCTTAGGATTTTGGATTTCACCATTGATCTAAATACTACTTAATTTCAATCATTAACCGTTTGGACAAATTTTTTTCCTGATAAGGAAGCTGTTTTGACTATTAATACTCAGTTTCGGCTCTGTTTCATCTTCTTGGTTAATGCGAATGAAATACAGTCATGGATCAATTAAGGACAATATTGAACTGTGTAGAGCAAAGTGCTGAGATAAATTTCCCATTGGCTGGATTTGGGGATAACATCAAAATGTCCAATACATTAATCATTCAAAGATAGAGGTCGACTATAGTGAACATGAAACATTTGAATGCGTTGAATGAGAAATTAACAAAAACTCAATAGATACTTTCTAATTGAATTGAGGCGAGAAAGGGTTAAGGTGGTGCAATTGTAGATTAAGGTGTTGTATGGATAGAAATCTGCACTATTGGCTTGAGATAGGTTTCTATATTTATCAGCCCTGAAAGTTGTTCACAACTTGGATTTGCATTTGAAGTTTTGGTTACCTATAGTTTGAAAGCAATTCTGGTCGCCTTATTCTCTTTATTATATTCTCTTTTCTTTCTTAATAAGTCAAAATTGTTTTATCTATTGCACCACGATGGTACCTCAATTACACAACATGACTATTATACTAAGACGGCGAATTTATAGTCTAGTTTATGGTGCACGTGAACCTGTGATCTTTCCGCCAAACTATTTCCTAGAATTGATCTGATATTATCTGCTGGCACCCATGCTCCAAAAATGCTAAATGGTGCTCTTGGTTGAGTGCTGAGTTATTTACCAAAATAACATGGATCAGTTCCCACTTAATACAATCGTTTTTCTCCTTTTTCTTAGTGGTGCACCCATGTTATAGAAATCCTAGATGCGCCTCTGCACTAAGCCTCTAAGAAAGTCCGTTGAACTATCTAATACATAAAGATATATCTTCTGTGCACCAGAAAGTACAAACAAAATGTAGTCGGTGAATAGCTCTTAAAATTTTCAATTCCTTTATTTTCTGTTCCATTTCTGCAATCATCCAGAATGTCCATGAAGGCCATACTCTCTAGTGTATATCTTTTTCTTATATATAGCTTCTTCTCACTTTTATGGAATGGATTTGTAACTATCTTGATTGACTGATTGCTAGGACATGGAGTCTGTTGTAGAGACCATGATGCAGCAGCTTCTTTCAAAGGAAATTCTTCATGAACCCATGAGAGAAATTGGAGAAAGATATCCAAAGTGGTTGGAGGACAATAAAGTCAAGTTAAGCAGTGAAGAATATGAACGTTACAGACACCAGTATGAACTTATAAGAGATCTAAACAAAGTCTACGAAACTGAGCCGAGCAACTTCAACAAAATTGTTGAGCTTATGCAGAAAATGCAAGAATGTGGCCAACCACCAAACGATATAGTGCAAGAGCTTGCTCCAGGCTTTGATATATCAACTCTTGGACAACTGTAAGTGCTCCAGTATCTTCAGAATTTCATTTAAGTTGTCTGTATGTTGATTTATTGGTAGTAGTTAAAGGCAGGAATCATGACTTTTTTACCTGGAGATTGTAGTTCCTTCAAGGTTTTTGACATTTGCATATTTGCCTTACATTTGGATGATTGACTAAAAGTATGCAATTATCTTTTGTATTCTAGATTCGGGATATAAACGTAGATTATATCGACTTTGTCACCTTATGATAGTATCCTATCAAGGCCTGAAAGTTCCACTTTCAAACTTTGTGACTAAATGGAGCTGGTCCTGCAAAAGTCAACTGCAGTATGATCCAGATATCCTGTTTACCTGTGATACTGTTAAAAGTTAAACCGCTTTCAGTGACCAACTCTCAGATCAAATCGCCATAAGATTTCTGTTAATCTTGATGCTTAGGGGTGGAGATATTAAGTCTTACTATTTACAGAGAAAACCCATTCAGGCAAGTTATTGAAACAATACAGACAGGAGAAACAGTATTTCGATAGTTTGACAATGGTTGCAGTTTATGACTAGAATGTTAAAAGGATGTATTAGTTAATACTTTCAGCTTCAAAAGTAAAAAGTTAATGATATGAAAGCTTGCGGTTTTGTATGGATTTTTGCAGATTTTCTTTAACCTTATGGACGGCAAGCATTTACTCTTCCTCCGCCACCCTTTCTCTTCCCCTAGAGAACTAATAAATCTCAAAAAGTTTGCTGGATCATGTCCTGTGTGACAACTGTCCCAGCTTAAAAAGCGATAGCAGTCGACTAAAGAACCTTGTGCTGCATTAGATGCTTAATAATATGAAAGGAAGAGCAAAAATTTGTGTGGCATATGTTAGATGGGGAAACTTTCCCAGTCTGTACACCATCGTTCTGATGATATCTGAATCTTTAGCGCACGCACACATGTGTCTTGAAAAAGGAACCCCCTTAGTTATTTGCAGACGTTTTTGTTTCATGTAGATCACTGCTATCAGCATGAAAATGGAACCCCTTAACTGTTTTGATGTTTAGCAGTATTTTTGATTGTGATTGAGCAGTTTTACTTCTGGTTTTCAGATCCCCGGAGATGCTAGAGTCCCAACAGAACTGCTGCATTATGTGAAGACACTGGTTCGACTATCCTGCTGGCCAGCTTGCTCCTAAATTGTTCTTTTACCATTGTAACAATGTGCATGGAATATAAGTTATCTTTTGCATGGAATTTGATTTTGACTGGTAACAGGCGTGACGTGCATTATTTTCTTTCTTTTTGGTCTTCGTATATGGCATACCTTTGCTTACATGAAATGCTTGGAAGTTGGAAATTCTTGAGATGGTGAAAATGAATAGTAACTATATTAATGGATTACAATCATTTCAAGGTATGCAGAAGACGAGTCACAATAATAAATTGTGCGAACAGATCATATTGAAGAAAATTTATGATCCTTAAGATTGTTGCTTCATACAATCTGAGACTTTGTTCTACTATTTCACCAAGCCTAGCCTGCGCCAACCACATTAAAGTAAAGAAAATTTTCACTCCTTACTTTTCTTTTATAATATCAGCTATCTGATTGCAAAAAATTAATAGGAGCCGCTTCTTTAAGGATGACAGGTAAACACGGAAAGACATTGAGTTGAACTATGATCTATTTGGAAAACATAAAAAAGAAGAACTACTCCATCTGGGGAAAAAAGGAAAGAGAACATATACTCCTCCAGTGCCAATTTGTTTGAAACATTGCATTTAGTAAAGGTCAACTTGACCAGTCCTTGAGCTAAATCTAAGTAGATTAATTCAAACAATGACAAATAAATATTTACATTGTTAGCATACATCACTTAAATCCATGAATAAATAAAAAACCTATCCAACATTTTAGCAAAAGATATAATCAAGTGAGAAACAATCTTTTTCTCGTGGAGTAACATTCAAGAGAATAATAGGCCTGTGATAGTCCATGTACAAAACAATACATCACCCCAATCCTAAATTGTGTAATTCACATCAGTACCCACTCACAGAATTCTTTCTACCGAAGACCAAAGACTAAAGCAGTTAGGATAGCACAAGCACACTCCAAGTCTCCTAAGCAAAGAATTTGGAGATGTTTCTGAAGTATTAATCTCCTGTTGATTCCTTCAACTTTCCGAATTTCAATACAGTTTGTTAGAACCCGCAGGTGCTGTAGACTCACTCAACTTAGGCAAGAATCCTTCCCTCTCAAGTGAAACATTTAGAGAAGACTTGATTTTAACAATTGCCGTCCATAATGCTGGGGAAGCACAGAAGGCATATGCAAATACAGACATTGCTCTTACAACACCGTCGTTGTACCAAGGGTACGCCATCACCAAAAGGGCCCCAAGGATTCCAACCCATGGCACCAAAACAGGTAGCATTGGCAAAAGAAATGCATTCACTGTTATACAGGATAGTGCAAAAGCGCCGAGTAAGTAGAGACTCCAGCCAACTAGTGGATGAACTGTACGAGGAATGACGAAGAAAGGAACTGTGTAGGCAGCAAGAATGGACCATATAGCAATCAATTTAAGGCCAGTTCGTAGTAAGAAGATACTCTTGCTATCCTCATGGCGATAGCACAACTTAGATAAATTTGGGCGTGCTAGGCGTGTCACTACAATTATTCCTAGGTAAAATATAGCTTGGATCAACACTGCTATCATCTCAGCACCATACCTGCCAAATACCAAACAGGTTAATTGTTATTGTCATGAACATCAGATATCTCGGGTTATACATGCATCATAAAGAAGGTAAAGTGTTCACCAACAGGGATGAAAGAATTAATCAATATTATGCGCTTTTCTAAAACATCAGGGTTGCATAAATCTCGCAGTTACCATGCAATTCGGGTAGAGGACAGAAATGTTGAGCAAGGAGAGACGAAGAAAACAAGAGTTTTTCTTTCAGCTGATTTTTAAACTGATTGATAACAATCTCCAGAGGAATAGGATGATCAATCTTGGAAAAAGGTTAATGTATTATGTCACACAAAGCAAAAAAGAGTTCTACTGTTACACAAAGCAAAAAAGGTCTTACCCAAGAGTAAGACGTCGCTGTTCATGCCACTGGATGCCCAAAGGCAAAACAGGCCACGACCACCAGTACCATGGTTTTAACCATGGAGCACCAGGGAATGTAATGACACTATTAGGTCCACAAGGTACCGACCAATGGAGCTTGAGATCTGAAGAATTAAAAGTAGACAATCGTTATAATTTCTTGTGAACTATGACAAACTTTGTTCAGTAAACATAGTTAAAGAGTCAAACTTACAATAATAAGACGCGTCCATTTGGTAACCTAGAGGAAGCCTGTAATTTCCCTGGAGCTTGGTACCATTAGAAGGAGGGTAGAACATTGGCTGATCAAGTAAATCTGGGAAATGGCCTCCAATAAAACCTTGGTCTGCACCATCTTGGTTTTCCCTCCCGATCTCTATCTCATGAATCATGTTATTGAACACCTTCTTCGATGGCTGCAATTCAGCTTTTGTAAGTAAAATGTAGAATTCCATTTACTAGCCATACAGATGAGTTGCCAACATTAGCAAACAAATTAGTCAGGACTAGGATACTATTGAAATGGGATAAGCTGATTACCTGCAGGACAAAGAGACCAGTGTGGAAGATGCAGGGATTAATGAAGACAGCACAGAACTGGCCACATTGGAAGAGTTCATCAGTTTTCTGGAGGAAAAGGTTGTCAGCATCAAGCATGACAACCTTGTCATAATCTACGAGGCTCCATGCGTAAAGTTTGTTCAGTGTCAGCTTGAATCTCCAATTAGGGTTGATACAGTATGGATTGTTCAGATTTTTAACTCTCACCACCTTTGCGCCATCTTCCTGTTCTCTGCATACCAAGAACGTGAAGGATTACTTTGTTTTCAAGGTTCACATTGTTTTGTGCATGAAATGGACATTTCCATCACACATTTCCCCCCCTTTTGTGTTACATAATAGGTTCTAAAGCAAAATTTTGGTACATCATCTAACAAGAACTACTACTATTACTAATGTGCCTCAATCTCAAGTAAGTTTTAAGTCGTTATATGAGTCCTTATTGTCCATATCGCAACATTTATATCCGTCTCAATCCAATAACAATAATATTATCTTTGGTTAAGCATCTTCGCTAAACTGAAACGTAACAAACAACTACTCAACTACTTTGGCTTAAGGTGAACAAAATTTAGGAAACACTCTGTGTAGATATACCAAAGATATATATATATATATATATATTTTAAAAAACACTTCTATTTGAAGATTGGAGCATGCAAAGAAGGAATTCAATTGAGAATACACCACTTAAGGTCCCCACTATGATAGAGAACCTAAATATGCTTACTTAAAAATTACCGAAAGGCAACATTGTATAAAACACAAAGTGCAAACAACTATTCTAATGCTGTAGCACTTTCGAGTAACACGTAGCCTGCTCTGCTTTCTAATAGTGTACCTAAAAGAAGAATAAAAAAGGAATATCCTTTGTTGAACAAATGCACTCCATCCCTATCCGACAAATTAAATACACTAAAATAGATTAACGTAGTGTATAGAAAAAGCACATGACATAGACCATTAGAACTTGTAGGTTTATTCATATTTAGTTAAATCTTATACGTTTAGCATGTCATGTTGATTACCCTTAATCATGTAACAAGAAATAAAACTTATATCTGGACTATCAAATATTCTTTTCTCTTTGAAGAATAACATGTCTCTAGTCTCAATTATAAGCACATGGATCCAGCAATGCCTAGAAATAGCGACTTCCCAAAAGCATTGAAGAAGTGGCCATATGATATTAGCTGTGGAAAGAACAAAGGGCAAGGTAATTTCCTAGAAGCCACCAATCCAACCAAAACTTGGCTTTATGCCAGAAAAGCTTATCTTTATTCTGCCCATGTCAGATAGCACCATTATAATGTTGAAGTAAACCAATTTTTTCACTACAAAGTTATCACTTTTTTTCTTTTACAACCAGGAGATCCGGGAGAGTAAGTGATGTGTATTATATTAAACAGGGTGGATAATAAGTCTGCCGCTTTATTCTTCTCTACTTAAATACGTATCAAGTTTGTACTTTTGATAAGGTATAAACTCGTGATATGTGTCTAACCCACACGTCACGTGCGACACTCTTACACTAAACCAAATAGCCTTGGGTAATGTTATCACACATTTTCTAAACATTCTTAAATTATAAGAAAGAATCATGATGCTATAACTTTTTCATATAATTTCTTAATAAATTTATTTTAAAAAATAAAGAACTAATATCCAACTTTGCACCGATTATCAAGTTCCTTAACTTCCGTAGAAATCTGCAATTCTTTTTAAAACAAATGGAGTAGTTAATATCACCACAGCTCTCTGCGTGACAAATATATTTTGGTAAGTAAAAGATGTGGCTCATGTGGCATATCCAGAAAGAAAGACAAAAAGGTTCACAATTATCTTCTTAGTCTTATCCCTTCATGTCAATAATGTATTCCTAAAAAAGAAACAATATCCTAATCCTAATCATACCAAAGTTGTCTTTTAAATTTGATTGTCGTCGCATAGCATGAAACACATAAAATAAAATCATTTCGCCTCCTACCATCATTATGAAAATGATGGATAATATTGTAAGAGCATGTAAATCAACAGCAAATTTTGTTTATACAAAAATATCTTGGCCGTGACAACGTATGTATTAGCTGGCAAGATCAAGTTGGCTAAATTGCCAAGCTGTTCCCTAATTTACCCCTCCTTTCACGAGCACTGGAACCATTATGCAATCTTTTTATTTAATCATTTAATGAAAAAATATTTAGTTAGGAAATTAAATAAACTGGAAAGAGGAATAGGCCCATTCCAACTAATTCAAAGAACTTATAATTCTTCCACGTCCCAATTAAACTATAGTAGTATTACCAAAAGCTAAGTATGATCCTTATCAAAGTCTATTTGCGTGGGTCCCCCAAGAGCAATCTCAAAATCCAAGAGGTAAATAAGAATGCTAATTTTATTCAACACCCAATAGCGGAAAGAAGTGTTGAAAAAAATATAAAGGTGACAAATTCTAGTTTATTTGACTGTAGACAATAGTAATGAAGGTTCACAACAAGCATGTTACTGATTTCCAAAATGTAAATTATAATAAAGAGTTTTAAAAAAAAAGTACGAAGACAATAGCAAAGAAGGTTCACAAGAAGCATGTTACTGATTTCCAAAATGTAAATATAATAAAGAGTTTTTTAGAAAGTAAAAATCATGGATTAAAAAGTGGACTTTAAACTTAACACAATCTCAAAAGCTAGCTCATGAGGAAAAATTATCGGAAACCGTAAAAGGAGATCAAGCCCCATCCCTTAGCCATGTGGGACTCAACATCTATAGAGTCGCAACAAATATATGCAAATACCAATTCATTTGCAACGATAAAACAAAAAAAATATTGTCAAACAAGTATGACGTAGACACCATTTTGTTTTTTGTTTTTTCATTTTCACGGTGAAAACTTATTCTTCTCGCACTTAGTTCATTTTAATTTATGTGATATACTCTTATTTTTAGTTAGTCCCACAGAAAATAATTAATTTTATTTCTAATTTACTTTTAGCAAAACAAATTATAATTCACAAATGTAATGACTATAAGTTTTAAAAATTTTATTGCCACACCATCTTTAGGATGTGTTAATGATCAGAAATGTAAAGAATCATACTTTTTTAAAAAAAAATATATATATCAATTAAAATAAGAGGAGTATATTTTTCTAGCACTAATGTTTAGCAGGCGTTTGGCGATAAAAATAAAATATTTTTCATTTTATTTTAAATTTTTGAAGTTGGAATTGTATTTGATTATACTTTTTGCAATCAGAGAAGAGAACATTTTATTTGAAATTACGAAAATAAAGTAAGAAAACAAGTAACAAGATGTTTTTTTAAATGTAGAATCTAAGTAGGCATTTGAACATGCAATTTGAAATCATGAGATGAAATCAGCGTTTGAACATGCTATTTCATCTCATCAAACCATGGGATGAAACATCCAAATCAAATCAGGATTCCAAACAATGTCTAAACGGCACCTAACTTCAAAGTTTGAATTTGAGATTTCCATGACCAAATTACACCAATTGTCAAATAAAGTGAATAGTAATTTCTATGGTCAAACGGGTCCTCAAGTATCTATCTACAGCCACTAGAGGCTCTACTATAGCACGGGAAAAAAAATACCCAAAATATCAAAACCGAAGAAACACTAAAACACGCCAAGGTGACAGCACATTTTAGCAGAAACAACACAAAAAAAAAAAAAAAAAAAAAAACACAATGGAAAAAAAGAGAGACAGACTTACAGTGTCCGAACCCAAAGAAGAGGAACATCAAGTGAAGCAATGACAACAAGATCCGCTTCAACTCCTAGCCGGGTAAGTGATCTGAGCATTACACGTGTCGCTACGTAGAACTCATAATCCCTTGGTGTTCCCATATACATCATTGTAGCATACGCATTTCTATGTACCCTTCTTAACGACGTCGTTTGTGTCCCAATAGTCGCCGTTGTTGCTATCATTAATATCCAAAATCCCCATACTAGCACTAAGCTTACCCTCCCCATCATTCCTTAATTAAATCTATAGAAACTTCAACAAGCTCAAGATATTAACAACTCTTCAAAAAAAAAAAAATGATGGTTTTCATATGGCATTTGTGTCTTAATTTCCACCGGAAAATAAAAACCCAGATTCCGGTGAAAAATGGCTGCAATATCAGTCCCTTAGCTTTGATCAAATTGCTTAATGACCAATCTTTAGTGAATATTAACAACAAAAAAGAACAAGATTTAGGGGCTGGTGGATAATGGTTCAAGTGCTATATGGAAATGAACCGGCTTTTTATAGAATTTAAAATTTTCTACTGTATGTGTTGTAGGAGTACTAATTTTTTAAGTTTTTTTTTGGTTGTTGTATCTGAGGTGTGTTTGTGATATATGTGGGGCTGTGCATGTTGACAGATGGGCTGGTTTCTCTACGTTGACTAGATGGCGTGAATGTAATGGCTAATACTACGTGGCAAAGATATTTTTGTCTGTAAGTGTTGACTTAGCCATTTTATTTTGATTCAAAATAAGTGTTCAATTATGAATGCATAAAAATATTTTTTCAAATTTACCTTCATTTACTCAAAACAATAAATGACCAAGTTTCTCATTATCTCCGGATTAAAAAAAGAGTTCACTTAATCATTTGCACACTCCTTAAAACACTACTCACTTCAAGAAAAATATGTAAATTGACTAAACTACTCCTAATTAAATAGGCATTGAGATTTGGTCACATAACACTTAATAGAGGCAAATCTGGAAAGATAAGGTTAATTGTTTCTTGATTTAATAAGTAAACATTTTTTTTACCCCAAAAAAAAAGGCTAAGTGAACTTTTTTTTTATCCGGAGAGAGTATTAATTAAAGGTAATTTAATCAAAATACATATTTTTTTTTTGGAGTAACTACTATTTTCTTAGAGGGTGTGTTAAAGGGTTAGTTGAAACTTATGTTGAACAGGGGGAGTATTAAGTAGTAAGTAATTATAATTAAGGAAATACTTTACTTTAAGAAATGGTTTATCGCCAAAAGATTTCTTCTCCTACAATGGAAATGGACCCGCTATTGTTTCTACTTTTTGAAGAAAAGAGTCATCAGATATGTAGCTTACAGTGTCTTGTATGGAATAAACGCTTTCAGGACTTATATTTCATTTTTATTTTTTACTTTAAAAAGAATATTCTTTTCATTTTTCGTCACTATAACAAGGGGAAAAAAAAAAATTAAAGAGGACATTCAAAGGATTCATTTTTGAACCATTCCATTAATTTTCTGTGATTTTGTCTTGAATACTTTGATTTAGTCCTGCTACGTTTTTAAACCTTAATCTTATGGTAAGACGCATTTAATATATTATCGTAGACAATAATGAACCGTTTTATTATTTATTTTTTAAGAAAAGAAGACAGATATCTGCTCTGAATTGGCATCCACGAATTTAAAGTCTCATGGACAAGTTGCAATTCTTTAATAGATGTAGTACAAATTAATAAATTAATAAGGATTCTTATAATCTTGAATTGGAAGTTCTATTAGTAATATTGCAAGTGGATTCAACTAAGATCATTTCTCCAATGACCAATTGACTATTTATAGATAGTGGACTTTTGAATATCTCTGAAAAGACAAACTGCGAAGACGCAAATGGACGCAGCAATTGTGTGTGTTGTTTGACTCGGCCAAACTACTTGTTTGACATTTGGGTAATTACATCATTTTATTTAAAACTTAATTATTGTATTTTTAACGTAAGAATACCTTTCGGATATTATTCAATTGGTGAGAAGAGTTAATATCCGTCATAATATTTTTACAAAGCATAATTATAAAGACGAATTTAAAATTTGAAATTTATGAATTCCTAAAACAATCTCGAGTTGATATACAATAGTAACTAAAATCACAATCAAATATATTCAGTCAGAGAGAAATTATTAAATTCATGTAAACCTAGAACTTACACTATACATAGATTCGCCTCCGGACATTCAGGTATGCCCATAGTAACAAATTTGGAAAGTACACGGACATTGGCAATTCAGTGATTGGTTACCAAAAAGGTATGCCCATGCTCCCAGAGTAACAAATTAGGAAAGTACACGACATTGACAATTTAGTGATTAGTTACCAAAAAAAGGAGGTTATTTGGGTTGAAGTTGTCTTACATGAGTCATAAAAATAGCTAAAGAGGTTTACAAAGATCTTAATATTGAGTCAAGTCAATCGTAAGATTTTGTGTTAGATGTGTATATTCTTTCAGAAGAGACGAGAGTTAAAAAAAAATAAAAATATCTCTCTTAATTAGTCTCTCTATTCAAGTTTACGCGTGACAAAATTAGGTTACAGGTGAATTTTATAGGATGTAGCAACTTGTTTATTTTTATCATTATCTACTCATTGACACGACACATATGAAAGATTTTATACCGGTAATGAAAAGAGTATTTGAGTAATCTATTAAAGTTTTAGTTTTGTCCTCAACTAGTAATTTTTGTTAAAATTTTAAGGCAAATAAAAGCGAAATTAATCAAAATAAGGTGTCTGAATTCGTAGCTGTCATCGAATCACTAAAGCTTCAGCTTGTGTAGCGCAAGCTGCACGTTACCAGACAGATTATGCTTAATTCTCCTTAGTTTCTTGAAGATGTTAAGTAATTATTCTGAATAAATTAAGGTACGTAGGAATATATATTAACATCATGGTTTAATGAGGATATTCGATTATTGCTTGCATGAGGATAATGATCAGAACTCAGAAGGCATCTTCTTTACCTCAACAAAATATGACGAATGGGAATTTTTTTTAGTTCTCAAAACTATGAACAAATCATCGAACTATTAATTATAGAGCATCGATCTTTGATCTTTTCATGTGTATGAATGCCAATAAATAAAAAATACATACATGTACATATATAATAAAGTCCTTTATTTTTTTATTTTGTTTGGGTTTAATATTAATCTTCGGATTTAGCCATTTCATTACTGGAATTTACTTTTTTGGCTGAAAAATTGTCACATGATATTATGTAATTGATGGCCGTTACGTTTTACCATTGTTGGTTTGTTTTAATTAAGTATTGCGATAGTGGTTCCTTGAACATGTTACATTAATTAGGTACCTTTTGTTTCCTTTTCCTTCATTGAGTTCTGATTTTTGAAATAGCATGTGAACATAGTAAATACAAAAGAAAAAAAAAATTTGTTTCGAATTCAAAATATTAGTTTAATAAACAAATTAGAAGAAGCTGAATAAAGAAAGAAGAAATACTATTCCAGAATATTTTATTCCAGTTCAGGATAACATTTAAATTGTAATTAATTTTTAAAAGCTTTCACAAGTACTAAAATTCAGATTGTCACATACTCGTTAAAACTAAATCTTGAAATAGTAACCACTACCGTTGAACTAATAAACTCTTCCTAGTTCCTATTATCCTACTCATTGATAAAGTGGACGCAAGTGTGACAGCATACCATCGTTATCTTAGTACAGTTAAAACTAGTAAGATAACGATGGTCGTGTTATGATTTGTTTTAGATCATAAGTTTCAAAAGTCTCCTTTTTTCTTTAATTCCGTGCCTAGTCAAACTATATCACATAAATTGAAACGGAGGAAATAAAATATTATGATGCGAAAATTTAAACTTATGTCCCGCGAAAAACTTGTCCGGTTAGTGCTAACGTGTTTTGACAAATTGTAGAAGCTCGTGATCTTGGTCTTTGACATATGGGGTGCATGCAATTGACACTGGGAGGTGATCTAGTGGGCTGCTTATGCCTCGTTGGGCTGGATTCTCACGTCATCCACTTCATTGGGCTGCTCGAGCTGTTTCAATTTGAGTCAGTTATATCATGATGGGAAAACTACATATATATATATATATATATATATATATATATATATATATATATATATATATATATATATATATAGTTAAGTAGAAATTTACGAAACGTGACGATAGTTTTTCTTATTTACAAAACATAACGATATATTACGAAACATGACGGATTTTCATATATTTTTCGTTTTTTTATTTTTTTTTTCCAGAAAATATATTTTTTTATATACATTTTTTTAAAAAAACTTTTTTGCTCAAAGGCTTAAAAAATTACCCCAAATTTTTGTGTATGAAAGCTGTATGAAATTTGTATGTATGAACGAAATTTTTAATATAATTTTCATATACAAAATTGTGAGCGAAAACTTTAATCCTTGAATATTGTATGAAAGTTGTTACAATGTTGTTGTAGTTGTATTAATTTTCCAGAAACCTAATATGAATATTATATACAAAAAATGTGAATGAAATTCTAAGTCTTGAGCGAGATATACACATTTCATACCATTCTCTTGCATAAAATTTTGAGTGTAATGTTTAAGCCTTGATCGAGATATACACACTTCATACATTCTTCATATATAAAATTTGAGCGAACTTTTTAAGCCTTGAGTAATATATACACATTTCATACACAAAAATTTGAGCGATTATTTTAAGTCTTGAATGTTGTATACAATGCTATTGTAGTTGTATTAATTTTACAGAAATCTAACATGAACTTTATACACAAAAATGTGAGTGAAATTTTAAGACTTGAGCGAGATACAAATTTCATATTGTTTTCATACACACAATTTTGAGCGGATTTTTAAAGCCTTGAATGAGATATACACATTTCATACATTTTTCATACCGTTTTCATACACTAAATTTTGAGCGAACTTTTTAAGCCTTGAACGAGATATACACATTTCATACATAAAATTTTGAGCGAAAAAAATAAAAAAAATAAAAAATATATTTACAAAAAAAATTAAATAAAAAATATTTTAAGAAAATATTAATTTTTTTTTAAAAGCATGTTTTGTATAGGGTTTGTAATGTTATGTTTTGTAAATATAAAACTATCGTCACGTTTCGTAAATATTTCTCCTTAAGATGTATATATACGTAGTTGTCCCTATCATGATTCATGTACTCCTCCCTATATCATGATTCATGTACTCCCATATTAATTGGCTACTTTTTCTTTTGCAAGCCACTTAAAAAATTATAAATAAAAAATATATTTTACTATCTTACGTCTATCTCTCTCTAATAAATACATTCTAATCAATATTGACTATTTTCAAGAACATTTAATACTAAGGGTAAGATAAGAAAGATTTAATTAATTTTATCTTGATTTTGTAAATGAACAAGTAATTTGAGACATATATTTTTAGTAAGGTATCCAAGTAATATGGGACGGAGGGAGTACTAATTATAGGGAAAAGGATATTGTGTGGCCATTAGAAATTTTAATGGCCCAAGTTTCATGTTAATGCCGCGAAATAGACTTTCGGCCCAAACTGTTGGCGTGAAATAGCCCTGCGGTCCAATCACTACAAGAGATCAGACATTTTTATGGCGATCAAAATTGATGCAAAAGATCACAAAGTCGCCACAAAAGGTCGTTGCATGTACTATTGTTGCTAAAGATTTCTTGTGATGACTCTAGAGAGTCGTCACAACTCACAAGAACTACACATTTTGTGGCGACTAAACTTATCACAATAATGAAACAAATATGCGATGAAAAGAGATTCACAAACGAGAGAAATGAAGAAGAAAGAAGAAGCGGTGGTGGAGGAAATTGAGCCTTCAAGAAATATCACATAACATGTATAATATGTGTACAATAATTGTATAATATGTGTATAATTAGTAAGTGTATATTAATTATACATTTAGTATACACAAATTATACAACAATTGTATATTTTCTATACACATACTGTAGAGATACATATTCTATATAATAATGATCCAGTTTCTATTCGTATATATACAATAGTTATACATATTATATACAATAATGATACAATTTCTATACATTGCTGGAATTAGTTGAAAAAAAGGATACGAAATATAATTATTTTAAAAAAGCTTAAAACTATCTTTTAAACTTTTTGTGCTATCTGGTTGTCAATAGTTTGGGTCGAATGACTATTTATGTCCCTTTCTCCTAAATATATCCTCTCCATTACCTTTTGCTTGCGACTGACACTGCACTATTGCAGTAGCTTCCAAAGCCCATTTTCTGCCACGGCTTTAATTGTTGGTCCTCCTTTTCAAGTCTGTCCACAACAAAAGATTCCCAAATTGCTCTTCCCTTGTGTATATGCCCTTCCCAATTACTTGCATTCGACAGTATCCCTTAACTTCTGATATCTAGTCAGTAATTAACATGAGCCACTTTACCTTTTCAGGACTCTGATGTTCCCAGACTATACACTTCTATTTTGCTATTCATTTTACTGTATTGATTGTTACCCCAAGCAGTAAATTTAAAATTTTAACATGACAGATTCGATTTTAAATTTTTCAAAGCCGAATTTAATGTACTTTTAAATGAAAAACTATGGTTTTCACATAAAAAGCTATATTCTATGTCAAAAGATACTGGACTCGGATGAATTTGGTATCGAAACACAATATCCATCCCTGCGAGCAGACTTATGCTTTTTCCATACTGATCGAGTAATTCTAGTGTTTCTTAGAAGTACGTCCAAATTATATATCTTGGGTAATAGGTGGATTGTGTTCTTAACTTTTGAAAGATAGCATTTTACCTTTAAGCTTTGAATCTGCTTCTTGTTACTTCGAAATGATTCTTAAATGTGCAATATCTGTAGGCTAATAGCAACCTTTTATAAGAATTTCATCTTTACAAAGCCTGTTAATTAAGCTAGTGTACAAATTATGAGTTATCAAATTTCTTATCCTTCGAATATACTCAAACATGCAGAATACGTATATCACAAGACTACAATAATGCAATCTATGAAAGGAAACTAGTTATTGATAAATAGTCAATGTCTTTTGATCATTGATCGTTAGTAAGCTAAGTAAAATTGTGATGATAATGGTTGTTAATAGGCTATAAAATC